>NC_067401.1:67016533-67624533 GCF_016432865.1 Antechinus flavipes | reverse complement strand
AACAGAATATGGATTGATTCTCTGCCTCTTGTGTTAATTTTGGACTGCCAATTAATACCAAGAAAACAGAGGTTCTCTACCAGCCATCCATATGTAGGACCATCAGCTACAGCAGATGGAAAAATTTTGAATGCCGCAGTACAATTCACTTACCTTTGCAGCATGCTTTCTAAGAACATACACATAAATGATGAGGTTCACACACGCACACACACAGACATCCAGAGTTAGCTCAGTGTATAGGAGGCTTCAAATGAAAGTGTGAGAAAAAAAAGGTATTAGACTATCTATTAAACTGATGGTCTACAGAGCCATTGTTCCGGCCTCACTGTTGTATACCTGTGACAGTATACTAATGCCATGCTAGGAAACCGAATCATTTCCATTTGAATTAGGAAGATCCTGAAGATCACCTGGCAAGATAAGATTTTGAATATTGAGGATTTTTTTTGAGCTGAAATACCTACTATTCCAATTCTATTGCATTGAGTGTAACTCCAAATAGGTTGGCCATATTGTTCAAATGACAAATAGGAATTTGCCTAACAGACTGTTTTTACAGAAAACTCACACAAGGCAAGTGCTCACATGGAAGTCAGAAGTGATACAAGGACATTCCCAATGTCTTTGAAGAACTTTGGAATCAATTGGGAGACATTAGAGATACTGACATGGGACTGCCCAGCATGCTATTTCTGCATCAAACATTGTGCTCAGTGAGCAAAGCAAAATTGCGGTAGCTCAAAAGAGACATGAAACATCCAAATTTAGGGAGAGCTCCTTTTCCAATGTGCATATGAATTGTTTGTATATAACCTATCATAGGACCTTCCTAGTTTGTATTGATTTGATCAGTCATAGTCGTATTTTTAACCTGACATAGTGATGTCATTTTGATCCTCTTTGAACAAGAAGGACAATAGTCATCAGCATCTTTCCATATTCTTGGTATTTTTTTGTTACTGTCATTTCTTATTGAGCAACAAAATTCCATCATATTCATGCATTATGATTTTCTCAGTCTCCAATCATACATTACAATTTGCTTAGCCATTCTCTAATCAATGAGCATTTGCCTCTAATTATTTGCTACCTTAAAATTGTTGCTATGGATATTTTGGTGTTTATAGGAACTTTTTTCCTGTCTTTAACCTCTGGAGAATATGCCCAGAAGTAGGATATATGGGTAAAAAAGTATGAACTTATGGATTTTTGTCATTTTCTAAAACATAATTCAAATTTGGTTGTTATCAGTGAATAGAGTTTCATTATAATCCAGGCAGCTAGCTTACTCAAATGCTTGTGGGAAATAACTGTATAGATTTAAAATTCTCTATATCAAATGAGTTAGACTGAGTGTCTGAAATTGATTTAGATTGAGTAACTATTTTTGCCTCTGTAATGAAGCTACTAAAATGCTTTCTAAATAAAATTCTCATTTTCAAAGGGTCAATAAATATAATTTTATAGTATAAAATCTCAGAATTCAGAAGTACCTTATAATTTTAAATATTAAACCTTTAATTCTCTTTTATTTTTATGATTATTGATGATGATTACTGAATGTGGTTATTGTTGTGAAATTTGAGAAACTTAAATCTCATTAAAAATAACTTGACTGCTTCTCCCAGAATAGTTTTCAAGTTTTGGCATTTCTTCTTTGAATGAGCTGCTACATCATCCTTTAAAGTTTCAGGAATTCTACCCGAGAGCTGATGTTTACTGATCAGATTTTTTATTTTGGTTATAATTTATTAAAAATATATTCTCTCGAGAATTTTTTTCACTGAATTGCAGCTCCTCTCCCACCATTGTTATGCTTGTCTTTAAGAATCCACTTCAACACTATTTCCTTCTTTTGTCCCTTTGCCAAATGTTGCCAAGAATTGGATAATAATTAGATTATTTTGCCTTGCATTTCTTTTATTAGAGATTTGGAATTCTTTTTCATATTGTTGCTAATAGTTCATAATTATTTTTGAAGAATTATTCTGTTTTTCATATCCTTTGATTATTTATTTGCTGGGGGAAGACAAGCTTTTGATACTCTCATAGGATTCCTTAATGTGTTATTTTATAGATAAAAGAGAGCAGGACATAGGTCAGCAGTTACTGATGCATTCTTGATTATCTTTGTTGTTGTTGTTGATAATTCTACTATCTTTGTTTCTTCTTTTGAGCTATCTTAAAAAAATAAATCCCTGAAAATGTCTCCTTCAGGATTCTCTAGTCATTCTTTTGCATTCAGGCAATTTCCCAAATTTGTTATTCTGAGTGCTATTTCTACATTCAGATTAAAGCTAGTAAGTACTAAGATATATACTGAAATAGTTTTGAGAGTCTACTCATACAACAAATATTCATGTATCTTCCAATATTTTCATTTTAACTGTCTGGTCTATGCTCAGGAACTCTGCAAGGCAAACTGACCCATGAAATGGAATGAAGCCAATTATCTCATTGCTTTATTCACTTCTCTGAGAAAACACAGGTAAATATCTATTCATTTAGCTGCTACACATAATCACAATATTTCAAAGTCGATTGTGTCTTAGATGTTAACTCATCCAATAAACCTCCTCTATAACATAATCAGGCTTCTTAAACACATCAAGTTAGAATGGCCTTCCTTCCTACTTAGCCAGCTCATTCTACTTTTTGACAGCTTTAATTGTTAATGATGTTTTTTGTTTTTTTTTTTTGTTTTTGTCAATGAATTTAAATGAAGGCTCTACATATTTATCACTAGATCTGTTGTCTGGGCCAAAAAAAGCATATGCAATTATTCCTTTGAATGATACCCTTTCAACTACATGAAAACAGTTATCATTATGTCTCCTGAATCTTTATTTTTCCAAGCAAAACTTCTTTAACTTAGGCTCCTTTGTCCTGGTTTCCACTTTCCTCCAGTTTTCTTCATCTCTTGGCTATTTTCTATCAATTTTACTCTTCTAGTGCCAATGAACACCCTAAAATGTGGTGCTCAGAATGGAAAATGATATTTATATGGTTTGACCAGGGAAGAATATAGTAGGATTATTACTTTCCTTATTCAGCTTGTTGCCTAACTCTGCCTCTGGATAAGTCCTTGAAAGTTTACTTTTTTGAAACCTGATTATAGGACTTTGTCTTTTAACTAAATTTCACTTATTAGATTTTGTCTAAACTTTGAACCTGTTAAGAACATTATGGATCCTAACACTCAGTTTTCTGGAGGCAGTTAAATACCATAGATTTCTGGACTGAGGGTAAGGAAGGCCTGAGTCTCAATTCTGTTTCAGATATTTATCAGGTGTTTAACCCTAGATAAGTTACATCTCATATACAGTCAGCTTCTTTCTCTGCAAAATGAGAATAATAGTAGTCCTGACCTCACAAGTTGTTGTGACAATTAAATGATTTAATATATGCAAATTGTTTTGCAGAGCATGATAGGAATATTACCTAGCATGTGATATGCATGTATGTTCATACAGGCATATATATTTATGTATATATATATATATATATATATACAAATATATTTCTATACATACATAAATATGTATACACATTTTTTTCTCCCCCATTACAATAGTAAGGGCCTTGGAATAGGAATTCTTTTTTTCGACTTGTCTGAAATACCATAGGTACTTAACAAATATTCTTTGATTAACTGACTGGCTATTAATCTATATTCATATAATCCATACATTTTCAAGCTCATAGTCTATATTTTTGTCCAAGTTATTTACAAAACAAAATATTGAATACCTTGAACGCCATAAGACCAACAGCATATTCTAGAAATACTCCACTAGAATCTTCTGTTCAAGATGAAATTGATCCATTAATGATTACTCTTTGAATTGAATTCATATTGGGATGCAAATATAGAGTTTAGTCACTGATCAGTTTATTAATGGTTAAAGAAAAATTTTACATTTTACATTTCAACCTTTAAACTGTTGTATATTGATGATCAAAACATAGCATGACCCCTGACTCTTGGACTCTCTTTCTAACCACTCTGCCACTGTCACTGCTGAAACATAATTTGCCTAAAAAAAGATGAAAAGCCAATGTGTATTTTCATCTGCTTCATGAGTTACTGTGACCAAAAAACTAATTAGTTAGTAATCAGTGTCAATGTATACTTGGGCTATTCCTTACAGAGAAAATACCATCAGTGGGATTATAACAAAAGCCTTTCTAGCTTAAAACATTTTTAGAAATTGTCCTTTATTTGTGTATGGTCACTATCAAGGCTTCAGAGGACTTCTGTGAATAATGGGTAGGATATGGATAAGTACAATGGGAAATACTCAAATTATTTGTTTTTGTCTTTCAGTTAATCAGAATATAATCCCAAATTTCATGATACTAGTCTTCTGAGCCATTATAAATGAATGCCATCTGGCAATGTGGATATGAGGATAAATTGGAACTTGCCCTCTTCTAGCCAAATTGACTGTGCTTATGGTTTAGCACTTTCTAATAGCTCATAATATAAGAGGCTGTCATTCACACAATCCCAAAATTCATTCCCTGATCTAATTCAAAAGCTGGTTAAAATATCCAATCAAGGAGGAGCCTAATGAATTTTCTTAAAATTATATTACAGAATCCTTCACTTGAAAAATATGCTTCAAATCCCAAATTCTTAAGTTACCAAGAAAAACAATGAATCAGAATCTTTAAGAAGAGACATTTTTTGGTCTCCTTCATGCTTGCACATTTTTATTTTTTACTAGTTTCTTTCTGGTAATATGAAGTATTATTATCCAGTCATCTTGATGATCCATCCCAGAGAAATTAATTAAATTAAATGTGTATAAAAACCTCAGAGAGAGGCAATATGTGTATTGCCAACTAAATAATTCATTTTTGGAAGTCAAGCTAAAGATGATGAGAATTTTTTTCCTTTTTGCAAAAGTTTTGATCTGCAATTTCATCTATATGTGGAAGTCTTTGTATAAAACACAAACACGGGAACTTCCAGTCTAAGAGAGTTGCCTGAGATAGAAACATTAGTTCATTTAGGAATGGAAGGGCAATAAGCATTTATTGAGCATGCTAAGAACTTAAAATATTATTTCATCTGATCCTTACAACAACCTTGGGAGGGAGGTGTTATTCCCTATTTTACAATGGTAGAAATTGAGACAGAAAGTAATTGAGTGACAAACCCAGCTGAGGCTGGATTTGAATTCTGATCTTCATAACTCCAAAATCAATGCTTTACCTATCATATCACCTAGGTGTCTCATTTAACCCACAGTAACATAATTAGTATCTATCAGACTCAAACCCTTAACTTCTTCTTCACTCTATGGTCAGCTCAATAACATCTATCCATCAGTCAGTCAATAGGCATTTATAAGTGTTACTTTTGTACTACTGTACTAACTACTGGGGAAGCAAAGAAAGGCAAGAAAAAGCAAAAAAAATCTCCAAACTGTTTCTTCCCTAATGGAGCTCACATTCTACATTAATCTTTCTATAACACAAAGAAGGATCAATAGATAAGTTAACAAAGATGATGGATAGAACAATCATTTATTTAAGTACTTATGAGCCAAGCTTTATGTTAAGCACTAGGGATACAAATATAATCCCCTTCCCTCAATAACTTATTTTCTTTAATAAAATGAAAAACAACACATTATAGGGAATGAGAACAATGGGGGTGAGATTTCAGGTAGCTTGCTGTGGCTATCTGTGAAAGTGCCAGCAAGATAAGGTCAGACTTAAGAAATGAGGAGCAGGCTGATTTCAGAAATATCTGGGAAGACTTACATGAACTGATGCTAAGTGAAGTGGGCAGAATCTAGAGAGCATTGTACACAGCAACAACATCTTGATGGACTTGATTCTATTTAAAAGTGAGATGATTCAAGGCAATTCCAATAAACTTGAGATGGAAAGTGCCATCTACAGAGAGAGAACTATGATGAATGAATGTGGATCAAAGCATATGATTTTCACCTTTTTTCTTGTTATTGTTTGCTTGTTTTTTTTTTTGCTTTCTTATGTTTTTCCCTTTGATTTGATTTTTTTTTTTTGCACAGCATGATGAATATGCAAATATGTTTAGAAGAATTGCACTTGTTTAACCTATATCAGATTGTTTGCTTTCTTGGGGAAGGCAGAGAAGTGATGAAAGTGAGAAAAATTTGAAACAAGGCTTTGCAAAGATGAATGTTGAAAACTATCTTTGCATGAATTTGGAAAAATAAACTACTATTAAAATAAAAATTATCCAAAAGAATTTGTCTGATTTTATCTATCACAGTTGGGTTACAGAGATGGAATTCAAGATTGTGTATGAATTGGGAAAGAATGATAACAAATAAGGACGGATACTAGAATGTTGACAATAAGGATATTTAAAGATGTTATGCACACTATATTGAACTGATTTCTTTTTGGACTGGATCATCTAGTTGTCTAAACTAATAGTATTCCTTGCCAAAGCCATCTCTTAGCAATGTGTTTATTCTTTTAAATTGTCTAGTAAGAAATAGATGTGAGAATATATTCTAGTAACTTCTCTTGCCTTTAAAATATAATTTTAGTTAAATCAATATAAATATGACCCATGAGAGAAGCAATTACAGATCAATTTATTTAATTTAGATGCATAGCAATGATATATCTATGATATTTTTTGTAGATATCTCTTTATAAGTTAGAAGCTTCTTTTAGCCAAAGGAAAAGTACAGATTTAGAAATAGTTTCATCACCCACACCTGTTGCTTCATTATCAATCATGTATCATGGAGCAGATTAGTCAACATTTAAGGATTTCCTCTAATAGCTGTGTCTCCCTCCCCCTGAATTACTTTGATAAGGAATGAAAATAAACTCTTCTAAGTTTAGAACCCAGAGAGACATTCATGAGGCTGCCAAAATTTATGGACCCTATTTGCCTAAACTTTTCTTTTTCTTCCATCAAAGGCATAGAGTACATGACACTTTACTGTCAGAACCTCTCTGATTCATTCATTTCTGACAGTGACAAGAGGGCTCTCACACAGACTCAGGAGATGACTCTAATTTATTCCACTATTCATATCTCCTCAATCAAAAGCCTCAATCTACTGAATGTTGTTTTATTATTTCTCATCATTTCATTTAAATGGCTGTTTTTTATTGTTGGGACAACCTTTTCTTTCTTTTCAAGGCAAACTGTATCCCAGTATTCTCCATATATCATAGATACTCATGCACACACAATCTCAATGTATAATTTGGGGCATTCATTCCTGTCTATTTATTTCTTGTGCTCAGACATTTTCTGGTAGAATATCACAGCTGAAGTTGGGCATAGCAAATAACCCTGCACTTCAAAAGAAAGGATCTTCTGAAGTCACTATCTCAGCTAAACAGCTTTACTTGCAGGCAGGGGTCTTGATGAGGGTGAAATATTAAGTAGTGGATTAAGTAGCAACACTTCACTATTTAATATTCCTATGAAACCTGTGAGGTAATCAATATCTTGCTGAATAATACTAGATGTTTTCAGAGATTCTGGTGTGTTTTCTCTCCCAGGAATTCCTGGAATTCAGAGTAAGAAAAAAAAACCAAGCTAAAACTTATGATAAATCAAATTGGTAGAGTGTGAAATGTCAGTAAACAAGCAAAAAATTAAAATCAACAGCTATTTATTTCATATCCACGTGTAGTTTATGGGCATTGCACTAAGGCTGTCTGTGTATGTGTGTGTATAAATATAGGGGAAGAAAGAAATGAAAACATAAATCCTCCAAACTGATTCCAGAATTATAAAGGAAATGGGAATAATAATCTGGAAACGAAAGATTAATCTGGATACATTTCACTGGATTATGGGAGGAGGCACAACCTGATAGTTTTCCTATCAGGTAACAGTCTATTTCAATAGTTCAGATATAAGAGTATACAGAAAACTATATAGAGCTCAGAAGGGATGATTGTAGCTATAGAGATGGGAAGAATTTCCAAGACCTTTTAGCATAGGCAACTAAATGGGTCAGAGAGCATAACATATGAAAAGGAGAAATAAACCAGTATTCATTTTGTTTTGACTAATCTATAAAGTGGATAATATTCAAATAATTATTTGAGATAACTGCCTTGATATAACGAGGAAAATAGATAGGAACATCTTGCTAAAGTATAAAGAAATGTCTGCTAATTTAAAATCATTTAGAAATTTTTATATTTAAAATATTTCTAATGCTTTTTCTAATTCTTCAATAACAATAAACAAAGAAACTCAGAACAAAATAAAGCCCAAAACAAACAAAAAATAGATGGAACCCATCCAAGTACATATAGCATTTGTGTGTGTGTTGGGGAGAGGTACTGTATGACTAGAGTATGATAAAGACTAAACTTGAGCTTTCATTTCTCTTTCATAACTTTCTGAATTTCAAAATCATGTCTCTACTGCTATTTCTCATATTACAGAGAAGGAAACTGAGGCAAATAAGGCTAAGTTACTTGCCTAGGGTCATGTATTAACTGTCTGAAGCCAGATTTGAACACAGGAAGGTGAGCCTTGACTCCAGACCAGCACTCCATCTACTGTTCCACCTCGCTATCTTATTTTTCAACATTGTGTGTGTGTGTGTGTGTGTGTGTGTGTGTGTACATGAGAACATAAACTCCTCTATGAGAACATAAACTCCTTGAAGGCAGGGGCTGTCTTTCTCTTTGCTTGTATTTCTTTTTCCACATTTAATACACTGCTTGGGAATGTTTGCTCCTCTCCTCCTTCCTCACCTTTCTTTCCACCTTCTTTTTCAACCGCCCTATGATAAAGCTTCAAATGCAAGTCAGCAACTTCTCAACATCTTTTAATATTAGAGCACTGTCTAACAATGATGACTTAAGAGACTTGCCCTATGTGTGACTACTATGTAACAAAGATAGGACTTGCACATGGATCTTCCTAGCTTTGAGATCAACTCGCTGTCTAATAAATGGGGAGAGATTGTATACCATTACCCTAATTAAGGGTACTCTAATCTACTGTACCAGGTGGAAAGTGATGAGCCTCTGAACTAAGATGGTGCAAAAGGGATAGATGTGATGGGTATTTTGCCTCTAGAAATAGCAACATTTGGCAAGGAGATAATGTGGTTTGAGGGAAGTGAAGTGTTAAGGATGACCAAGGTTGTAAGCCCGAGTGACTGGAAGAATGGTGGTATCCTCAGAAAAATAGAGAAGGTAGGGACAAAGTTAGATTTTAGAAAAAAATACAAGTTCAGTTTTTAATTTAACATGTTTGTGATCTTTATGTGATATCCAGTTTGAAATATCCCAAAATAGGGAGTTTGTGATGTCTAGCTCAAGAGAAAGATTACAATTAAATACATAAATCTCTGATGATTCAGTAAAACATACTGAAATATGGAGAACAGGCTTTTTTTTAAAACATGATTTTAAAAGAGTCCTTTGATTCTTAAACTACCTTTCCATCTATTTTTCTATGTCAGTTGTTTTCAATATAGGCTATCTTATATATTCTTTTATTTCTTTAGTCTTTGGATTTTGTTTTAATATTTCTTATTATTTTATGGAATTACTGAATTCTACTTAGTCTAGTCTAATTTTGAGGGAATTTATTACTTGGTTAAGATTGACCAATTTCTGTCCTAAGGTATTTAGTCTTCTAATTCTTTTCCCTTTTAATTTTTAAATTTAATTTTTTATCTCTCGCTTCATTTCTTTTGGGTATACATATGTAGAAAATCCATGTATTGATGCTGAGTGAAGAGAGCAGAACAAAGAGAAAGTTGTATATAGTAACAACAAGATTATGCGATGATCAACTGTGATAAACCTGGCTCTTTTCAACAATGCAATGGGTCAAGGCCATTCCAATAGACTTAGGTTGGAAAATGCTAACCGCATACAGAGAGAGAACTATAGAGACTAAATGTGCATCAAAGCATAGTATTTTTACTTTGCAGTGGTGGTGGTGGTGATTTGTGTTTTTTTCTTCTTATGGCTTTCCCCCTTTGATCTGATTTTTCTTACATAATATGACAAATATGGAAATGTGTTTAAAAGAACTATACATATTTAACTATATCAGATTGCTAGCTGTCTCAGGGAGGGAGGAAGTAAAGGAAGAAGGGAGAAAAATTTGTAACAAAGTTTTACAAAAATGAATGACTTACTGAAAACTATCTTTTAACTGTCTTTGGAAAAAACAAAATACTATTAAAAAAAGAAAAAGAAACAAATACATGTATTTCTTTGAGCCTCAGCAGTTGTTATGGTTTCACTGTTTCATTCTAGGTTGAATTTAAAGGAATATCTGGAACTATAAACATATGCACACATGAATACATACAGATACACAATACATAATATACATGCATGTGTATATAACTATACACATGCCCTCATAAAATAGAATTGCAGGAAAAGTTACAGATGACAGCAGTATATATACACACACATATGTATTATATGATATGATATTAATCAGCATCTTTTTTTAGGAGGGGGTTACTCATTTTTTCAGACTTAATTCCTGGACTGGAGCTCTGTCCTTTGCTGCACTTTTGGTTGAGGTGGTGAACCCTTCTTGGTGATAAATTGGTTCACCCTGATTCTTGCCTTGAAGTCTATCTCCTAGGGTTAGGCTCCCCTGGATCTTTGAAGTTTAAATTGTTGGATTGTCATGGCCCTATTTTTCAGTCATTTTAGAATAGAGGGCTAGGTAATTCAGAGTCCTAAGCTGGCCTTATCTAAATGCAGCCATGACTGCACTGGTTTCTGGCAATCTGTTAACCTTGAGAGTTGCAGCTATGAGTTTTCACTGAGATGAGGCTTTTCAGGGAATCCTGTTTTCTTCTGGATACAGAGTCCTGAAGGCTACACATGAGGCTGATCCCATTGGAAAGCTGCTGACTTGTTTGAAGAAGCACTGGCTTTGCTGGTGGTCTTCTTTATTATTTCCAGTGGTCTTCTGGTTGACTTTCTTCATAGTTATGGGATATAGGAAGTTACTTTCTACAGTTTTTCAATGGATTTCTTGATTATGATTAGTCTGGTAAGATTTTTAGTTTTTTTGTTTTGTTTTGTTTTTGCTTTTTTGTTCTAGAGTGGTTATGAGGAAGCTAATTATTATCCAGGAATTAGTATTCAGTAATTCAGGGAGTTATTTAGCTTGAATCTGATTGATTTTAAATATTTTTTCTTGTCAAATTCTGTAATCTTCCTAAATTTTTTATTTGCTACCCTCTGTCCTCTTTAGCATTGCTATCATATATGAACTGCTTTTTTAATAAAAAACATTTATTAAGTGACCACTGTGTGTATGTACTTTATAAATGTTATTTTATCATCATAAAAATCCTAGAATGTAGATGCTTATTATCCCCTTTTTATATATGATAAAAATAAAGCAGATGAGGATTAAGTTGTCAGGAAGATATTGGCTTATGTTTAAGGCCAGATTTGAACTCAAGTATCCTTGACTCCATGTCTATCATGCCATTTAGCTGTTTCTAGATTTGAAAGATAAGAAGTATATTTTTTTACTAGCTCTCTTTATCTGCAATCTACTCCTATAAAAGATTTCATTATTTGTGCATTAATCACTGGTTCAAAAACCCAAATCTTATTTTAAGATACTATTTGTTTGACTAGTTGTTCACGTTTAAAATCTTTGTACTAGTTAGCTACAGGATATTCAAAGGCACTATGACTTCATTTGAATAGTTGAGATGAGCATTATGCAATGATTTAATCTTTGAAAAATCTATATTTTAGTCTTTGCTCTGACAGAAACCATATGGTTTTATAGAAATAACTTCAATTCTCTGGACTTCTGATTCCATGTCTATAAAATGAAGGGACCTGGACTAGGTGAGCTAGTGGTAAGGATACTTGATTTAGACCCAGGGGATTTAAGTTCAAATTCCACATTTAATACTATTCACGGGATACTGGGCAAGCTATTTAAGTAACCTCTCTGAATCAGTTTGCTTAACAGCAAAATAAGAATCAGAAAGGGAGAAGGGAGTGTGGGGTGCAAAGTTAGATTATGTGACCTCTGAGTCCTTCCAACTATAAATTTATGATCCAATAATTATGAATAAACAAAGCACAGTCCAATTAGACTCTAGATTAGTTGCCTTCATTGTCTTGAAATAAAAATGTCAATATTTAATATCATCCATGACCTTTCTAATAGGTTTATTGTTTAACTTGCTTAGTTTTAATCCAAGGTGATTTTATATTTTCTTGATTCAAAACTCTATTTCAAAGTGATGTGATTCTTCTAGATAATTTTAAATATCCCATGACATTTATCTAGGCCAAAACTATAGGGAACAAAGTTGAGAGAAATTCAGAACCTACTACATAAAAGTATGAGTGACCCTAGGGGAATTCCTGCTTGTTCCAAAATGATTTTTGTATTGCCTATTGGTTGGTTTCCCTCTCAGTTGGCAGTCAACTTAATGGGTGATACAACAGAAAAACCTATTAATCAATTATATGCTTATTCAAATGAGACTAAAGAAATGAGATTAAAAATGGAAAAAAAGTTTTAAAAGGGTTCACCTAAATATAATTTTGCAAAATGTAACTTACATTATTAAAATCTCTCTGTATCTTGTATGTAATATTTTAATTACAAAAGAGAATTTTTAAAATGCCATATAAAGAACATTCATTTAAAAATCCATATGTAACAATGGTTTAGCAGATTCATTTATAACCTTAAAATCTGTAAGGATTAATATTTTAAATGCCCTCATAAAATAGAATTGTAGGAAAAGTTACAGATGACAGTAGTCTAAATATTTGGTTTCCACAAAAACATCTTTCAACACTTAAAATCTAGACTTTGGATTAAAAAATATTTCTGATATTTATTGCATGAAATAGTCTAGTATTTTAATAACTAATAAAATAGCTTGACATTGCCCCAAATGTCATCTTAAAAAATCATACAACTTTATAAAATAAAACTTTACATTCTGTGTAAGCCAGTGAATATCAAATATCTTGAAATAATTACTCATGCATAGTATTTGGAAACCTCAAAGGACTCTATCATGGAGTATCCACTGATATGTAATTTTTATTTTTTCTAGTAAAGAAAGCTCAGGGTCTTCCCCTCTGCTACTTCTAGCTATGACCCTGATGTATGGTACATTTATGACAATATTTCTTTGCTGCCATGTGTAATACATATGCCATATACATTTGGATAAAATCTGGTTCATTAATTGTATTAGCAAGTCAGTCTGGTGTATTGATAAGGTGTAGAGGGGCAGTTAGTGTTATTCTGACCTGATTCATTTATAAAATAGGTGGGGAAATGTTTTCTGCTAGTAGAAAGGGATTATTCTTCCTATAACTGCTGAGAGCAACATGTTGAAATTTCACACTCTTGTTATGCAAGGAATAGTAATACTATCTGGAATATACATAATACTTTAATTTGTCCAAAAGCATTCTATTGATAATTTTGTGTCAGTAAAAACCTGTGTTACTGTCATTCCTATATTACAGATGAAGAAACTAAAGCTCAGAGGGGAGTAGCAATTGTCTCAGGGTCTCATGTTTACAAAGACTTGGAGCTAGTATTTGAACCCAAATGTTTCAAATTAAAACCTATGGCTCTGCCCACTATTCCACAATATCTCCTTAAGGCCCAAGATCACCATATCTTTTTTTCTCTAATGAAGGAGAGCTTAAACTGAACTTTTCTGGTTCTTCCAGGGAACAAATGCCGAACCTTTCCTAGAAATTTCAGTGATTACAGTAAGTTGGTGACTCAGTGATTGGTCATTTAGGGTTGAAAACCTTTCTGACTACCCTTGTGATATTCAGCTTGTGGTGCATCAACCCTGAAAAGGTTTGGCACTTTGAGGTAATTTAGTTGCTGAAAATGAACTGAATCCATTCAATGTGTACTAGCATTGTCAGTAATATAATGAGTAGAAAGCTGGTCATAGAGTAAAATATTCTGGTTTAAGTACTATTTATGACACATCCTGTCTGTGTGACCCAGGACAAATGACATAACCTTTCAATGACACAAATATCTAAGATACAGAACAGTTGCCAATCTATACTGAAAGAGGGAATTCTTTCATTGGTAACTGTTGACAAAAATGACATCACAGGTCTAGGTTAGAAAAAAAAGTAGTACTAGCATTATGGGTTTGATTTGTCTTGTCTTTTGTAAGTATTCAGGAAACATTCATTGAACTGCTTTAAAATGTTGGAATCAGTTCTGGTATCAGAAGACCTGGTTTCAAATCTAGTACTCTGATTTTTCTTTCCTAGGGTCTTTTGCAAGTCAATTAATTGACTTCCTTGCTAATAAAGGGAGTAGATTGGACTACTTGGCTAATGGACTACCTGACCAGACATGATCTGAGTAATGGTAAAATATTTCTTTATCTTATCCATTCTAAGAAGGAAATATTTTTAAAGGAAGGACAGGATATTCATGCTATTGAATTAGAAAGATGTTTAAACAATCATGTATTAATGAAATTTTCTTAAAGTCTTGACATCAATTTTCTCCTAAAAGGATAAAAAATGAATTTAACATCATTATGAAATCATAGATATGCATATTTGAATTTCATTTCTGTTTTTTCTACTTCTAGAGAAATTGTTTGTTTGTTTTCTTAAGCAAATAGTTCCCACTTTTATGATGTTTGATATCCATTGAGGGATATCAAATGGCACTAACATTATAATGGCAGTGTCCATAACCATATCTAAGTTTAAGCAGCAGCAGCAGCAGCAGCAGCAGTAGCCAACAGCCATTCCCACCTATTTTATTAGAGTAACACAATGACCACTAGTTCCTTTTGTGTAAATATCAGATCAGCCTCACTAAACTACTTCACAGTCTCTTTGATGTGTAAGGTTCCGAGGACAAGAAAGACCAAGAGAAAGCAAGTAATTGTTTTTGATGAAATGGTTAGTCAGAATTCAAGCTACTTCTGGGAGTTGAGGGCTGTCTGTCACCTTACAGCTTGCCATTGTTGTTATTAAATTACTTGTAGTTCAATTCAAATAGCTGCCTCCATGACAGCAATACAGTAGGTGAAAAAGATTTAAGCAGCTCTGGCCTCTTTGCTGTTCTACCCAGAAGAATACAGGAATTTTTCCTGGCTGTTCTCCACACCTAGAATTCACTTCCTCCTCATCTCTATCTCTTGAGTTCCTTTACATTTTAATAAAATTCCATGTTCTACCTCTTCCCAACTCCTCTTAATTTCAATGCCTTTTCTGTGTTGCTTATCTTTATTTTATCCTGAACATATCTTGTTTGTACACATTATTTACATGTGTTACCTCCCTTATTAGATTGTGAATTCCTTGAGAGAAGTCCATTTTTTCTTCTTTAAAAAAAATTGGTCTTTTTTTGTATTTTCAGAATTTAGCACAATATTCTGGAAATACAGAAAAGACAAATTAAAAAAAAAGGAAGGAAAAAATGAACTTCTCTCAAGGAATTCCCAACCTAATAAGGGAGATAAGCAATTGCTTGATCAGTGCTTTCTTATTTGATGCTAGAATGTTGTCAAATACAAAATGTAGTACAGTGTACTGGATAAGGACATAGTCTGAAAGCACAAGTAAATTTCTGGAGTGAAAAATGAATACTAAGGAAATATATCAAGAAAGAATATTCTGGAGTTATGCATAGAATTTCTGACATGATTGTTTCCTGCTTAATTTATATATATGTGTGTGTGTGTGTGTGTGTGTGTGTGTGTGTGTGTGTGTATATACATATGTGTACACACACACACTATATATATAGATATAGATATAGATAATTGCACTTATTACCTGTTAGTTTTTATCACATAGGTATAAAATTTAAGACAGTATTTACTTTGTATCTGTTTCAAATATCCAAATACAATTGAATAAAAATGGAAAAATATAGCAAAATAATCACTTTTGGATTTTTTTTTTTTGGTCTCCTGGTTTTGACAGATTTTTTTCCATTCTAAATCTAATCATTGGAGTTGATAGAATAGATGATGATTAATAGTTACTAAAACTATTGTCATTGTTCACATAATTCTAAATATAATTATATATAACATAATATAAGCACAGGTGCCCCTCCCACACACACACACATTAGCACGGATAATATTAACAAATTAAGTTTTTTCTACCTCATCATATTATTTAACTGAGGAGGTCAGTTGGTGTAAATATAATTTCTCATTCTTTTTCAAAATGGTCCTAAGGGAATTGAAGGTAAATAATTCTTCTTTTGTTGATCAGTCTTCCCAATAATATTCAGGTAGTAGTATGTATATTGCTATATAATTCATTTTAATTGTGGAATCAGTCTACCCCAAACATAAAATGTTTATCTTGAAACTATTTTTTTTTTTTTTTTGCAAATTTTTGCAAATTTTTTTGCATTTTGCAACTGATGTTGGATGATGTGTAAAAGGCTATATTTGGAGATGGGAGTGAAGGTTTAAGAAGAAATAATAGTCATTAAGAGTTGTTATTTAAGCAATAATCTATCAGATTTACATTACATTGTTATTTGCACATACACGATAGGCAAGTATCAGTCTAGAAAACTAACAATAGCCATCGTATGTATCTATACACAGAAAAATGTGTTTGTATGTGATGTGTAGATACATGTGTCAATGAGTTTCTGAAAGAGAAAAGGTCATTCTTTTCACCCTTTTCCTACCTCATGTTCAGGGCAGAACTGGCAAATAGGATTAGAAGATTCAGACTCAAAGAAAATACTACTATTTTTATTTTTGTAAATTATCTTTATATGCAATCTACAACCTCTGTTATAGCTAAAAATCCTTTATTTTGTTTATGTTCTTTTTTGAGGCTAAAGAGTTATGTGATTGGGCACTCCATACATGTGTGTATGTGTATATATACATGTATATATGTGTGTTTATGTATGTATCTCAAGTAAAATCTTACAAAAATGAATCTATGGTGTTTAGTGGACATGAATATATATTGGGCATGTTTTTGTGGATAAATGTTGGACAATTTCCTTAAAATGCAGATGTTGTAATATTCAAACTTCACCATGATTTTAGATAAACCATGAATTTATCCCACAAAAATAGTAATTGGATATATGATATATAATTAAAGTATCAATAGCTGTCATGAAACTAAAGACTGCATGTATCCTATAATTATCCTATAATTTATAGTTTATAAAATCACATTTAATAGAAGGGGCTTGATGAATGTATATGTTTTCTGAAAGAAAACCTTTATCTTTTTTGAATAAAACTGACAACTGGAAAATGATAAGCTAATGAAGCATCAGTAAACCTTTTGCCATTTTGAATTTTGAATTTTTACTATTTCAAGTAGCATAATCAAAGATTTTTAGAATATGCTTTTACTATATCTAAAGAGCAATTTGCAAGACGAGTCTAGGTAATTTCTATCCATCAACTGCCAAATCAATGCACATGGAAAAACATATATTTCCAAAACATGGAGTCTGTGTTTTATGTTGTAGTATAGTCAACAGTAAATAAGCATATATTAAGCATTATTATGATGTAGGCACTATGCAAAGGGCTGAGTGATATAAAGAAAGACTAAAACATAATCCTTGCCCTCAAAGAACTTACATTCTAAGAAAAGAGATATTATATCAACAAGCATATCTCTACTAAGATACATTCAGAATAAATGGAAGGTAACCTACAAGGGAAAGGCAGAAGGTGGAATTTAAGCTGAGTCTTGGAAGAACTCAGGCCTCACTATAGGTTTGAGCTGTGTCATCTGTAGAATAAAGAGATTGGACTATCTGACCTTTAAGATTTTTCTGAAACTATTTTTAGGATCCCATGATCCTATTTACTCATTGCAGGTCTTAAGCATAGGATGCTAGCTTTATATATTGGTCCCAAGGGGTCACAAATTTAGAGATGGAAGGAAAATTACAGATATTTAATCTACCTTTTTGTTTTAGAGCTGAAGTAAATGAGAACATGAAAGGTAATAACACTTGTATAATGCCATAAAGGCAGAAGCAAGTTTCAAATAAAATTTCTCTCACTCCAAATTCATGCATTATAAGTTATTCCCCCAGCCTAACCATCAGAATCAAAACAAAGAGTAACCATCAAAACTCAGTCAGAAACTATTCGAAAATATGGTAATATAAATGAATTCCTGCATATAGGAGGTACCTCCTTACAATCTGATGAATGAAAACTGGCTCTGATTGGTTAATACAAAGGGAGATGGACTATATTAAAATGAGGGTCTTGGGTCACCCAAGTCTTTGTCAAAGACCTCGATTTCCATATCACCTCTTTGGCAAAGAGAGAATCAATTCTTCCCTAGGCTTGTCTGAACAAACATAATGAGAAAATAAACATATTAAACCCAAATTTGAAGAAAAAAATTTACTATCTGATTAGATCTTGGCCTGGGTAAATCTTTTTTTTTTATTCTTAAAACATATGCATATAGTTTTCAACACTCACCCTTGCAAAACCTTGTGTTCCATTTTTTTTTCTGCTTAGCTTCCCTATCCCCTTCTCTATATAGCAAGTAATCCAATATATATTAAACATGTACAATTCTTCTATACATATTTCCACAATAATCATTCTGCATAAGAAAAATCAGATCAAAAAGGAAAAAAAAATGAGAAAGAAAACCAAATGCAAGCAAACAACAACAAAAAAGTGAAGATACTATGTTTGATCCACACTCAGTCCCCACAGTCCTCTGGGTGCAATTGGCTCTATCACAAGTCTATTAGAATTGACCTCATTGTTGAAAAAACCATGTCCATCAGAATTGATCAACAGATAGTCTTGTTATTGCTGTATAACAATGTTCTCTTGGTTCTCCTTACTACCCTTAGCATCAGTTCCTGTAGGTCTCTCCAGGCCTCTCTGAAATCATCCTGCTGATTGTTTCTTATAGAACAATACTATTTCATTACATTCATATACCATAACTTATTCAGCCATTCTCCAATTGATGGGCGTTCACTCAGTTTCCAATTTCTTGCCACCACACAAAGAGCTGCTACAAATATTTTTTGCAAGTATGGGTCCTTTCCACTTTTTTAATGATCTCTTTGGGATACAAGCCCAGTAGTGACACTGCTGAATCAAAGGGTATGTGCAGTTTACTAGCTCTTTTTTTGTCATATTCCAGTTTCCATATTGCTCTCCAGAATGGCTGCATCAGTTCACAACTCTACCAACAATGTATTAGTGTCTGGGTAAATATTTAAGAAGGATTTCCCACACTGGTTGATTTCTGGATAAGGAAATTAAAAAAGGATGAAGATCTTGGTCCTGATTTAATAATTAGTTATTAAATACAAGAGAGAAATATTCATTTCTCACATGGGGGTTAAGAATCATAGAAATATGAGGCCATTCATAAATCTTAATGTCACTGCTGATACCCTAAATGTGAGATTGTTGCCTATTGTCAAAAGACTTGATGTATTACTGAAGGAATTAAACAATGTCCATGCTGCATGAATGAAACTAGAAGTTTAAGGAATTTGTAGCTGAATAGGATTGTTCATAATTTCTCTTCTGAAAGGTGAATAAAGGAATTGGCAGAATTGATTTTGTCATGTTCCCAAAGGGAACAAAAACATTTAGTGCTCATTGGGTTTTGGATCTTATAGGGCATGTCATGAAAACAGTTGAAGTTTATGTGTCAACATCTATTGCAGAGCATGAAGAAATAGAAGAACTTCACAGGGTTGTCCAAACCAGCTCAATATACATTTTGACCCTTGATTATCATAAGCAGAGAGGCATAATGATTAAGAACAATGGTGGGTATTGCAACTATCAGAGAGACATGGCAGTAAAGAGTGATGGGAATTATAATGCCAGGAAGAGACAGCAACAAAGTACAGTAGTGACTATAATTGTCTGATTATTTGTAAAATATTTAAGTGGAAGATGAAAGATTTCAATGACATCTCACAAAACAGTAACAATCAATGAAGGGGAAATGAGATTATAGATAAACATGAGACTACTAAGTCAGATCATCTCACTGGCCCTTATATAAAAAGGAAACAAATAGAAATGACTAAATATTCCATTTTTTCTAGTATCCACATCAGTGATAACAGTGAATCTAACACACTGGGTATTTATCAGTTCACATCTCAAGGTTATATGAAGAAGTAAAAATGATATTAACAAAATATCAGGCTGGGACAGTCAAATACATATAGAAGAAACCTCTGTTGAACATGAGAACATTTTAAAGACAGAAAAGTTCAATTTTCAATATATCTCAAAGTGGGTTTTTTTTTTTTTTAAAAATCAATGAAAATGAGAGATAATGTAGCTAGACCTATGTTGCAGTGGTGCTTAAGAAATACTTAAAACAGAAGATCTTTGGTACTAGCTTCATAGGACCATTCATATGAATGAGAGCATAGATCCATCAAAATATAGGTGTATACATGAAATCATTTTATTGCAACCTCATTGTCTACAGTTAATATTTTTAGAAGTCAACAATGGAGCTTTGACTTTGATGGATCCTTTCTCTGATGTTAGCTGAAGTCTTTTGCTATTTTCTAGTGTAAATATTCACTCATATTTTGCAAGATTAGATTCTCTATTATGTAGTCATGTAAAAAGTTGCATGTGAAAAACAAACAAAAAACTAAATCAACACAGTTGTCCTATTTTCATGAAAAGTGTTTTTTAAAATTCTCTTCAATCTGTGATTTTCCTGTGACTAAACAAGGAGCAATTTTCTAGGTAACAAAATGTGTGATATTCACTTCTGAAAACTATTCTTTCTCAAGTGGAATACAGTAATTTTAGAACAAAACTTATTTTCTATATCTGACTTTGTTCTTTTTGAAATACTGAAATAAAATTTTCCCTTTAGTTTTCTTCTTGAAATCAATGCATATTGAAGTTTTAGAGTTGTTTTATTCTATTATATAATATTCTAGAATACAAATGCATGCTCACCTAAAAATTTATTCTTCTTGAAATAAGGAAGGCCATATAACATTGACATGATAATAAAACCATACTATGAAATGCTAATAGCTGGGGAAAATATCTTTGCATATGGCTATTCATTTATTGTCACAGACATTTCCAATGAGGATATTCGATCTATTCTAATGCCATATAGATATAAATATTATGTATATATATATGTATATATGTGTTACCAAAGTTACTGTATATATATATGCATATATGTATACACACATATACATATACTCTATAAAATCTTAGGACTAGAAAAGTCTTTAAGCAGTAAGTTATGTAACCTGATACCCTATTTAAACCCCAAACAAAACAAAATAAGACAATTTAGGACTTGTTAACTGAGTTCTTTTCTCTAATTATTTAATTTAATATGTCAGATATTTTCTGAAAACTTCAATGTGATGTTTTCATTAGGCCAGTGTTGATGAGTCTCTGTGATTTGATTTCAATCTATGTTTTTCAACTTATCTTTCCCACATTATTTTTTATTAGATTCAAGCACTTCTCACCTCATTCTTTTGCCCTTACCATCTCTTTTCTCCCTACCTTCCACATCCAAAGCCTAATCTCATATTTTGTTCCTCACATTATAGTTCTATATGTGTGTATCATATATTATAATCTTCTTTATGATGTATTTTTCCTATTTCATATCCCAAACAGCATCATGTACAAAATGAGCATTCAATAAATGTGTTAAACTAATATGACCCTTACAAGATTTATTTAAACTTTTCCTTTTCTAAGTTTGACTAGCAGATATTACTTATTTTGAAAGTGTCAAGAAGCTTTGAGGCTTTTTTCCCCTTATGTATATGTACCACCTGCAAAAGAAGCACTTTTGGTAGAATAAGTATGTTCCACATTCATCTCCTTGTGACTATGACCTTGTTTAATCTTAAATTAGATTAAGTTCTACTCAGATTGTACTGGTAAATCATGGTGAAATGAGCAGATGCTGTTTCAGATAAATAAAAAAATCATCAGTGACTTCTTCCCATCTAACAATCATGGTTTAGAATGTAAATGATGAATCACTTAGTCAGATGTTACCTTTTCTAAGGGACTTTCTACTCGAGGAATGCTGATCATTGGCATCTGTGCCAGATTGTCCATGTGTATATGTTCATTTTCTGGTTGTCTTCCTTTGAAATTGTTTACCACACATACGACCTAGAAGTTACAGAAAATAATAACCGTTAAATTGCATCCAAAGTGATCACTTCCTGTGGTATCTCTATGGCTAATGGGTTGACAATTCTAATTAAGATAACAGCAAATTCAACCACTTTGAAAAGATTGCATAGGGGTGAAATAAAAGTTAAATTTATCTTCTCTGAATATGTCTGATGGACTTTAATTATAAATAAAATTTACACAAGTATTACATAATTCAGAAAATAAAGCTCACCACTTGCTCTACCATTCAGTTAATAATGACTTTGATTCTCAACATTTCTCACTAAATGTGTATGATTCAAGTATTTTTGATGCCCAAATCAATTCAAGAACATCACAACCTTATGCATATTAATAGCCCAATGACATTTTCTAATGTAGCTCACAATTTAAATGGAATTCATTTCACATCTCTCTAGGAGTATCACATTCACTATAAAACATTTTACAACTGGAACCCTTCACAAATTCAGTAGTTTCCCATTTAGTAATCATATTTATTGTCTGTTTATAAATTTCTTTTACACATCTGACATTTTCATAATAGCTCACCTGGGTTACTGTTGAAACTAGAGATGCTATAAAGGGAATTGATCTTGTTACCAATTGCTTTGTCATCTTGGTTTCAAATTCATTTAAGAATATTGTGGTAGGAGAATTTAATTTCAGTGACATGATCAAGAACTGCACTAATGTTGGCTTATGTAAATTAATAAATAATATACTGTCTACTTTTCTATGCATGTTACTTATTTTTAAATTATTATTTCATTATTCTCTGTAGTGAAACAGGAAAAAAGTTCAATTTTTGTACTGTTAGAATATAGCAATTCTTTTTCATAAATGTTTAATGTATAATTACAAATTTAAATTACAAAATTCCATAGTCTCTACTGGGAAGGCTTTTATTTAAGAAGGCTTACCACCAAATTTTCTCCAAAGGCCAATTAGATTTTTGGTTGCTATCCAGTTTTATAAACAAAATTACTCTGTATGATAATAAAACCATACTATGGAATGCTAATAGCTGAGAAAAATATCTTCACACTTTGCTATTCATTTATTGTCACAGACATTTCCAATGAGAATATTCGATCTATTCTAATGCCATATAGATATAAATAATATACATATATATATATATATATATATATATGTGTGTGTGTGTGTGTGTGTGTACCAAAGTTACTGTGTGTATGTGTATATATATATGTACACACACATATACATACACTCTCTAGAAAATCTTATGACTAGAAAATCTTTGAGCAGTAAGTTATTCAAGTCAGTTTTATATCTTAAAGCCAGATTATACTCAAACCATCATAGGTTTCTAAGAATCTATTTCATTTTAAAAAAGAATTATTAGGGAAAGATATTTTTGATCGTTATCTCACTCCCATCTGCCTAACTACTTATTTCACATTATTTACCTTCACATACTATGTTCCAGCTAAATGAGCAGAGATGTTTCTCCTCCTAACTAAATGTGCTATCATCTCCCATCTTTTTACCTTTGTATTTGCTGTGCTTTCTACTCAATAATACAACTCCAAACTTCATTCAAAATTCAATTCCAGTGCCAGTGCCTTTGCAATGCCTTTCCTAATTCCCTTCAACAATCCAATTGTTTATATTCACTTCCTCTTGGTATCAGAACATACTTACTTATCTGTATTTAAATTTATCCTGTACAGAGAATATAAGATTCTTGAGCCAGTAATTATTGAAAATACAAATTCTTTGAAGGCAGGGAATGTTCTTTTGAGGGGAGGGGTCTTTGTATTATTTGGCACATAATAGAGATTTAATAAATGTCAATTTAATTTAACTTAATTGTTCATTAAAATAGAAAGCTAGGTGATATAGTGGGAAAAGCTCTAGGTCAAAATTAAAGAAGTAAAATCTGAGTAAAATCCAGCCTCATACACTTACTAGTTGTATGATCCTGGGCAAATCATTTAATTTCTGTTTGTCTCAGTTTTCTTAACTGTAAAATAAGAATAATAATAATAGAACCACTTCCTAGGGTCAAATGAAATAATATTTGCAAAGCCATTAGCAAAGGGCCAGGTACATAGTAGGTATTTAATAAATACTTGTTTCCTTCCTAATTCCACTGCAAAGTCAAAGTGGTGTAGCAGAAAACATCATTAGATTAGGAGTCAGGCAGAAGATACTGCTTTGGCACCAAATTTCCTTATTTGGGAAGATTGGATTCTATTATTTCTAAAATCTTTTTATCTCTTAGATGCTATGATCCTATAATCCCTGACAGTCGCTAAAATATCTATTCATCACCATATCTTCTATACCCTAATGGATAATATCAAATATGGGTACAATTCCTTGCATATAAAAATAGTCAAATATT
This sequence comes from Antechinus flavipes, assembly GCF_016432865.1. Taxonomy (NCBI): domain Eukaryota; kingdom Metazoa; phylum Chordata; class Mammalia; order Dasyuromorphia; family Dasyuridae; genus Antechinus; species Antechinus flavipes. Next base: position 67,599,975 of record NC_067401.1, on the reverse strand, counting down.
AGTTTAATTGAAACATGCAACTTCATTTTAAGTCAAAAAATTCTAGAGATTTTAGAAAACTATTTACCCATATGAAGTTATTTTCCCCTGAATATTTGTTAGTTCCTACCACAAAGCTAATTTCCTTTTACTGAGATCTTTCCTGATTCCCCAGGTTCATTTCTCCCTGTCTGAAACCAAATAGCATTTAATTTTACAGCCATACCCTGCACTTACTATGTAATATTATCCATTATAGCTCTCTGTGTTCCTATTTCATCATACCATGAGGGAATGGATTCTAAATCTTTGTACCTCCTCTAGCACTTCATGCCCTGTGACCAAGAGCACATTTTTATAAGATATAACTGTTAGATTCACTGTGGGAGAGCAAAGAATGCTGGGTTAGGTGCCAGAGAACAGAGGTTCAAATGCATTAGAAATTAGGAGTAGAAATGAGGCACAGTAAAATAAAAAATATGGACCTTCATTAAAAGAAATTACAATTAACTATAGCTAGAAAGAGAGACTACAAAACTATGTGGGAAATTGGGAAGGTAAGAGTTAATGAGCCCTTCATTAAAAGAAATTACAATTAACTATAGCTAGAAAACAGACTATATAACTATGTGGAAAATTGTGCAAGTTAGAATTACTAGAAAGGTACGAATGATCAGGGGAAGAGCTTCCTGAAGAAGGTCATAGATTTAGAGCTGGGAAAAAACACTCAAAGGATATCTAATTAAATTCCTTTTTTATCCCATTTGAATAAACCAAAGGTAAGAAAAATTACATGACTGGTCCAGGGTTAGATAGATAGTGAGTAGCAGAAGCTGGATTTGAAACAAGGTCTCTGACTACTAAATTTAGTAGTCTTTCTCTAGTACTATTCTGCCTTCAAAAGACTTTAACAGGGTCTTGTCTAGTTAAACTAAATAAAGAAAAAACATTTTTGGAAAAGGAAAAATGTGAACACATGAATAAAAATGAAAGCGAATATGATATGCTTAAAAGAAATATAATGTTGATTAAGTGGGAAGTACAAATTAATGAATGATGGGAAATAAACTTGGAAAAAGTAGAGTAGGACCTATTAAAACCTACACTGAAGGCTTACACATACTTCATTTCTTGTTTTGTTTTGTTTGTTTCATTTCTTGTTGAATTTAACTTAACTGACATTGTCCAATCAAGGAGCAATAAAGAGTTTTTGAGAGGATGAGAAAGACCGCTTAGTAAAAAAGGTTTGAAGTCAGTGAGTCCAGTTAGGAACCTCTGGAAATCCTGGGCAAACATAGGTAAACATGAATATAATTGTACATCCCTGGGAAACATGTATTGGCTCAAAGAGAGCCAATGGGAATGTTTTCCCTAGCTATCACTATACAGAACCCATATTGTACATAACTGTGATGGGAATTATATAGACTTTAGCATCCATACTTTAGAAACTGGAGGTTCCTTATAGACCTTTTATTCTAATCCTCTCATTTTATATATGAAAAAGATTGAGGTCCAAAAAATTCAGAGATTTGTTCAAGATCACATAGCCTCCTCCTCTGACTTCAAATCCAGCATACTTTCTATCCTATCTTAGAATGGAGATGCGGGAATGGAAATAAAATCAGAGATATATGAAAAATATAGTCATTGGTAGTCTGACTCATTATAGAGAATCAACAAATAACATAAACTAAAATGACTCAGTATTGTTGAAGTTGAGTGATTTGGAGAAGGCCAATACCACTGATAGAGACAGAGAAATTGAGTCTAATTAAAAACAAATTTCATTTGGGAAGTGTTTGAGAATTCCAGATACCTTTTGAGAATACTGTAAATAGCTCAGATTGGAAAACTAGGATTGAAAATCATTGCTTTAGGGATAAACATTTAGTGGTAGTCAATGGAAACAGATGGGGTCCACTTTGAGAAATGCCTAAAATACAAAAATTATAGTTACCAAAATAAGTTATATGGAAAAGAACATTTGTGATATAAAAGCATTTACTCCAGGCTTTTTAAAAATATTAAATATCACAGTGGATTTTAAATATTTGTTTACAAGAAGCTTCCAAAGTACTGTTTGTGTCATATGGATTCTTCAGGAGACAAGCTAGCCTAAAGAATCAAGCTTTCCTCTCTTTGAAATTATTTTTAAAAATTGTTTTATAGGATCTTAGATATATTAGAGCCAGACTGGACACTGGAATCCATTTGAACTAACCACTTCATTTTACACATGAAGAAACTGAGCCTTGGAGGAATCAGTCATCATATATCAAGTGAAAACCAGTTCACTAGGGAGCATAGTTTTTAGTCTTGAATCTGGAGTGTGAGAAATGACTTAAAATATGATTTGGGGCATTGTTTACTGTGTGATCCTGAACAAGTCATTTCATCTGTGTTTGCCTCAATTTCCTCATATCTGAAGTGAGAGTACTAAAAGTATTGATTTAATAGAAACATTGTGAGGATAAAATGTGATAGCTTTGGTAAAGCATTTAGCAAACATTAAAGAGCTGTATAAATGATAGCTATTATTATTACTAGACATATTAGAGTTTTTTTACTTTTGACTCAATTATTTTTCTATTTAACCATTATGCATGCCTTTTATTTCACATTATTGCTCTTCATGCACATTTTATTCTAAAGAAGGTAGTTTATTAACTGTTGCTAGTATATAACATTTCATTCCCTTCTCTATCAGTGCCTTTTACTGAGAGTCCCCTTAATCTGGAATGCACTCCCTTTCTAACTTATTCACCCTATTCATATGCATAAATTTTTTTTGAAAATTATTTTATCATCTACCATGAAATGAATTGCTTTTTCTATAAAAACTTTCTTAATTTTCCAGGTTTATTATGACTCTTTTAATAATAAATCAAATAGCATTTTATGTATCACCCTATTTCCATAGTACTTATTCATTCAAAACAAGTCACATCTCTTCTTATACAAACACTTTCCATATCCTTCCCACTATTAGCACATTAAACTCCTTGTGAATTTACTTTTTATTGTATTGAATAGGTTTTGTATTTATCTATTTGAGGAAAAATATATATTTCTCCAGTACAGCCCTTGAGGGAAGGGTCTCATTAATAATCACATCACAATTATTAATATAGGATTTATATAGTATATTCAGGTTTGGAAAGTGCTTTGACTGTTATTTGAATCTTACAGTAACACTTTAAAGTAGATACTACGATTCTTTCTGTTTTAGAGATAGAAAACCAAGTCAGACAGACTTGCTTAGGAGCACACATCTCTTAATAGGCTGAAGCAGAAATTGCACTCAGGACTTCCTGACTCCAAATTCAAAGTTCTTGCCACTGTGCCCAATAGCTTCCTCTTTAAAATTTACTTTTATTTTTGTACTTTCGGGTCTAATGAAGCCCTTTATAAATGAAAGAAATTGAATCATGTCATAGATCTGAGAGTTAGAAATAAGATAAAACTGAATTTTAAAAATAACAATAATAGCAGCTCACATTTATATAATAATTTGCACTTGGCAAAGTACTTTCCTCACACTATCCCCATGAGTTGGATTATATAAGTATTATTATCCTTATTTTGCCTCTAGGTCCAGTATTCTGTCCATTACAACCAGGATGCTTTGTACCTGTAGGAGAATAATATCGGTTTAGATTTCATGAATTCCTAGGTCTGTCCCATTTTCAAGGATTATGCAAGCATAAGTTCATTTTATGTAGAAAGTGGGTTTCAGGAAACATTCATAATCATGTAATTTAGAAATGCCATTTAACCTTCATCAGAGATAATGAGGGGAATACTATACATGGGTCCCATTTAATTTCTACACACAATAGTGAGAATTAGTATAGCTTTTACACACTCATTTTCTCAAAATGGATAATGCAAGTTCACTTGCCTCAATGCAATGCAATCAAAATCAGCCTCAAGTACTCACCAAAAATACTGCTATAGATATTCCAACAAGAAAACCTGCTATCACATCTGACCAATGATTTCGATATTCTGCTACTCTGTTGAGTCCAGTAAGAAAGGCCAAACACATTAAGCCCAAGCATAGAACTGGTTTAGCAAGTCTTGTTCCTTTGGCTTTTATTGTGTTGGTAATGTACATCTGAAATGACAAACGGAAAAGGACAAGATACTAAGCAGTCTATATGCCAATCTAATACATTTCTGTCAAATTATCATTAATTCAGAGTAGAAGGGAGTTTAGCAGTCACATAAAACAGCCCTGTCATTTCACAGATGAGGCAATGGAGACCTAGAAAAGTTATTACTTGCCCAAGGTGAAGAACGAAGTTAAAGAACTGGGTTCTAAACTCAGATCTCTGGACTTTGGATCCAGTCATCTTTCTAGTAAACTACTTTATTTCTTATGTATGCTCTATGAAAAAATATGTGTGGATAGTGTATCAATATGTCCATGTGTGACTAACATCAGTTTAATTAAGCTTATTGCTATTTTAATGAAATTAACCATAAAAGTATAGATGAAATGATTAGGAATAATTTAATTTTACTTACCTACTGATAACCTTCTTTAACCCAATATTTTAATTAATAATCCATGTCTATACAGTATTCATATTCAGAATGGACAAAATAATGGAATCTGAAAGCTGGAATTGACTTCAGAGTCCAACCAACTATTTAGTCAAAACTTTATCTGAGCAAGACACAAATATCATACCAAATTTGTGATCATATAACATTTGCTTAAAGACCTCAAGTGAGAGAGTGATATCAAGGTTCCAAGGCAGTTGATCTCACTTTTCTGAAACTACAATTGTTAGGAAATGTTTCTTGATATTAAGCCTAAATTCGCTTATTTTTATCTTGTACACATTTTAAAGATAACTCACTGTAATGCTTTGCTATCTCTATTCTTGAAGGATTATAGGATCTTTGATCAAGGACTGGAATGGATCTCAAAAGTACAAACCCTTCATTTTACAGATGAGAAAATTGAAGCCTAGAAAACATAAATATATTGGCCAAGGTCACACCAACAGTAAGCAGCAAGACCAAAATTCAAGCTGAGGTTCTTTGATTGGAAATGAAGGGTCTTTCTGATTATATCTTTCTATATCTCAGGTATAAGTAGGTCGATCTTAATCTCTCTTTCACATCACATGCCTTCCAATTTTTATAATCAGCTGTCATATCCCTTCAAGGCTTTCCTTTCCATTCCCACTTTTTTCAACTGATCCTCATATGGTACTGAATCCAACATTATGCATAAGTTAAAAATGCACATTGGCAAAGGTATATTATATCAAAAATATTGGACAACATGGTGATAGAATAATACTATGCATCAAAAAATACTATTCTAAAGAGGGAATCTGGAAACGTTTGTGAAAAAATCAATGGCTTAAAAAAATGAAGCAAAACTGTGGTAAGAAGTATATTTCAGACAGATTAAACAGGGAGAAAATCAAAATGAACTAAATAATTAGATGAATCTGATTAGATTGTAAATTCCTTGAGTATAAGGATGTCTTTTGCCTCTTTTTTGCATTCCAAGTAGTTATCCAAGTCCCTAGCATATAGTAGGTACTTAATAAATGTTTAGTGATTGATTAACTAACTGATAAACTACAAAACCAGAAGACAAGATTGACAATAAGGCACAACATTTACTTTGTCAATCACTTAATTATGAAGTTCTTTTAGATAAGATTAAGAGAAATGAGATAGATAATAGTATTGTTAGGTAGATTAAGAATTGACTATCTGGTGCCAAAGCATGGTTATTAATGACTGAAATAATCTGAGAGAAGGTCTTTAGTGGAACAACAGAGCACTCTTTTCTTTATCCTCTTTTGGGTCAATATTTTTTTCAATAAATTTGATGAAGTAGTAAATGACTAAATTATTAAATTTATAGATGCAACAAAAATGGAAAGAATAACAAATACATTAAATGACAGAATCAGGCCTTTTTTATAAAGAGAGATTTCCTCGGGCTAGAATGAGAGTCCAAATCTAATAAGATGAAACCAAATAGAACAAATCTGATTTAATTTTTCCTCCACATGATGACCATTTAAATATTTGCAGACAAGAGTCATGTGTTTTCCTAGATATTTTCTTTTCTTAATTAAACATTCCTGGTTCCTTCAACAATTTTTTGTACTGAGTTATTTTAAGTACATTTGTCATTCTGGTCACTGTATTCTACTAATTTATTTCTTAATTAAATCTAGTGTCAATGATCAAATAGAATATACCAAATAGGGAATGATAAGCAGAATTGTTATCTTCCTTGCTTTGAATACTCTTCTACTGCAGTTAAAATTTACTTTCTTTCTTCTTCTTCTTCTTCTTCTTCTTCTTCTTCTTCTTCTTCTTCTTCTTCTTCTTCTTCTTCTTCTTCTTCTTCTTCTTCTTCTTCTTCTTCTTCTTCTTCTTCTTCTTCTTCTTCTTCTTAAAGATTTCCATATCACATTGTCCCCTCTTATTGAATTTTTAGGCTAATGATATTTTCATTTTTTATTACAAAAACTCTTGTGGAAGTAAATTTTCAATCAATCAACAAATACTTATTAAGTGCCTATTCTGTGACAATGTCCTAGATACTAGGGATAGAGGCAGATGTAAAGAATGAAACCTGTATTTGTATAGTTGATTCTTTGAATCATGTATAGCAATTTCTATTTATCTCTGTTAAATATCATGTTGTTGGACTTGATTCATCATTCCATTCTGTTGACATATTTTTTATCTTGATTCTATTATTCAATGAGTTTGTTTCAAAGGACAAAGTTAGGAGTAACAGATAAAATTAATGAGAGGCACATTTTCCCTCATTATGAAGGGGGGAAACAACTTTCTAACAATTAGACTTTTAAAAAAGTATAATGGGTAAAGCTAAATAGCACATTATATAGAATGCTGGACCTGGAGTTGAAAAGACTCATCTTTCTAAGTTCAAATCTGGCCTCAAATACTTCCTAGCTGAGTAACCCAGGGCAAGTAATTTAGGCCTATTTGCCTTACTTTTTTCATCTGTAAAATGAAGTGCATAAGAAAATGGCCAACCACTCCAGTTTCTCTATAAAAAAAAATACTAAATGTGGAAGACATGACTGAAATGACTGGAAAAAAAAAGTATGAGCTGCCTAATGAGACATCAAATTCCCCCTACACTATCCAGGTAGAGGTTGGATGATTACTTTTTCTAGTTGTCAGAAAGGGATTTTTTTTCCACTAAGTTATGGGTTGAATTGCATAAAGCACCACTGAGGTCCTAATGTGGTTCTGGGATTTGGTGAAAACTACAATTTTCAATCAGTTTCAATTATAGCATTGGAAAACATGGATATAATCATAGTATATGAATTTATATATAACATTAGATTTGGAGGAGCTGATTTTAAAATAAGTTTTAAGTTCAAAACTAATTGTATTTTGTAATCTTTGTAACATGGCTTTAAGATTTAGTTTTAGTGACCAAAATTAATTTTAAATGATAAAATATTATATCCTTTTAATTATACATAACATTTACCAGAGTCAGAATTACAACAAAACAAATATGAAGGAGAAAATGCAATAGTTGTAGAAATAATGAATAGACATCTATCTAGACCTCTGACTTCTCATTTGGTAATAAGGATGAAGTAGTGATATGAAGTTTAGAAGTTAAAAACTTTTATACTCATCAGTAACTTGATTTCTTCCTAATCCAATAAGTTTTTTCCTTGAATAGTTTATAAAGTTAAGCCTTCTCATGTATAGGCCTGTTGCAAATCTATGTACAGAAAATGGAACATACCTGTTTTATTTTTTGAAGTGATGAATAGTATTATCTATGATAAAAAGCTAGTTTTGACTGCAAAATTTGGATACTATATTGATATTGAGGAAATATTTTAAATTAAAGACCATGACATTAATGTTATGCTCAGAAAATGCTTTGAAAAATAGATGATTCAACAATATTGTCAATCACTTGCCCACTAACTATCTTGGGCTTAGTCAAAACACATGAACCCAGAACTTCACTTGATTAGAAAAGAAGCAGCATGTAAGTTCTATTCTACATTTTCCATTTTAGATTCTTATGAAATTTATAAATCATTTAGTTTGACTCTTCTAGGGAAACCTTTTTATCTTAATCACCATATGGTAACTGTGGAAATATTTCATAATCTACACGGAATAATGCAACTTTCTGAACACAACCCTCTATGTGAAATGGGAGCTTCTTTTCCAATTCTTTGCTGAAATCCTTTGAGTTTATGCTGTGATATTTTGACCTAAATTAAGGAAGTGATCAAAAAATTGAATTTGATGCAGATGTGTATAGCATAGATGGACCATGAAGGAAGAAACTGAAAAAAAAATTATGTATATTTATACTTATGTAAATATATATGTATATATATTATGATGATAACTACAATATTCACTAAGCATGAGGTGAAAATCATATTTTTTTCTGGCTTTGAATCATATAGCATAGAGCATCGAGATGAGCCATGGAAAAGTAGTTGTGAGAAAATTTGAGTAATTTTTTAAAATTAACTTCAACTCTGATGTATCTTTTCTAATATTCATTATTCTTCATGATAGTCATAATGCTAAACATATACTTTAACTGAATAATGCAAATTAACTGAAAGAATTGAAGTATGTCATTACCAAACTGCTGTCAGTGATCTGTAAAAGATTACTGAGCATGAGAAAAGCACTGCAAAATTGAAAAAAAAAAAGTGAACATCCTTATTGGGTTGGGGGAGAGGGACATGGATGAATTCTGCAAACTCTGGACATTATTAAATGAAAGTTCTGTAAAGATTTGCAAAGGAAATAGCATTCAAAAAGCCCAGAAGGTCTTGATCAAGAATAGGTTATGTCAAACTAGCCTCAGAGGGTTATTGGAAGATCAGAGGAATGATGAAGGGAGAATAAATGTAGGTTTTAGCAATGCATTTGACAATTGTCTCATGCTTTGTGTATGAGATGAAGATGTATAGACCAGCTGACAGTCAATTTATTAGATTAGGAACTGGTTGAATAGCTTGCAAGGATCATTCATGGGTTACTTCCCATTTTAAGGGAGACTTCAAATGTAAAATCTCAGGGTTTTGTCATTGGTCAAATTTTTTATCAGTGACTTTAATGATACAAAAAAGACATTGTCAAATTTTAGATGAAAGGAATCTGGGAATGAAAGCTAACACACAGGATGACTGAAATAGAAAAAAATCTCAACAATATTAAACACTGAGTAGAATCTAAAAATGAATTTTAGAGAAAGAAATTTATCAATTTATATGTTCATACACATAAGAAAAAAATATTAATATTAAAATGCTTTTTCTTTCACCCTCTTCTTAACTATTTACAGTCTGGTTTTCAATGTCATTTTTCTATCAAAACTTCACTAAGGTTACCAGTGATCTCTTAATTGTCAAATCTAAAGGCCTTTTCTCCATTCTCATGCTTCAGGCCTCTTTGAAGTCCTCAACACTGCTGATCTCCCTCTTCTCCTTACTACTCTCTTCTTTGTAAGTTTCTATGACACTATCCTAGTTTTCCTTCTACCTGTCTGATCATTTCTTGTCAGTGCTCTTTACTGGATCTGTACCAAACACTCTTACTTGTGATGGACATCATTCAGGACACTCCCCTATGCCTTTTTCTTTTTGTTTCTATGTAACTTCATTAGCAATTTCATTGATTCCCATGGATTCAGTTATCATCTCTATTCTGATGGTTCTCAGATCTAATAAATCTGGCCCTATCCTCCCTCCTAACTCGAGTCTCACATAATCTAGCTGCTAATTTGACACCTCAAAATAGGTATCTTCAATTCATTGTGCCCCAAACTGAACTCATCATTTTTCCTTTAAACTCTTTCTCCTTCTGAACATCCTTGTTACTGACAAGGACATCATGATGCTCCCATTCACTGAGGCTAACATTCTTATTCTCTTTCATAACTTATATCCAATCTCATGCCAAATTCTACTGATTTTAACTCTATGACTTCATTCATATATGTCCATTTCCCTCCTCAGACATTCTATTACTCTGATACAGGTCTTTTTTTCCTCTTGCCAGGCCTATCGACACAGCCTGCAGTTAACATCCCTTTCTTGTCTCTCTACATTCCACTCCATCCTCCACTCAACTGCTAAAGCATCTTTCTTTAAATGCAGATCTAACCATATTCTATTATTCAATAAAATCTAATGGTTTCCTATAATTTCCTCCTAACCCCATATAACATGGAGTCTAACATCAAGTCTCCTCCTTATACTTCCTCAATTCCTCTAATCTAGGCTTTTTCACATGTTATCCTCCATGCTTGGAATATTCTCCTCATCTTTGATTTCTGGATTTCTCCAAGGCTGAGCAAAAATTTCATCTTCTACAAGAATTCCTTCCTAATCTCCTTTCATTTTAGTCCTTCCTCTCTATTGATTCCTCTCCAATTTATCAAGTTTCTCCCACTAGACTGTGAGCTCCTTGAGAGCATTTCTTTGTAATCCCAGCACTTAGCATAGTGCCTGGCAAACAATAATCACTTAGTAATTTCTTATTAACTAACAGAAGTAAAACTAGATAGTATTCCAGATTTTTTAAAAGGTGGAGTTTTATTATATTTCAAGTTCAACATTTTTACACTCTTTGGCCACATTTTTTATTTTCCCCCAAAACAGTATATTTTATTGTTTGTATAAATTTTTAACCATTCTCTTTCAGAGCAAACTGGCATGATGGATAGTGTATGGTGGTCTGGAAGTAGGAAAACCTGAGTTCAATTCTTGTCTCAGACATTTACTAGCTATGTGATCCTGAGCAAGTCAATTTTTTTTAGCATTTAAATTCTTTTTTTTTTAACTAAAGCTTTTTATTTTCAATACATATGCATAGATAACTGGGCAAAGTTATTTAAACACCCTTTATCTCGTTTCCTCAATTATAAAATAGGGGTAATAATACCCACCTATTACGGTTGTTATGAGAATCAAATAAAATAATAATTGTAAAGCCTTGGACAAAGTAGATACTTAAATGATTATTGTCTTCTTTCTTAATATTCTTCTTTACTAGTCTTTTGTTTTTTTTCCTAATTTTTTTTTTAATATGGAAAGTTTCACAAATTTGCATGTCATCCTTGTATAGGGGCCAGGCTAATTTTCTTTGTATCATTCCAATTTTAGCATGTGCTGCTGAAGCAAGTACCTTCTTTCTAATTCTTAAGATGGACATTATCAAGGTCATATATATGCACACACACTCACACACACACTTCCTTAGCAATATCATTTTCCTCCTTTACCCAACAATCTTCCCCTCCCATCTATAACTATACCTATGGAATTAGCTCTTAATTTTCTAGCCTGACCTCCCTTCTAAACTCCATACCTATATCTCCAACTGCTTCAAAGGCATCTCTACCAGACTTTGCTACTGGAACCTCAAATGTGATCTTTCCCAAACTAAGAATTATCATTTCTTTTTAAATATTCTTCTTTTGACTTTACTATTTTTTTAGGTGAGAGGACCATTCCTCCAGTATCTCATTTCTTATACCCTGGTGCTATCTTTCACTCTTCCCTCACCCTCACTTTTATGGTCTAGTCAATTATCAAGCCTTATAAATACAACTTCCATAATAATGAGTCTACTTTATCTCTATTCCTATTCCTACTATACCATTGCACCATTTCGAATAATCACAATGGCCTCTAACATCCATTTTCTCCCTTTTAATCTACTATTTGATTTTATCCCTGTAAGACTACATCTATGCAATTTACAATCAAATATCTCTCCTCCTCTCTTTCCCCTCATCTTATGTCCCTGTCCTCCTCTCAATCTCTGTCTCTGTCTCTCACATCCCTAGACTCTCTCCAGAGTTCCAGTCCTCATGTTCTCAACTGCCTATTTGATAATTTGAACTGGATCACTCCTGGGTATCTTAAACTCATCATGTCTAGCAAAACTTATTGTCTTTCCCTCTTCTGTACACATTCCCATTGACTACCTTATTTCTACCAAAGGCATCATTACCCATAACCAATTTCAGAGTAATCCTTAACTCTTCACCCTGCAAGTACAATGAGCTGTCAAATCTTGTTGATAATAATTCAAGGACATATGTCACATTCATTTCTCCTCCCTTATCTCTTCTCTGTCTCTCCCCCCCTCTTTCTTTCTTTCTCTCTTATTTTCTCTCTCTCTCTCTCTCTCTCTCTGTCTGTGTCACTTTGTCTCTGTCTACCCAAGTTTCTCTGTATCTGTCTGTCTCTCTGTGTCTCTCTGTTTCTCTCTCTTTTTTTCTTTCCCTTTCTTTCTCTTTCTTTTCCTCCTCCTCACAAGGTTACCACTCTAATTTAGTCTCTCTTTACCTTTCACCTAAACTGCTACACTGATTGACCAAAAATAGCTTCCAGACCAAGCTCCATTAGGTCATTTTTAGAGCCCTGATTGTCTCAGAGTAAATGTAAATAACAATTGCTTCTGTTTTGCTCAGAAATTCAGAGGGCCTTCCCCTCCTACACTGATTTTTTGACAAGGTAAAAGAAGCCATTCTCTGCTTCATTTTTTTAACCTTCCTTAATCACTGATTGGGTATTGCCTCAGTCAAGCTGAGACCTGGTGAAAATCTTAGCTCAAAAAGGCCAAAGTCTCTGATTTCATTCAGGGTCATCTCCAGTCATCTTGATCTATGTCTTTCCACCTTGATGGCTCTGGAGGAGAAAGCAAAACTGATAATTTTGCATAGTTTTCTCTCACTTCTATCCAACTCATTTGCATATCATGGCATCACCTCCCTGATGTTGTAGTCCTCTTCATAAACAAAGGACAAACAAGAACAACAAGAATACTTCATCTCCTAATTAGTGTCCCTGTCTTAGTATACTATCCTCTTATGCTTGTTGTGTATATTTTATGAACCTGTTTTATTTCCCAAAGAAGTGGAGCTCCTTGGATAGAACACTACAGTTGAATTTAGGAAGATCTGACCCAGATGTGTACTGGCTATGTGATCATGAGTAGCTAATATGACTTCTGTCTCACTCAGTTCCTTTTTCCATAGAGTGGAGATGACAACAAGAAGCACTTCCTCGGCAAGATTGTTGTGAGCATCAATTGAAATCCTTAGTAAAATGTGTCATTCAAACCTTAAAGATCTAACTAAATACTGGCTACTCTTCTTTTGTCTTTGTGTTAAATATCTACTACATAGCAGACAGACACTTAATTAATGCCTGATGAATTAATCTGGTGTTGTTTTCAGTTCAGGAAATGCATTTTCTTTTTCTCCTTTTATAAAAATTAAATTTATTTAGTATTTTATTTTTCCCCAGTTACACATAAAAACAATGTTTAACATTCATTTTTAAAACTTTGAATTCCAAATTCTCTCTCTTCTTCTCTCCTCAACCCAATTAAAAAAGCAAACAATTCAATGTAGGTTATACAAATATAGTTATGCAAAATATTTCCATAATAATCATGTTGTAAAAGAAAACACAAAAAAATCTTCAAGAAAAATAAAGCTTTTTTTTAAAAAGTATGCTTCATTCTGGATTCAGACACTATCAGTTCTTTCTCTGGATATGGATGGCATTTTCATCATAAGTCTTTCAGAGTTGCCTTTAATCAGTGAATTGCTGAGAATTCATTGTTGATCATCTTACAATATTGCTATTACTTTATACATAGTACATTTCACTTTGCATCATTATATAAGTCATTTCAGGTTTTTCTGGGAGCATCCTCTTCGTCATCTTTCAGAGTACAATAAGTATTCCACACATCTCAATTTGTTCAACCATTCCCAAATTAATGGATATTTCCTCAATTTCCAATTTTTTGCTCTCCCCAAAAGAGATGCCATAAATACTTTTGTATATATAGGTCCTCTTGTTGTTGGTTTTTTATTTCTTTTGGGATACAGACCTAGTAGTCAAATGGGTATCATGGTTTTAGAGCCCTTTTAGCATAGCTCCAGTTTGCTCTACAAAATGGCTGAATCAGTTTACAACTCTACCAACAATGCATTGATTTTTCATTTTTTCCCACATCTCTTTCACCATTTCTCATTTTTCTTTTCTGCCCTGTTAGCCAATTGAATAAGTGTGATACTAGCATCTCAATCTAGTCCTCTTTTCTATAAATCCCTCTTCTCTTACCTCTTTCCCCTCCTACTTTCCTTTAGGATAAAATAGATTTCTATATCAATTGATATCTGTTATTATGTCTTTGAATGAATTCTGATAAGAATAAGATTCACTCCCCCTTACTTTCCACTTTCCTTCCACTATTGTAAAAACTTATTCTTGTTTCTTTTACCTGAAATAATTTACCCCATTCTATCTGTTCCTTTTCATTGTTCTCTTATTTATTGTTCTCTTATTTATTCATTGTTCTCTTATTTATTAATTTAATTTTTTTAGATATCATGCTTTTATATTCAACTCACACTTATGTCCTCTATCCATATATACTCATTCTAATATATATTCCTTTTAAGGATGTATATGTGTGTGTGTGTGTGTGTGTGTGTGTGTTACAAGTTTCATCTTCTCAGGTAGGAATGTAAAAAGCTTAATCTTATTAAATCCCTTATTATTTCCTTTTTATGCTTCTATAGAGTGTTGTATGTGAAAGGCAAATTTAACTATTATCTTTTCATCAGTAAAACTTGAAAGTTCTCTATTTCATTGCATATATTTTCCCTTGAAGGATTATACTCAGTTTTGCAAGATACATGATTCTTTTTTGTAATTCTATTTCATGAGCCTTCCAGAATATCATATTCAAAATCCTCCCATTCTTTCATATAGAAGCTGCTAAATCTTGTGCTACCATGACCAAGTGTGATGGCTTGTTTATGGCTACTTGCAACATTTTTTTCCTTTACTTGAAAATATAGAATTTGCCTATAATATTCCTGGGAGTTTTCATTTTGGAGTCTCTTTTAGAATGTAACTGGTAGATTTTTTCAATTTCTATTTTACCATTCTGGTTCTGAAATATGAGGATAGTTTTCCTTAATAACTACTTGAAAAATGATGTCTAGCTTCTTTTTCGTTTGATCACGATCACGTGTGTGTGTGTGTGTGTGTGTGTGTGTGGTGCGCACGCATGCATCAAATACAAGCAATGAATGTTTCACCACAATATTGATGAGTGTCCTATGGGGAAGGGATTGTTCCAGTCTATAGAACAAAGGTTCTCCACCTCTGCTTTTTTCATGAAAATGAAAATAAACTTGCTGTCTCTCTGCTACTGGCTAAATAAAATAAAATGGAATTATTTCAGTATTTTTTGATGCATTCTTTACCAATCTGTTGACTCAGTTTTCATTATTTTCTTGCATCACTTATTTCTCCTCCCAGTTGATCCTCTACTTATCTTACTTCATATTCAAAATCCTTTTTAAACTCTTTAATGGCCTGAGATCTATTCATATTTTTATCTTGAAATTTCTATGTAGGAGCTTTGACATTGTTATTTTCATATGAATGTGTGTGTTGATCTTCCTTATCACCATAATAGTTTTCTATGGTCAGAATTTTTTTCTATTGTTTGCTCATTTTTCCAGCTTATTACTTAACTTTTAACTCTTTGTTAAAGTATGGCTCTGATATCCTGGTTGGAGGGCACACTATCCTAAGTTTCAGGGGGTTGTGCAGCTGTTTTCAGAGATACTTCTAGGGATCTGTACATTTTTAGTTCTTCCAAGGTTGGATGATCTAAGGAAAGATTTTTACTACACTCTTGACCTATGCTCTTGTCTGTGAATGACCACATGCATTCTTTTCTGCCTTGAAACTGTGAGGAAAGTCTTCAATCCACTGTGGTTGCAAGCTCTGGTGTGCTAGTGCTTTTCATCACCCTGAGACTACTACCCATTACTGATACCTGGATCCAAATAGGGACAAAACAACAGAATCCTTCTTCAGTGCTAGCAACAAAATTCCTGCAATCTCCTTCTGACTAGGTACCTGATCTCTTTACTGTCTGGGAGCTGAGAGCTTTAGAAGCAGCCACTGATGTTGCTGACACAATGGCTCCCAAGGCCTACTCCTGGTTTACTGGGGCCAGATTGTGCCAAAGACTTTTGCTGGACCATGATCTATTCTCACTCATGTGGGGCAGATCTTTCCTGCTAATCTTCTAAGTTGTCTTGAGCTGTAAAATTGTTTCACTCTGTTTTTTTGTATGTATATGTGTGTGTGTTGGGACGGGGGAGGTCTGCCATTTTAGAGTCATTATTTAAGAGTATTTGGGAAAGAGCGTAAACAATTTTTTGCCTTGGTTCAGCCATCTTGGCCCTGTCTCTGAAAGTGAGTTAGCTATACATTTTAGAAAGAAATACATTAAGCTACAACATAGCCTGAAAAGCATTTTCAATATGGGAGAATTGGAGACCCTGCTATATAAAGACCATTTGGAGAAATAGAGCATGCTTATCTTGGAAAAATGTAAACTGAAGTTCTCTGAGAAAGAGTGGGATGAAAATATGAAAATTTATAGCTAAAAATTTATGGCACAGGGGATTGACTCCTAAGCTTAGAATCATAAGTTTAGAATCAACTGAGTTGAAATTTGGCCTCAGACACTAGTTAACTCTGGGTAAGTCACTCAACCTCCATATATCTCAGCTTCCTTAACTATAAAATGGATTCAATATAATATAATAATCCACTTTCCAGAGTTGTTATAAAGCTCAAATGGCATAATAATTGTAAGCCACTTAGCACAGAGCTTGGCACATAGTAACAAGTACTTAAATACTTATTTTCTTTCCTTCCTTTAGCCTTATTTTCAACAATTTGAAGATTATCTAAGGAAGAAGCATTTTATTTAGCCTTCTAGCATCCAGAAAATAGAATTTGGAGAAATGAATGCAGATGATAGACAGACAGGTTTGATATTAGAAAACCTTCCAAGCAATTTGATCCATCTAAAAGCAGAAAAGGCTGTTTTAGGAAGTAATGAGTATGCACTCACTGGAAGTCTTAAAGAAGAGGCTAATATCCATTACTAATCCTGTATGCCCGAGAGAGATAAAGACAAAAAACAAAAGGACATATATAATACCGAAAATATTCATAGTAGCCTTTTTAGTGGTGGCAAAGAATTGGAGATTGAGAGGATGTCCAGCAATTGTGTAATGGTTGAATAGGTACTGGGACATATGATTATAATGGAATACTATTGTAACAAAAGAAATAATGAATAGAATAGTCTCAGGAAAAACAGAAAGACTCACATGGATTGAAGCAAAGTAAAGTAAGCAGAATCAGGAGAACATTGTAGTCAATAACAGAAATATTATGTGATGATCAACTGTGAATGACTTAGCTATTCTCAGCAATACAATACAATTCTCAGCAATAAATGATTTAAGACAACCCTAAAGAATTTATGATGAAAAATGCTATCCAAATCTAGAGAAAGAATTGATAAGAGTTTGAATGCAAATCAAAGCATACTTTTTAAACTTTATTTTTCTTGGAGTTTTTTGTTTGTACTTTCTTTTACAACATGACTAATATAAAAATAAATTTTGCATGATTGAACATGCATAACCTATATCAAATTGCTTTCCATCTTTGAGAGGAGGGAAAGAGAAGAGAGAGGGAATTTGCAGATCAAATTTTAAAAAAAAAATGTTAAAATTGTTTTTGCATGTGACAAGGAAAAATAAAATATTTTTTAAAAGAAACAAAGAAGAATCTTGTATCTAGTAGAAAGATTATGACCTCTGAGTTTGTTCCAACTCTGAGATTATGTGATTCTTTTAACTTAGAGAAAAGGAAGATGAGAGTAAAAGAAGGATAAAGTTTATTATTGAAATATACATCATCATCATGATAGCTAGCAATTGTATAGTGCTATAAAATCTGCAAAGGACTTTACATACAATATCTCATTTGATCCTCACAAGAAGCTTGGGAAGTAGGTACTATTATTATTTACTATTTATTAATCAGGAAATTGAGACTGAGATTGGTGATAAAACTCATCCAGGGTCATATTGCCAATAAAAATCTAAAGCAGAACTTGAACTCATATCTTTTTGATATTGGGTCCTTCTCTCTATCTACTGATCCATTTAAACACTTTAGTTACAAAGCTTGCCTAGTTTTATCTAAATATTTTGATATGCTACATGTGTAAAAGCCTAAGAAAAATAGTTAGTGGGATTAGATTCATAACTCACTGCCTTTGCTGCTAGCTCTTTTGTTGCTTCTTTCTATTTTTCTCTCACTATTTCTTGCCTCATTAAAGGAACTGCCAGGCCAAAATTTGTGTAGATAGGAAAGCAGTATGAATAAAAACAACGATATGGTACCTACAATACCAAATAGAGGCAAATTCTCTTATTCCAGAGAAGAATGGAGAACAACATAATGCATTATACAATAGGCAAAAATAATAGATGTGGAGTTGGAGAACACTGACTACCTGTGTGATCATTAGCAAGTCTTTAAATCTCTGGGTCTCTCAGTTCTTCCATATGTAAAGTAGAAGTGAGCAAGCTGGAATTTGAGACCTTTCCAGCTCTAAGTTTAATAATAGGATTTGATAATAAAGAACAGATGGAGGCAGCACGGGAAATTTAATCCAGATACAATAGACCTAGATACAGATTTATCATCCTGACTAGTTCTAAAAAATATCTAAAATAAATTTATCTAAAAGATAACTCAGTGATAACTCAGAAAGTAGTGAGGAGGTAGAGAAAAGAAGAGGCTCAGCATGATCTGACACTGATATCCATGAAGATCACACCCTCTTGGAAATATTAGCCAAGATAGAAACTTATTCTGAAATTGCTACAAGAACTCCTACTCTACATTAGGAAGAGCCTATTGTAACCCTTGCCTAGACCTTTAATATTATCATCGTCATCATCATTGCCATCTTCATCATCATCATCCTCAGTATTTCTTTTCCTTCTCCTCCTGTCTTCTTTTTCTACTTCTTGTTCTTTTTCTTCTCCTTCTCTTCCCCTCTTCCTCTTCCTTCTTCTCCTTCCTGTCCTTTTCCTTCTTCTTCTTCTTTTCCTTTTCTTCCTTCCAGATAGGTATACTTATATGGGTATAAACACATGTGCAAATACATAAACATATATACATATTCACAAATATATTTCCACTGGAAGGTAATCTCAGAGAGAAGACAATCACAGCTGTGGGGAATACTGAAGCTTGACACAGTTAAATGACTTACAGGATGTCACATCACCAGTAAATGTGAATCTTACAATTTAGATCCTCAGCTGTTAATGTAAAATTCAGAAGTTTTTATGTTCTATTTTCCACTGCCTTTCAACATCAAATGCAAAAGCTGTAGCTCTTCTCTGCTGTCCTTGAGCATTTGGCAACTATTTGAGTTACTTTGAAATTATGCTGCAAGTCTATTTTCTAACTTGGCAGATAAGGGAGTATACAACAATAAATTTGCTTAAAAATGATAATAATAATATTGTAGGAAGGATGCTGAAATTGATTGCTCATGTTTACTTAGTTTCTAATCCAGTTATGAAATTAAAAAGACCAGATGCCCAAACATATTCCACATAACTCTCATATATATGATTATGTAATTTAATTTTTCATCTCAAATGTAATTAGGGAATACACATTACATGTAAAGTACATATATGTGCCCATGGAGTATGATGAGCATGCCCCAAACTCCCTTAATGTGCCAATAGTACCATTGTAATACTAGGCATGCCAAGGAATCAGATTCCTTTAGGAGAAGTGCAACCTCTCCAGGAATCTCTGCTGCTACTTTTCACTTCTTCAGTTGCCTTTTTCTGCTTGCAATTCTCTGAATGAGGCAGAAGGATTCACACCTGGCACCTAATTTTCTCTACAATCTCAGGATAGTCTCTAATCCTTAGTTTTTCTTCCCTCCTCATGCCATTATTTAGATGCCTTCTGCTATTATATCTTCCACTTCAGTCTCAAGGCAAGCCTCACTATTTGAGCTAGTGATTCCATTCCATGTCATCTTTCTAGCAGATTGCCTCCTCAAACATCTCACTTATCTTTAATCATTATCTGTCTATTGGTTGCTTCTCTACCACCTAGAAACATGCTTGTGTCTCTTCAATCTCAAAAAACAAACAAAAAACCAATTTGGCCCTTCCATGTCTATGAATTATTATTCCATCTCTCTTCTGCCTTTTGTTGTTAAATTCCTTGAGAAAGCTATCTATGATAGACACCTTCACTTTCTCTTATTTACTTTAATTCTTAACTCTCTACATCCTTGAGCCAAACCTTCTTATCTCCAAAGATACCATTCTAATGGACTTTTCTCAATTCTCATTCTTTTTTTTTTTTTAAACCTTTTTACCTCCTTTGATTTTGTTGATCACTCCCTTCTTTTTGACATTTTGTTTCTTTCTAAGTTTTCTGGACAGGACTCTCCCCTGATTAATTTCCTATCCATTGCTCAGTATCCTTTGCTGGATATTCATCTAGACCATGGGCACTAAATGTGGATTTCCCACACATTTTTGTCCTGAAATCTTTTTCTTATGTACTGTTTCACTTGGGGATCTTATTAGATCCCTTGGATTTAATTATCTCTTTGCTAACAATCCTCAAATCAACTTAGCTAACCCTACCTCTTTACTGACTTCCAGTCTCAAACCTCCAACTACCTACAGATAGCTCAATGTGTATGTCCAATGTGTACCTTAAACTCAATATACCCAAACTGAACACATTATCTTTCTCCCTACTCATACTTCCAAACTCCCTATTATTATCAAGATTGCAACCATTCTTTCAGTCGCCCAGGCTTGCAACATAGGTATCATCAATGATCCTTCATGATCTCTCTCCTCCTCTGTGTCTAATCTGCTGCAAAGGCCTGTGCATTCTATCTTTTTAACATCTCTTAAATATGCCCCCTTCTCTCCCTAAATAATTCCATGATCCTGGGTTGAGGCACATTCCTAGATTTTTATTTTCATTCATTCATTCATTTGTTCATTTATTTATTTGTTTGTTTGCTTGTTCTTTTATTTATTATTTATTAGCTGGTTAGTCTACTACAAGTCTCCCTCATACAAGCCCCATACTCTATTCACCTGCCAAAATGATTTCCCTAATCATGTCTTATGCCTCGACTCAAAAGATCTCATTTACTTCCTCTAATCCTCAATATTAAATACAAAATTATACATTCACAATTCAAAGACTTCCATAAACTAGAACCCTTTTCAGGTATTTTTATACCTAATACCTTCCTGCATACTCTTCAATTCAGTAATACTTGTCTCCTTGCTTTTTCTCAATTAAGATATTCAATTAAGACTCTTAGTATTCTTTCTGGCTGTTGATTGGTTTTAATCAGTTCACCTCAGCTAAACTTATTTCACTTTTATCTTCATAAAATGTAGGGGTTCAACTGAAGTCAATTTGGGTTCAAAGCAATCTCTTTGATACTTAGGGGCAGCTAAGTTTCACAATGGATAGTGCAATTTCTCTTTCTGAATATAAATCTGGCCTCAGACATTTACTAATTGTGTGATTCTGGGCAATTCACTTAACCCCATTTACCTCAGTTTTTTCATTTGTAAAAATGGGATAGAGAAGAAAATAGAAAAACACTCTAGTATCTGCCAAGAAAACCCTATATGGGGTCACATGGAATTAAACACTACTGAAAAATAACTGAACAACAACATCTTGGGCTATCTGAAAATATCACTTAACTTCCATATGAAGAGGCTGGATTATTGGTCTTTTAGATGTCTTCCTACTCGAGACCTACAATTACATGAACTTATGAATGAATATTTATTAAATACATAATTTGTGCCAACCATTGTGGTAGGCATAGATGATACAAAGACAAAAATGAAACTGTATCTATGCAATATATTACATGGATGCAAGATGGACATACATAAGTAAATAAAGGAATATACAAAGTAATTAAAATGAGTTAAGATGTAGAAAAATATATTTTATGGCACAATTCCAAGACAGTGATCATCCAGATTTTAAAATTCATTGACTAGTAAGCAAATGAAAACATGAAAATGAACATTACTATTAAATATTATAAAATATGCATTATAATCTCAGCGGAGTTTATTATGGATGAATTAAATATGTTGTTTGTGCTTTGGCTTTTCAAAAGGACAAAAGGTAGAGGCAGCATCTTCAGAAATTATTCAAAAAATGTCCAAATTAAAAGAAGATTGGATATTCAATTCAAGACACAGGATAATTCAAATCACTCTTCTGTTAAATCTGCAATTTGTGTTTTCTTTTGCTAACAACTACTTATGATTCACTATTACTAGTCTGAGACTTTCTTAAGGAAAGGGATTTTTTGGTTTAGTGGAAAAACACAGAATTGGGAAGAGTTCCAACTAAAACCATAGGCAAGTCATTTGGTATGTTTGAATCTGTTTTCTTATATGAAAAACAGGAACAGTAATTTATATTACTCGCTTTATGGGATCTTTGTGAAGATAGGAGGATCATTCACTTAAAACTGGAAAGTATCTTAAAGGTCACTGAGTCTAACACCTTCATTTTATAGGTAAGGTCATTGACAGGTTAAGTGATTTGGCCAGGATCATCTAGCTAGCAAACGAGAAGCAATATTTAGCAGATAAGCAAAACTAACAGACAATAAAAGCAACTGGTAAATGGAAAATAATGTAAATGGAGAAAATTATAATGTATAACTAACTTCCTGCTCTTCTTGACTCCAAGCTTAATTCTCTATAGACTTCACCATTGCTACCTCTAAAATTAACTGAGATTATGCATTTAAGGTGTTTTGTATCTAGGTTTAATATTCTGATGTGACCATATTCTTATTGGTGTGTATAGTTCCCCTGTCCCATATTGATCCCAGCTCACTTATGCCTTCATATCCTATGTGATTCTTTTCTCTGTTCTTCAATATATATTCCATCTACCTAACCATATTCTGGCTAATTAGAAAGAGTCCAGTAAATCTAAACTATTATTTTTAAAATACCAGTTATATTGAATTATTGGTATCATCATATTATGTCCATGTCAAGTAGCCTCAGAAAAAAGCCACAAAATTGATTTCACTGGAGGTTTTTTATTTTTGTTTTTAATGAACTGGTACTCAGGACTTATATTTTATTATTAAAAAATGGGGAAAGGCTCATAAAATGAATGCAATAGATAAATGAAGTGTGACTAAAGGCTTGATTTCCATATGGAAAGCAGGAAATAAGTTACTTTGCTTTATGGTCCCCTACACTTACATGAATCACTTCTGGACATGTCTGTATAACTATTTGTATGTTAGGCCAGATGTGTGATTTTATATATATATTTATATTTATATATATTTTATATATCACATATATGCATATAAGATGCATATATGTATATATTTTTAAATTATTTAGTAACAATTAAAATAATAATTATACATATATGCACACAATCATATATAGTTGTATATGCTTTTATATTTGCTAGTTAACTACTCAAGTTCTCTAACAATTCCAAAAACAATCTTATAGTCATAGATTAAAAACTGCAAAAACCCTGAGTTCTTCAAACTCCTTATTTTATAGATGAGGTACAAGAAGGCTCCAAAAGGTTGAGGGATATGGCCAAGATCCCATAGGTGGTAAATAGCAGAGGCAAGATTCAAATTCAGGTCCCTTGACTCCAGATTCAGCACTTTCCCTACTACACAAAATTGCTTAATCAGTCACAAAGTGTAGTAGCTAGGAAGTATGAAAAATCTAATAATATGTACATTCTTCATTAGTAGCATGCCTAGTTACATGTAGACTTCCTTTGGTAAAAGGATTTTTGGTTTGGTTATATGAAACACAAAGCTAATTATCTGTTATGTGCATATATATATATATATACACACACATACACACACACACACACACACACAAATGTATTTTACATTTAAATACATTTACACCCCTTTCTATTATCTAAAGTTACTTTTACTTTCTACTTTTACAGGGCCTTGGTTTTTGTCTAACTGGAAATTAAATCCTGAAAGCTTTATATACAATATACAGGTGTACTAACGAATCTTTACAAACTGGTAACTCATTAGAGTTGAGGTTTTGGGCCAGAATCTGAAACAAGGTACTAAGTAGAACTAATTAATACAATGTTTGTGTTTAATACCTTTACTCATTGGAGTTCACACATTTGGGAGATTTCAGGGTTTAGTATGAGATATCCGAATTCACACCTCCCTTGAAGCTCTTAGGGCCAGAGAGCACTATGGGAGAAAACCCATAATCCCATTCTGTCAGAAGAGTCATATATAAGCCCAGTTAAGAGAGATTCATTCCAATATTTTCCACTTGGCTGGCTGGTGGCAGAAGAGAGCTCTGCTGGATTGGAGAGGAGCACTCTGGTGCAGACACAGAGCACTTTGGGAGATTGAGAGCCAGAAGCCTTCCCTCGGAGGCAAGACAGATTCAACTTGGAATTGGATTGGAGGCTGAAGAAAGCAGAAGCAAAGGACAAAGCCTTCTCTCGGAGGCAAGAGAGATCCATTTCATTTTCCACTTGGTTGGCTGGAGGACTGAAGAACAAACCTCTGGATTTGGAGACATTCGGAGGGAGCTCTTGGAACCGAGCAGAAATATAGGTCTCTAAGAATCTAGCTATCCGGCCCAAGGAAAGAGACAAGACTTGGAAGGAGAAATAAACATTTGTATTTTTACCAGCTGGCTGCATTTGGGGTAATTATTGATCTGAACTGATACTAAGGCTGCCTCCAGAAAACCTCCCCAAGAAACCTGCTTTCTCTCAGAGAGAACCATCTATATTATTATATATTAAAGAAGAAAAACACCACAACTACCTATGATAAATTTGGAACAAGTCATTTATGAAAGGTAAATAAGATGCCTACAATGACTATTAGTAACAATGTTATGGGTTCAAACTCAAGGATTACTGCAAAGAGTTAATTACCATTATAGAATGCCTTAGAAAATCTCTAATCTCTTTAGATATTTTCCCTACTTGAAATTCAGATTCTCTATAAGAAAAGAAGTAGTAGGGCTTGAATAGTTAAAAGTTGGATCCATTTTTAAAGAGAGAAGATGGCTGTGAAGTCAGAAATGAAATCATCCAGATTGTGACATAGGTACCTGGGAAAACAAGAAGACATTCTTTATATCTGCACCAGTCTTATTCAATTGCTTCATCACACTAGGGACAGGGTGATAAACAAGCTTTCTTAACTATTTGGCCAGCAAAACATAAGCTTTGATAGGTTCTATCATCCTGGAAAGATCTTTATTAAAGTCCTTCCTTACAGACTACTGTCTGAGGACTAGTTTAGCTAAATACAGAGATTTGCCACCTTTGATGAATTATTTTGCCATGGAAACCCATGAATAAATATGAAATAACCGTTAGTCCTACATAGATCCATTCTAATAATAGATAACATTTATATACTACTTTACAAACATTACACCATTTATTTTCACAACAACCCTAGGAAGTAGAGAAAGGCAAAAGGGAAGATAAGAAACATTTATTAAAAACTATGTATTAAGCACTATACTAAGAGTTTTTTGAAAATTATTTTATTTGATCCTCACAAAAACCCTGCAAGGTTGATACTGGTATTATTCCCATTTTACAGTTGAAAAAACGGAGGCAAATGGTTTAAGTGATTTCCTTGAGGTCACGTAGCTAGTAAGTAGTAAGGATCTGAGCTGGATTTGAACTTGGGTTTTACTGAATTCAGACGCAGTATTCTAAGCACTGTGCACCCAGGTGCCCCTAGGTAAGTATTTTTATCCCCATTTTATAGATGAAGAAACTGAAGCAGGCAGATTAATTGATTTACCCCAGTTCATATAGCTTATAAATTTCTTTTTTCTCTTCCTTTTTTAATTTTTTTTTTTTTTGCTGAGGCAATTGGTGTTAAGTGACTTGCTCAAGGTCACATAGCTAGGAAGTGTTGAGTGTCTGAGGCTAGATTTGAAATGAGATCCTCCTGACTTCAGGACTGATGCTTTATCCACTGCACCACCTAGCTGCTCCTGCTTGTAAATTTCTAATTTTATCTGTAAAAATAATCTATAAATTTCTAAGGAAGGTTTTGGACTCAAGACTTACTGACTTCATATCTGGCCTTTCTTTTCACAGCTTCTTAAGTGACAGTAGCAATCAATATTGTGAAAAGGAGCAGAGGGCACTAAGAATCACACTATTTTTGAACTGCCTGTTCAAAAACATTCCAAATTTGTGATCCTTACCAACATATTCAATGACCAACATACTGGTGCCATGTATTTAGAATCAATTAACTTCTGGCTCTCTGGAAAAGGAATGGGCTTGACTCAATGATTTCTAAGGTCACTTATGGCTCTAGATCAAGGAGTTTGACATTCTCAATATAAATGAAACTGGAAGACACAAAAAGTTGCATCTAAAAGGAAAACTGACTTGCAAGTTTTCCATAGCAAAACAAACAAAAAAGAGAACAGTTAAGGTATGAACCTGGTACCCAAGGACAATAAGAAGTACTATTGCATAGGACTTTTGGTCATCTCACTTGGCATTGTTCCTGTTAAGCATAAGCAAAACGCTGACCAGGAAGACAAATAGTTTATCTGTCAAGTCTGCTGCAGAAGGTGAATAGACAGATAATTCTATAAAGATCATTGAAACTAAGTCAACATAACTTTAACACAGAATTGGGCACAGGAGAAAATTGAAAATAGTGTCAGATAATATGGTTTGGCAGTAAGAAATAACAATTCTACTCTAGAAGGTGAACAAGCAGATAATTCTATAAAGATCATAGAAACTAAATTGACATAACTTTAGCACAGAGATGGGCATAGTAGAGAATAGAAAATAGTGTTAGATAATATGGTTTGGCAGTAAGAAATGACAGACTAATGGTGGTCTTTTGATTTTTATATGTCATTTCTAAATATATTCCCCACCTTTTGAGAATTGAAATCTCCAATGTAACAAAGAAAATAGTAAATAAGATCTTTCAGTACAGTGACTACATCTGTCAATGTATGCAACAAGATGCCCTTGTGCTTTGTCTTTCTGCTCAGGGTAAGGAGGTACATTTCATCATCAGAAGTTATCTCTCTATAATATAATTATTTGTTTTCAAGAAGAGATATGGAAGATATTTGACATGATCAGCATCAAACAATATCGTAAGAAATGAAATAACTGTTATTTCACTATTTGGTTTCATTGGCAATTCTATGTATTTTATTTTACTCATTTAAACCATTACTCTGAGAAGGGATACATAGGCTTTATCATACTGATGAAGGAATCTATGAAAAAAATGATTAATAATGCTTTCTTAGATAATTGCCAATTTATAAAAAAGCGTAAGAAAACAAAAAAATCATAGGGTCCAAAAGAACCCCATAGATTATTTCATTGTACCCTATAAAACAGGGGCATATCGAAAAAAGTATGCTTCTTCATTAAAACTGCTGCTCTACACATTGCCTTAGGTGGCATGGTAAAGTGAAAAAAACAGATTTGACCTCTTATGTTTACTTGTTTCATAATTAAGGACAAGTCAATTAGGGCTTAGTAAATTGAGCATAAAGACCAAGTTTAACTCTTACCTCAGAAACATATCTTTATTACCCTTGTCAAATTTTTAAATCTGTCAAGCTCAGTTTTCCTATTTATAAAATATGTATAATAATAATACCTGCCTGTCAGGATTGTTATGAGGACAAAATGAGATCACAAATATGTATAGAATTTAGCAAATTGTTAAACATTATATAAAGGTAATTATTATCTCTGCTATTTTTAGTTATTATCTCTGAATTCAAGATTTGTTTGATCAAGATATTATCAATCTAACAGGACTACTGTTAGAAAATTTTTTAGAAAGTTAAATTGCAATAATTATTACTACTTGTTTGGAAGATAGATGGAAGATTATCCAATCCAACCTCCCTTTCAATGGAAAGGTGCTTTGTAGGACAAGTCTATTAATGGTTATCTGGTTTCTGCTTAATCCTCTTCTCTCTACTTCCTCTGCCTAGTCCCCTAAGTGATATGCAGCTGACTATTCCATGAGATAATTACATTTTATACTTGTTAGATTGTTCTTTCTTATTTTCCAATACTCAGAGTAATTTACAATCTCACTAATGTGGAAGTGCCCTTCAATAAGACAATTCACAAGGCTTCTGGTTGAGCTCTTGTCTATGTTCTCACCAAAGTTTACTACAAGGGATCCTTACCAACCTTTTGCCTCTCCATTGTCCCTAAGTGTTATTGATTTTATACTTCTTTGGATACACACACACACACACACACACACACACACACACACACACATAACATTGGATTTTTTTTTTTTTTAGATCCTTCTGGTCCTTTTTTTTTTTTAACCTTGAAGTCCTTCTTCCATTTGTTTTCTTTCCTTTTTTTTATTGTAGCTTTTTATTTACAAGTTATATGCATGGGTAATTTTACAGCATTGACAATTGCCAAACCTTTTATTCCAATTTTTCCCCTCCTTCCCCCATCCCCTCCTCCCGATGGCAGGTTGACCAATACATATTAAATATGTTAAAGTATAAATTAAATACAATATAAATATACATGTCCTAACAGTTATTTTGCTGTACAAAAAGAATTGGACTTTGAAATAGTGTACTATTAGCCTGTGAAGGAAATCAAAAATGCAGGCGGACAAAAATAGAGGGATTGGGAATTCTATGTAATGGTTCATAGTCATCTCCCAGAGTTCTTTTGGTTGGTGTAGTTGGTTCAATTCATTACTGCTCTATTGGAACTGATTTAGTTCATCTCATTGCTGGAGATGGCCATGTCCATCAGAATTGATCATCATATAGTACTGTTGTTGAAGTATGTAATGATATCCTGGTCCTGCTCATTTCACTCAGCATCAGTTCATGTAAGTCTCTCCAGGCCTTTCTGAAATCATCCTGCTGGTCATTTCTTACCAAACAATAATATTCCATAATATTCATATACCACAAGTTATTCAGCCATTCTCCAATTGATGGGCATCCACTCAGTTTCCAGTTTATGGACCCTACAGAGAGACCTGACACAAACATTCATGCACATACAGGTCCCTTTCCCTTCTTTAAGATTTCTTTGGGATATAAGCCCAGTAGATACACTGCTGGGTCAAAGGGTATGCACAGTTTGTTAACTTTTTGAGCATAGTTCCAAATTACTCTCCAGAATGGCTGGATGTATTCACAATTCCACCAACAATGTATTAGTGTCCCTGTTTTCCCACATCCCCTCCAACATTCCACATTGTCTTTCGCTGTCATTCTAGCCAATCTGACAGGTGTGTAGTGGTATCTCAGAGTTGTCTAAATTTGCATTTCTCTGATTAATAATGACTTGGAGCATCTTTTCATATGGCTAGAAATAGTTTCAATTTCTTCATCTGAGAATTGTCTGTTCATACCCTTTAACCATTTATCAATTGGAGAATGGCTTGATTTCTTATAAATTAGAGTCAATTCTCTATATATTTTGGAAACGAGACCTTTATCAGAACCTTTCACTGTAAAAATGTTTTCCCAGTTTATTGCTTCCCTTCTAATCTTGTCTGCATTATGCATTAGTTTTGATTGCACAAAAACTTTTCAATTTGATATAATCAAAATTTTCTATTTTGTGATCAATAATGGTCTCTAGTTTTGCTTTGGTCATAAATTCCTTCCTCTTTCACAGGTCTGAGAGGTAAACTATCCTATTCTCTTCCAATTTATTTATAATCTCATTCTTTATGCCTAGGTCATGAACCCATTTTGACCTTATGTTGGTGTATGGTGTTAAGTGTGGGTCAATGCCTAGTTTCTGCCATATTAATTTCCAATTTTCCCAGCAATTTTTGTCAAATAGTGAGTTCTTATCCCCAAAACTGGGGTCTTTGGGTTTGTCAAATACTAGATTATTAAAGTTATTGGCTGTTTTGTCTTTTGAACCTAACCTATTCCATTGATGCAACTAGTCTATTTCTTAGCCAATATCAAATGGTTTTGGTAACCATTGCTTTATATAATAATTTTAGATCTGGTACAGCTAGGCCACCTTCATTTGATTTTTTTTCATTAATTCCCTTGAAATTCTTGACCTTTTGTTTTTCCATATGAACTTTGTTGTTATTTTTTCTAGGTCATTAAAATAGTTTTTGAGGAGTCTGATTGGTATAGGGCTAAATAAATAGATTAGTTTAGGTAGTATTGTCAGCTTTATTATATTTGCTCATTCTATCCAAGAGCATTTAATATTTTTCCAGTTAGTTAGATCCGACTTAATTTGTGTAGAAAGTGTTTTGTAGTTTTGTTCATAAAATTTCTGATTTTTCCTTGGCAGATAGATTCCTAAATATTTTATACATTCAGTAGTTACTTTAAATGGAATTTCTCTTTGTAACTCTGTTGGATTTTGTTAGTGATATATAAGAATGCTGATGGCTTATGTGGGTTTATTTTGTATCCTGCAACTTTGCTAAAGGTGTGGATTATTTCTAATAACTTTTTAGTAGAATCTCTGGGGTTCTCTAAATATACCATCATATCATCAGCAAAGAGTGATAATTTGGTTTCCTCATTACCTACTCTAATTCCTTTAATCTCTTTCTCAACTCTTATTGCCAAAGCTAGCATTTCTAATATGATATTGAATAGTAATGGTGATAGTGGGCAACCTTGTTTCACTCCTGATGTTATTGGGAATGGTTGCAGTTTGTCCCCATTACATATGATGCTTACTGACGGTTTTAAATAGATGCTACTGATTATTTTAAGGAAAAGTCCATTTATTCCTATACTCTTAAGTGTTTTTTAATAGGAATGGATGTTGGATTTTATCAAATGCTTCTTCTGTATCTATTGAGATGATCATATGGTTTTTGTTAATTTGGTTATTAATATGGCCAATTATACTGAGAGTTTTCCTAATATTGAACCAGCCCTGCATTCCTGGTATAAATCCTACTTGATCGTGATGTATTATCCTGGGGATGATTTTCTGTAGTCTTTTTGCTAATATATTATTTAAGATTTTAGCATCAATATTCATTAGGGAGATTGGTCTATAATTTTCTTTCTCTGTTTTCAACCTACCTGGTCTAAGTATCAGTACCATATCTGTGTCATAAAAGGAATTTGGTAGGACTCCTTCATTCTCTATTTTTTCAAATAGTTTATATAGCATTGGGGCTAATTGTTCTGTAAATGTTTGGTAGAATTCACATGTAAATCCATCAAGTCCTGGGGATTTTTTTTAGGGAGTTGATTAATAGCTTGTTCTATTTCTTTTTCTGAAATGGGACTGTTTAAGCAATTTGCTTCCTCCTCTGTTAATCTGAGAAGCCTATATTTTTGAAGGTAGTCATCCATTTCACTTAGGTTATCAAATTTGTTGGCATAAAGTTGGGCAAAGTAACTCCTTGTTATTTCTTTAATTTCCTCTTCATTGGTGGAAAGTTCTCCATTGCATATTTTTTATAAAGACAAGCCTTCCCTTTGAGAGAAACCTAAAGAACCTTTACAGTATTCCAAAGGGAATCTATCCCATTCTTCTCTTGTTTAATTCTGAGATCGACTCATTATCCATTTGCCATCTATATCCAACACATACACACACACACACACACACACACACACACACACACACACACATTCTGATGGATGAACCTCTCAGATTGTCTAACGATAATCTATAATCTAGATAAAAGATATTTACAACTTATTTTCTCTTTTCCTCCATGGAACGTTAGGGCAAAATCTTTTGAGTGGTTATGCATCTCATTTAAAAGGTTCTATGAAATTCTAGGGTTTGATGCAACTAACAACCAATGCTGCCTACAAAAATGTAATATCTACAAGATTTCACTGCCTGTTGGGCATCCCTCTTCAATATGGATTTTGTATTTGACTCTTTCCATGACTGTGGTGAACACCTTCAGCAAACAGCTTGGTGTTTGTCTTATACCTCACCTGGTATTACTGATCAGAGGGCCAAAGATTATTTCTGTTACATTTTTCAAGGAATCTAAAATAAGTTTGATGTGTACATGGAAGATATTTTATTAGCAGATGATCTTTAAGGTACTTTAAGATATCCTACTGAATCAAATGATTCTATAATGAGATAAAATCTGCCCGTAAGTCAGAATTTTGTACCTCTCTTCTCAGCCACCACAGATACAAACATATCTACATATATATATATAGATATCTACATACATACATCTAAAATGAACATGTATATAGACATTTATACATCTATACACATATATACATATAATACACACATTATATGTATTTATATACATAGAGATGCATCACATTATAAAATTTAAACTGTTATTATGTGGTAATTATTATTATCCTACATTTTCTATCCTTCCAGGTTCTTTATGTGTCTTTTTAAAGTATAAATTGAATTCTTTTTCATTTCAATTTGTCTCTTTAGGTAGATCTCATTCTATCTCATTGGAGTTGTTTTTTTGATAGCATTTATTTTCTTCTTAAGAGTTTTCCATGCTGTGTGACCCTGGGCAAGTCACTTAACCCCAATTGCCCAAAAAAAAAAAAAAAAAAAAAAAAAGAGTTTTCCAATCTGTCTGGTCTCATATACTCTATGGAATTTTAAGCAAGGGAAATCTACCTGTTCTACATTTTTGACACCTTTTCTGGCAAAATCTATAGCATGTATCTGAATACATACTTGTTTTCTCTCCTTTATCCTTTTTCTAAAGTAAGTAGTTACTTTTCCCTCAGTCTTTCCATTATTTCCTACTTAAGCAAATCATTGCTTTCTATTGATGAATCAAGTATAGAATACCAGGTTTCTTTCTACATTTTTTGAAAGATGAAATTGTCATTAAACTTAAATTAATTGTGAATTTCATCAGTTAAGGTGAGTGGTTACCTCCTCTGGACATAATCTAACTTGGCAATGTTCTTCCTCAAATAGGAAGACTGCATAAGCAAAATCAATTAATGATTGTGAAATATAAACCCTAAAATGTGAAAAATCAATGTATTAAGGTTTTAGCTTCCAAAAAAAAGAATATCACATATTGGGGACAACTAGTTGGTATAGTGGATAGAATACCAGCCCTGAAGTCAAGAGGACCTGAGTTCAAATATGGCCTCAGACACTTAATACTTCCTGCCTATGTGACCCTGGGCAAGTCACTTAAACCCAACTGCCTCAGCAAAAAAAAAGAAAAAAAAGATTATCTTGTATGTTCACTTTTTTCTATGTTGAAAATGTAAGGTACCCTGATTTAAGTATACTCATTATTTATTCAACATCTACCACCATGATACCATAGAAGAAAATGGGGGGGGGGTGCTTCTATGTTCAAAAAGGTCAGTCAAATTAGTATGTCCTATTGCAAATAAATTGAATGACTATGTCTGTAAGCACAGTGCCACTATCAACAGCAAAATAAAGAAAATATAATTATATTCAAGAACTCCCTCCTTCTTTCCTGTTCTATTTATTTCCAGTTTAAACCTGGGATAAATCAGTTAATCTCAGGAATTTTGACCCCAATGTAAAGAGATGTGACTAGGGGCAAATGAAAAAAAAAAAAAAGGAGTCAAAAAAGTAAACAGTGAACTTGGAATGGTATAGTTTATAGCTTCAGGTATGGGCTAATGATGTTTTAATCTGAACTTGTCAAAAAGAGGCTATCTAATCACTGCACCTTTCAGAGGTAGGTAGAGAGAACAACAAATAACATTAAGGAGCTGAAACTCAGCAGATAGCAGCAGCACGCAACAGGGTGAAGACTAGGGAAGTTTCCAACAAAGATAATGTATCATCCACCAGAAAACATTATATAGACAGCACAAAAAATAGCATCATCATAGCACTGGGTGTCTGTATTTACTGGTGACTACTATCTTTGTGTATATATTCTTCCTGTGTGTGTGTCCCAGGTGGTAACACCTCCAATTCTTCTTCCAGCCCAGCACTCATAATAATCATCATAGGAAGCAATATTTGTGGAGATGTGACCTGCTTATTGCTTCTGTGGGGTTAATTACAATAAAAACTACTGAAGTCCAGAAAAGAAGTCTCGCCACTAAAATCCTTGGCATTATATTGTGCAGTATTAGGAACTGATATGATCATATTAGTGGAAATAATACCATCATTTAATGAGTGCTTTTTTCACTGATTGATTCTTTCATTCATTAATTCATTGATGTGTGGTATTCCCTATACATGTTCTCTGGACGCATTTGCTCCCCATATGTATATCTTGAATATATGTTTCTCCTGTGTTATCCCTTTCCCAATCTTTGTGAGGTAATCTGTGACTGTATACCATGTCTGCATGGGGAAGGGTATTTTCATGTCTCTTTGCTTATTATGCTGCTCATTTTAAAAAAATTCTTCCTCTTGGTAAAAATGAATGCATCACCTCTGTTTTTCATTGTTCTTCAGTGGATATGGACCCACAGATTACATGGAACCTGAGATGGAATTTGGAGAGTTTCACATTGAGTAAACATCAGTTTCCACTCATTGGAAGAGTTTTTAAGGTATATAAAGAAGAAGGTATCAGATTCCTAGAGCTTGCCACAAAAGACTAATGACTTTCAGGTAATGGCTGTGGTAGATACAGTTTATAGGAAAGTCAGATTGTCAGACCTCTGCTTGGAGACACAGTCTTTGCCATTATCTTCATCAATTAGGACCATCAGTCCTGTCCATTAGGTGAACTAAGGGGAAAGAAGGGAATGATTATTGCATGTGTATAACAATATTACTACTTTCAGGGAGGTGTATAGATCTAATTCAGCATAATCTGTATCTGTCTTGAGGGAATACAAAGTTTCAGGCTGAATGGGATTGATTGGAGGAAGTTTTCTCAGTCTGAGACTAGGCCTAAGTCACATGATCCCTATTTCCAGAGCCAGGAGATCAGGCTTTGAACCCTGGGATGCAGGAAGTCACATGAAGTTAGTGAAATTACAGGAAGTGACATGACCTACAGAAAACAGACACTATCCAATGAAGATATTTCTGATTGGTTAATTTTGGGAAAGGGGGGGAAATCTAGCACTTGTCCCACACTAATATTAGTTATGCAAAGAGGCATCACTAAAACAGAATATGCAACAAAAGAGTTTTTCAAATATCCCTACTCCCCTACATCTCTAATAAAATCTTCATAAGAAACAGTAATATTAATTATTTAAGGAACCGAACATTACACTACATCAAACAAGTCACTCTGGTAGGCTTGTATGGTTCCAACCTCAATGTTTGAATGTACTCTTCCTTCATTGGTGCAGTTTGCACCAAATTAAAAACTATATAAGGTCCAAGGGAATTGTGTCTCTACAGCTTTGTGTAATACCAAGTCAAATGCTTAATGTCTGTTTAACAGGCACTTAGTGATTTTTTGTGTCTGTGAGGAGGATGACATTTTTCTGAGGAAAAAAGATCTCTGTTTAGAATGGCAACATTTTCAAATTAAAGAGAACTTTGCCTAAGTACAACTCCCACATTGTAGAGATTGATAAACCGAAGAGAAGACAGACAGATATTTTCCCATTTCCTCTACTAATCTTCATTCACTACTGTTCTAATTTTCCAGAACTGGAAGTTGATGAGTGTTCAAAATGATCTCAACATAATGAACAAGCAGTAGTCAGTAAATTCCAAGGAGTTCTGCCATGAAATGCCTTGATCATTGTGTTTGCTTAATCATGTCTCACAACAGAAGATTCTTCTGACCAGTTATTCCATGTATTATTCCACATGTGCTTAGTTATTCCATAACCTTATCCCAAACTCTACAGATACTTATCCCCCATAAATACAACCAAATTGTTTTATTCTTTGAGCAAAGAAAGGAGATACATCTTGACCCATTTACACATTGTCTAAAAAGAATGTGTTCCAACTATCCTCTTAACAACTTAACTAAATTTATCACTCAATACTTGAAATCATTTATAAGGAAAATGTCTCACTTCAGAGAATGCCTCTGTGTAAAAAATAAATAAACCAGTTCGAGATGAGGTTTGTACACAGGAAAGATTCTAAGGTTCCTTCCAGCTCTAAGATCTTCAAATTCTATGAACCTGAATGTTATAAGAAAAAGTGCACTTTAAAATATTAGAAATGCTTTGCCAAGACCTACTCCATCCTTTCTCCTGTAAATAACAATTGAAATTTCAGGGTTTACACTGTATCTTTTTGGTTTCTGTCAAGGTCAAATAGTAACTATAGTGTGTAAGAAGATCAAATGTGAAGATATGCAGCTGGGAAGGTAGGTATTTGCCTCTTACCAAAGAAGAGCATTCAAGATCAATGGAATCATAGAATCACAGATTTTGCTTTAGAAGAAAACTTTGTCTCCTCTTCCCATTCTATAGTTGAGAAAACAGGCTGAAAAAGAGGTCAGCATAAGGATGGAGCAGCAGTATGGAATGATGAATTGAGATAGAAGAGAGGCTGAAAAGGAAGAACATATAAGAGAAAAATTTTGCCTTTGAAAATATTGGGTTTTGTTTATTTGTTTTACTAAAATAAGTATAGGAAGACAATCCCAAGTTCTTTACATGGTAAGCATGCAAGAAATATTTGTTGAATTTTTAAAAAAAAGTTTGCTGAATGTAATATGAAATCTCCAAGACAGTTATCTAGATCTTCTGGCTCTAAGGCCAATGAAACAGTTTATCTTAACAATATTAGGAGGAAGAAAGGGGAGTTTAAAATTGGCAGTTTTTTTTTTTAAAATTAATATGGTCTTATGTTTCATTAAGAGGAATAACTTCCATAAATAAGGCAATAGTATTTCTATGTATTTTGACTTAATCAGAAGTGTTTTGAAGTATTTTTGCTTACTTCTGAGTGCCACAGTTTAGCATAAACTAGATATGACAAAAGATTGATGAATAGAATAGTGAAGGACTTCAAGTCCATGACAAATGATGGTGATAAGCTCAAAGAAGAAAAAACTCAGAGGGCATGTGATTACTTTTTTCAAGTATCTGAAGAATTGTCTTATCGAGAAGAAACTGGATTTTATTTATTTATTTAGAACTCAGAAGGCAAAATGAGGAGTTATGTACAAAAGTTATAAAGGGACAAATTTAGGCTTGGAGTCAGGAACAACAATGAAAACAACAAAGTACATTTCCTAACAATTAGAGATATTCAGTAGTGGAGTGGGCTGCCTCAAAAGACAACTGATTCATCTCTTTGAAGATATACAGTCATTCTGGATGACTACTTTTCAAATATGTTTTAGTGGATTGTTTTTTTCAATAATGAGTTGGATTAGGTGAGAGTTCCAATCCTTTCCTATTCTGAGATTTTGTGCTTTTCTGATTCTTCTCTTTCTACTCCAAGCAAAATTTTTATAATTATAATAATTTCTGAAATTGATGTTAATTTACACTTACCTAAGCACATTATATATAAATATATAATATAGGTATAATATATATATATCCTTTATCTAACTCATGTTTCCCACCAGCCTTTATTACTCTGCATTATCATTATCATCATCAACATTATCATCATATATTTTACATATATGGAAACTGAGGCTTAGAGATACAGTGACTTGCCCACAATCACATAGCAGGGAAGTTTCAAAATGAGATTCAAACCAAGGCTGTTCCTGACTCCAAATCTAGCATCTTTTTCACTTTGACAGGTTGCCTCAAAGAGGCAAAAGAAGTTGCTTAAGCACTGGCCACTTAAGCTCCTGAGTCAAGTTGCTGTAAGAGGTTTTGAAAAAGGCCTGGCCAGGAAAAAAAAGTAAATCAGCACAGTTACAAAAGATGCCATTTCCTTAAGCTCTAGTTCTCATTTCATGCCATGGACCAATTTTCTCTAAACTAACATGAAGTGTTTTAATCAAGGATGTGTGCCACAAATACTTATTAGGTTATTATGCAGCTTGTTATTGTACTGGATAAGGAAACTAAAGGTGACTTCAAAGGTGTTATTTAAAAAGCAGTTAGACTTCCTGAACACCCCAAATGAGCTATAGAACACTAGATGGCAGAAGAATTAAAAATGAATCAATTTTAAATCAAAGTACATTGTGTTCCTGATTAGCTAAGATTATTCATATTACTTTGGAGGTTGGAATTAGCTCTCCTCACTGAAAAACAAGATAACATAATGTGGTTTCTTTTTCTTTGAGGAATATCAATGCAATATTTTCCAAGCAAAGTGGCATGGTGGACAAGCTTAGAGTCAAGAAGACCTTCATTCACCCTGTGACTCAGACACTATCTGCTTGACTCAGTTTCCTGAACTGTAAAATGAATGTGGTATAAGTACCTACCTCCCAAGGATATTTTGAGAATCAAATAAGATAATATTTGTAAAGTGCCTAGTACAATATCTGGCACAATCAGTATTTAATAAATGCTTGTCCCTTTTATTTCCCAAGATGGGCACTACCTTCTTAAATTATTTTATATTGTCTCAACTTCTGTCCTAGAATGAAAAGCCACAAAGTGGTGATTCTTCCAACCATTGATGCTAATTTGAGTCTGGCTGATGGCTTAGGCTATTTTAATCATAAATATTTGGTGAACTACTGATGCCATTTAAAACCTCAGGCAAATACAAAAGCTTTACCTGTGGGTCCAA
Source organism: Antechinus flavipes (assembly GCF_016432865.1). Classification (NCBI taxonomy): domain Eukaryota; kingdom Metazoa; phylum Chordata; class Mammalia; order Dasyuromorphia; family Dasyuridae; genus Antechinus; species Antechinus flavipes. The sequence continues at coordinate 67,561,321 of NC_067401.1, read as the reverse complement.
CTTAGCCCATCTCCTTTTGCTCAGATAGAAAATGTCTAGAAAGAAGAATCAAAGAACAAGCTTTACAATTTTCACTATTAACACTTCCTATATACCATATATTATTTTCTCCTGGCAATTCATGATGTTCATGCTCTTCCAATTCTATAAAAAGTAAAGACTTCAATCCATCAGAAACCAGAGTCACATAAGAATATTATGCATACTACTTTTAATTGCTCAGGTAAAGTAACCCTGTTCTCAACCCTCATTGCTTCAAGTATGGATTATTGTAGTTATCTCATACATGAGCTAGGCTTCAATAGTTATCTCCCATCTTCAATTGATCCTGCAAAATATTAGACTAATCTTTAATGTAATTAAAATCAAATAATAGGTTGTAATTTGCTTCAGCAAACTAGGAGACAACACAAACAAAATAAAAGAATTTTTGAAGATGGCGGAGAGGAGGCTCACAGTTGCATAAGCTCCGCGCTTTCTCTCACTATCCACTTCATTACAAGCCTCTGAATCAATGCTTGACTGAAAAAAACCCACAAATAGTTACCAAGAGAAGCCATCCTTGAGATCCGCCAAGAAAGGTCTGTCTTTACTGGAGGGCTGGGGCGGTTTTAGATCGGGCGCAGGCGGCGGGCAGCGGCAGTGAGCACGGGAGCAGAGCTGAGAGGGGGTGGGGAGTGATCGTAGCCGTCTCTGCGGGGAGAGCTTCGCTACAGGTTTGGAACCTGCAGCAAGTCAACAGCCCAGCAGAGAAGCTAAAAACACCGGGGCTGAAGAATACAACCGCAAACAGCTGGAGTCTCTCAGGACCTGGCCCCCCCCTTTCCCCCCCCTCAGTGACTCAGCACGCTTTGGGATCTCAGAGCGCAGGCGCAGCACAGTCCTGCTAGTGCCTCACTGCTGCCCCTGCAGTCTGTAGAGGAAGCTCGATAACACACCCAGCCCCCCCCCCCCAAAGAAAGACTCCAGTTTTTTCTGTTTTTCTTTGGTAGTTTATCTCTGATTAATAGACAGAATGAGCAAGAAGCTGAAGAGGACTTTAACCCTTGACAGCTTCTATACAGATAGAGAGCAGACTCTAAATCCTGAGGAGACTAAAAACAGGCAGTCCCCAGGTGATTCCCAAAGGAGGAAATCATCTGTTCCTCAGCACAGATGAACCTCATAGAAGTGATTAAAAAGGCTCTCACAAGGGAGCTAGAAGAAAAATGGGGAAAGCAGAGTGAGGCTTGGCAAAAGGAGAGGGAGGCTTGGGAAAAGGAGAGGGAGGCTTGGCAAAAGAGCCTGGAGAAAGTTAAAGAGAGAGTGGATAAAGAAGTAAAATCCTTGAAAAATAGGATTAGTGAACTGGAAACAGAAAACAGCTCTCTAAAAAACAAAATGGGCGAAATGGAAAAAAATTCCACAGAACAAAAGAACTCACAATTAGAGAAAGATTTTAAAAAAGTGAGTGAAGAGAATACTTCACTGAAAATCAGAATTGAACAAGTGGAATTGAATGACTCGAGGAGACAAGAAGAATCAGTCAAGCAAATCCAAAAAAATCAAACAATGGAGAAAAATGTGAAATACCTTCTGGGGAAGACAACAGACCTGGAAAACAGATCCAGGAGAGACAATCTGAGAATCATTGGACTCCCAGAAAAACATGATGAAAAAAAGAGCCTGGACACTGTCTTCCAGGAAATTATCAAAGAGAACTGCCCAGAAGTCATAGGAACAGAGGAAAAAATAAACATTGAAAGGATTCATCGATCACCCACTGAAAGGGATCCTAAAATCAAAACACCAAGGAATATAGTGGCCAAATGCCAGAACCCTCAGATGAAAGAAAAAATATTGCAAGCGGCTAGAAAAACCCAATTCAAGTATCAAGGAGCCACAATAAGGATCACCCAGGATCTGGCAGCATCCACATTAAAAGATCGAAGGGCCTGGAATATGATATTCCGAAAGGCTAAGGAACTTGGTATGCAACCAAAAATAACTTACCCAGCGAGAATGAGCATCTTTTTCCAGGGAAGAAGATGGACATTCAACGAAGTAAGCGAATTTCATCTATTTCTGATGAAAAAACCAGAACTTAACAAAAAGTTTGATCTACAAATATAGAACTCAAGAGAAATCTAAAAAGGTAAAGATTAATCTTGGGAACTATATTTTGACTATATAGATGTATAAAGAATACATGTATACCTTGTTCTAGAAATTGATGTGGAAAGGACATTGTACCAGAAAAAGGGTAAAGTGGGGGTAGTACATCTCATGAAGAGGCATAGGAAACCTATTATATCTGAGAGAAAGAATGGAAGGGGATGAATATAGTGGGTATCTTACTGCCTTCAGAATTGGCTTTAAGTGAAAAATCTTAAGACATATTCAATCTATGGTGAAACTTCTCCCATCAATTGAAAAGTGAGAAGGGAAAAGTGGAAAGGGAAGGAATAAGCTAAGCGGAAGGGAATACGGGAACTGGGAGGGAAAGGGGTAAGATAGGGGGAGGAACTCTAAGGCGGGGGGAGGGACACTAAAAAGGGAGGGCTGTGAGAAGCAAGGGGTGCTCACAAGCTTAATACTTGGAAGGGTGGGAAAGGGGAAAGAAGGGAGGAAAGCATAAACCGGGGTTAACAAGATGGCAAGTAATACAGAATTGGTCATTCTAACCATAAACGTGAACGGGGTAAACTCCCCCATAAAGAGGAAGCGGTTAGCAGAATGGATTAAAAGCCAGAATCCTACAATATGTTGTTTACAGGAAACACACACCTGAAGCGGGGAGATACATGCAGGTTAAAGGTAAAAGGTTGGAGCAAAATCTACTATGCTTCAGGTGAAGTCAAAAAAGCAGGGGTAGCCATCCTGATCTCAGATCAAGCTAAAGCAAAAATTGACCTAATTAAAAGAGATAAGGAAGGACACTATATCTTGCTAAAGGGTAGCATGGATAATGAAGCACTATCTATATTAAACATATATGCACCAAGTGGGGTAGCATCTAAATTCTTAAAAGAGAAACTAAGAGAGCTGCAAGAAGAAATAGACAGTAAAACTATAATAGTGGGAGATCTTAACCTTGCACTCTCAGAATTAGATAAATCAAACCACAAAATAAATAAGAAAGAAGTCAAAGAGGTAACAGAATACTAGAAAAGTTAGATATGATAGATCTCTGGAGAAAATGTAATGGAGACAGAAAGGAATACACTTTCTTTTCAGCAGTTCATGGAACCTATACAAAAATTGACCATATATTAGGACATAAAAACCTCAAACTCAAATGTAGTAAGGCAGAAATAGTAAATGCATCCTTTTCAGACCACGATGCAATGAAAATTACATTCAACAAAAAAGCAGGGGGAAGTAGACCAAAAAATAATTGGAAACTAAATAATCTCATACTAAAGAATGATTGGGTAAAACAGCAAATCATAGACATAATTAATAACTTCACCCAAGAAAACGATAATAATGAGACATCATACCAAAATGTATGGGATGCAGCCAAAGCGGTAATAAGGGGAAATTTCATATCTCTAGAGGCCTATTTGTATAAAATAGAGAAAGAGAAGGTCAATGAATTGGGTTTGCAATTAAAAATGCTAGAAAAGGAACAAATTAAAAACCCCCAGTCAAACACTAAACTTGAAATTCTAAAAGTAAAAGGTGAGATCAATAAAATTGAAAGTAAAAAAACTATTGAATTGATTAATAAAACTAAGAGTTGGTTCTATGAAAAAACCAACAAAATAGACAAACCCTTAGTAAATCTGATTAAAAAAAGGAAAGAGGAAAATCAAATTGTTAGTCTTAAAAATGAAAAGGGAGAACTCACCACTAACGAAGAGGAAATTAGAGCAATAATTAGGAGTTACTTTGCCCAACTTTATGCCAATAAATTCGACAACTTAAATGAAATAGAAAAATACCTCCAAAAATACAGCTTGCCCAAACTAACAGAGGAAGAAGTAAATATCCTAAACAGTCCCATCTCAGAAAAAGAAATAGAACAAACTATCAATCAACTCCCTAAGAAAAAATCCCCAGGACCAGATGGATTTACATGTGAATTCTACCAAACATTTAAAGAACAATTAACTCCAATGTTATATAAACTATTTGAAAAAATAGGGATTGAAGGAGTCCTACCAAACTCCTTTTATGACACAGATATGGTACTGATACCTAAACCAGGTAGGCTGAAAACAGAGAAAGAAAATTATAGACCAATCTCCCTAATGAATATTGATGCTAAAATCTTAAATAAAATATTAGCAAAAAGATTACAGAAAATTGTCACCAGGATAATACACTATGACCAAGTAGGATTTATACCAGGAATGCAGGGCTGGTTCAATATTAGGAAAACTATTAGCATAATTGACTATATCAATAACCAAACAAACAAAAACCACATGATCATCTCAATAGATGCAGAAAAAGCATTTGATAAAATCCAACATCCATTCCTAATAAAAACACTTGAGAGCATAGGAATAAATGGACTTTTCCTTAAAATAGTCAGGAGCATATATTTAAAACCATCAGTAAGCATCATATGCAATGGGGAAAAACTGGAACCTTTCCCAGTAAGATCTGGAGTGAAGCAAGGTTGCCCACTATCACCATTATTATTTAATATCGTATTAGAAACACTAGCCTCGGCAATAAGAGTCGAGAAAGATATAAAAGGAATTAGAGTAGGCAATGAGGAAACCAAACTATCACTCTTTGCAGATGATATGATGGTATACCTAGAGAACCCCAGAGATTCTACCAAAAAGCTATTGGAAATAATTCATAATTTTAGCAAAGTAGCTGGCTACAAAATAAATCCCCATAAATCCTCAGCATTTTTATACATCACCAACAAAACCCAACAGCAAGAGATACAAAGAGAAATTCCATTCAGAATAACTGTTGATACCATAAAATATTTGGGAATCTATCTACCAAAGGAAAGTCAGGAATTATATGAGCAAAATTATAAAAAAGTCTCCACACAAATAAAGTCAGACTTAAATAATTGGAAAAATATTAAGTGCTCTTGGATCGGCCGAGCGAACATAATAAAGATGACAATACTCCCTAAACTAATCTATTTATTTAGTGCTATACCAATCAGACTTCTAAGAAAATATTTTATTGATCTAGAAAAAATAACAACAAAATTCATATGGAACAATAAAAAGTCGAGAATCTCAAGGGAATTAATGAAAAAAAAATCAAATGAAGGTGGCCTAGCTGTACCTGATCTAAAATTATATTATAAAGCAGCAGTCACCAAAACCATTTGGTATTGGCTAAGAAATAGATTAGTGGATCAGTGGAAAAGGCTAGGCTCACAAGACAGAATAGTCAATTATAGCAATCTAGTGTTTGACAAACCCAAAGCCCCTAACTTCTGGGAAAAGAATTCATTATTTGATAAAAACTGCTGGGATAATTGGAAATTAGTATGGCAGAAATTAGGCATGGACCCACACTTAACACCATATACCAAGATAAGATCAAAATGGGTCTATGACCTAGGCATAAAGAACGAGACTATAAATAAATTAGAGGAACATAGAATAGTTTATCTCTCAGACTTGTGGAGGAGAAAGAAATTTGTGACCAAAGATGAACTAGAGACCATTACTGATCACAGAATAGAAAATTTCGATTACATCAAATTAAAAAGCCTTTGTACAAATAAAACTAATGCAAACAAGATTAGAAGGGAAGCAACAAACTGGGAAAACATTTTCACAGTTAAAGGTTCTGATAAAGGCCTCATTTCCAAAATATATAGAGAACTGACTCAAATTTATAAGAAATCAAGCCATTCTCCAATTGATAAATGGTCAAAGGATATGAACAGACAATTTTCAGAGGAGGAGATTGAAACTATTACCACTCATATGAAAGAGTGTTCCAAATCATTATTGATCAGAGAAATGCAAATTAAGACAACTCTGAGATACCACTACACACCTGTCAGATTGGCTAAGATGACAGGAAAAAATAATGATGAATGTTGGAGGGGATGCGGGAAAACTGGGACACTAATGCATTGTTGGTGGAGTTGTGAACGAATCCAACCATTCTGGAGAGCAATCTGGAATTATGCCCAAAAAATTATCAAAATGTGCATATCCTTTGATCCAGCAGTGTTTCTATTGGGCTTATATCCCAAAGAAATACTAAAGAAGGGAAAGGGACCTGTATGTGCCAAAATGTTTGTAGCAGCCCTGTTTGTAGTGGCTAGAAACTGGAAAATGAATGGATGCCCATCAATTGGAGAATGGCTGGGTAAATTGTGGTATATGAATGTTATGGAATATTATTGTTCTGTAAGAAATGACCAGCAGGATGAATACAGAGAGGCTTGGAGAGACCTACATGAACTGATGCTAAGTGAAATGAGCAGAACCAGGAGATCATTATACACTTCGACAACGATATTGTATGAGGACATATTTTGATGGAAGTGGATTTCTTTGACAAAGAGACCTGAGTTTCAATTGATAAATGACGGACAAAAGCAGCTACACCCAAAGAAAGAACACTGGGAAACGAATGTGAACTATCTGCATTTTTGTTTCTCTTCCCGGATTATTTATACCTTCTGAATCCAATTCTCCCTACGCAACAAGAGAACTGTTCGGTTCTGCAAACATATATTGTATCTAGGATATACTGCAACATATCCAACATATAAAGGACTGCTTGCCATCTAGGGGAGGGGGTGGAGGGAGGGAGGGGAAAAAAAATCGGAACAGAAATGAGTGTAAATATAATGTAATTATTAAATAAAAAAAATTAAAAAAAAAGTAAAATAAAAGAATTTTTTAAAGTGGAAGATATTTCTTTTAGTTAGAGCTACACTTGAAAAAATAATTTCCTTTAGTTAGAGCTACACTTGAAAAAATAAGTTCCTCTCTCTCATTTAAGAGATTTTCCAACCATTTCCTGAAGACTTATGATAAAGGAAAAACTACCACATCTCAAGGAAATCCATTCAACTTTAGAATAACTCTATAGATTAGAAAGTTTTTAGGGGAGGTTTCTTTGTCTCATCAAGCTTGAAATAAGTTTTTTTGAGAATAGCTCCCCAATGTTGCTGATTCTGCCCTCTCCATATTTGCTGAAGTATGCTAAAACATAATTCCCACCATGATATTTTTATGTTCAGAATTTATACCATGTTGGTATTCAATTGTTGTTCAATTATTCAGTCATGTTTGACTTTTAATGGTCTCAGGCCCTTTTATTCTTCACTATCTCTCAAAATCTATGTTCATTGATTCCATGATATCACCTATCCATCTCATCCTCAGTTTTCTCTTTCTCCTTTTGTTTACTATGTTTCCCAATATCTGGGTCATTTACAATGAGTCCTGCATTTTCACTATGTGGCCAAAGTATTTGAGCTTCAGCTCCATATTTGGCTTTCTAGTAAAGAGTGAGTTATTTTCCAGAAGTATTGATTATTTTGATCCATTTGTTATCTGAGGGATATTCAAAAGTCTTTTTCATCACCACAATTTTAGTGTTGATTCTGCAAGTCTTCAGCTTTTGTTGGCAAGGTGATATCCTGATTTTCTGTATGCTGTCCAGATTTGCCATAGCTTTCCTTCCATCTTTAAATTTCAGGGCTATGACTGCTGTCTGCAGTGATCTTTAAGTCCAAGACTATAAAAATTGAAACTACTTCCATTTTATCTCCCTCTATTTGTCAGGAAGTAGTAGGACCAATTGCCACAATCTTTTTTTTTTTTTTTTTTTAATGTTTCCCAGCTAGCTTTTACACTTTCTTTCTCCCTCATCACTTTCTGAGTGGTATCTGAGATTGTTGATATTTCTCCTGGCAACCTCAATACCGGCTTTTGAGTCATCCAGTCTGGCATTTTACATATGTACTCAGTATATAAATTAAATAAATAAAATGACAATATGCAACCTTGTTTTACTTATTTTATCTTATTTTTAATAGTATTTTATTCTTTTCCCCAGTTACATATCCAGAAAATATTTAAGATTCAATCTTGTAAGATTTTGAGTTCTGAATTTTTCTCCCTCCCTGGCTCCCCTTCTCTCTTCTGAAGATGGTTCACAATTTGATATAATTTATACATATGTTATCATATAGAATATTTTTAATCATAGTTGTGAAAGGAGAGATAGATGAAAAATTAAAAAAATACAAGAATAAAATGAAATGAAAAAGTGTGTTTTGATCTTAATCCAGAATCCATTAGTTCTTTAAATCTAGTTATGATTCCATTTTCTTACATTGTCTTTTATACTTGTCTTAAATCATTGATTCATCACATAATGTTGCTAATACTGTACACAATGTTTTCCTAGTTCTGCTCATTTCATTTTACATCAGTTCATACAAGTTCTTTCAGTTTTTCTGAGATCTGCCGGTTCATTTATTGATTATTGAACAATAGTATTACATTACATTCAGATACCACAACTTATTCAGTCATTCTCCGATTGATTGACACTCCCTCATTTTTCAATATTTTTCCACAACAAAAGAGCTGCTATAAATATTTTTGTACATGTAGATACTTTTCCCCTTTTTTATGTTCTCTCTGGGATAAAGCCCTATTAGTGGTATTGCTGGGACAAAGGATATGTACAGTTTGGTTATCCTTTTGGCATAGTTTCAAATTGCTCTCCAGAATGGTTGGATCAGTTCACGACTCCATCAACAGTGTATTAATGTCCCATTTTCCCCACATCCTGTCCAAATTGTCACTTTTTTTTTGTCACATTGGCCAATCTGATAGATGTAAGGTACTATCTCAGAGTTATTTTAATTTGCATTTTTCTGATCAAAAGTGATTTAGAACACTTCTTTATATGCCTATAGATTGCTTTTATTTTTTTCATCTAGAAACTGCATGTTTATATTCTTTGTTTATTTTTCATTGAGAATGGCTTATATTCTTATAAATTTAAGTCATTTCTCTATATATTTGAGAAATGAGGTTTTTATTAGACACATTTTGCTATAAAGACTGTTTCCCAAATTAGGCAAGGACCCACACTTAACACCACATACCAAGATAAGATCAAAATGGGTCCATGACCTAGGCATAAAGAACGAGATTATAAATAAATTAGAGGAACATAGGATAGTTTATCTCTCAGACTTTTGGAGGAGAAAGAAATTTGTGACCAAAGATGAACTAGAGACCATTACCGATCACAAAATAGAAAATTTTGATTATATCAAGTTAAAAAGCCTTTGTACAAACAGAACGAATGCAAACAAGATTAGTAGGGAAGCAACAAACTGGGAAAACATCTTTACAACTAAAGGTTCTGATAAAGGCCTCATTTCCAAAATATATAGAGAACTGACTCAAATTTATAAAAAAATCAAGCCATTCTCCAATTGATAAATGGTCAAAGGATATGAGCAGACAATTTTCAGATGAAGAAATTGAAACTATTACCACCCACATGAAAGAGTGTTCCAAATCACTATTGATCAGAGAAATGCAAATTAAGACAACTCTGAGATATCACTACATACCTGTCAGATTGGCTAAGATGACAGGAAAAAATAATGATGAATGTTGGAGGGGATGCGGGGACACTGATGCATTGTTGGTGGAGTTGTGAACGAATCCAGCCATTCTGGAGAGCAATCTGGAATTATGCCCAAAAAGTTATCAAACTGTGCATACCCTTTGATCCAGCAGTGTTTCTATTGGGCTTATACCCCAAAGAGATACTAAAAAAGGGAAAGGCACCTGTATGTGCCAAAATGTTTGTAGCAGCCCTGTTTGTAGTGTCTAGAAACTGGAAAATGAATGGATGCCCATCAATTGGAGAATGGCTGGGTAAATTGTGGTATATGAATGTTATGGAATATTATTGCTCTGTAAGGAATGACCAGCAGGATGAATACAGAGAGGCTTGGAGAGACCTACATGGACTGATGCTAAGTGAGATGAGCAGAACCAGGAGATCATTATACACTTCGACAACGATATTGTATGAGGATGTATTCTGATGGAAGTGGATTTCTCTGACAAAGAGACTTAACTGAGTTTCATTGGATAAATGATGGACAGAAACAGCTACACCCAAAGAAGGAATACTGGGAAATGAATGTGAACTATTTGATTTTTGATTTTCTTCCCGAGTTATTTTTACCTTCTGAATCCAATTCTCCCTGTGCAGCGGGAGAACTGTTCGGTTCTGCAAATATGTATTGTATCTAGGATATACTGCAACATATTTAACATATATAGGACTGCTTGCCATCTTGGGGGGGGGAGGAGGGAGGGAGGGGAAAAAACGAAACATAAGTGATTGCAAGGGATAATGTTGTGTAAAAATTATCCTGGCATGGATTCTGTCAATACAAAGTTATTATTAAATAAAAGTAAATTAAAAAAAAAAGAAAGAAAGAAAAAAAGCACTTAAAAAAAAAAGACTGTTTCCCAGTTTTTTTGCTTTCCTTCTAATCTTAATTGCATTGGTTTCATTTGTTCAAACATTTTTAATTTAATGCAATCAAAGTGATCTATTTTGCATTTTGTAAATGCTCTCTTATTTGGTAAATATTTTTCCCCTTTCCATAGATATGACAGATAAACTATTCCTTGCTTTTCTAATTTTCTTATGATATCTAATATTCTAGTTACCTCTTTAGTTTTTTTTTTTTGTTGTTGTTGTTTGTTTGTTTGCTTATTTTTGTTGTTGGATTTTTTGAAAGAGAATAGTTGAGGTCCCCCACTAGTATAGTTTTGTTGTCTATTTCTTCCTGTAATTTAACTTCTCTTTTGAGAATTTTGAAGCTATACCACTTCATGCATATATGTTTAGTTTTGATATTGCTTCATTCACTGTGGAACTTTTTAGCAGCACATAGTTTTCTTCCTTTTATCTTTTAATCAGGTATATTTTGCTTTTACTTTGTCTGAGATGAGGCTGCTATCCCTGTTTTATTTTTCATCAGCTGAAGCATAATAGATTCTGTTCCAGCTCTTTACATTTACTCTATCTCACTGCTTCAAATGTGTTTTTTGTAAACAACATATTAAGATTCTTGTTTTTGATCCACTAAGCTACCTACTTCAATTTTATGGGAGAATTCATCTGGTTGACATTCACAGGTATCTATGTTATTTTCTTCCATCTTATTCTTCTTCCTATTTGTCCTCTCTTTTTCCTTTTATCCTTTTTCTCCTCCACCAGTGTTTTCCTTCGGTCATATTCTATGATCTGCCCTCCCTTCTGTCAACTCCCCTTACTTAATTTCTTCCCTCCCACTTCTCTGTTGGATAAGATGATAGATTCTATATTCAAATGATTGTATGTATTACAATCTTTGAGCCAATGCTGATAAGAGTGAGGTTCAAATTATGCTCACTGCCTACTCTCCCATCTTCCTCTACACTGTAATAGATTTTTTGTACCTCTTCCTATGTGAAATAATTTACACCATTCTTTTTCTTCATTCCTTCTGCACTGAGGGCAGGGTACAAGGAATTTTTTTTTACATTATGCTCTCAAATTCATTTTATATACCTACCATTGTCTATGTATTTAACTGTACTCTTAGTGATGCAATTTTAAAGATTACAAGTATTATCTTTCCATATATAGATGTAAACAATTTAGTTTAATTAGATCCCTTATGTTTTCTTTTCCTTTTTACCTGTTTATGCTTCTCTTGGGTCTTGATATTGGAGGCCAAATGCTTTATTGAGTTCTTGCTTCTCCTTATGAAAGCTTAATCCTTTTATTTTACCGAATTACTTTTTTTTTTTTTGCTGAAACAATTGGGGTTAAGTAACTTGCCCAGAGTCACACAGCTAGGATGTATTAAGTGTCTAAGACCAGATTTGAACTCAGGAACTCCTGACTTCAGGGCTAGTGCTCTATCCACTGCACCAATTAGCTGCCCCCCTGAATGACTTTTTTATCCTTGATGTAAAATGTTTAATTTTGCCTGATAAGTGACTCTTGGGCATAGCCCTAACTCTTTTGCCTTTTGGAATATCATGTTCAATGATCCCAGTTCTTTAATGTTGCCACTGCCAAGAGTTGTGTATTCCTGATTGTGATTCTTGATATTTGAATTGTTTCTTTCTGGACAGTTGCAGGATTATTTTCCTTGACCTTGTAGTTATGAAATTTGGCTATAATGTTCCTTGGAGTTTTAAATTTGGGATCTCTTTTCTGAGGTTTTGGGGATATTCTTTCAAATCCTCTTTTGCCCTCTGTTTCTAGGACATTAGGACAGTTTTCCTTGATAATCTCATGAAAAACTCTATTTAGGTCTTCCTTTTGGTTATGGCTTTCTGGTAGTGCAATGATTCTGATATTGTCTCTCCTAGATCTGTCTTTGAGGTCAGTTGATTTTCTCATGAGGTATTTTATATTTTCTTCCCTTTTTTCATTGTCTTAGATTTGGCTAATTGATTCTTGATATTTCATATAGTCATTAGCTTTACTTATCCAATTCTAACTTTTAAGGTTTTGTTTTCCTCAGTTAGCTTTTGTATTATCTTATTCTTTTGGCCAATTTTACTCTTTATGTGGGATTGTTTTCTTCAGTTGACTTTTGAATTTCCTTTTCCATTTCATCAATTCTACTTTTTAAAAAGTTTACCAAGCTTTTGACTCTTTTTTTCATCTTTCTCTTGCATCATTCTCACTTCTTTTCTCAATTTTTCATCTACCTCTCTTATATGACTTTATAAGCTCATTTTTGAGCTCTTCCATGAGTTCTTTCTGGATTTGAAACTACTCCCTATTTATCTTTAGGGTTTTGTTCATAAATGTTTGCTATTGTTGTTTGTGTCTTGATTTTCCTTGTCACCATAATAACTTTTAATAGTCAAATTACATATATATTTTTTGCTCATCTTTTTTGGAGATATTTACTTTCTTTTAAATGTGAACTTTGTTCACAGGGTGGAAGGAGTACGATTTCAGGATTCTTGTGCCAGTGATTGCTGGCCTTGGCTGTTTATCTGATGTTGTACTGATGTTGTCCTAAAGACTATGGAGTTTGATCATGTCTGGCACTAGGCTGAGCGGGGTGGGGTAGGAAGTGTCTGGTGCTTCTGGACAATATAGGGATGTGGCAGCTTATTTGGTGTTGAGCTAAGGGTCCTAGTGGTTGTGCCTGGCATGTGATAAGATATGAGAGGGTGTTTTTATATATAAAACTATTTCTCACTTCCAATCCATATTCATAAGGGATGTTACTTAAATCATATCTATATGTCTGAAGGGTTTTTCTGCTATTATCACATGATATCACTAAACTCCTCATCCTAGTCTTTAATGCTCATACTTTGGATATGGGATTATCTAAAAATTCTTCAAATCAAGATAAGCTCATCTTTGGATCTTGGATTTCTGAGCCATCTTTAAAACTAGTCTTGTATAGAAAACAGAGTGCTGGCTTTGAAATAAGGAAGAAAAGTATTCAAAGCTCTTTTTTGTCAACTACAAGCTATGAGATCCTGGACAAATAATTTTAACTAAAGCAATTCTTTAATACTCATCTACCAAACCATGGACAAGTAGTGATTTTTAATGAGGGTTTAGGATCTGGATTCCCAGCTAAATAAGGAGTGATGGGGCCAGCTTATTGCCTCACTACAAAAGCACAGAATTTGAAGTTTATTTATTCCTCATAACTTAAACTGTGTTTGACATTTTGTACTTACTATGTCCAGAATTTCATTAAAATGATTTCCAAAGTCTTTTCTACCTCTAAATCAAGATTTTCTGTTTAGATAATGCTTCTCCCACTTTCCAGAAGTTGAAAGAGGATGTTTATATCCATGAATTTGAATTGTGATCTATATAATTTTTGTCATCTTCCATACCACAAAATATATAATACTACAAAGTACAAAGAAACATAGTAAAAACTTAAGTTTACTTACTAACAATAAATTCTTAGGATCATATTTATCTTTTATTGACCTAGGATCATAGATTTAGAACCATAATAGACTTTAAATGATAGTACTATTCTCTCCTTCTATAGATGAGAAGATCTTAAGCAATTCATCCAAAAGGATTACAAAAGTAGGATATGAACCCATCTTCTCTGACTCTTTAGTCTATAATTTTTCCATTACAGAATTGAATTTTAAGAGTACCTCAAATTGACATGTCAATTTAAAGTAAAACAAGGATGGTTTTGAAAAGCAACCTCCTGTTTATGAATTGGACACCTATATATCAAAAATGGCTGCTTTCCAGTGACATGTTGAAAACTAAATTTTCTTCTCTGCCCTCCAAACTCAGAAATTTCTGCCACATGATTTCCAGCGTAGTTGAGATATATGCTGACCCTTTAGGAGCATCTCCCACCCATTCCTTTTCTCATTTCTAAGATCCAAGAATGAATATTTTAAATAATATTTTCCTTATATGAAAGTAGGCCAAGGGATAGAAAAGAATTTTAAAAGGGACACCAATAGATCTGATTTATTTTACCCAATTTTCAGGAGAGATACATTAATAAGTAAAGGCCTGAGAGGCTGGGAGCTATTTTAAGAGAAAGTTGATGGAGAAAATGCAAACCTAAATATGAAAGATTCTAATACTGAGAGAGAAAAAAAAAGTTGAGAAAAGTGAAAGAGATAAAGAAAGTGAAAAAAATGTCACAGCTATTGTGCTTCTGGGGAAGGGATAATGTTTTTTAAATGGTTATTTCCATTCTAAGTAATCTGTGGCATATAACATCGTGTTGATTGTTCCCAGGCCAAGAACATTGTAGAGCCTTTTAAATGAAATCCACAACCACCAAAGTGGTCAGTATTCAATTTACCTCTCTATAAACAATAAAAAATGAGAATACTTATTGTCTATATATTCATTTAATCAATAGCATGTATCAAACAACTATAATATCCTTAATGATATCATGTGAATGATTGGGGACACAAAGGAAAAACCAAAACTATCTTTGTCCTCGAGTTTATATTCAATCATTATATTCAACATGTTGATATAAAAGCAATTATAATGCTACTTCCAGTTTGGACCATCCTCCTCAATCACCTCCCACTGGAACCATCTGGACTTTATTCTTTAGGTCCTTGGACTCTGAGAAATGAGCTTGTCTTGCCCAAATCCAAGCTTCCAAATCATTTCATGATTACTTCCAGATTACATTTTCCTTTTGTAACTCCCCTCAATATTATCTATTCCATTATTATAAATATAAGCACATTGAAGGTAAGGAATATTTTATGTGCTTCCATTTGCATTCCTCATGCTTAGTATAGTGGTTGGCATCCAAAATGTATTTAATAAGTCCTTTTTCACTCTGTTGTTCAAAATAATTTGAAGAGTGAATTTAACAATATGTATTTCTTCATGATGGTTGTCTTGTTATTTTTGCTTAGGTATTTATATATTTTTTATAATTCTTATACCTTTTAAAATATAACTCCAACTAAATAAAGTTATAAACCTATTTACCAGAGTATGTAGAATATGATTGTTTCTTTCTATTTACATGTCAAAGTGCCAACAAGGATTCCATGAGACTGAATCATTCTGAAACATCCCAACGCTTCTGTTATAAGGCATTTTTTTCTAGGTGTCTTTAATGAAACTGTGAAGAGATATATTTGTATACAGGCTCAAATATAAAAGCAAGAATCATCTGCAAAGCATACGTTTGCAGCAGGAGTTAAATTCAGAGTTGCCATAGCAGCCACCCACACTCAAGCAAAAAAAGGGGGTGGTAGGGAGAAGGAGAAAAGCAGTTAGCCGAGAAAAGATTCTATTGTTAACCAGACATTGGTACCCATCAATGTAATTACAAGTAGAGAATTTTAAGGCTGAACTAATACTTAATGATGAAAGACTTAAGTGTGATGTTAAAAAACCTGCTTAATTTTTCACCCTCTTTGTTAATCTGTACCCTTGTCTGTGACCTTCATGAAATTATTGGTCTCATGGCTAGGGGAATGGGAACCTACTGGACATGGGTACAGTATGAGCAATGTGATTAAGTACATTCTCTCTCCCAGAAACATTCAGCTTTATTGTAATGTGTCTCCTACTCCCAAATAAATGACACATTTATCCCAACCTCTTACAAAGGAAGGAGCCTAGCTTTTATAGTTGAATAAACTTGCTGATACAGCTTAAAACCATCTGAAACACAACAGAATATGAATAAATACACATATATATGCATATGTACACATATAATACATATACCTATGTTTATGAGCATATAAATATATGTGTATACAGTAAATACTGTATATATATATATGTATATGCAGATATTTGAACCTAAAAACGTGTATCTGTTCATAGACTAAATCTATGAATTAATATATAGATATAGATACATATGTATCTCCCTAGGTATATATTTTTCAACTCAAATATAAAATCAAGAACTGTTTATAAATTCTATGCTTATAAAAGATACAGATTTAGAATTGTCATGACTAATTTCACATAAAACCACATTAATACATCCCAAAATCATTAGTCAAGCTTTGGGGTGAAAACCAACTGAGAATTATAGTTTTAGAGTTGTTAGATTCTTATATGTTGTCTAGTTCATTCCTCTTCATTTTACAGAGGAGGAAACTGAGGGAAAGAAAGGCTGTCACACCCCCATTATACAGATAGTAAGAGGCAGAGGCAAAATTCAAAGCCAGAATCATTTATTTCATACCCATAGTTCTTCATTTTGCACTATAGTGTAGCCATAATGAAAATGTATATTTATATGAATATTTTCATAGGCATACAATTACAGAAGTAGATATATCTATCCACTTGGCTGAGGTATCATCAAATCATTTAATGTTATATGATTTCTGATTCACTTAGTCATAAATCCATTTATTAAGACTGGAGAAGGGGGGGAAGGAGGGAGGGAGGGAAGGAAGGAGGGAAGAATGGAGGGAGATAGGGAATGAGAAAGAGAGAGAGAGAGAGGGAGAGGGAGAGAGAGGGGAGAGAGAGAGAGAGAGAGAGAGAGAGAGAGAGAGAGAGAGAGAGAGAGAGAGAGAGAGAAGAGGAGAGTGTAAAGGGAGGAAGACAACAAAATATTAGAGAGATAACTACCTACTCAAAGATAGTTTATAATGGGCAAAAGATAACATTTGAAGGATAAGTATTGGTGATCTATGATTCTTTCAGCATAGGCTTGGTCCATATTCTTAAAGGTAGAAAAAGAAATAAAACTCTACACTATGGCTTATTTTAGTCAAAATATTATATTTGCTAAAATTGTTATTAAGATAATGTTCTGGCATATTGGTTACAAGAAAATTTGTTAAAAAAAAACTTTAAGAGAATACTGGAAGAAACCAGAGGTGTCTATCTCTCTTTTTTTTTTCTGATTATAAACACACTCCCTCCCCCCAAAAAACCTTTTAAATTTTCATTCTATTCATAACATTGCCTACCAAGGTTTTGTTTTTGTTTTTATGTGTAAGGAAATTCTCTTGTGTCCATATTCAAATGGTCCAATGGATCAATGATCTCATTAATGTGAATCCCTTCAAAAGATGAAAATTATAACCTATACATATTTCTCCATTCTGTGGGACTCATGTTTATGTCCTTCTCTAGGTTTACTTCATGGATGTATCTGATGCACTGAGAACCTTACTCATTTGTAACCTCAAATATTTCTGCTCTTTCATTATATACTATCATATTATCTCCTCAAAATGAGAGAGTAAGCTCAATAAGGGCAAGTGTCATGACTATTTCTTCTTTTGTATCCTGCACATCTAGCACAGTGATTAATTCTAATTTAATTCTTTGCTGGATAAATTACATCTAAATGTGGTTTTATCTGGAGAGCCTCATGTGTCTTCACCTACTAGGTACTTTGATGCTTAGATGACAACTTACTTTTCTATACCACAAAAACATTGATTCTTTGAAATTCCAGAATCCAGGTCTTCATGGGTTATTTGAATTCTCCAAAGTAGATACAAAAATTCACAAATCTTATCTTTATTGTGATTGTGATTGTTGTTGTTTAGTTGTTTCAATCATGTCTGACTTTTTCTGAACTCAGTTGGGATTTTCTTGGTAAGATACTGAATGGTTTGCTCTTTCCTTCTCCAGCTCACTTTGCAGATAAGAAAGATGAGGTAAACATGAGTGAGTGACTTACCCAGAGTCACAGAGCTACTAACTATCTGAGGCCAGATTTGAATTCAGGGAGATGAAACCTTAGTGCTCTATCTACTGTGCCACCTACCTGCCCCTTTATTGTAATGGTAAGTGTTATATATTGAACTTTTTATAGAACTATATAAAAGGGTCTCTGTCACCAATATCCATTTTAATTAATTAACCAATGCACATTTATTACCTACCCTACTAAGGGGACAAAGAAAGGTAAAAGACAATCCCTGGTCTCAAGGATCACAAAATCTAACAGTGGAGAACAAGGTATATATGGAATAAATTGGAAATAACAGAGAGAATAGAAAAGGTTTTCTGAAGAAGATCGAATTTTAGCTGATATTTAAAGGAACCCAAGGAAGTAGGGAGGGAGAGAGCATTCCAAAGATTGAGGATAGTCAGTGAAACATGGATTGTTTTCTTCAAGGAAAGCAAGGAGCTCAGTGTCACAGATGCTTGAAGACAGAGAACATGAACTTGCTAAATTTCATCTTCCCTAGCTTAAACTTCCCTCCTTCTTTCCCTACATTCCCTTGTAGAATAATTACCTAAAAGTCATCCCCTTTCTGGGTACCTACAACTGTATGTTCTGTAGTTTATCAATGCACTTCCTCTAGTAAATGGTGTGTCCCCACCTCCCTTGCCCCATTTTCATGCCATGCTTTTAGCTATTTCTTTTTATTGATATCTGAAGTCAACGTAAAATACTCATGTACTGGATGCTTTACTTAAGTTGGAAATAGAAAATAAAAATTAAAAGGGATATTAAAAACTCAATGAGAAGTTTGGCCCATGTGGGGACATGTCTGAGGGCAGGAAGTCAGGAATGGAATTCACTTTTTCCTAAACTAAGGGATTTTCCATTAAGGGAATATGAAACTGAGTTGCTTTTTGATTAGCCAGTTGAGACTATAGGCCTCACTAACAAATGAAGTGAAAAATTCTGAACTAACCTGAAGCATGTGGCCTGAAAGATTACCAAGAGATCATTGACACTTCTCCAAGTGAAAAGTGCAGGAAGCCAGAGCAGCAGCAGTGGAAGCAGCAAGAGTAAGATTGAGCCCCATGGATGGCAGCCAAAAAGCTTAAAGAACAGTAGTAGGGAAGAGAAAGACATCAGAAGCTGAGATAAAGATTTAGCAGATAGCTATGGCAGAAAGAAGTCACAGGTGGTAGAGTCTCTGTAGGTAACATCCATTGCAGATGAACAGCAATCATCCCAGCCTCAAAAGGAGAGAATACAAAGCATAGTGGAAGCAGTATGATCTCCTAGTCTTTCCCGGGATCTGTGGGAAGTAGAATCATATGGAAACAAGAAGAAGGAATATTTTAATCAAAACTGTTCTTCCTCAATGGTACATAAATCTATGAGAAGTTTTAAACATCTGTGAAGGGAACAGGATATTGAATGACTACATTGCTTGATTTTTTTGTACTGCTAGTTTTTTGCTTAGCAAAACAGTATAGCAGATAAAAATCTGGAATCAGGGCACTTAATTCAAATCCTGCCTTTGACTTAAAATTTTTGCCATTTACTGCAAGCAAGTCACTTGATTTTTATGTTTCACAGGAAATCTTCTAGTATATTGCTAGTAAGTTATGAACAAGTTATGATTTCCATTGGTAGAAGGAATATCCACACTGTGATTTCCTCACTGATAAAAATCACAGGGTTTATGGGTATTTATCTTGCTATTTTGTCTAAAATTTAAAAACTTTCTATTTGATTTTCAATTACTTCCTGGTCTTTTGGTAGAGAATCCACAAGAAGAGGGTATCAAATATTTGCACCCACCTTGAATCCAAGAAATAGTATTATTTCTGTGGGAGGGGGGATTGTATGTGCAATACCCATTTTATTATGAATAGTTTTTCAAAGATATTTAAAGATATGTATAAAATAAATGTAAAATGATTTATAGAATTAGGGCCTCAATAAGATTCCCTAAATTAGTGTTTTCAGGGATTTGTTGAGTATTTTTCCTCTTTTATTCAAAATCTAGACCAATGCTTCTTACTCTGGACTTGTGAACAGATTTCAGGATGTCTACAAACTTTGGTGGGAAAAAATGTCTTATTTTCATGGACTTTTATGTGAAATTAGCATTTTTTTCAATTATGATTTTTAAAAAGCATTATTTTGAAAAGTCCATAGATTTCATCAGAGTTCCAAAGGGTTCATTTCTCTCTCTCTGTCTCTTTTACTCTCTCTCTCTCTCTCTGACTCTCTCTCTCTCTCACTCTTGCTCTCTCTCTGTCTCTCCGTCTGTCTCTCTCTCTCTCTCACACACACACACATACACACACACACAAATCCACATATTAAGAACCACCAGTCTAAACTGAATTTTGTTTGTTTCTTCCAATGCAAACCCTATCCACTCATCTTAAATCAAATAATCAATATATAATTAGGTTAAAGTGCCTTTAACTTAATTAAGTTAATTAATAATAATGAAGCATAAATTCACTTTTTCATTATTATTATTATTATTATTATTATTATTATTATTATTATTTGGGCATTGCTAATTTGGTAATTTCTTGTGTGACTATACAGATTTATAATGATTTTTGTTTTTCTTGCCATTTCAATAGGTAAGGGAAGGAGGTAATTTGGAAATAAAAATAAAATAAAATTGAATTTTTAAAAAGTGTCATTGAATTATTTGAGGAAGTCTCATAGTACATTTTTTGGAAACATCATTTTCTATTTTGTTGAAAAATTTTTAGCTTTCTCTGTATACTGCATACTTGCACCATAGCTATTCACTTAGAAGGGAACCAGCAATCAGTGACAAGATTTGGCCTTCCTTAAGGACTGCTAGTTTTGTCTACTACCTACTGACTAAGATAATGATGACATTGAAACAATTTTATACAATGCTATAAGACTCCATGGAGAGATGTAAGAAACAAGGTAAACTATATAGGAAAAAAGAAGGCAATGAAGTGACTATACTGCATGAGCTATTAGAAACTGTGAAGCATTCCTACAACTCCAAAATGAAAATTGCCAATTAAGGTTTTTGGACAATGGTAGCTAAATTCACTACTGCTGAATAGGAGCTTGTACATTAGTTTAACATTCTCACAACTGAAAATTAGAACCACTGAGAGTCATATAAAAGGTCTACTGAGGGGATGGAGGCCAATCCTCAGAACCTAGTGAGTGACCCAAGGTCAACACTCTCTTCAAAAGGCAATGTCACAGTGGCAACAGTGATAAAGGCTAGTTTCACAGTACAGACTGCACATCAATGCATTTGTAGGGGGACTCAATTTATATTTACAGTCAGTTTCATAAGGGCTCTAGACCTGTCTGTCTAGAGAGATCTACTTTCAGCTCTTACTAGAACATGATACTTAAGAAATAAAGGAGTGGCAGAGAACTAATGAAGAGAAACTTAAAAGATTAATGGATAGCTTTGAGGTTACAGGTCACATTCAATAGGCAGTTACTATCATATTCCTGATTTTAATAGATAATTCTGCCAGGTTTCCTGATAAATTCCTGTGTGAGCAAGAAGAAACATCCAATCTTATAACTGATAAGAAAGGGAGCTTCAAGGCGTTGTTATTATGGGAAAAACACGTATGGATAATACTATTCCAAAAGAATGGATTTTGGTATATGCTATACCCTTAGGATCATGTGAACAAAAGAATAAGGTCAGTGTCTCAGTTGCTTAGGGTTGACCCTGGAAAATAAAGGGGAAAATGATGGACAAAGGAGTAGTTGGAAACTACTTTCTATATTCCTCAAGGGTATGTCAATCAATCAGTGAATGAGAATATATGAGGTTCCTACTATGTGCCAGGCAATGTAGTGGGGATACAAAGACAGTCCTTCCCCCAAAACTGGGCTTAACTCTCTAGAAGGTAGCATTCTAGCAGAGAAAGATATGTACACAAACAAAAGAAGTACTTACCATGTGCTAACATATAGAGATAATAATTACAAAAGTGAGACAGTTCTTTGCATCAAGGCACTTGCTTTCCTTTAGTAGGAGACAATATATTTAGAGACATTTTTCTGGAGAGTCTCATGGATGGTGAGTTGTTCTATTGGACAGCCAAATAATAAGTCCTTTCCAGAGACAATGATAGGGTTTTTTGATTTATAATTTTAAAAATGAGAGTTGGATACAAAAACATTTAAGGGTTCTTCTGGCAGTAACATCCTTTTAAAGTTTACTCCCCAGTCAAGACAGTTCAATCCTAGAGCAAGCATTCAAAGACTGAGGGGGTTAAGTTCCTCCAGAGAATAGAGGCTTGTTGAGAAGATATCCAGTCCACAGGATGCAGTTCAATCAGAGAACTGAAGCAATAGAGTGAAGAGCAAGAAGACCAAGGGATCACACATGGATGAAATATAAAATATGAGGTAACAACCACTTGACTTGAAATCAGGAGACATTTTTGATGGATCTTAGGCTTAGAAATACTGCTTATTAGCTGGGAACTACTATGGATTTTGTTGTTTTTCAGTTATTTCAGTCGTGGCTGACTCTTTATGTCCCTATTTGGGGTTTTCCTGGCAAAATTTGGAGAGATTTGTCATTTCCTTTTTCAGCTCATTTTACAGATGAGAAAACTGAGGCCAAAAGTCTTCCTGTAGACATTGAGATATAACTTGAATCATGAAGGAATCTGGAAAGCAAGGTGCTTTAGGTTCCAATTTCTTAAACTATGGTTCATAACCCTATATGGGGGTCTCATAACTGAATGTGGGGGTTACAAAATTATTTTATTATCAGTAAGTTTTTTTTATCAATCTTTCTTATTAGATTTATTATCAGTAATTTACCATGAGTCATACAGCTATTAAGTTTCTGAAGCTAGATTTGAATCCAAATCTTCCTGACTCCAGGTCCAGAGATCTATCTACTCCACCACTTAGCTGCCCCACTCTGAATGTTATCTCATTTATAGAATGATTATGATTCTTGGTCTCTTTATTTCATAAAGTTGAGGGTAGCAAAAAACTTTATAAACTACTTTAATATCTATAACAATGTAAGCGATTATTTCCCCAATATTTTACTTAAAATTCCAATTTTGACTTGGAATAATTGAGAAGCATTAATAGACAAGGAGAGAGAAAATAGATTAGAGTCATCTTAATAGGTAGGTCATATAAAAAGAATGTTGTGACAAAGAAAGAGAGATTCCTTATTCTAAAACAAAGATGTTATAAGAGCATAACATAATTCTCTTATCTTCTTTGAACTTAAATGAGCATCCTCAACTGAACACTCTACTCCAGATCTGTTGTGTTTAGAGCAAAGAACAGTGGAAGAAAAGCTATTGTCTCCCTCGGCATGTAAATCACTCTTTTCTCAAGATTCAGATCACATTTGTCCTATAGCATTATACTCCAAATTTTTTCATTTAGTATTTTATTTTTCTCCAGTTTATAATATGTCACTGCATGGTGAGTCTGCAGTCTACTAGAACCCAATTCCTTTTAAATCAAACTATTTTCTAAGTCACACCTTCCTAACCTTTACTTATAAAAATGATTTTTTAAAAATGCAAACACAATCTCTGATGTGATATTATCTCTGCCATCCATTACCATTATTCCACCCACCATAGGAAGTAGCCCTATTCTTCCTTAGATTACTTATTTGACAAGTTTTTGTATTCATTCTCCATGATCATGTTTTGTTAAAATCTAAATCATTAAAGACTTTCTGGTGTTTCCATGTCATCATCTCTAAACAACTACTTCTTTTGAAAAAGAAAGAATAGAATTATTTATCTTTCCATCTTCACAACTTTTTTTACTTTAGAGAGTTATTTTTTATGTAAAATTTTGATGCACAGAGTATCATCTATTTGAACATTGCAAAATTTGCTTCACAAAATATGATTGACTATACTAATTTTTTTCTACTTTATCACTTTTATTGCAATCAAAGTTCAAGTAAACTTCATCCATCATCTGAGGCTGACTCTGCAAAGTTACCAATAATCCCTCAGTTGTCAAATCTAATGTCCTTCTCACTTCTCATTCTTTTGACCTCTGCAGCTTTTGACAAGTTTGATGACCCTATTTTCCTTGATGGTCTCTTTTAAGTTTTCATGACACTTATCTCTCCTAATGCTTTTTCAACTTGTTTGACTACTCCTTCTCACCCCTTTGCTGGCTATTTGCTAGGTCATCCCTGCTATGTATGGGAAAACCAAGAAGCTATACCTTAGTTCTCTTCTCTTTTCCTTCTATACCATTTTCCTTGATGATATCATTAGTTCCTCTACATTCAATTATCAATGATTTTCAAATCTATTGAACTATCTCTAATGTCCCTGCTGACCTCCAGATTCACAATTCTAACTGCCTATTTGATATTTTAAATTGGATGTCTCATAAATGTCTTAAACTTTACATGGACAAAACCAAACTCATCTTTTCTCTCAAACCCTCTCCTTTTAACTTCTCTGTTGCTGTCCAAGGTACTACCATTCTCCCTGTCATCCAACCTCATAACTTAGTTTCCATCCTTGACACTTTCTCTCATCCCATATATCCAAGTTGCTGTTAAGTCCAACTAATTTTTACCTCTGTAACATTTCCACTACCCTAATATAAACTCTCACCCCCTCACACCTGAAGTATTGCAATAGCCTCTTGGCTGGTCTCTCTGCCATAAGTCCTCACTTTAGTGTATTCTCTGACCTTATTTCATGGCCCTAGCTAATAAATTTCAGTGACTTACTATCACCTCCAAGACCAAATATAAAAAACTCTTTTTGGTATTCAAAAATCTCCATGACATCCTCTTATCATCCCACCACACACAGATACTTCTCTAGTCTTGACTTAAACTTCCTTTTCCATTCATGTACCCAGTGACACTGACCAACTAGCTGTTCCTTATATAAAATACTCTATGGAATTCTCTTATTCATCATTTCAATGAAGTTGCACATAAATTCGTTATCATATCTTCATGCCAGATTTCAATCAGTTTTCTGGTCTCTTCAAATATATCCTCATTCTTTCTAAGTGGCTTGAAATTATTTCAATGACAGAACTGATTCTGTTTCTGCCTCTTTTGATTGTCACTCAAATAGAAAATTCATTCTTACTAGGCTTTATTAGTTGTATTCCATCTCAGACCAAGACTCTAACCTTCCTACAGTTATAAGTTATAGTTAGAAATACCTTCTTCTGCTTGGCCCTCGAAGCCAATCATAAGCACAATGATTGAGATTTACAGAGAAATAGAATAAGACTTGGATTAAGGGAAACATTTATAACAAAAGTAAAATTGATTGCCTCTTATAACAATGAGTTCTCTTATTATATACAAGCAGAAAAATAACTGTATGTTTTGTCAAGTCAGCAAGGATTTATTAAGCATTTACAATATGTAAGTCCTCCGACTAAACCCTGATGATACAAAGAATAGCACAAAAAAAAAAAAAAAAAGAAGTCCCTACTATCAAGAATTTCCCAATCTAATGGGAGGGGAAATGTAATCAGCTATGTAAAAATGAGTTATGGGCAGGATCAGTTGGAAATGATTTCAGAAGGAAGACACTAAAGTTAAGAACAATTAAGAAAGGCTCCATATGGATGTAGAGACTTTAGCTGAGACTTGAATCAGCAGTTAATAGGTATTTGTTATGTATCAGGCATTGTGCCAAGTGCTGCTGAGGATAAAGAAAGATAAAACAGGATCCATTTTCTCAAAGAGCTCAAATTCTAATAGGGAAGATAACATGCAAAAATTATAAAAAGATACATATAGTATGAAAGGTGTAGTAGAGAGGGAAAAGGAGCAGGAAGACACCAAGAAAGGTTTCCTATAGACATTGAGATATGACCTGAATCATGAAGGAATCTGGAAAGGCAGGTGCTCTAGGTTCCAACTTCTTAAACTATGGTTCATAACTCCATATGGGGGTCTCATAACTGAATGTGGGGGTCACAAAATTATTTTATTATTAATAAGTTTTAAATCAATCTTTCTTATCAGGTTTATTATCAGTAAATATTTGATTTGTATACTTATTTTATATACTTATATGCCCAGTCACATAAAGATTTCTCATCAAAAAGAGATCATGAGGGGGAAAAGTTTAAGAAGCTCTGCTCTAGGTCAGGAGAGAGGGCATTCTAAGTGCTAAGACAGGAGAGTCAGTGGACATTCTGGTACTCAGGAGAGAGAAAGTCAGGTGCAAAGAAAAATCAAGAAAGCCAGGGTTGATGGACTGAAGAGTAAATGGGAAGAAAGTATACTCCTATTCAGATATAGGTCCTTTTTACCTCCACAACAATGTGATGCTATAAAATTTCATACTAGTTTGAAGTAACTACTTGCACCAAGGAGATGTTGGATTTTATCCAAGAAAAGAAAGATGAACAATCACCTGAATTTGTAATATTCTTCCTATATATAGTGGAAATGTCTGGTACTGAAGAAAGTAAGTTGCTTTTAACCCTGAAGACTGGCTTCACAGGTAAGGGACAGGTGCTGAGCAATAGGAATACAAGGTGCAGTAAATCAAGCACAACTGCCCTACTCTTCCTATCACTTTCATTTTTTACTTAGCTAATAAACAAATCTTTTTTTTGCATGTCTAAAACACACTTTATCACAAGCTTTATTAGCAGAGGCAGAGATAACAACAGTTATAGAAAGAGCTTTGCAGTTTAAACAAACATTTTAGATCAACTATTACGGGGCAAGCATTATGCCATATGCAGGAGTGGGGGGAGAGAAACCAAAAAACAAAACAAAACAAAACAAAACAAGCATGAATCTTTGACCTCCCTCTGCTTACATTATATTCAGGGAAGAATAAGACAATCTGTACATATATAAGTATATACAAAAATATAAAATGAATATTAGATAATTGGGTGTTATGACATTAGCATTCTACATAAATTAAGAAAGATTTCATGTAGAAAGTAGAGCTCAAGCTGAGTTTTGAAAGAAATTAAGTTATTTAAGAGGCACGGTGGATAGAACACTAGAGCTGGAATCTCAAAAACCCAAGTTCATATTCTGTCACAGACACTTACTAGTTGTATGATCTAGGTAAGTCACTCAACCTTTTTTTGCCTCAGCTTCCTCACCTGTAAAATGGGAATGATAATAGTACCTACCTCCCAGGGTTATTTGATGATCAAATGAGATGATAATTGTTAACACTTAGACCAGTATGTGGCACATAAAAGCTATAATTTTTTTTTATTACTCCTCTTCTTCCTCCTTTTTCTTCCTCCTCTTCCTTCTTCTTTCTTCTTCCTCTTTTTCCTTCTTCTTCCTCTTTTCCTCTTTATCCTTCTTCTTCTCTAGGCCTGAGAGACAGTGAGTGAATAGGCTTGGAAATGGGAGATGTAGTGAAGGCATGAGGAACAGCAAGGGACAATTAATTGGATCACAGAATGTGGGAAGAGAAGCAATGTTTAATATCCAATGAACTCCAGTAGCTTCCTATTGCTTCCAGGAACAAATACAAAAATGTGCTGTTTGACATTCAATGCTCTCTATAACAAAACCTCCTCCTATTTTTTATTCTTTACTCTGCAACAAGTATTCTTTGATCCATGGACACTAGCCTCCTGGATGTTTCATAAACAAGACATTCCATCTTTCACCCTCCTTCCTCTGCTCGTGCTA
The DNA here is from genome assembly GCF_016432865.1 of Antechinus flavipes. Classification (NCBI taxonomy): domain Eukaryota; kingdom Metazoa; phylum Chordata; class Mammalia; order Dasyuromorphia; family Dasyuridae; genus Antechinus; species Antechinus flavipes. The sequence goes on along the minus strand of NC_067401.1, from coordinate 67,533,512 downwards.
TCCTCTCTGGCGTCCTTTAAGTTCCAACTAAAATCCTACCTTCTGCATAGGAAGAATTCCCTATACCTTTTAAATTCTGCTTCATTCTCTCTATTAAATATTTCCTATTATTTTCCATATAGCTTTCTTTCTATATGTTTGTTTGTATCTTGTCCCCATTAGATTGTATTTCTTTTTTACATAATAGCTTTTTATTTTTCAAAAATACCTGCAGTTTTCCACATTCACACTTGCAAAACCTTGTGTTCCCAATTTTTCTCCCTCTCTTCCTCCCTTCCTCCCCCCATCTTTTCTCCCCTAGACATCAAGTAATTTACTTCAAAAGTAAAATTAGGACAAACATGTGCAATCTTTCTAAACATTTTCACATTTATCATGCTGCACAAGAAAAATCAGGTCAAATAGGAGGAAAAAGCAAGCAAGCAAACAACAGCAAAGGTGAAAATAATATGTTGTGATCCACGTTTAGTCCCTATAGCCCTCGCTCTAGATGCATATGGCTCTCTACATCACAAGTCTATTGGAATTGGCCTGAATCACCTCCTTGTTGAAAAGAACGAAGTCCATCACTGTTGGCTATCATATGATCATCTTGTTACTGTGTATAATGTTCCCTTGGTTCTGCTCACTTCACTTAGCATCAGCTTATATAAATCTGTCCAGGCCTCTTTGAAATCATTGCTGATCATTTCTTATAGAGTAATAATATTCCATTACATTTGTATACAATAACTTATTCAACCATTCAGCTATTAAGTTTCTTGAAGGCAGGAACTGTTGTTTGCTTCATTTTATATCCTCAGTAATAAGTATAGTGACTGACAGCTAATTGGTGCTTGCTAACTGTGTAAATTGAATTAAATAAGTCTAGAAGAATAGATTGGGGTTAAGATCTGAATGGGTTTAATTCCTAGATATATGATTTTATATTTGTTCCTAGAAGTAATAGTGATCCATTGGAACTTATCTCATGAGGGAGTGAAGTGGTCAGACAAATACTTTTTGGCAATTCTGTAAAGGGGAAATTGGAGAAGGAAGAGATAAGTTGGAGAGATTGAGAGATCAATTAGAAGCCCATTGAAAAAAATCTAGGCAAGAAGTACTGAAGGTCTGAATAACATGGCTAACCATTTGAGAAGAGAATCAGCAATATATTTGAAAGACTATCATAAAAACTGAAATGACAAAGCTGAGAAACTAACTATGTCATCTGAGGGAGAGTGACAATTCAAGAATGATTCCAAGGTGGTGAATTTGGGGATAGACAATAATAGATGATGCTCTCTACAGAAATAGGCAAATTCAAAAGGTGGGGAAGTTCTGTTCCTCCTTCTAATCAAGTGGTCTTTCATTACCTAATCTTCTTACCCCTAGTTCACTGTACTGAGAAATCAGCTCTCATGCATAAAAAGAAGCAAATAAAAGTTTCCAATCTGAAGCCAAATACTGGGTTAATATAAAAGTGAGTTTTATTGGTATCTCATATTGTTTATTCTGTTTTGTTGCTTAAGATGTGCATCTTTGCCATTTGTCTTTCAAAATTTTAAAAAGTAAGGAGTTTGAACAAATAAGTTATTTTGTATATTTATAAATACTCAAATTAAACATAAAGGATATAGAAAGAAAGACACTATCTATATTCAGAAAAAAAGAATTGTTTTGTTGTATTACATTAAGGTTGTTTTTTCCTCATAAACTAAAAATAAAATTAAAAAACCTGATGATTTTGACTTTTTATGCCTAATTGTTCAGATATTACCTGAAGAATACATTCTGACTCACCATCTAGCCCTGTACTCTACTTTGTACTTACTTTTGCTAAGTACATGCTCTAAATTGTCTGATTTTAGACTCCTAATTCTCCATTAACAATTGGCCTCCAGGATCCTCTCTGGCCTTGGCCCACTTCAACCCTATTCTGTGTTCTATATCCTAGATCTCCTAAGCTGAACTCCTTGTCCTGATTTCAGGACATAACCATTTATCCCTTTTATTCCTGGAGTTTACATAGTTAAAGCCTATAGAAAAGCAGTCTGTTCCAGCTTCCCTGACATATTAAGAGTCAGAACTATGGTTGTATAAAAGGCATATGATTTTAAGACAAGGCTAAGAATGAGCTTCTTAGTTACTACTTACAGGGAAAACTGAGGTCAGCTCAAGAGGTGATTAACAATAAGCAGTTAGACCAAAAGATGGTCCATTGCACACACAGGTATATATTTTAGAAAATCATAAATACAGAACTGGGAAAGATTTTAGCTATCACATGTTCCAAACTCCTCATTTTATAGATCATTAACTAGGCTCAAAGAAGTGAAGAAACTTGCAGAAAATCACACAGGTAGCAAATGCCTAAGGTAAGATTTGAATCCAGGCCTTCCTAACACCAAGTCCAGTCCCATGCCCTTTCTACTATATCCCCAATAACCATCCTGTTAATAGTGACTTATTTTATTTAAGAAATAATTGTCACAATTGATTGAGTGCTTTATGGTAGTTATCCAAGCCTACCCGATTTGTTCAGGAATTCAGGAATTAGGTATCTACCTATTGAATCCTATGGCAACTCTCCAAAATGCAGGCAAGGGAGGAAACCAACAGTCTCTAAAGGTCTGGCCTTGCAAACCCTAGTATGAATTGATAGTGAATATGATACAGGAAAAAGAAAATATAATTTAGAGGGCCATGTGGGAGTGTTTATATGAATAAATATTATAGCATCATGACCAAGAAGGACAAGAACCCTGTTCACAAGAAGGATGTTTGATAATATGAAGCACATAATAAAGTCTCATCAAAGAGATTATGGAAAATGACTATGTAAAGATGCCTTGCTAATTTTCTTAATTGAGTTATTGTTACAAGTTCATGAGAAAAATTGAAGGACAGATTCATCCCCATTAAATCCTGTTTAATCGAAAGATAAACATCTACAAATAGAAACACTAATGACTACATATTTTTTTAATGCAGCCAACCACCAAAAGCAGCCCCACACATCTTCATGAGAGCCAAGAGACTTAATTTTACCCCCAGTACCTATAACCATTATTAAAAATAAATTAAATGTTCAGAGGAAAGTTAACAATGTGCTATTAAGTGACTTTTATAATAGCAGGGAAAAATCAAAATGCATCAACTGTTAATGCTAACATTTAATTGGATAATACAGAAAAAAAATTTGCTAATCCTTACTTACTGCCAGATACATCGCTGCATAGACACTCAGAGCTGCTTCTTTGGAAGGGAAGGTTTTCCTAGCTCTCATGATGAGATCTGGGTTACCAGTACAGGCCTCTTCACCACTGATGAACTGTGTGAGCTGCTGACATCCAAGAGCCGTATAGTTGGGCTTGCAGAGTGCAAGAAAATGTGGAGCCAGATTCCCTGTCACTACCTGTCCGGCATTCACAAAGATATCTGTAGCAAACAGCCCAAATGTATAAATCCCTGAGGAAGAAAGGAAAGAGTGAATCCCTTAGGTTACCTTAGACTCTAGTAGACAATAAATCAACAGGGAAAACATTTTGGGAACCACCAACATTTTATACATATGGCCCTCTCTTCTTCCCTCCACCTCCTTTCCTTAACCATCTGGAGTGGCGGGAGTGTTAAATTATTTAAGACTCTTGAGTGTTGTGTTCAGCTGTCTGCCACTAGCTATAATTTCATGCCTGGAATGTTTATAAGACATAACTTGCAGGATGAAAATGTATTCTGGAATCTTGGCACAGTAACTATCTTTAAGGCTCAAACTTAGGTTTCACCTACTTAAGAAATTCCCTTATAGATTCTCTCAGTTGTTATTACCATCCCTGCATTCATCTTTTTCCTATAAAATTTGTATTTAATTATCCTTGTATATATTATTAATCCCTCCCCAGTAAAATATAAATTCCTTGAGGGCAGAGATAATCTCACATTTGTACTTATATCCCCTGCACCTAGCACAGTGTTTAGTACATAAATAATAATTAATGCCTATTTGCTTCAGAAATGTGACATATATTCAAAGCACTTTATCAGAATCTATATTGTTAGTTATGCTATTATATTGAGATATACATTTCTTCTTTTATCTAGAAATATTTTCATCAGTCTGCTAAAATGAAAACTGAAAAGGCAAAATGTTATTTTGTGAGTTATATTTCTATATCCTTCATATAAATATTTTTGGAGTTGCTAATTAGCAATAAAAGTCAATGCCATTTTATTTCATTATCATGAAAAATCTTAAATGAAGAAAAATGGTTTTAAAGGAATATCAAATTGCATCAGAAACAAATCTTAAATAAATAACTAAATAATAGCTAATTGATCTTGGACTATCAGCTTTAATTACCTGGGACCATGTGAACATGCATGGGTATATATGTAGATATGTTTAAATATGTAATTACAAATTTATTCTGATAAAAGCAATGAAATCATGATATTTAAATTATTATTAAAAGAATGAGAAGATAAATTATTTTCGGTTATTTTAAATAATAAGATCAAATGTCAAGAACTACTTTCTTACACATAACATTTGCTGAAACTATGTTACTCCAGTATTAAAAAAAATCCTCCAAAATCATTAACAATTCTAAGAAGGTAGTCTAAGGCCAAGGTAAACTGCTCCAATATTGCCAAGAAAGTTTTTAAAAACATAAAAAAGTAAAATAAATCCTCAATAATATGAATTTTCTATCAATTTCATCAATACCTCTAGATCCTGTGAGACTAGAATTAGTTTTTGTGCAGATTGATGACCAAGAGCAAAAGAAACATTGAAAGAAATTTTTATTTTGTTTTGTTTTGTTTTGTTTTTTCATTTTTGGTGGTGGGGATGGAAACATAAACGTCTCACGTTTAAAGCAAAGAAAGAAATATTTAGTCCTTAAAAATTTCTTTAGTAGGGTTTTTTTTATCTTAATTTTTAAAAAATCCAGGTATAGAAAATAAGCTTTAGAATAGTTTTTTTCTCTATGCATGATCATAACTTAATAATTTTTTTTGGCCCACAGTAAATCCAGACACAGGGCCAAATGCATCTACTAATGTATGTCTTCCAGAATTGTCAATGAGCACTAGGATTTGGCCAAGATCACGTGACTTAGTGTTCCCAAGTTCCCTGGCCAATTCTATCATTATGACTTGCTATCTCTTTCAGTGTCTACAAGTAAAGTAAGTGACAATGAAGTTAACTGGATGCCCCTCTTCAACAATAATATGCTTTTGTTATAACCTACTAGCAAGAAATAAACCCAATTTCTTCTAAAATTAAAACAATCAAGGAAAAATAATTTAATCACTTCCTTGGTATAGAATAAAGAATATGGACTTATGGTCAGGACATTGTAGATTTGAATTTTGCTTTAAAAAATTACTTGCTATGTGACCATATGAAAGTTTTTCCAATTTCTCTAAAGATCAGTTTCCTGATATGTAAAATGAAGATAATATTTAAGGGAGCAAATGATATTTTAGGTTCAATGAACTTAAGGAAGTTTTTAAGTATTTTATTTTAAAAAGTCATATAATGCTATATAAATAACTATTATTATCCTATCAAACTCATACTTAAATTGTAAAAAACAAATATTCCTTAAATTTTATTTTTAATGGGGACTTATGACTATGGATAATTGGGAGGAAATTTTAACAACAACAAAACATTTATTATTCACCAGGGAATTAAATCTCATCATATTAAGAGTCAAATTATATCATACTTCTTTTCCAAAAATCTTGTCTAAAATAGTGTTCCAGGTTGCAAATTTGCTTATAACTATCCTCTCTAGAAACATACATTTTATTTAAATGGAATTTTTCTCTTGTCAACTCAATTACCTTTTTTCAAATGAAAATAACATGAAAAATAGTTTACAGGTATGTGGCCAGTTACTGAAAATCAATAAGTACTTATTAAGTGTTTATTATGTGTCAAGAAATGTGACAATTCAGAAACCCCCATTTCTATGTCATTTAGAATTACAAGTCAAATGGTCAATATGTCAATTCCAAGGCAAACCTTTTTTTTAGTAGACCACAATAATAATCAATCAAAGAAGGTCTTATGATCAAAAGTTTACCTTAAAATGTGATGTCCCAGTTTATAAAAAAATTTCCCTGTTCTATAGTAGAGTTTTGAGAAGACCCAAGGAGAGAGATTGTTAATCTTTTGGAGATTGTGGATTTAGTAGTCTGGTCATGCCTACTGACCCCTTCATAGAATAATGATTTTTTTTCTTAATTCATAACTGAAGGAAGGCTAATATTTTAGTTAGAAGTTAGTGAAAATAAGATTGTAATTTACTCTAAATTCATGGACTCCTGAACCAAAGTTAAGAAATTAGACCCCTAAGGATTAGCACTTTGCTAATTGATTTCTGATATGGTTATGTTAGTGTAGATATGGAACTGGGAAGAGATACAGCATTCATGATCTTCTCCACACCCCCAACTCCAATCTTCTAAAAAGCATCTCAGGACTGATCATAGCAGGCTTATTCTGTAGTATTTATTCTTCAAGTACATTTTGTGGACTGAAATAGCACAGGTTTTAAAAAGAAAAATGTTTCACAAAAACTAAGGAATTAGAGTTTGTATAATTATGGACATGAAGATAAATTGATGATATTTATGAAACACTTAATGGTTCACTTTGAAAGGTACAATTTAACATATGAGCCAGAGTGTGGGAAAGCTTAAATTGCTAAAACAAATTTGATGAGTTTGGGGTTTTTTTTCCTAATTAGGTAATTAGTACTGATGGGGCTTTTTGGAAACTTTATGGTAAATTTTCACATAAGGAATTATTATGTGTGTAAACATAGACTTTTAACATGATCAACAATCAGAATGGCAGCATAATTAAAGGAATTTAGCTTTCATTGCTCTATAAAGGGAATATGTAACCTGCTATTATGCTTGATGGTCATCTTAATAGATGAATTAGACAGCAATATGAAATCCTTTTTCATCTCAATCTTGACAATAAGAAGTCACAAAACTGAAGACTGACAGGGAGCAAGGTTATCTCCTACTTAGGAAGGGAATACTGACACAGAACAAAATTGAACTTCACTATTTGGAAGAGGGAAAAAATAATCTCCTTATATGTATTTCATTAATTTTCTAACTGACTTATATTATTTTTTACTGTATCTCCAAAGAAGTGAATTTTTCTTTTATCCAAATTTTACTAATTATAAATGATCTTCAGTAATTTAGCACTCTGGCATTCAACATACAGGACAGCATTCAATATAATGCAGTATTGAAGTCGATACATTTTGGATAAATACAACACAGAAAACATTTGTTTTGCCTCATGGTTACCTCACTTTAGGTAGGTTTATGCATTTTTAACATAAAGAACCATTTTTATGTCTCTACTGACAATTTCCAGAAATTCAGTTTAGATATATTACATACTATAGGAGTTCATATGAAACTAAAAAGCAACATTTTCCCAGGAATCTATATATGTCTGCATGGGGGAAGCTATTTTTGACTCCAATTTACAAATACAGACAAATACATAGGCAATGAAAGAACCCTGAAGTGAATATATTATGTAACCCACAAACTGTCTTCCAGATGCCCAGGAAACTCAATGGGAAGTGAAAAATCTACTCAACCTCACCCCCCACCTTTGCATTTTCTTTTCAGTTCACATGATGTCAAATAATGTACTTCAATTCTTTAAAAAAACAGGATGAAACACTCCATTTGTATTTACAATGGCTAATAAAGTATTCTGGTCTTTTTTTTATAATTCTAGATCTTATTGTAAATAAAAGTGTTTCAAAAAAAAAGTCAAGATAAAAGGTTCCACAGTATCTGAAAACAAAATGTTTATAAAAAAGTTTTGTTTTAAAATCAAATTAATATTAGAGACAACTGAGTAACATTGCTGGGGGTTTGAATTGTTACTTTGTACATGAGCATCTTATCAAAAATAGTGAAACAAGAAGCAGCTAAATGGCACAGTGGATAAAGTACCAGCCCTGAAGTCAGGAGGATCTGAGTTCAAATTCAGCTTCAGATACTTAACATTTCCTAACTGTGTGACCCTGGGCAAGTCACTCAACCTCAATTGCTTCAGTCAAAAATGAAATAGTGGAAAAAAATCAATACAATGAACACATACCAAGAAACCGGACAGTTCTGCGTACTAGTGGATTTATATAACAACAGTCTCCGGTTAAAATAGTTTTTTCTTGATTTTCAAAATCCCTTGTGGCTAGTTGTAGGCAAAATACAGCAGTTTCTCCAACTATGATCTGAAGGGAAAAGAACAGAAAATGAGAACACATTAGAATTTAAGTGAGTATAAATGCTAATGATGCAAAAATTATTTGTATTTATACGTAAAAATTGACCCATATTAAAAGGTTATGATCCCTGTGAAAAACTCTTGCCATGTACTATTTTATTTTTCTTGACCAAATTCCAACTTTGATTGCAAAAAATCCATCTTATATATAATAGATTTTTGGAAAAAGTCAATTCAAGAAAGTAATGAATAAACTATGAATTTAAATGGAATAACAAGAGAACTTTTTTTCCCCTTTCACATATAGATTAAAAAGCAGCATAAAAAACTTTTAAGGAAATATTTTCTTTGAGAAACCTAATTGGATTAGCACATTGAATATTGTATTGGTAAACTCAAAATGTTAAATGACTTCAAAAGCCTCCAGTCTTTCAGCTGCTGGATAAATGTTCTTTGGAGAAAAATGCTATTTAAATTTCTGAAAAGTTTCAAAAAATGGTACTTTGATGAATCTGTGATCTCATTGGCAAAGGTAATACTTCTACTGGTTTAGTCTACAAGTCATGCATTATACAGTGTCATATGGTATTTTGTCCGTGTCCTCCCATGAATACTCAAAGAGCATTTATCCATTACAATGAAGCCCTTCTCCTATTTTGTCTAACATTTTCTGTGTAACAATACAATATTGAGATCATGTTATAATTTGCTAAATCATTTTGTCATAATTAGATAAATAATGTGTTCATGTTGAGATTTATTTGTGTGTGCCATCTTGAAGATGTCATTCATGATATACTTAAAAATTGTAGCTTATGATAATAGCTAGCATTTATATAGCACTTTAAGGTTTGCAAAGGAGTTTATAAATATCTCATTTTATCCTTACCACAACCCTGGGAAGTCAGTATCACTATTATCTTCACAGATGAGGAAACTAAAGCAGATACAAGTTAAGGGACTTAGCCAGCATTACCCAGCTAGTAAGCATCTAAAACTAGCATTTCACTCAGGTCTTCCTGACTCTGGGTCTAGAAGTCCCTTCATTGTGCTACCTACTAACATTTAGGGTCTCTTCAAGCTCTATAATTCTATAACTCCATAATTTCATGATTTATTCTAAATCTGTCTGTCAATGTTGAAAGATTCCCTTAATTTCCAATTTGGGGTTACCATGAAAAGAACTACCTTATTCTTATAGATGTGGATTCCTGTCCTCTTTCTTTGATTTATGTAGGTTATAGGTCTAGTAGTAAAATTACTGAATCAAATAGTATGCCCAGTTTTATAACTTTATGGGCATAATTCTAAATTAATTTCCTCCTTATTTGAATAGATTTTCATTTGAGCACCTTGATTTTATGAGATAATTCCTCCCTGGTTGCTCATTTTTCCTAAGTATATCAATCCTCTATTTTTAAACCATTAAAATATGACAAAACTGCTCCTAAACTCTTTTATTTAATTCTCTCTCTTGTCCTTGATGATATTAGGATTCTAGGGAAATTTGGTGTTATATTCAAAATTAGAATATAAATGTCATTTCCTATTACTTACTTATATTTACCTTTTCATATTATTTTTGATCCATGAGTTTTTATTACAAAGTTTTTGTTCAGCTCTGGTAATTTTATCAGTAATGCTTAGAAGTGCTCTATTTCATTAAAGGTTCCCTTATCCTTTTTTAAGATTAAGCTCAGTTTGGTAAATAAGCTAGTTTTAGTTGTACACCTATATCTTTTGTCTTTTAAACTTTGGTATTTCAAGTTCTCCACTTTTTTATTGTGGTGGCTACTAATTATTGAAGGATCCCAACTCTGTCTCCTATGTACTTGGATGATTTTTTTTTTAATGAATACTTACAGTATTTTTTCTTTTGCCAAGAACCTCTAGATTTTGCCTATTATGTTCCTCAATTTTTCATGTTGGGATTTGTTTCAGGAGGAGCCCAGTTGATTCTTTCTATTTTCCCTCTATCTTCTGGTTCTACAAGATACAGACAGTTTTTCCTGAAATTTCCTGAAATATCATGTCCATTTTCTTTTTTTAGTCATGGCTTTCAGCATTTCAGTGATTCTTGGTTTATCTCCTTGATTTTTTTAGGTCAATAATTTTTATATGAGTTTCCAAAATTTTCTGGGAGGTTTTCAACTTTTAAAATGTTTTAATATTTCTTGCTATCTTTCAAAATTTTTAATTTGTTTGTTCCATTCTATTCCTTGGAAAATATCTTGTACTTCTTGTGCTAAGCTGTCAATTTTCCTTCAAGTTTTTCCAATAGAGATCTCTACTATCTTTTTCACCTGCATTTTCTTAATCTTAATCTTAAAATCACTTTAACGCTTAAAATAGTATTGCTTCACTTCTTCTAAGAATTCTAATTGAGCTTATGGATAAACTGTTTTTCCTTGAGGATTTTGCTTATGGATATTTTGAAGACATTCTTTTCTCATGGGTTTGTTTCTTGGATATCCTGACACCATAATAGTTCTTTCTGATTTGATTCTTTTCTTATTTAATCTATTCTTCCTAACTTACTTCTTATGGCTAAACTCTTAGTACTTCTATAGGGAATGACTGGGCCATGCTTGGTCCTGTATTGTCTTCCTGATTCCAACAGTCCATACCACCAGTTAGTTGCCTAGTTGTTACAAACTTGTATTTATCATCAATTTTAATAGGGAACAATAAACCAATAGACTATTCATAAATCTTAAGAGTCTTTAGAATCTTGAGATGGTTGCAATTTAAAAGTCTTAAATTCACATTTTTCTGATTTTTATATATTTTGCATATACCTATAAATTCATACGTTATCTCTTCCCATTAATTTACAAATCTCATGGAAAAGGTCTGTTTTCCAAAGCCTAGCACATAGACATTTAATCAATGTCTGACTAGTTGATTTAATTGGAATGTAGGGAGGAAGGATGAAGTAAGGTGAAAAGAAGTAAAAAAAAAAAAAAAAAAAAAAAACCAGATTGGAATTAGATGGGAAACTGCTTTGAAAGCCAGGGTCAAGAGTTTGTACTTCATTTGATGGTCAAAGGGATGTCATTGAAAGTTTTAGAAAACATTCTTTATGCTGTGTTTAAATCATTTTCAGGATGGAACTTTTCTCTAACCCAACTATTAAAGAGGCTTATTCTAAACATCCCCCCACTGAAACTCATTTCAGATAGCTAACCGGGCAAATTCTATTTAACTGAGTAAGTTGTTGATATAGGCATTTTCTGCAGCAAGTGCATGTGGGACTCATTCTGGCATCCCACAGCACGTTGTAATTAGACACAAAATGCTAGCAAGTAACACCACTGGAGAGTGCTAATGCTGACAACTTAAACCTCTAACTACTTTGCAAGAGGGAAAATTCTGAAACCAGGTGATTTCCAATGACATTTTTATAACTCTTGCTGTAATGCTTTATAATTCACTGCTATAGCTATTAGTTCACACATAATACCCCCAAGAAATACAGGGCAGAGGTTGTCTTGGCTTGCCATAAAATACTACTCTTCCAATTTAATTGAGAATATTTCTTGCTAAGGTTAAAAAAATTGACCTAAGTCCTTTTTTAAAGAAAAGATTAATTAAAAGGAAGTTTGAGTTAGTTATAATTTTCTTTTATTTTTCAATGGTAGATTCTCTCTGACATATATCTTTTTTCTCGGATTCCTTTCCCTTTTCAATATTACATCTTATAGTTCTCCATAGGAAAACTCTCACCCAAACACTTGTCCAGGCACCAGTTAGCCAAGTTTAAAGCTAACTTCACATCACAAGTTGGTTTCATGATGTTTCCTGAGGGGAGCAGATTCATATTTAGTCCTCCAATTCAAAGATAGCTGAGAAAGAATACATCCCCTCCCCCTTGAGTTACAGTCTACCTTATCTAAAAACTTTTGGTCATAAGACCTTCCTTAATTGATTATTTTTGTGGTATGCTAAAAAGATTTACCTTGGACTTGATATATTGATCATTTGAGTTGTAATTCTAAATGACTTATAATTTGGGGGTTTCTGAATTGTCACATTGCCTGACACATACAAAGCACTTAAGAAGTGTTTGTTGAATTTCAATAATTGGTCATATACGTGTGAACTATTTCTCATGTTACTTTCATGAGAAAAAATATAATTGAGTTGACAAGAGAATAATTCCATTTAAATGAAATGCATGTTTCAAAAGATAATAGTAAGAAAGTTTGTGATTTGGAACTCTATTATAGATAGGATCTTTGGGAAATAGGTATGGTTCAAGAGTCCCTCTCAAACACACACACACACACACAAATGTGCCAGAAATTCCCTGGATGTAGGATCTTATATAGCCACCTTGGAGCCTTAATACTGTACTATGGCACAGTACAAATTCTATTCTTCAGAACTGAGCTAATATACAAACTCCTTTTCAATCTGGCAGAGAGAGAGAGAGAGAGAGAGAGAGAGAGAGAGAGAGAGAGAGAGAGAGAGAGAGAGAGAGAGAGGAAGGAGAGAGAGAGAGAGAGAGAGAGAGAGATCATGTTCATGTCTAACACTGGTGATCATTACATGAAACCTAAGCAATCATATTGTGTTATAATAGAAAGCTATGGAAAATTACTTCACACAGTCTATATCATTATCAAAATGAATTACTTATTGTTGTTTCAACACTTGGCATTCCAAATCCCATCTCCATTGTTTGGAATGAATTCTTTCCTCACCTCCATTTAGTTACCATGGAAGTTTTTCCTAATCCCTTGATTCCACAAATTAAATTGTTTATGTACTCACTTTTCCCCAACTGTAAGCTCTTTGCTAGCAAAATCTATTTTTCCTTTAGTCTTTGTATTTCAAGAAGCTAGAACAGTCCCTTTCATATTCTTGACACAGTCAATGGTTATCAGTTGAATTGTTAAATAGCATAACTACTGATATGGGGGTAATTCATAAAAGGTGTCTTCCAGGATTAGATAAATCTTAGTATGTTAGCACTTCTAATGTCTTTCTATTAGTGTAGTTCAGTGAGTAGGGAGTATTCCACCTGGTTTCTCTGATACCCACTATAAAGGAAATTGACCTTTTTATTATGTTTCTGAAAGAAGGCAATGGGAGGCCTCCTATGCCCAGAATTTTCACTTCATCTTCACTTCCCATTGATGCTAAGGCTACTCACACTATCTGCCATTTCTCAAAGACTTTTATTTCATTATGCCTATCATTCTCCTACTTTTACTTACATTTTGATTTATAAATCTAACCTTTGTCATTATTTAAGTCATGGAACCCTGCTGATCCCCACCCCCATGCTTTAACCTCCTTATCTGTCTCTGATATTTATTATAAGAATATATATTATACATATTTATATATATATATATATATGTGCATATACACATTTACACATACATATATATTTATTATGTGAATATACTATACAAGAGACAAGGATATATGTAATAAAGCAGGGAAGGAGAAACAGGTTCTTGATGACTTTCTCTCTCTCTGACTTCTCTGCAAATTCATTGAAACCAGGGGTTCTTTATCTTTCTGTGTCGTTTTTGTAGGATCAACATAGTGCTAAATTTTTTTTTCTTCAAAAACACAGGAAATACAGGAGGGGAAGGAAGGTAAGAAGGAAATATTCCTAGCATGAAGAAGGCCAATACAATGGCCATGTATAAAGAAAAATGAGAAGACCATATTGACTACACCATAAAGTACATAAAGAAAAGAAGTATACCAAATTGTGAATGGTTTTAAATGCCCCAAAGAAGAGTTTATATTTAATCTTACCTAAGTAACTGTTAGTCTCTGTAATTTATTGAGCAAAGAAACTATATGGTTAGACCTATGCTTTGGGAAAATCATTTTGGCAGCTAGAGTTGAATTGGAAGGGTAGAACATAAGAAGAAACTAGGTCAATTACCAATGTGATAGTCTGGAGAAAAGGAACTAAGGCTCTGAACTGAAGTAGGGATTGCAGTAGTAAACAAAAGAGGATAGATGTGGAAGATTATGTGACAAGATTTAGCAACTAATTATATGTGTGGGCTAAGGAAGACAAATGTTGAGAAATGACAATTAGGTTATAAATCTAGTTGACTGGAAGACCAAAATAATCTTTCATATGTATATATATTTATGTTGTATATGTGTATGTATGTATATAATAGAACATGTATTCTATAATGCTATAGAATTATATTTTAGAATGGAAAATTTTATAGAATATACATTCTATACAATTCTATAGAATATATATTCTTTAATATGGAATTACATATTATATAGAATATATCCTATAGAATTTATGGAGAAAATATATTATAGAGAGAATATATATACTTTACAGATCATATTGGACTAAAGTTGAGCCTCAAAAGTAGCATAGACTTTAAAGACCTGAAAAAGGAAAATGAAGGCAAAAATATTCAGGGTATATTTGGGGAAGAAGATTTATGTCAGTTTGGCCATTCCAAAATTTATACAGGAATGCAAAGAAAGATAATTCAGGAGATATAGGTTATCTAAGTGCTCAGACTGCTTCCTGAATTTCTTTGATCCTCAGCTTCCTCAAGTGAAAATTAGAAAATGGAAGTAGATAATCTCTAAGGTCTCTTCCAGAGCTAAATATATATTTCTAACTAGAGAGTTTGTGGTGTTGATGATGATGATGAGATTGTATTGATGACTTTTGTACCTACGTTAGAGTCATTTGTAGATATATAGCTTCACCCCATCCCCTTCTCTTCTGCCCCACACTTTACTCTTACATTGAATCATACTTCCTAATGACAGGGAAAAAAATTATTCCAAATCAATCAAGACATTTAAAAAGCAAACAAAACCAAATTTAAAAATCCCTAAATTCCTTCCTCATTTAACTCTTTGGAAATAGACATATACAATAATATAATATGATACATACAATATAATATAATACATACAATAATATAAATTAGAACTGACTGATTAATTCCCAGGCAAACCTACCAAAGCTTATTTAGTTAATAACATTGTTGAAGTTTTATGCATATTTGTTGAATAGACAGTAATAACAATAATAACATGTCTGCTATTTATATAGCATTTTAAAGTTTGTGAAGCCATTTACATGTTATCTTATTTGATCACCATAATAACTCTATGGGATAAGCAGTATTATTATCCCCATTTTCCAGATAAGAAAGTATGGCTAAAAGAGGTGAAGTTAATTCCTCAAAGACACACATGTAAATCTCACATTTTCCAAACCCAGCACTCTATCCACCACCACTTAGAATGCTGTCAAAATCAATATATTTGAACATTTTAACTGCTACCTATGTCCTGGATAGTTTCTAGAAAGAGAAAGGGCTTGAAAAAATTCATCCAGAACAAATACAAGCTTTGGAACACAGACAAAATCATATAAAACAGATTGCTATCAGCTCAGACTTTGGATTAAAAGTGGAAAAGAGAAGCGCAAACATGGTAGCTATGGGTACAGAAAAGTACTGAAAAGAGGTTCTGTGGAAAGGCTGGGACTACAGATCAGAAGTAGAGCAGGGTGACAAGTATGTGTGGTGAGGAAAGGGATTTTCCTGCTATAAGCCTGAACTGAATCAGACTCTTAAACAACTTAAAGGTGCCTGTTAGATGGCTGAGGCAGTGGCAACCATAACAAGGATCTGAGAAGTGAATGCATGTTTAAACATTTTCACCAATTTTTTCCAAGTGAGATCAGTTGTCCCACCCTTTCGCCAATGTGCTAATTGCACTAATCAGACATACTGCTCACACCCTGTTTATTTTATACTGGCAAATTATACTGGCATCTCAGAAAAAGAAATTAAAAGTTGCTATCTACATCCCGAGGGAAAAAAAACACCTCATAAATCCAAGCATGTATAGAATAATTTTAAACACATATCTATTATATAGAATGTGTGTATTATTTATTATTAGATTTGTGTGTATTATTATTTATTATTAGATACAAATATCCAATGGAGCCATCTCTGAGGCAGGAGATGGAGGGAAGAAAAAAGGGGGGCAAAAATAAAAGGAAATATCTTTTTGTGTATTTTAAAGGAATAACAAGTTTATCCTTAATAAATTTGTGGTTTCATATAAAATCATCCTGTTTATTGAACTATTATAGAAATATTTGTTTGAATTCATAAATTTTAAAATAAATAAATAAATTGAAATTTAAAAAATAAGTTTGTAGCATCTGTTTTAAAGTGCTCCACATTCCCTTTGTTTTCATGATCCTATCTTGACAAGAGGATTTAAAGGATATAGATATAGAGAAATGGGATATTTACAAAATTTCACTTATTACCCTCCCATAATATTTAAAAAATTTTAAAATAATAAAAACTTAAGTATAAAGACAGTGGGAAAGAGGTAAAGAAAGAAGGCAGGAAGGGGAGAAAAGAGGAAGGGAGGGATTAAGTGATAGAGAAAGTCTTCCAATTGACCAATTCCAGTTTGTAGGCCAGCTTTACTCACAGATCACAGAGGTTGTTTGCCCTTCATTTTCAAAGAAGACCATGACATTGGAGAGATAATGCCATGACTTGCAAGTGAATTAGATTTAAATGAGGGAGGGCTGTGCCCTCATCTGCCTCACTTTCCCCTCCAGTGGTAAGATACAGACCAAGACGATGGAGATGGTCCTGGATGCAATGGGAGACCTTGGCCTTTTTGAGCTAAGGTCTTTAACAAGTCTCAGTTTGACAGAGGTTGCACTCTTCTTCCCCACATCCCTTCCTCCCTTTTCTTTCTCCTCTCTCTTTCTTTACCCCCTTTCCTCTCTCTGTCCACACATTCTTTGATGTTTCTTTCACCTCTCATTTTATGATGCTATGATTCTGTGAACTAAAAAGCAACTCAGAGAGAATCTCATGCTTTCCCAGGCTTCCAGATGAGAAGTAGGAAAGGGATAAAGTAGCTCAGGTAACTCTTCTTATTCCAAAAAAGAATCTGTCCTTACCCCATATAGACCCATGGGAGGGGATGTATATATTTGTGTACATACATGTATACACACATGAATTACACATGCATGCACACATAAATCTGTAAACATACATGTGTGTACATGTATATATGCATGTAGCATTGTAGCCATGGAGTGTTTCAACTCAGAATCAGCAAAGTTTCATGGAAGGCAATCACATAACATATACCTCCATTTTCACAAGTGGCTCTATTCCTCACAGGGCTCATTAAGACCTAAAAAAGTCACTAGTCAAAGATTGACATAACACTTAGTTGTGGACTCTTATGGCTTGAATGAGGAGGGTCACCAGTAATCTTCCATCTCACAGTCCATATCCTGCCCCTCTATTTTCCTTTCTACCAGTTGACAGCAGAGTGCCAAAATGGGTCTTCTTAGAATTATATAATAATTACGGGATTGTTTTTCAAATTCCCCCAAAGCTTCCCTAGCACTGATAAAATTCACCTATTGAAGTCTGACTCAGAAACTCAATATGTGAGATTGCAGTGGGTTTATAAATTCATGGGACTCAGGAGGTCACTAAGCAGGGGACAGTTAAGCTGATTGTTGGTGATGACTCAAAGGTTTTCATGTCCTGTTAATTTGAAATTGGTACAAGAAACCCTTTCAAATGTACTATGTTTGACCTGCTTCTCAAATAGTTCAAAAGAGTGAAAAAATCATCTAACTGAGAATGACAATCTGTAAAAAAGCAACTGAAATCAGACTCAGTGCTGCAAAAAATTCTCGGTTCTTAAGCTACTGAAAGACAGAATACTGTATTTGGTTAGAAGACCCATCTTTGAAAATCTGTATTTCCATTTCCTGGCTCTGTGACCCTGATGATGTCACACATCTTTCAGTTGTGATGTTCTAGGGCACACATCTGCTTCCAATTCGATAACTCTTGTTCATGCATTCCTTCTATATTCACCTTAGGGTTCAAGTTGAAATATCAGTATTTTCCACTCCCAGCTTAATATTGGATGTATAAAAAAACTGTAATGTAGAGTACATAGATACAATGTATAAAGCATTTTGCAAACATTTAAGGAGAATTATACATTTTATTTGTAAAATGAGCTGGAGAAGAAAATGACAAGCCACTCCAGTGTCTTTGCCAGGAAAACCTCAAACGGAGTCATAAAAGGTCAGACACAAGTAAAACGACTAAAAAATATTTAGTGGGAATTTGGGAGAAAAGGGATGACAGATAATTTTGGTGACTATGAAATGGAGAATGAATTGAAATGAGGAGACACTTGAAACACGAAGACCAATTAGGAGGCTATCAACTTAGTACAAGGGAGAGGTGATAGAACCTGTAGTTGCGAGGTGACTGTATGAATGAAAAGAAGGGGGCATGCTGGAAATTATAAGACTTGATAAGAGGTTGGATATATGGTGTAGGAGTCATGGTTGGAACCCAGGTTGTGAGTCTGGGGGATCAGGCTAATGATGTTACCTTGTCAGGAACAAGAAAGATAGGAAGAAGGGAAATTTGTAGGTAAGAGAGTGAGTGGTGAATGGATAAATTCTGTTTTGGACAAGTTAAGCTTGTGATGACTATTAGGAAATAAAATTGAAGTGTCCAAAAGGCATTTTGTGGATTATGAAGACCCAAGCTCAGGAAATAAGCAAAGGATTTGATGTATAGATCAAGGAATTCTCTACCTAGAGATGATTGAACCCTTGGGCTGATGAGATCACCAAGAGAAATAATAGAGAAAAGAGAAGAAAAAACAGGACAGAGACTTAAGGGCTTTGTTTCTTTCCTAGCTAGGAACATTAGTTAGCTTGCTTCACATTTCTGATTTTCTATTGTTTCTTAACTAAAATCTAAGATTTGTTTTTACAACTTCAACTTCTTTACAGTTGTCACCTTTAAGTGCCCTACTGGCATCCTTGAAGGAGTAAGTATTCAGCAAAATAAACCATGGTACTTAGGGTAAAATATCTTCTTTAAACAAAAATAGGCTTTGGAGGTGGCAAGCCTGAACTAATATTACTTTCCATTCCACATTTATTATGCACATCTCTCCCTTGAGGCTATTGTCTTCTGGGGTTTCTGAGATTTCATTGCTGCTTTCTTCTTTAAACAAGCTGTGACATGGCAATTTTTCTTTAAAATACATTAATTTTTGCTGAAAAATGGGCAAAATTTTAGAACCATTTTTTCTATTTATCTATTTTTTATTATTTTTTAAATTTTTAAATGGCATTTACTTTTTAAAATTTTGAGTTCCAAATTCTCTCCCCACCTTATGCCACTCCCCCATCCTTTGAGAAAAGAAACAATATGACTCTCAGCATATATGGGAAGTCATGAAAAATATATTTCCAGATTGTCCATGTTGCCCCCAAAAAGCAAGGAAAATAAAGTGGGAAAAATATGCCTCAGTCTGCATTTAGAGTTCATGAGTTTTCTCTATGGAGGGGGATAGTTTTCATCATGAGTCTTTTGGAATCATTGTGGATTTTTGTGCATTGATTGGAATAGCTTAGTCTTTCACAATTGATTATTGTTATGATAATGCTCTTACCATGTACAATGAGAGAACCATTTAAAAATCCTTTTCACAGGGAACAGATGCAGTTGATTACACAGGAAATATTCATACCTTACTTATTCACTCAAAATATATATAATGAATGTAAAAACAAAGACATAAAAGGGACTTATAAAGAAATAAATACTAGGAAGCCTACAGCAGGAACTCATTTTTTTGCACCAGGATTTTTCATTTGCCTTTAGTACAGAGGCAACTTCCAGTTTCCTGTATACATGGTGTATTAAGAGAACAATATGATTAGGCTTTAAAAGTGAAATCTTGACAACTGTGAATCAGTGGATTTGGAAGTTCAGTATTATGATGGGTAATCAGTTTTTAAAGTTGATTACTTAGTCTCCTAAATGCTCTTAATCTCATTTTATGGTGTATATATATAAATTATGTGTGATCTTCATATGAATTCCCTTCATCATTTTACTTCATTTTAATACTAATGGGTGATTTTTCATATTTATATTCAGAGGTTTTGACAGGACTGGAGAAAAAGAAATACTAAATAATGTATAAATTGACTAACTTCATCATCTGATGAAATAGGGTCTGACTCTAAATGATGAAGAGTTTTCACTTAGCTTTTTGCAAAGTATCTGTAACAGTATGCTTATCCTCAAGTACTCTTTCCTGTCCTTCAATGGCTCTACAGGAGACATAAAGATGCATACCTATTACAGATCTTTATAGATGTGAACTTCAAGACCAAGTTGTTTTCTGACTAATTATTTGCTAAAAATATCAAGAAGAGCAGATTCTTTCTTTGGCCCTTAACTGGATTTTATTGTTAACTTACTGATAGGCTAGTCCTTATTATCATTAAGAATTGGATATAGGAATTAGACTTTGATCTTTGATTTGATTGATATAATAATAGGAAGCAGAAGTAGATTTTGATATAATAATAGGAAGTAGAAGAAGCAGAAGCAAAAGGAGGAGGAGGAAGAGAAAAGAAAGAAAAAAGAAGACAGGGAGGAGGAGGAGGAGGAGGATAGATGTAAATATTACCAAATAATCTTGGAATTGATGAATTAATTTTAAAAACACTCAAAGATGCAAATGGAAAAAAAAGAAGTCCTTCACCTCCTACATTCTAGTGGGGAAATGTAGCATACAAAGAAGAGGAAAAAATGCAGTTAGACATGGTTTGAAAATAGCTCAAAAAAGAAGGAAGCACCTACCAATCACAACCAAGGTTTCTGTGGGCAGAATGAATAAAAGCAAAGAACTTAAAATACTTCTAAATTCTAAAATAATATAATATTTTGGATTGTTTATAGTTTGTTCTGTTTTAGGTTTTTTATTCTAATGAGGGTACATGATATATATTTCCCAAGGCTGAATAGTATTACAGTTTACTAAAAAAGTACATAAAAGAACATTTAAAAATACCAATAGTTATGAAGATGGAAAAAAGACCAAAAGAATCTTGTTTATTTGCCCCACTTTGGCTCTGAAGCATCATTTCCCCATCAGAATATTGATCAAAACTGTCATTTGTCTCTTTAAACATTTTTTTAAACAAAAAAATTTCATAAAGACATGAATCTCAATAGTATTTTTTCAAATAATCAATAATTCATGGCCTTAGAATCCTTTTCCATTGATAGTTCATTAGTTTTTTTTTTTTTTACAAATTGTTGGGAATATTCTCCAATTGATAAATGGTCAAAAGATATAAAAAGACAATTTTCAGATGATGAAATTGAAACTATCTCCACTCATATGAAAGAGTGTTCCAAATCACTATTGATCAGAGAAATGCAAATTAAGACAACTCTAAGATACCACTACACACCTGTCACATTGGCTAAGATTACAAGAAAAAATAATGATGAATGTTGGAGGGGATGCAGGAAAATTGGGACATTGATGCATTGTTGGTGGAGTTATGATCGAATCCAACCATTCTGGAGAGCAATTTGGAACTATGCTCAAAAAGTTATCAAACTGTGCATACCCTTTGATCCAGCAGTATTATTATTGGTCTCATATTCCAAAGAGATACTAAAGAAGGGAAAGGGACTTATATGTGCAAAAATGTTTGTGACAGCCCTATTTGTAGTGGCTAGAAACTGGAAAATGAATGGATGCCCATCAATTGGAGAATGGATGGGTAAATTGTGGTATATGAATGTTATGAAATATTATTGTTCTGTAAGAAATGACCAGCAGGATGAATATAGAGAGGCTTGGAGAGACTTACATGAACTGCTGCTGGGTGAAATGAGCAGAACCAGGAGATCATTATACACTTCAACAACAATACTGTATGAGAACATATTCTGATGGAAATGGATTTCTTCGACAAAGAGAAGATCTAATTCAATTCCAATTGATTAGTGATGGACAGAATCAGCTATACCCAGAGAAGGAACACTGGGAAATGAGTTTAAACTGTTTGTATTTTTGTTTTTCTTCCCAGGTTATTTTTACCTTCTGAATCTAATTCTTCTTGTACAAAACTGTTTGGTTCTGCACACATATGTCGTATCTAGGATATACTATAACTTATTTAACATTATAAGACTGCTTGTCATTTAGGGGAGGGGGTGGAGGAAGGGAAGGGAAAAATCAGAACAGAAGTGAGTGCAAGGGATAATGTTGTAAAAAAATACCCATGCATATGTACTGTCAATAAAAAGTTATAATAAAATAAAAAATGAAAGACATCTATGGAATTTGTCTTTGCGATGTAGAATTATCATTTTAATTGCTGTGAAAATAGCAGTCTAGTAGTACTTTAAACATGATTCTATTTTCTATGGTAAAATTATAAAATATTAGAAGTTCAATGAATTTAAAATCATTTGGCCTAAGCCTCTCATTTTACAAGTAAACCAAGGTGCATAGAGTTTAAGCAACAGTAGATTGCTGGGAAATAGTCAAAGGCATGCTGTATTTGGAGTTTGAACACCTGGCTTCAGGTCTAGATGCTGTAAGGTGCTAGTATTGTGAACTTCAACAAACTGCTTATATATTTTTTTCAGGTTAATTCCTTATTTCTAAAATGATGATGATAATAAACAAGCATTTGAATCAACTACCTCTCAAGTCTGCTATGAATATCAATTAATATCACTGCATATACTTAAAAAGCCTTAAAATTGATATCATATTTAGATTTAGTTGCTCAAAGTTAGCAGTAATTTCATTTAACACATTGATTGCATACCTAGTATGTGTAAGGCTCTGAAATAGATACTGGAAATAAAAATATGAAAAATGACACAGCCCCTGCCATTGCAGGTGATAAAATCTAGTTTGTATACATAAAAATTAAAACAAAAATTAGAATAAATACATGTATAGACTAACCTCAAGTACCAGAAAATCACAAGAATTTTGAGAAGAAAGACAACCTATCTAGCGAGAATGAGGAAAAGCTTCATTAATCAATGTACCAATCAACCATCTGATGCTAGACACTACAGCTGGCACTGAGTGTACAGTGTCCTACCTTCAAGGTCCTTATATTCCACACAGAAGGCAACATGTGTGCAAAAAAAACCCAAAATAAATATATGCAAAATAAGTTGTTCAATTATTGAATCTTGTCAGACTCTTTGAGACCCCATGGATCATGGCATACAAATATTGTGCATGAGACTTTCTTGGCAAATGATAGTGGAGTGTTTTGTCATTTCCTTCTCCACTAGAGTAAGATAAATAAAGATCAAGTTATTTGCTTTGGGTAGCATATCCAATAAGTATCTGAAACAGGATTTAAATTCCAGTCTTCCTCAGACTCAGACTCCAGACCCAGTGCTCTATCCACTTAGTTGCAAAATACATTCAAAATGAAAAATTAATTGGGGGGCATCTCAGATACTTAAATCAAAGAAAGTTTCATATAGAAGCTAGTATTTGAGTTGAGTTTTGAAGGAAATGAAAGGGACAAGAGAGAGAAGGAAGTCATTCAACAAGCATTTATTAAGAGCTTACTATAAGTAGTAAGAGCTGAACTTAGCCTGAGAATGCAAAAAAAAAAAAAAAAGGTAAAAACATGGATCTTGTCCTCAAAGAGTTCAAATTATAGTAAAGAAGAGAAATGTAAACAATTACACACACACACACACACACACACACACACAAGATATATACCAATTTGGCAGAAGGGAAAGAAATAGCAGGTGGAGGTGGGAGGAAATATTTCCTCTTTCCAATGAGATTTGAGTTGTCTTAATGGAATTCAAAAAAAGCCAGGAAGTAGAAGAGAGGAGAGAGAAGAGTCTATGTATGAGGAACAGTCTGGAAAGACATGCCAGACATGGAAGAGTATGTGAAGAAGAAATGTAGATGGACCATATAGTACTATGAGGGGAATAAAATCAAAGAAGACTGAAAGAGTAAAAAGGGGTAATGTAAAAAAAAGTTTTAAAACCCCAAAAAATATTTTATATTTGAACATGGAGGTAATAGGAAACTACTGGAGCTTACTGAGAACAATCCTGTCATAGAAGATAAAGGTCCTTTATAGGAGAGATGGAATGCCCCATTGAGAAGGATAGACCCCATTAAATCTCAAACTTGTCTGTTTCAAATTTGGACAGCTCCAATAGTGAGAACAATTTTCCTTACATCACAGAAAAGTCTGCCTTTCAAATTCTCTGATACTCCTAGTTGTGTTTTCTGGCTCAAGAAAAATAAATATGACCTCTCTTGAACATGGCTATCTCTGAAACATGTGAACACAATTATCCTACTGTCTTCCAGTTGACCCTTAAACTTCCTCTTCTCCAGGCTAACCAAAGATACACTAGTTTCCTTAATTGACTTACAAACTCAATGCAATATCTATTCACTTGCATGTCTGAACAATAAATCTTTTTAATCCAGATTATTGTTCAAGGGCAGATACTAGTATAAATCATTATTATTCTCAACCTAATTTGGTGTACTGCTGGGTATCTCCAGTTGTTTCAGTGGTTTTCATGATATTTTCCAAATGCACTCAAAATAAAATCAATCTGAATTCTAAGACTAAATTGATTGCCTTCCTTATTTACATAAAATGCAGTTTGACCTAACTGACCTCTAAAATTCTTTTTGGCCTAGGCATTCAAAAATTCTCTAATTAATGATTTGTTTTGAATTTTCATGCAACTAAATTACTCACATATGTTAGCTCAGGTCCCCCTTATTCCATCCTCACATGCTTTTTGTGGTATTTGGTTTTTTTAGTGAAGGAGTTTACATTTTTCCATATAAAGTTTCTTCTTACTAGATTCTAACTCTTCATTTTAATCTGATGAAATAATTTTGAATTCCCATAACATCTGAAAATTGATAAGCATATAACAAACACTTTTATCTAAGTCAGTGATAAAATATTGGACGAAACAATATCAAAAGTAGAGTCCTGTGAGACTTTCTAGGACATCTTTCAGCTCAAAATTATCCATTTATATATTTGTTTGCTCACTCATTTCTTTCTTTCTGGTTGTACATGTATATTAACTTTTTAAATATACATTTCTTCATGAATCATGTTAAGAGAGAAAAATCAAAAGGGGAAAAATCTTTGGAAAGAAAAAAACAGAAAAAAGAAGTGAACATAGCATGTGTTAATTTATATTCAATCTCCATAGTTCTCTTTCTGGATGCAGTTGGCGTTTTCTATCCAAAGTTTATTGGGATTGACTTGTATCACTGAATCATTGAGAAGGACCAAGTCTTTCATAGTTGATCATTGCACAATCTTGCTGTTTCTGTGTATAATGCATTTCTGGTTCCTCTTGTTTCACTCAGCATCAGTTCATGTAAATCTTTCCAGGTCTTCCTAAAATCAGCTTGTTCATCATTTTTTATATAACAATAACAATAACATAACCTTCATATACCACAACTTATTCAGCTGTTCCCCAACTGATGATCAGCCCAACATTGATCCATAAATGTACATTCTTTGGGACCAACTATTCAGCAAATTCCAAATTCATATACTCTATCACTATTATCTCTTACTTATTTTTATTTCTTGTCCACACTTAATTGAAAAATAAAAGACTGCAATACATTTCAAATCTTGAAATCATCATGGGACATTTAAAGCATAATGGAGCTCATGGTTGATTCTTGTCTACAATAATGATACAGCTCTTCCAATGCCATCTTTAGTGTATAAGGGATGTTCTGATATTACTTTAGGGATGATAGAGTTAGATTTCTCTGGGGTAATCAACTAGTAGCTTCTGAGAAAAACAAAATCACCATTCTGTTGAGGATTCTCAACAGTAATTTAGTCAGTCTTCCCTCATATACCTGCTTGTTTTTATATTGAAATGTTTCCCATGGATTCTGTTTATTTTATACATTAATTAAACACTTGCTGTGTACCAGACAACTCAAGATGTCAGAGTTTGGATTTTCTTTTTGGGTCTCTATATCAGAACAGTGTACAATGGAAGAGAATAATCAACTAACCTGCTAAGTTCATGTTGGGAGGAAAGGATTGTGTAGAAACAGTTGAAATAACATTATAAAATCACAGATTTAAAGTTATAAGGGACCTTACTAGTCTAAGGACCTTCTCATTTTATAGCAGAGGCTCAGAATGGTTAATGACTTGTATGGACAAAAAGGTGATAAAGTGAAGAGAGCTCTGAATTTGAAGTAAGGAAGACCCGAGTTCAAATCCTACTGCAAATCCTGTTTGATTCTGGCCAAGTCACTTTACCCCTGTCTGCCTCAATTTCCTCATCCATAAAGTGGGCTTAATAATACCAGCTATCTTTTAGGGTTTCTATGGGGGATGAAATGGGATAAAATATGTGAAACATTTTATAAATGTTAAAATACTATAAAAATATCTATTACTGTTACTATTTGACAATTGAGTTACTTAATGCCTGTGGGCCTCAGCTTCCCAATTTGTAGAATGAGGGATTTGAGTCAAATGATCTTTAAGACTCCTTCCAATCAAGCCATTCTCCAATTGATAAATGGTCAAAGGATATGAACAGACAATTTTCAGAGGATGAAATTGAAACTATTACCACTCATATGAAAGAGTGTTCCAAATCATTATTGATCAGAGAAATGCAAATTAAGACAACTCTGAGATACCACTACACACCTGTCAGATTGGCTAAGATGACAGGAAAAAATAATGATGAATGTTGGAGGGGATGCGGGAAAACTGGGACACTAATGCATTGTTGGTGGAGTTGTGAACGAATCCAACCATTCTGGAGAGCAATCTGGAATTATGCCCAAAAAGTTATCAAATTGTGCATACCCTTTGATCCAGCAGTGTTTCTATTGGGCTTATATCCCAAAGAAATACTAAAGAAGGGAAAGGGGCCTGTATGTGCCAAAATGTTTGTAGCAGCCCTGTTTGTAGTGGCTAGAAACTGGAAAATGAATGGATGCCCATCAATTGGGGAATGGCTGGGTAAATTGTGGTATATGAATGTTATGGAATATTATTGTTCTGTAAGAAATGACCAGCAGGATGAATACAGAGAGGACTGGCGAGACTTATATGAACTGATGCTAAGTGAAATGAGCAGAACCAGGAGATCATTATACACTTCGACAACGATATTATATGAGGATATATTCTGATGGAAGTGGATTTCTTTGACAAAGAGACCTGAGTTTCAATTGATAAATGACGGACAAAAGCAGCTACACCCAAAGAAAGAACACTGGGAAACGAATGTGAACTATCTGCATTTTTGTTTTTCTTCCTGGGTTATTTATACCTTCTAAATCCAATTCTCCCTATGCAACAAGAGAACTGTTCAGTTCTGCAACCATATATTGTATCTAGGATATACTGCAACATATCCAACATATAAAGGACTGCTTGCCATCTAGGGGAGGGGGTGGAGGGAGGAAGGGGAAAAAAATTGGAACACAAACGAGTGCAAAGGATAATGTTGTAAAAAAAAATTACCCTGGAGTCTGTCAATATAAAGTAATTATTAAATAAAAATTAAAAAAAAAGACTCCTTCCAGTTCTAAATTTCTGATCCTTGGAAGAAAAATCAAAGAATTCTTCCTATGCTACACTAAGACACAAATTAGCAACAAATACTTATTTGTAAGTAGAATCTTTAATTGTGATTAGAAATGATAAGAGTTAAAAATTTGGAAAATCAGCCTCAAAAAAGCAATAAGAAAAAGTTCAATTTAATGAGCAGTTTTGAACACAGCTTACTGACCAGAAGTTTCAGCTTGCTATTAACAATCTAAATCAAGTTTACTTTCAGAGCCTTAATTATATGTTCTTCAAAGAGTGTGAAATAATACAGAACACAGTGATATTCTGAATGCAACATTATCTTAAGAGCATATGAAAGCACACTTGAATATCAGTCTCATACATTTTGGTGTCATTGAAATTGCTGAATGAATAGATGCCCTTTGCAAAACATCTATGGGAGTGGGGGCAGGGAAAGTCTCTTAACAGGCTTTATCCAGTGGGTAGTCCATGTCAAGTGAAATGACTGATTCCATAAAACAGTTGGCTTTATTGACTCACAGTGAATTGACTTTTTCTTTGACTGAATTGAACAGATTAATTAGTCGTTGAGGTTTTTATATAAACACAGGTCTGGTTAGACATCAAGAAGCAATGGATACTGATATAGCTCAAACATTAATTGGGGCTTGAGGCAGCATGGACACAGAATGACTTTGAAAAAATGACCAGACTTCAGGGCTGACAGCCTTCATTCAGTTTTAGAAACAAAAGACAAATTGAACTGTATAGGAGCTGTGTTAAGTAGCTTAAGGGACTTAGAGCACTGAGGCAGTGCTAGAATCAGAAAGACCTGAGGTCAAATCCAGTCTCAAACACTTAACAGCTGTGTGACCACAGGCAAGTTACTTAACCCTCAGTTTTCTCATCTGTAAAATGATCTGCAAAAAGAAATGGAAAAGCACTCCAATATTTTTGCCAAGAAAATCCCAAAAAAGGTCACAGAGAATTGTACATGACTGAACAACAACAAAGTAGTTGGGTTTATGTTCTGCCTTTTTCACTTATTAACTGTAACTTCAGAAAATAACATTTTTAAGGCTCAGTTTCCTCATTTGTAAAATGAGAAGATTGGAGTAGATAGACTCTCCAAGGATTCTTATAGGTTAATGATGCTTTTATTATGAGACCTATTTTTAAATCTCACTCCAACAGTTAGTAGAATTTTGAACCTGAAAAAGTCATTTACCCTCAGTGTTCCTTAGGTAATTTTCTAGGGCTTAGTCACAAAGGGGTTGTAATAGGCCTTAGTGGAGAGAGTCTCAGAATTGGGAGTTCTACGACTTAGGAAAATCTTTGCTCCTTTGACTACTTTGGTGTACTACTTCAAATTACTAATTTAGACAAATTCATTCCAATAACATGACACCTTCTCATAGAAATAGCCTGCCTTTGTATTCCAAAGAACAATATTTAAGTCATGGGTCAGACTCCACTTAGTGATTATAGGTAGGTCACTTAATTTATCTAAGCTAGTTTTTTTATATGTCAAATGAGAATAATAATAACTGTTCAGGACAGCGAGGTGGCACAGTGGATAGAATACCAGGCCTAGAATTAGGAAGATGTGAGTTTGAAATTTAGCCTCAGATACTTAGTAGCTGGGTGACCCTGGGCAAGTCACTTAATCTTGTTTGCCTTAGTTTCCTCATCTGTAAAATGAGCTGGAGAAGGAAATGGCAAATCACTCCAGCATCTTTACCAAAGAAAACCATCTTTGTCACAGAAAGTCCGACACAACTGAAAACTGAACAACTCTTAAAATGATTGTGAAGAAAAGTTCTTCATAAACCCTATAAAACAGCTGAAATGTGAGTTCTTTTGAAGGGGGCTTGCCTTTGCAATCAAGAAGACAAGTTCAAAGCTAGATTCTGACTCAAAATAACAGTGCAATTTGAGCAAATCACTTAAATTCTGAGAAGCACCAGATAATAATATGAAACCATAAGTGATATTGATAAATCATTTGATATTGATAAACATTGATAGAAAGAATTCCCTCACCCAGAGCTGCTCATACCCATAAAATCACAAGTCCAGTAATATATGCAGGATGTCCAAGATTCATTTGTCCCAAGATACTGACAGATGGAAATTATTCTTTCAGGATTATAGGAATATGTTTACTGGAAATACTTCTTAAAAATATGAATGAAGTTGTCAACATTGGTTCTCATTCAACAATTCTCATAATTATTTAGCAATAATATGTTTATTATACCCAAAGATATTTATACATTCTATATTTGTAGTCTAACAGTAAATTACTGATACCACCACATTATCTGTCCTTAATAATCATGTTAATAATGCAAAGAAAAATAGCCAGCCTAACTGTCATCTTTTATAGAGAAGCTATTTTGTTAACATGACTGTCCCTTTAGGATTATTGTTAGAGGGGGCCTTAGAGATTTTCACATGTAAAAGTCATAAAAGTTCTTATGTTCTCCACCATAACTGTTTACACATTCCCTCATATTTGGCCAGGTGTAGCTTCATGTCCCATAGAACCTAATGAGGCTGCTTTCCCAGATTCTTCAACAAAACTAATTCTAGAAATCCTGGTATTTTGGGACATTGAGCTGGATGAGTTCTCACAAACTGTACTGTCAGTCACAAAAACTCTAGTTTCCCCACAAAATGGGGATAGGGAGGATAGAAGGGGTGTATTTTTTAAGCACAAAAGATACTGGTTACTCTGGGCGGGGAAATGACTCAGAAGTAAATATAGAAACTTACCAGATTTTTTTTGCATTGGGAATTCTAACATATACAAAAATTTTAAGCAACATGCAAAATAAACATGCATACTAATGAAGGATTAAATGGAGATTTTACCTTTCCAAGGTCATTTATGAGATATTCAAGGTCACCTAACCTAATGGAGTCTGAACATTAAAAAACCTAAGGGGCTAAGAAACTTCAGTCAAGAAAAAAAGACTTTTAAGTCAGGAGTGGGAGAAGGGAAAACAGTCTTAGAAAAGAACAGCTCCCATGGAAATAGTACATCCTTCCTGAGTATCCTTTCCTAAGACATTTAATTTATTTATTTTGATCCTGAGTACTACATGGAACAACTGAAAGGAAAAGTGGTATCAACTAGTTCATTTTATACTTTTTCTAGATATTTAGCTTTCTAGAGAATATTCTATATTAGTATATAGGAATTGTAAGCCTGATGCAAGGAGACAGGGGAAAATAGTAAACCATATTCCAATCTGCTACTTTCCTGGAATACAGGGTATGTAATTACATTCTACCTCCACGATAGACTTTCTCCTCTAAAGGTCTCCAATTCTTTTGGACATAAGAGGATGAGGATGAGGATAAGGATGAGGAGGGTAACATGCAATCCCAACTCTGTTCCTTTAGGCTATGTGTCCTTGTCAATTAACCCCTCTAAATTTCGCTTTCCTCATCAGTGAAAAAAGGAAGTTGGTCCCCAACTTGCAACATAAAAAGAGTCCTTTTCATTTCTCTCCCTCCTACACCCTTTTCCCCTGATCTAAACAACTGACATATCTTATAGATTCTACCACCATAGCATTAAATCCAGCCCTAGTTGATATTTAGTACCGATAGTAACCAATTATTTATGTAGAACATCTGTAGGAGGGAAATACAGCCAATATTGTTATCCTCATTTCACAAATGAGAAATTAGAAATTCAGATAACAATTTAAATGATGGCTAGCATTCATTTGGTACTTGTAAGCTGCAAAGAGCTTATAAATATCTCATTTTATTCTGAAAACTCTGGAAGGTGAATACTATTATTTTCACTATTTCACAGATGAGGAAACTGAAGGTGATTTTGACAATGAGTAAATGTCGGTGAACAGAATTGAACTCATGTTTTCCTGACTTCGTGTCCAGCAGTCTATCCACTGGGCTACCTAACTGCCAATAGTCACACCCCTAATCAATATCCAAGTTAGGATTGAAAGCTATTTGACTCAAATCAGGTCTCTTTATTCCAGAAGCTGCACCTTTTCTGGTGGGCCAAATAGACTCTAAAGAAGGGGAAATATGCACACACACACACACACACACACACACACACACACACCCCTTCAAACCATGATATACAGACATAAGTATTAATCACTTAGCCAAAAATGTGACATAAAATAAAGGAAATAGAGAGACAAAATAACCTTTTATTCTCTACTTCCCCAATAAAACAAAGCCCTAAAAAGTCTCATGCAAAAGAAGTTGGTCATGAATTCATCATGGGATGATTCCATGGATCTAATTTCATCATCTAAAAGGAGATGGTAAAGTCCTCATTACAATTCAGATAGAGAATGAGGGAAGGATAGCTCCAGTCTAAAGCTCTGGTTCGTGGTCCTCAAACCTTCATGCTTGCATCCTAAGCTTCTTGAGCCAGGCCAATCTTCAGAAATCCAGAAAAGTTAAGATGTTTATCTGATATCAAACAGTTATTTAGTGGTAGTCTCCAAATGATTCTACCCATTAAAAAAAATTCTACCAATTGCTAAAAACGGCTTTTTAAGGCAATGTAGATGCTCTTTGAGGGTGAGATCTGTTTCCCTTGTGGAGATCTTCAGTATCTAATACAGAGGATGGCACATAGTGGGTGCTGATTGAAAGTTAAGTGATTTATTGATTACAGCTAAAAAGGCAATTTTCCTCTTAAAAAAAAAAAAGAAAATTTTAGGCACATGAATCCATCCATACAATTAAAGAAAAACTCAGACCTAAACCAGAAGATAACATTATTAGAATTAAAAACCCAAGGTTACAAAACAGTATGCTATATTTAAGTAATAAAATAGAAATGTTCCTTTCTTATTTTTTGAAATTGTGGAAGAGAATTATGTTCAACTGTGGTGGGGCAGATAAGCGCGAGGAATGCATTAGTAAATGTATAAAAATTACTTTTCTAGGGAGGAAAATATTTACAGGGCACATGTTAAATTTAATCTGTATTATTTTTCTCTATCATTTTATTAAATCTAGACAATCAACAAAGCGATAAATCAAGGCCTGATTTATAATCTTTGCTTATTTCCAAAATGTAGATGATATGCTGAAAATTTAACTATTGCTGTTGAGCCTGTAGAAGCTGATTTCAGCCCTTGTAGCTCTTATGTTCCATTATATGCCTATGATATCATTTTTTTCCCAGCCATTCACTCATCGACTCATTCAATGTACAACTCTGTTATTTCTAGAACCAAGTAGATTTAATTTCTCTTTCTAAACCTAAGAGTATATAATCTGTCTGGCGCTGGCTAAGTTTGGGCAGAGTCACTATCCAAGGAAACATTTTATAATGAAAGAACTCTTTATTGTGAGTCAGAACATCTAACTACCTACCAGCCATGGGAAACTCAGTTAATTTCTTTAGACTTCTAGTTTTATTTGTCTTCATTTAATTAATAGGTCTCTGAGATCCTTCTTCCTTTTTAGCACCATATTATTGAATTATGTATAATTCAATATATATATATATATATATGGAAAGAGATAAATTCTTATTTGGGTATTTTTGATATGCAAATCAAATATATTTATATTTACACACACACACACTAAATGCTCAGAGGTATATAGTGAACTCTCTGTGATTAGACCTAAGATGTATCTTTTGATACAATTTTGAGCCAGAGGACCTCAATTCAAATCCTGACTCAGCTCTCTTACTGGCTGTATGATCTTTGCATTATTACTTTCTGTCTCTGGGCTTCCTTTTCATCTATCAAATACAGGGGAGCACTAGATAGCCTCTAAAGCTCAGGTAGCTGCACATCTATGATTATATTAATTAGATGAACTTATAAATTGCATCCTGGGACACACTATTACCAAATATTAACAACTCAGTTCTGAGAGGCCACTGGCAGCCCAGCATTTTTATTATGTCATTAGCTTAGCCAAGGGCAAGAATCTAAAAAACGCAACAAAAAAGAGCCTCAAGTTTAAATACTAGCTCTGCTACTTACTACTTATTTGACCTTGGACAATTCAATTAACCTTTCTGATTCTCCATTTTCTCGTCTATAAAATGCAGGCTGAATATGATTACCTTTAACTTATTTTCCATCTTAAAAATCCTAAATTCCTTGGCACTTGGAAATATGTAAGGGAAAATGCAGGTCCAATAGCTTGAATAAAGTTCACTCTCATCCTCATCATCCTCATCACCATCTCATATAATTATAACTTTCCCACAATAACCCTAACTTATCACTATTTTACATTTGTGGAAGCTGAGATGTTAAATTGTCCTGATTCAGGTTTGAGTATGAAAAACACAATTTTTAGTATTTTCAGATCTTTATTTCCTGATCATGGGTGATAAAAATTTTAGAAAACTGTTTTGGTGTTCTTACAAACAAAATATCCTAATATATTGGAAAGTTATGTTTTGATTTAAGGATTCTTGCAAGAGATTTTGTTAAATCTTTATATATATATGCATATATATGCAAATCAAATTTACAAAAGATCAATGTTTTAAAAAATTATCAAAGAATTATGTCTCATTTAAATGAAAACCACTGAGATAGTCTCAAAAGTTCCTAAGAATAGTGAGGTTCTAGACAAGTGGTCCGAGGATATCTCAATTTCAGAAAGCAGGAAAATAGAGAGAACATAGATACATACACAAAGACAGACAGATGGAGACCGAGACAAAAAGACAGAAGAGGGACAGAGACAGACAGAGAATGACACAGAGAAATAGAGACAGTCAGAGATAGAGAGATAGAGAGACATACAAAAGAGAGACAGATAAAGAGAGAGACAGAGATTTGGGCACGATTAACATTCCATACTCCATTTTTTTTCTAGATTAAAAATCCAAATTTAAATTGTAAGAGTGCTTTTCTAATCAAATTTTTCATCACACTTCTCTTTACTGAAACTTAGAATTTTAAAGATGACCAACCTGAAAGGCAAAGAAATAAAAATTGTCATAGAGAATCATACAATCACAAAATCTGAGATAGAATGAGTAACAAAGACAAAAATCACCTAATCCTATTCAGTTATGCCTTATACAATATTCCCAATGAGCAATGTATCATTTTTCCCTGAGAACATCACAAGGTAATGCAATTCCACTTTGGAAGAATTCTAATTGTCAGGGAATTTTTCCTCAAGTGGACATAAAATCTACTGCACCATTCCCGCATATTGCCTAATTCTGCCTTCTTGGTATCAAGTAGAATAAATAATAATAATAATATCTAATACTAGATAACATTTATCTAGCACTTACTATAGGCCAGGCACTGTGGTAAGCATTTTTAAAAGAATGAATCAAATTATTCTTCCATGTGATAGTCCTTCACAAATGTGTCAGAATTTGAGCAGTTTTCTCATAAGCTCCAATTTGTTATTGTTGTTCAGGAATTTTCAGTCATGTACAATATTTGCATTTTGGGTTAAGATATTGGAGTGGTTTGCCATTTTCTTCTCATTTTACTGATGAAGAAACTGAGGCTAACATTGTTATATGATTTGCTTAGGATCACACAGCAAAGTTTCTAAACTTTCTACCAAGAAACCAAGTTTCTAAAGCAAGATTTGAACGTAAGAAGATGAGTCATCCTGACTTTAGGACCAGCACTCTAGTAATAAGTCAGTTATAAGAATTATAAACTAATTTAAAGTCATTCTAGTTAAAGCCATTTTCTCATCATCTTTTCTGATCTCAACTGTTCTGTGCCTTAGATCCAGATCTTGTGTCTTAATTACATTTGAGACCTAACTTGCAATATAAGTGTCTCATCTATTATTGTAATACTACATAATTCTAGGGAAAACAAATAAATACTTAGGTGTCAGCTCTCATGAAATTTTCCCTTTATTGGGTATCATTGTATTGCCTGAAAGACTGCTATAACTATCATAGGAACAGTCTCTCAAGAACCCTAGAATTTCTGGTAGGTTTCTCTCAGTCTCTGATTTCTACTGAGCACACAGGCCTTTAAAACAGATTTTTTTTTAAATAGGCACAGAATATGCTAAGCACAAATAACTCAAGGAACAGTTTCCTGCTCTGATCCAATTCCTCATTTTGACCCTGTTTGAACAGGAGGTGCCTTGTATCTCCTTCACAGCACACTGTTAATGAGGTTATTTTCTCTGTGTGTACTTAATGAGATGTGCCTTTTATAATAAATTCTCTGCACTCTGATGTGCCTGAGAAAGAAGCCTCATCAGCTATTAAAATAATTAACCTTTTAACTGAGGAGGGTCTTTCCTGCTGGACACAGTTTCACATCTCTGGTTTTGGATTAATGTCACAGTAGGGATTAGTAATACTTTATTTGGCTCCAAAGGGGAGAATGGGGAGCAATGGGTCAAAGCCACAGGGAAGCAGATTTCAACTGAACATAAGCAATAGCTTTCTAACAACTAGGGTTGTCTCAAAGTGGAATAGGATACTTTGCTGAGTATTAAGAACCCTATTGTTATTCCAGTAGGAAATGTATCCAGGATATTTTACAAATATCTAGAGTGAGTTGAAAGTTAGAAGAGATTATCCAGACTTATAACTTTAGAGCAACAAGGGTCCTTAGAGGAAACCTAGCTCAAGTCTGGCATTTTATTGAAGAAGTTGAGACCCAGTAATGTTCAATCAGATTGTAATTGAAAGAATTTGAACCCATATTCTCTGATTAATTAAACACTATTCTTTTCGTCTAAAGAACTTTCCAACTCTGACATTTTACAATTTAGTATGCTGACTTAGTCAGGCTACTACGTGGCATGCTGGGCTTGGAATCAGGAAGACTCATCTTCATGAATCCAAATCTGACCTCAGATACCTGACCCTTGGGCAAGTCATTTAACCCTGTTTGCCTCAATTTCTCATTAGTAAAATGGGTTACAGGAGGAAATGGCTGACAAGAAAAGATAATGAAAAATGTTAGTGGAGAGGTGAGAAAATTGGGACACGAATGCATTGTTGGTAGAGTTGTGAAATGATCCAAACTTTCTGGAGAGCAATATGGAACTCTGCCCAAAGGATTATAAAACTGTGCATACATTTTGATCCAGTAATGTCTCTATGGGGTCCATATCTTAAAGAAATAATAAAAGAGGAGGGAGGACCCACATGTACACAAATGTTTGCAGCATTTTTTTGGTGGTGAAAAAGAATTGGAAAGTGAATAGCAGCTTATTAATTGGGGAATGGCTAAAAAATTATGGCATAATCAGAGTAATGGAATATTGTTGTTCTATAAAAATGATGAACAAGCTGATTTTATAGAGACCTGGAAATATTTACACAAACTGTTGCTGAGCGAAACAAGCAGAACCAGGAATACATTGTTCACAGTAACAGGAAGACTGTGTGATGATCAACCATGAAAGACTTAGTTCTTCTCAGTGATTCAGTGACCCAAGGAAATTATAATAAATTTTGGATAGAAAACATCATCTACATCCATAAAGAGAAGTATGAAAATTGAATATAAATCAACACATGCCAAGTTCACTTTTTCTTTTTTTTTCCTTTCATGGTTTTTCCTGTATGCTCAGATTTTTTTCTCCCAACATTCATAGAGAAATGTGTATTTAAGAAGTTAATGTACATGTATAACCAGAAAAAAAAAAACAATTTTTAGAAAAGAAGGAAATGGCTACCAATCCCAGTATCTTTGCCAAGAAAACCCCAGTGGGGATCACAGAGTGCTGCATATGCATTAAATACTAAACAACAAAATGCTCACTTAGTTACTTATAGCTAGATGGCCCAGTGGCTAGATAGTTGGATTTGGAGTATAAAGTATCGGGATTCAAATTTAGCTTCAGCTATATGATGCTGAGCAAATCACTTAACCTCTCTCTGTGTCAGTTTTCTCATTAGTAAAAAATGACTTTAAAAAAGTACCTACTTCTTAGGGTTGCTATGAAGGTAAAATGAGATAATATTTGTAAAGAGCTTGGCAAACCTTAAAGTACTATTTAAATGCTAGCTATCATCCAACATCATCATTATTCGAACAAGATATAACAAAAGTCAGTTCAGAGCTTGTGAAGTTTAATATAAGTCCAATTGTATTTAAGATATTAAAGCTTAAAACTGCACCAAGACTTGGTTCATCCTATATATTGAATAAGTTAAGAGAAAGGAGTTGTAGTTTTTTAATCTTTCCATCTCTCTTTTAATTTCTTATTTCTTCTTAACCTAGACCTCATCCTTACCGTGATTTTGAGTCCCCAAATCCAAAGTTTTCTTCTTGATCTCTCTGACTCACTTAACACTGTTGGGAATAATACTTTTTCTCTACTCACTGGGTTTTCATGACTCTGCCCTACTTTGGTTCTCCTATTTTACTCCTTCACAGCATCTTTAACTCACTTTTCCTTCTTGTCACACCAAAAAATTATTGGTATCCCTCTAAGCATTTGCCCCATCCCTTTTTATCTTTTTCCCTATATTATCTCACTTAGCCCTCTTATCAGTTCCAATGCATTCAATGATCATTTTTATGGAGATAGATAGATAGATAGATAGATAGATGGTTCCCACATCTATAAACCAGCCCTAATCACTCTCCTAAGATCCATTTCAACTATATAGTGAACTACTGGAACTATGTATCCTAAAACCATCTAAAATGCAACAAATACAAAACAGAACCAGGTTTTCTAATCCCAAAGCCAGCATTCTTTTCACTGGACCAAGGTGCTGCATTTCACAGAGAAGCATTTTTGTGTTTGGTACTAGATTCAAGGGGGCATAGCTTCCAGGAATAGAGAAGTTCATGAATGGATTTCTTTGACAAAGAGACCTAACTGAGTTTCAATTGATAAATGATGGACAAAAGCAGCTACACCCAAAGAAAGAACACTGGGAAACGAATGTGAACTATCTGCATTTTTGTTTTTCTTCCTGGGTTATTTATACCTTCTGAATCCAATTCTCCCTATGCAACAAGAGAACTGTTCGGTTCTGCAAACATATATTGTATCTAGGATATACTGCAACATATCAAACATATAAAGGACTGCTTGCCATCTAGGGGAGGGGGTAGAGGGAGGGAGGGGAAAAAATTGGAACAGAAATGAGTGCAAAGGATAATGTTGTAAAAAAAAATTACCCTGGCATGGATTCTGTCAATATAAAGTAATTATTAAATAAAAATTAAAAAAAAATAGAGAAGTTCATGTTCCACTGTAATCTGCTATTCCCAGACCTTATCAAGATATTGTTTTCAGGTCTGGGAAGCAATAAGTGCAGAACCATGGACAGCAACCAGTGTCGGACTTCATGGAAATTGAGTCCATAAGATTTGAACATTAATTGAAGGAACTTGACAGGTTTAGCCTGAAAAGAAGAAGATAGCTACCTTCAAGTACACAAAAGGTTGTCATCCGAAGGAAGGATTGGACCTGTTCTGTTTAGCCCCAGAGAAGAAAACCAGGAGTAGTACATAGGAGAGTCAAATTTAGATTTAACATCAGGGAAAAAACTATGA
The DNA here is from genome assembly GCF_016432865.1 of Antechinus flavipes. NCBI lineage: Eukaryota > Metazoa > Chordata > Mammalia > Dasyuromorphia > Dasyuridae > Antechinus > Antechinus flavipes. Next base: position 67,494,253 of record NC_067401.1, on the reverse strand, counting down.
GTTTCAAAAGGGAGTGGCTTCCCTCCGAAGGTAGTGGGTTCTCTCTTCCTTTAGTTTTTACTTTGGACCAGGCAAAGGTTGGTTAATCATTTATGTGTTATCATATGGATTTTGTAAATGGATTGAACCAGATGGCTGCTGACATCCCAATTCTAATAGAGTGTGACCTTTTAAAGATGGGGAAACTGAAGTTTACCAAGGTTAAGTAACTCATTAATGACCACAAGGTTAGATAATGTCAGGTTTGGATTACAACCTTATTCTCTTTTTTAAAATATTTTTATTGATATATTTTACTTTATTTTACATCTTCAGAATTTCTCTCAGCATCCCTTCCTCTTTTCTTTCAGAGAGCCATCCCATATAACAAATTTTTTAAGAAAAATAAAGAAAAAGAGAGAAAAATGAGCAAAATTATTGAAAAATCAGAAAAGGGGATACACTATTTCAAATTCAAGGACCTCAACCTGTCCAAAGAAATATGTTTAGGAAAATATTTTTATACATTTCCTTTGGAATTATACTTGTTTTCTGTAAATTTTCAATATTCACTTTTTATTATTTTGTGGTTTTCTTTTCATTAAACATTATTGTAGTCAGCATGTAGATTGTTTTCTTGCTTCTACTTATTTGACTTTGTATCAGGTCATGTAAATCTATACTTCCATGTATTCATCATATTCACTCTTTCTTAAACGTAATATGCCTTAATTCTCAGACACAATAATTTATTTAGCCATTCTCAAATAAAGGGAGAACTGCATATCTTACTCCCCTGACTTTTTTTATGTCAAAGAAAGGATTACTATAAATATTTTGTTCTTTATGGAAGCCTTATTTTTATCAGTGACTTCCTTAAAGTATGTGCCTAGCATAAGTATCTCTGGATTGAAAAGTATGTAAATTTTACAGATTTTATTTGCAAAACATCAAACTGTTTTCTATAATGACTGTGTGAATTCACAGTTCCATCTATAATGCAATAGGGTGTAAGCCATTCTATACCCCTCCCAACATTAACTATCTCCATCTTTTAATATCTTTACAAAGAGGTTGTTCCACTCATTCTTTCTGAATGCTTTTTATATCATGAAAGATTGTCTCCTAGTACTAAGGTATACTATGTAATCAGAGCTATCAGAGCTTGGCATCTCTGTCCCAAGTGCTTATGTTCTTTATAATGATCAATCAAATAGTACTTCCAACATTGCCCTGATTTCTTCATTACCTAAAAAATAAAGTCAAAGACTGTCTTGAAAATAAGAAAACTAGGGGGAAAGATATTGCATGAATCATTACTTTTTGGATTCGTACAATCCAATTTTCTTCCATATGAATCAACTTTCTTAGTGGCCAAGAGTCAGAGACAATTCTCTTTCCTTCCCACTGCTGAGATTTGGTATTTAGCTACTCTGATCCCCTTCTCATCCCTACAATTTGTAATTCTCACCTCACCAGGTGGAGCAGAGGCTTAGATCTTTAGAGGTGTGAAAGAAAATGGTGGAGCTAAAAATATCTAAGTAGAAGGAGAGGAAGGAAGGGGAATCCCTGATGATTTTCAGCTTCTGCTCATTCTTCCATTGTTGGCTTCCTAAGCCTAGTCATAAATAGCATGCTGTATCTCTCCCATTTCCTCATTCTCCACCTAAAGGCCTCATTGCAGACTCTACTATAGAGCTCCTGTTCTCAACTTAGTCCTGGATATTATGACAGTGGGGAAAAGGGGAAGGTGGGAGTGGTGGTCAGGAAAGTTTCACATAGAAGGGAGTTCTTCAAGTAAGTCTTCAAGAAACTTAGGGATTCTAAGAGAAGGAAGCCAAAGGGACTGGATTATAGTCAACCAGTATAAATAAAGGCTCAGAGGTGGGAAATTAAGTAAGAAAGATATAGTAATGTCACCAGATTAAATGGATTATAGTGTTCAAGAAGGAGAAATATGCAGAGAAATGGCAGAAAGATGTGGTAGAACTGGAAGTAAAAAAAAAACTTTAAAAGAACAGAGGGCTTTTATTTGCTCTGAAAAATTATCACTGGAAATGCTAGGGAGCCACTAGAGTTCATTGAATAGGGTTATGGCATAGTCATACTTGCACTTTAGTAGCGTATTTTGGTAACTGTATGGAGGATGGGCATATGCATGTGTGTGTGTGTGTGTGTGTGTGTGTATACACACTCATACCACTACCCGTCCTATCCCAACTACTTGTCCTTGTCCTAATGGGGAATTGAAAATACTTCTTGATTGCCATTGCTCCTTCCAGACACCTTGTACCACTACCAGTCAGTAAGCTTTTTTAAGTTTCATTTAATCAAAATTTATTGCCCAATAAAAATTCATTGATTGTCAGGGTTATCTCCTTTCTTGTTCAAATAGCTTAGTGCCTAGTTCACAGATTTTTTTTTTCTTTACCCCAATTTCTGTCTTCATATTATAGGACTTGAACATGCATATTGATAGTTCAGCTACTCAATTCCTATTATTCAATTTTCATTCCATTCAGGTACACATAGAGATAGTCATATTTCCCTAAGACTCATGATCTTTAACTTTGTTCTTCATCTTCATCATTATCAGAAATCCCTTTATCCCTGAGTTCTTTCTCAAAAAAATTACTCTATGCACTGGCAACACTCTACTTCTTTCCCTATTCTGACTCTTTGAGAAATAATTCAACTCCACACCATTCTTTGTACTTGAGTCCTTTCCCTTGTGTTATCACCAATCAGGGCTTGTCAAAATCCTTATTCCCATGTTCTACCTTTCTTTCTTCTATTAATGAAATCATAAAACCAAACTGATAGGTACAATAAAACTTTATGTTATATATAGTCTTAACTGGATCCTCAGTGCAACAAGGCAGTCCTTTCTAATCAATCCACTCAATAAAGTGGATATTCCAAATCTTTTCATCCTTTCACAAATCTCCCATGCTTCTTTCCCTATCCTTTCTACCCCTTCTGTAGCTGAGAATGTTACCTCATATTTTACTGAAGAAAATTGAAGCCATTTTCTGAAAGTTCTTCTACCCTCTTCTTCTTCTCATATTATTCAAACATCTTCCCCATTATCCCACCTCCATGCTTTTCTCACATGAAAAGATAGCACTTTTCCTTGCCAAGAATGATCCATCAACAGGCACCTGTGATCCTTCACCATCCTATTTTCTCCAAACATTGCCATCTTTAACATCTCCATTTTCTTTAATATAGTATTTAGTTTTTTCATGTCTACTGATTGCTTTCTTACTGCCTGAAACCATGCCCCCATCTCCACATTCTTGAAAAAAAAAAATCCCCTTTATCTGAACATCCCCATTACATATTCTTCTATATTTTTTCCCCTTCTCAGCTGCATACCTTAGAAGGCCATCTTCACTAAATCCCTCCTCTTTCCCCTTTCTCACTCACTTCTAAATCCTTCTAAATCTTATTTCTAATTTCATTCAACTGAAAAAGTTTTTGACACTGTCAATCATCCTCTCTTCCTGCATATTAACTCCTGTCTAAATTTGTGTGACATTTACATCTTCTAGCTCTCCTCCTACCCTCCTGCCTAATCCTCAGTTTTCTTTTATGGATCTTCAGTCAGATCATGCTCATTAATAGTTGATGTCCCCAAAAGCCTGGTCCTGGGTCTTCTTTTTTCCTTTCATATTATTTCACTTGGCAATTTCCTTGTTTCCCACTGATTTAATTGCAATTTTTAATTAAATGATATCCAGCTCTATTCTCTCCTGAGCTCCAGTTGTGAATCAGCAACTATCTTTTGAATATCTCAGAGAGTGTGTCTTGAAGGCATCTCAAACTCAACATGTCCAAAGCAAAAACTCATTTCCCCTACAATTTTGTTCTCCTTTTTCTGGACTTATCTATTTAATGGAGGGTACCATTATTTTCCCAGTCATTGGATTGGAAACCTTAGTATCATCTTTGACTCATCACCTGAAATCAGTTTATATAACCAATTCATATTGTATATGTCTTGTATGTATTTGGGTATGTGCACACACATACACATGTCACATATGTGATTATTTCCCTATTGCATCTGCTATGACAATAGGGGTTTCTTGAGCTCTGTGTTTCCCCAATGGTTTTGCACATAAAAACTCCCTGATTTCAAATCCAATCCTATACACTTACTATCCATGTGAGCCTGAACAAATCAATTTTTACTCTGGCTGGATGGATTCCTTATCTGCAAAATGATCTGGAGAAGGAAATGGCAAATCCCTCCAGTGTCTTTGCCAATAAAACCCGAAATAGTGTCATGAAGAATCTCACATGATCGAAAAGAATGAACAACAAAAACAAATGCTAGTTAAGTGACTACTTAATTAGGTTAGAGATCTATCATTTCCAGCTTTGAAATTCTATTATCCGGGGCTATTTTTTTTGTCTGGGTCTCAAATCTACCTTTTTACTTAGGTCAAACCTACTCTTCCCAATTGACTGCTACCTCCTGACTTCTGCCCACATAAATTCTTGAGTATACCATACCCTACTTACATAAAATGAACTTACTTTCATCTTTCCCTGCCCCCTCTAATTCCCAACTCAACAATTTTCCAAAACAATTTCTTTTTTTCTTTTCCTTTTTAAGTGTCTCTGGCTCCCATTCCCAAGATATCACTGAAGCCCCTCTCCAATATGGACAATGGGACAATTAGAAAATCCCATGTAGCCTGCACATCCTTCTAGCACTGCCACTGTATTTGCAGAATTTGCATTCTCAAAAATTCACAGTGACAGCTTTCATATCCACTCTGAGACCTCCTTTTAATCAGCAGTGATTTGGGTAGGGGGAGGGGAATTTTGCTACAGGCAATCATCCAGTTGAATATTATGCTCTGGTTATTCTAAGTCTGGAACAGGGTATGAGTGGAGGAAAGGAGAGGTGAATAGAGGCTGGGGCTTTTTTTTCCTCATGCATTCCCTTGTCTGTTTTCATTTGAGCTATTTTAGGTAAAAAAGGTTCCATGGCCTATATTCACATTTTTCTGGTCCTTCCATTAAACTCAGATTTGTCACAATCTTCTATGTAAATGTCTATTTCATAGGCTACCTCTTTCATCCTCAAACTCACTGTTCTTAGCTATATTCATTTTGCTGTCTCTATTGCTATTGCTATCATATTTCTACATGGACGTTTTTTACCCAGTTGCCTTCTATCAATCAGTGATATTTAAATAGTATATTAAGACCTTTAAAAAAAACCTCTAATATAATCATAATCTACTTAATACTTGCTGGGATCCTCTCTGAAGCCATCTTCATTTTCCCCATTTTTTTTGTTATTACCTGCAGACTCTAGGCTGGTCGTAACCTGGAATTGGGTCTTGTCCAACACGAAGCTATAAGTAGGATGCCAGAGAATATATCAATTGATAGTTCTTTGGATGTTGTCCAGAATCTTAGCCAAGATTCTTACTTTTAGTTCCTGAAAATCTCGAAAACTAGACAGCTTGCTTTAATACTGATTTCATTGATTTGTCCAGTCCTTAATTGGCTTGGTTGTTAAATACTATCTATCTTGAATCTAGTTCCTTCTATGAAAGGAGTTTTATTGTGTTTCAACTAAGAATAGAACCAGGAATAATTGGAAAAAGTCATAGGAAAGGCAGATTCCAGGTCAATGTATGAAGTAACTTTGTAATAATTAGACATCTTGAGTGAAAAATGGCGTGTCTTAGGAACTAAAAGTTTTCCATTACATGGTTAGTGGGAAAATTTCTGATCCTCTGCCACGGGACCTAAATTCAAATCTCAGCTCTGATACTTATTACAAATGATGTTACTTAGAAAAGTTTCATAACCTTTCTGAGCATCAGTTTTTTCATCTGTAAAATTAGGACATTTTGGTTAGATAATTTATAAGATTCCTTCAAGTTCTGGGGCCTTTGATCCTAAAGCTTTCTAGCTAGAGATTAAACAACTGGATTTAAAAAAATGTTTTGAGTACATCATAGAGGGGTATCATATTTCACATACAAATTATACTATATATTTGATATTACTTAGGATCCAAAGGTTATATAATGTATAATAATATTATAATTATATATTATTGATACTGAACCACAATTCTGTAAGACCTTTGACTACTAGACTGCCCCACTATCTTACTCTGATCTAAGCATGGACCATATTCAGACAGTCCATTAGACTTCCAGAGCACAGACTTTAGCCACTTATTTCTGGGTAATCCCAGGACCTGGCATGCCTGCATCATCCCTGAGTGCCCAGTTTGCCTGGCTTTTCTCATGTCAATTTTTTCTTCTTCCTTTCTCTTCCCCACCTTTCTATGACTCACAGCCAGCCACCCACCCACTCACTGCACTACTGACAATAAAGTATCTCCCCTCCCAGCTCTCCTTTCCTTAGAAAGAACGACAAAGAACAAGTTTGAGACTTTACTGAACTTTCTCCATCCTCAACCATTTCTGCATCCTTTGGCTCCCCCATAATAATGGACTGTTGGAGAGTCTTTGGTTTTCCTTTCCTTTTCTTTAGCTTGACTGTTTGTACTTGACTTCTGAGAAACCTTCAAAGATTTTTCAATCTTCATTTTGAAGAAACTAATACATCAGCAATATAAAATAGAGGAAGATACATTTAATTTATTTAAAGGCTAGTTGTGTTAATGACTTTCTTAAATGCTTTTGGAAAATATTTTCCATGAATGAAAATATTAATTAAATGGCTAAATTTAGAAAGATAGCAAATCTTGCAGGATACTAAACCACATTTAATCCTCAATTTCAAAGCCAAAAAATGTGGCTACTTAGCTACGTTAATTGACTAACACATTAGAGTTCCTCAGTTTCTTGGAACTTTTCATCAGAGGTTTTCAAAGCAATTGCTTTTCCCTATATATAAACATATAAATATATCTCTCATTTTTATTTCCAATTCTTTAGAAGATGATTAGAGAAATTTATATCACAAATGACAGCATCTTGTGTGTCATTCAGAAAATGTAAGTCATCAGTATCATCTAATTACTTCAACAAAACATTGCAATAAGCTTTTTTTTTAATTCCTGTTTCTCTGTTTTAATTATGCATACAACATAAACACACTAGTCTCTAATTGCGTATAATCAAGTGCTGCAGTTGCAAATGAAATCTTTTCATTGTAGCCAATATTACAAATAATGATTTAAAATTATGCAAGAAGCATTTTACAAGAAGTGAATTATTATTATAAACCAAACATCTAAGTAACTTATTTCATGGTTTTAAGGACATTTTAAGTCAAACTGTACATATATATATATATATATATATATATATATATATATATATATATATATTATAAATAGATATAGTATAGAGAAACTGCAGGAACATTCATGGTAACAGATAACCATATGAAAGTATATTAACTTAAATATAACTTCCCTATCGTTTGGTTTAATGACCAATAAGAGAGATTATTGCTTATTAAAATAAATCTTGTTGTAGTAATATTTTAAATTTTCTGAGATGCTTAGCAGGAACAGATAAATTCTAGCATTATAAATCAGAGAATTCCAAAACTGGATCCTAAAAACCTCCCAGTCCAACATTCTTATTTTTTCACTGAAGAGACTGAGAGACAGCAAAGTGGAAAGTACTGGCTGAGGCATAACATAGCTACCTAGTGGTATGATTAGGATTACAATTTTGTGCTTTTTAACTCTTGAAATAGTTTGCTTTACTCAACAACAAGCTTGGGCTGCACAGTGACCTTCATTTTGCAGGTAGAAAAAGTTTACCAAAGTAGTCAAAAGACATGCTGATAGTTTCACTTGGATCTTGGATAAAATTGAAAGTAAGAGCACCAATACAACTCCCTTTCCATTAAACAGGGCAGATTTTTTCCCATTATGCATTAGAAATAACACCTGTCAGACTAGAAATTTTGAACATGATATTGTATTTCATTTCTATCCCTTTGAGAAAGTTTTGGAAATAATTGGCACTTGTTTGTTTTTATACTCTAATTGGGAACTCTTAAATTCACAAGAATTGAATCTATAGACAATGAATCCCAAACCCCATTCCCCTGTTGGTTTTTTGAAGTTAATTGAATTTGTGAGTGATCTCTCTGCCTAAGGTGCATAGCATCTTTTCTTCACTCATTAGGGGAAGATGATAATGTAGTACCCATGTTCATTAATGTTTGATGAAAATATTCAGAAAAATTAGTTCTATTTAGAGAATCAAATGTTTAACTCTTAATTTACAATTACTAATGAAAACACATGGTATATGATTGAGAGATCCAAGTGGTAGATATCATGATTCATCTCACCTAGAAAATGTCAGTTACCTAGACAGCAAAATCAAAAAGGTATTTTCAGCTTTTTTTATTAGCACATTTTCAAATATGTTCATATATTATGCTAGAAACATCAGGATGTAATAGGGGGTATTATATTCAAAGCTCAAAGACCCAGAATTCTATCCCAGTTTTGGCACAGACTAGCTGTATAGCAATGAAGAAGTCAAAAATTTTCTGAGCCTTGGTTCCTTCATCTATAATTTAGTCTGTAACATACGGGTGATAATAGCTAAATTGCTTACTTCACAGGTTATTATTATGAAAACATTATATAAATGTAGGCTATTATCATTGCTACTGTTAGTAGTAGTACAATCTTGAAAATCTGATTATCTTTGTCTTAACACTTTGTCTGAAATAAACTTCTCATTTGTTTTTGGAGAAGTGGGGGAGATTAATGTAAAAAAAGATTAAGTAGATGGTGAAGAGAAAGCACAAATTAAAAGAATAGAGATGACAGTAAAATTGCAGCCATTATTTAGTCAAAACATGATAATGTTACAAGTTTGCAAAGCAAAATGACTTGTGTCTAATTTCTTCCACATATGAATTAACTGATTTTGCTTTGAAATGCATTCCATAAGTTGGAATGAAATGAAACAATTAAAATGCATCTCAAAGTAGCATACAGGAAATGCAATAGAAAAAATAAATCACACCATTAAAATAGAATGTCAAAGCTTGGATTTTGAATTTTTACTTGTACTTTATTTATCCAAAAATCTGTGAATAGACTGAATGCCTAAAATTACTCTACCATTACAATAAATGTTTGCCTAAATATTTGACTGGCTTCTAAAAGATCTAAATGAGGGTTTAAGAAATAAGAAAGTCAAAATAATTTTAATAATCTTCTATTCTAAGTATCTATTACTTAAAATGCATTACTTATCGAAAACATTGCATTTCTTACTCTTTCTCCCCAATATCACCCCACTTGGAATAGATGAATTCAACTTCAGATCATAGAAACTATTGAGGTGACTGGACATCTCTCTCAATTCCTCTTCTCTGTTCTTCAAAATTTTCAGCATCATCGACCACTCTCTGCTTCTTACCTTCTGATAGTAAATTAAATATTATTTTTCTCTCTACTAAGGCTAAACTCTCTACTCACATCTTTGATTCATCACTACCTAATTCTTTTGTTCTAGAACAAGACCAACCAAATCTGTTCTCACATGAATTGTCCGTTTCTCCCTTTACAAATCTGCTTGGAAATATATTCATCTCTCTCTAATTTTCCACTAAAATTATTCCTTTTAGCCTTCTATAACATCTAATCACCATTTCTTTTCTCCTTTTTTTTTTTATCACTTCCAAGCTTCTTGGAAAAGTTGCTTATACACAATGTGTCTCTTTCCTCATCACCTACTATATTCTCAATCTTTTGCAACTTGCTTTCTCTCCCTATCATTCAAATGTAAATGATCTTTCAGAGATTAATAAAGGCATCTCAATAACCAAATCCAAATCCCCTTTTTAAGTCTTTTATTACAGACTTCTTGCAAGTTTCTGAAAATGATTAACCACCTCTTCTTCCTTCCTTTCCTATCTCTTAAATTATTCTTCTTCTGTAATTTTTTCTGGTTCATCATTCTGCTGCAGAATCATTAAAAGAGGTGTTCCTCAATTACCTCCTTGCCCTTCCATAGTCAATGTAAGAAAGTGAGAGTAAATAAAAAGAGTGTAAGAAAGTTGAGAGTAAAATTGTTGTTGTTTTTTAGTGCTATTTCTGCTGAAATTCTGAATGACCTGAGAAAGAGGTCTCTGGGGCAGGATAATGAATGATCCTGAAGAGAAAGAAAAGTGGAGGTATCTAAAGCAGATACACTGAATGCAAAGGAAAGGACTATAGTCAGAGTCCTACCCTATATTACTAGAGACCTGCTCCCAAGGAGGTTAAGAACCTTACTAAAAGTCACAATCTGACTACAATTGATATTTCTAAACAAATTTGACCTTATAACTTATCCATTTTGGCTAAACTCACCAATCTGCTATTTCTCCACATATAATATTCCACCTTCCACCATTGTGTTTTTGTAGAAACTATACCCTGTGTCTGAGATGCTTCCCCCTCCTTAATTCTACTTGAAATTCTGAGCTGCCTTCAAGATTAGGTCTAAGAGTCATCTCCCATTCAAGGAAAGTCCTTGATTTCCACTGTTATTGAATTATTTATTGAGAATTATATTTAACCACTGAAATCAGTATTTAAGTAATACATTTAAATTAATTGTATAAACTTCAGGGGTAGAGTTTATAAGAGTTTAATTTACCTATTTCTATGGATTGAAGCCTGGCCACAAAGATTCAAAATATGTGAGCTTTGGCTAACCATTGGGATATGTTTGCCCATCATGAGACTTTCCAGGAAATCTGAGTCAACTATATGTTTTTATTTATTGTCCGAGGCTATGTAAATTTCTCCTTGGAGTCAAACCAGGCAAAGCCCACCTTCATTTTTGTATGACCCATCCCAGCTTTAGTTTAGTTTGTGACATTGGTACTCTATGTACCCAACTATATAACGAGTTGTTTTGCCTGTCAGAGGGATGCCTGGCTACTGAAGAGTCTTGGATCCAATTTATTTGTAATTGCTAGTCTTGTTAATAAATTGTTCGGGCTCAGAACTAAGTTTCACTAGAAAGCAGGGTTATTTTTTTTATCATGACAATTCATAGATAACTTTTTAAAAATACAGATATACAGACTTCAGGATATCAGGAATGAAAAAATCAAACATAATAAACATTTTGTACCATTTTCACTGGAATTTTTATTCATACTATCTGACTATATAATTAACCAACTTGTGATGGCAAATAATTAACCAACCATCATGACTGGACACTAGTCCAGTCACTAGTAGAAGAACACTACAAACTGGCCTACCTAATTAGCATATACTATTGCTATGACACTCAAATGTTATTTTCAAAATATTTTTAAAAGTGCTTAATGTCATCTTGGAGACTATAAAGAATAAGTCCATTCACTTCTGTAAGTTGAAAAATTACAATATTTTTACTGGAGTATTGTTTATGCCATCAGCCAAACTGTCATAGTAGTATGTTAATTTTAAACTTTGCACATTGCAAAGTAAGCAGATTGTTTGAGTCTTTATACACTATATTTAACCCCTAGTATAAACACATCACATAAAAAAGGAAATAAAAACACCATATTACACCTTGACAAAATAGTAGAGTGGGTCTATTATTAAAATCACAAGTTATCCTTAAAACATGCAAAAATCAAAATTTTAACAGATACTGTGTCTAATCATTCAATAAAATCACAGCATCCCATAGAGGACCTCAGAGGTTATCTTAATCTAGGCAGTACCTGAATAAAAAAACATTCTGTAAGACACTCCTAACTAGTCCCACAGGCTCTCCTGAAAAAAAAAACATTAGTGGTGGGAAGATGACTACCTCCTGAGTAGTACATTCAACTTAAAAGGTAAGAAAATGTTCCTAACACTAGGCCAAACTTTACCTTTTTTTCAATTTCTATCCATGGTTCATATTTCTGCTCTCAAGAACCAAATGGAATAAATTTAACCCTATTAAGATTGATTGACTTCCATATGACATCTTGATTGATTTGAAGGCAGAACTCATGTTTCCCTTGAATCCATCTTTTTTCTAAGTTAAATATTTGCAAATGGTCCTTAGAAAGTATGATCTTGGGACTCTCATCATCCAAGTCACCCTCCTCTAGATTTGCCTCTTTTTTTGGTCAATGACTTTCTTACAAAATGAATGCTATACTCTGTGTCCTAAGCAAGACAAAAGCCATATAGTAGGATTATCTCCTTTTTCATTCTGGACATCATACTTCTTTTCATGTACTTAGCATGGTACTTGACATATAATAGGTAATTAATATTTTTTAATCACTTTCTTTCCCAATCAACTTCTAACTTATCTATAAATTAGTGGAGGTGATGGTGGTAAGGGTTTCTCTAATCTCAGGGCAACAGAGTCACAACCTTAACCTTGAAATAACAATCCTTTACCTTGAACTTTGGAAAATAAAAAAAAAAAAGAAATCTACTTTTGATTGATGGAATTTTAAAATATGTGAAATGAAATTTGATATTCAGTACTATTTAAACTGTTTCTGAAAATGCCAGTTTTCACTCAGCAGGCTGGTGGCTTTTTTAGTCTTGTTGTGACAGATGAAGTATAAGAAACATTGTCAGTATAATCTTGGAATTTTTAGTGTGAACGATTTTCTTCATTTTTTTCCCCATCCAGTTGCTCACGGATATAGCAAATGTACTAAACATACTCCTTATGGAAAGAATGTGGTGAAGGTTCTTCAGACATTATCATTGTTAGTAAAATTTGCTATGCCCAATAATTTTGCTAAATTTGCATAAATTTAGATCATATTATTATTGGAACAAGTGACATTGTTTTCTAAATAATTACTAGTGTTTTCTTTGATTGAAAACAATTATTTATTAATTTTTCCACTATGTACAATCAGTGAGTTAGATGGCATAGTGGACAAAGTGACAAACCTGCATTTGGGAAGACTCATATTTGTGAGTTCAAATTTTGCCTTATACGCTTATTAGCTGTATGACCCTGGGCAAGTCATTTAATCCTATTTGCTTCAGTTTTTTCATCTACAAAATGAGCAGGAGAAGGAAATGGCAAACCACTTCAGTATTTTTTTAAACTCCAATATCTTTTTTTAAAAATCTCAAAGCGTGGGTCACAGAGTCACTTACAACTAAACAAGTCAACAAGAACAACAACCATGTCTAAAGCATAGTAATCATTTTATAAAATTACAGTGAAGATATCAAGAGCCACTTGAAGTCAGTATTTTTAATATCACCCTATCAATTCAACAACATTTGTTTTCGCTCTCAATATTTTCTTCTTCATATTAAATTCCTTTAATTTAAAAAATTCTAATATGGCCTGGTCACACTGCCATCCCCTTATCTTTTTGATGGTCTTTTTATATCTACCCAATTTATTGATTTCTTCCCATCATTCTAGCTTTTCAAGAACTTTCTGGGTTTCTGTCACAAAATATTTCAGGCCTCACTTCTATTCAGTAAACTGGTATTTATGAAATAACTACTATGTTCCTGGCACTTTATAAAACATTGGAGATACCTAGGAAAAAGATCTTGGCAGGATCCAAGATAACAGAGAGAAGCCAAAAAGTTGCCTGAGCTCTTCCTACTTTTCTGCAGAAACAACATTAAATCAAGCCTCTAAACAGATTTTTGCAGTGATAGAACCTACAAAAGGCAGAATGAAACAATTTTCTACCTAAGACAAAAGAACTTCAGTAAAGGTCTGTCTCATTTGAGTAAAAGGGGAATGCAACCCAGAGTAGACTGTATCTGGGCAAGTCAGTGGGAGGCTCTTAGCCACATTATAGATGAACAACTGAGGCCTCTTAATCCTGGCTCAGTAGGCTGCTGACACAATGAGGCCTTCTGCCCCAGCTTGGGGCAACCCTGGAATCCAGGGTACAACATGAGTGACTAGTTTGAGCCACCCCAAGAGGTGGGCAAGCTGCCAGCATCTGAGGCTATAGAGTGGAAAGCCAATGACCAGGCTTTAGGCCCCCAAAACAAGAGGCTTGGGACCATGTCCCTTGTATCCCAGGAATGAACCACAACTTTAAAAAGAGAGCAACAGACAAAAAAAGAGCTCTGGCCATAGAAAGGTAAACATGGAAAATTAAAACACATACTCAGAAGACAACAATAACAAAATGTTTACATGTGAAGTCTCAAAGGGAAATATGAATTGATCTTAATCCTAAAACTCTTCTTGGAAAAGTTCAAAATTTTAAATATCAAGTAGAAGAAAAATTGGGGTAAGAAATGAGAGTTAAGCAAAAGAATTATGAAAAAGGAATAAACAGATTGGAAAAGGAAGCACAAAAATGGCTGAAGGAAAAAAAATCCTTAAAAATTGAACTGTCCAAATTGGGGGTAGAGGAAAATAGAATTGACCAAGTGGCAAAACAGGTAAAAAGCTAATTGAAGGAAACAATTCCTTAAAAATTAGAACTGGGCAAGTTCAAGCTAATGACTATATGAGACATCAAGACATCAATCGAACAAAATAAAAAGAAGAAAAAAAGAATATATAAAATATCTCATTGGAAAAAAACAACTGATTAGAAAATAAATCCAGAAAAAGGAATTTAATAATTATTGGACTACCTGAAAGCCATGATAAAAAAAAAGAGCCTGGACAACTTCTTTCAAGAAGCTATCATGGAAAACTGCCCTGACATCCTAGAACCAGAGAGTAAAATAGTTACTGGAAGAATCCATTGATCAACTTTTGAATAAGATTCCAAAATGAAAATTATGAATAATATTGTAGCCAAATTCAGCATTATCACATCAAAGGAGAAAATACTGCAAGCAGACAGAAAGAAACAATTCAAATATGAAGGATCACAGTCAAGATTACACAGGACTTAGCAACTTCTACACTATAGAATTGGTAGGGCTTGGAATATGATATTTAAGGATGCAAAGGAGATTGGGTTACACCCAAGAATCAATTATCCAACAAAATTGAGCATATTCTTTCAGGGGAAAAGATAGATAGATATTCACTGAAATATGGTAGTTTCAAACTTTCCTGATGAAAAGTCCAAAACTGAACAGAAAATTCAATCATCAAATAGAAGACTTAGAAAAAGTATAAAAAAGTAAACAGCAAAGAAAAATAAAATGTATTATTCAATAAAATCAAACTGTTTACATTTCTACATGGGAAGATGATACTTGTAACTCTTGAGAACTATATCTCTATTAGGGCAGTTAGAAGGAGTATACATAGACAGAGGGTGTGGGTATAATGTGACTTTCATTTGATGATACAAAGAAAATTAAGGAGTGAAAAAAGTATCGCACTGGGAGAAAAAGAAAGAGGGTTGCAGAATAAGGTAAATTACATCACCTGAATAGGAACAAGAAACCTAACATAGTAGAGGGAAAGAAAGTGGGGACTGACCATTATTATTTGAACCTTACTTTCATTGGATTTGGTTCAAATAGGAACAACATACATATCAGTTGGATATGGAAATACATCTTAGCTTAGAGGGAAGTAGGAGGGGAAGGTAGGAGGGGGCTGATAGAAGGAAGAATAGATTGAGGGAATAGTGGTCAGAAGTAAAACACTGATGCTAAGGCACAGGGTGAAGGAGAGAAAAAAGCATAAATAGAGGAAAAATAGAATGGAGGGAAATGCACAGTTAGTAATAATAACAGTGAGTGAGAATGAGATGAACTCCTCCATAAAACAAAAATGGATAACAGAGTGGATTAAAAAACCAGAATCCTAAATATTTTGTTTATAAGA
The DNA here is from genome assembly GCF_016432865.1 of Antechinus flavipes. NCBI lineage: Eukaryota > Metazoa > Chordata > Mammalia > Dasyuromorphia > Dasyuridae > Antechinus > Antechinus flavipes. The sequence goes on along the minus strand of NC_067401.1, from coordinate 67,478,555 downwards.
AAGACATTTGAAACAGAGAGAAACACATATAGCAGAATATATTATGCTTTAGGTGAAGAAAAAAAAGCAAGGATAACAATTCTGATCTCAGACAAAGCAAATGTAAAATAGATCTAATCAAAAGAGATTAGAAAGGAAACTATATCTTCCAAAAAGGTACCATAAAAAATGAAGCAGTATCAATACTAAATAGTTATGTGCCAAGTAGTATAGCACCCAAATTTTTAGAGGAGAAGTTAAATGAGTTCTAGGAAGAAATGGGCAGCTAAACTATCACTAGTAGGCAATTAAACTATTACTACCTCTCAGAACTACATAAATTCTAACCACAAAATAAACAAAAAAAGAAGTTGAGATGAATAGAATTTTAGAAAAGTTAGATATGACAGATTTCTGGAGAAAACTGAATCGGTATAGAAAAATAAACCTTTTTCTCAGCAATCTATGGCACCTACTCAAAAACTGACCAAGTAGTAATCCATAAAGACCTCACAATAAAATGAAGAAAGTAGGAGGGAAAGAGGAAAGAAATATTAAATGCATCCTTTTCAGATCATGATGCAATGAAAATTACATGAAATAAACAGCCATGGGAAGATAAATTAAAATTAATTGGAAATAAATAATCAAATCCTAAAAAACAAGTCAGTTAAACAACAAATAGAAACAATGAGTAATTTCAACAAAGAGCATGACAGTAATGAGGCAATATACCAAAATTTAAAGAATGCAGTGAGAGCAGTTCTTATGGGAAATTTTATATCTCTAAATGTTTACATGAATAAAATGGAGAAAGAGAAGATCAATGAATTGGACATGCAATATAAAAGGCTAAAAAAAGAACAAATTAAAAATATCTTATTAAATACAAAATTAGAAATTATGGAAATCAAAAGAGAGATTAGTAAAATTGATAGCAAGAAAACTATTGAACTAATAAAACTCAGAGTTGGTTGTATTAAAAAACACCATAAAATAGACAAACCATCAGTTAATTTGATTTAGAAAAACAAATAAAGAAACAAATTACTAGTATCAAAAAAGAAAAGGATGAATTCACCACCAATAAAGAGGAAACTAAAGCAATGAGTGGGAGCTATCTTGTCCAATGTATGCTAATAAATCTGACAATCTAAATGAAATGGATAAATTACCCGGATTAACAGTAGAAGAAATAAAATAAATAACCCAATATTAGAAAAAAGAAATTGAACAAGCCATCAATAAACTCCCTATCGAAAAATCTCCAGGATTTATGAGTGAATTCTACCAAATATTTAAAGAACAATAGTTTTCAACACTATGTAAACTTTTTGGAAAAATAGTGAAGAAAGAGTCCTATAAATTCCTTTTATGTTTACAAATATGGTGCTGATACCTAAACCAGAAAGACCCAAAACAGAGAAAGATAATTATAGATCAATTTCCCTAATGAATAGTGATGCAATAATTTTAAATAAAATTTTTTCAAAGAGATTATAGAAATTTAACATGAGGATAATACACATTTGTTTGTGAGATTTAAAACAAAAATGCAAGGCTAGTTCAATATTAATCAAAATCAATAATTTAGCATATCAATTCTAAAACTAACAGAAATCATATGATTATTTCATAGCTTCAGAAAAAGCTTTTGAAAAATAAAGCACCCATTTCTATTAAAAACATGAGAGAGCATCAGAATAAAGGAAGTATTCTTTCAAATGATAAGAAGTTTTTAACTAAAACCATTAGCAAGTATTATCTGTAATGAGGATATACTAGAAGCCATCCCAATAAGATCAGGGGTAAAAAAGGATGCCCATTGTCATCTCTATTATTCAATGTTGTACCAGAAATGTTAGCATTAATAAGAGAAAAAAGGAATTGAAGGAATTACAATAAGCAATGAAGAAACAAAAATATCAATATTTTGTTGTTATTTTTTCAAGCTTTCAAGCAATATGATGTTATATTTAGAGAATCCTAGAGAATCAAAAAACTACTTGAAAAAATTAAGAACTTTAGCAAAGTTTCAGCATACAAAATAAACCTATATAACTCATCAACATTGCTTTTTATTATTAACAAAATCCAGCAGCAATAAAGAGAAAAAGAAATTTCCTTCAAAATAATCACAGACAATATAAAATATTTGGGAGTGTATCTACCAACGCAAACCAGGAATTATATGAACACAACTGCATAACACATTTCACACAAATAAGTCATATCTAAACAAATGGAAAAGCATCCATTATTCATGGATAGGTCAAAATAATATCATAAAAATGACAATTCTACCTAAATTAATTTACTTATTTGGTGTCACACAAATTGAAGGATCAAAAAATTATTTTATAGAGCTAGAAAAATAAAAAAAATTCATTTGGAAGAAAAAAAATAAGGTCAAGAGACTTGTTGGTATTGGCTAAAAAATAGAATGGTGGACACATAGAAGAGGTTAGGAATACAAGATATAGAAGTCAATTGCTATAGTAATTTACTGTTTGATAAACCTAAAGATTCCAACTTCTAGGATAAAAACTCAGCATTTGACAAAAACTGCTGGGAAAACTGGAAAATAGTATAGTTAAGGCTAGGCATAGATAAACACATCACATCTTATAGTAATTAGGAGTCAAAATGGATACATGATGTAAACATAAGTGGTTAGATCATAAACATACTAGGAAACCAAGGAATAGTTTATTTGTCAGATTTATGATGGGAAGAGAGTATACTACTACTGGGAGCCAAGAAAGCAGAGTAAGCAATGAATCTTATGTTCACCTCTAGGCAGCTATAAAATAGCACCCCAAGACAAGATCGGAAGCAGCAAAACAACAAAAGGGGGTGAACATCTTTTCCAGGAAAGTTGGAAGACTAGCAGGAGGAGGTCCATTTTGCTAGGGGAAAAGTGGGGCTCAGTCCAGTTCAGGAAACTTCCCAGAGAGCTGGTAGCAAATCCAACCTCAGAAAACCAGCAAGAGATGAGGGGGTAGTCACCTATAGCTCAGGGAAGCACTATCCTTTTGGGGCCAGACCTCACCATGTTTCAACATAGTATCAGGAAAACTGGTAGAAACTAACCCTACTGGTGCCTAAGCAAAGCAGTTGCCAAGTAAAGCACTAGACTTCTACAGTCTCCAGCATTGTTAGCCACATCTACGCTATCCCCTCAGAACAGCACAATACACAAGAGACCCCCATGGACCTCAGGATAATGTCAGTACAGCACTAGTCAACAGCCAGGGTTTGCAATTATTAGCACAAGAAACTCAGAACAGTACTTTTTCCAACCTGGGAGCAAGCTCAAATTTAAAAGAAAAGAAAAGGGCAACAATAACAACAAAGAAAATGAACAAAAATCAACAATAAAAGAATAATCATAGAAAGTTATGGTGACATTGAAGACTAAGACACAAACTTAAACATTTATGGACAAAAAACCAAAATAAAATGGGAAGTGGTCTCAAGCCCAAAAAGAGAAGGGAAAAATTTAAAACTAAACGAGAGAGAGAGAGCATTATAAAATGCAAAATAGATCCTTTTGATTACATTAAAATAAAATGTTTTGCACAAACAAAACTAATGCAACTAAAATTAGAAAAAAACAGAAATCTGGGAAAAAATTGTTACATCCAGCATTACTGATAAAGATCTCATTTCTGAAATATATAAAGAACTCAGTCAAATTTATAAGAATACAAGTCATTTTCCAATTAATAAATGATGAAAGAATATGAACTGTTTTCAAATGAAGAAATTAAACCTACCTACAGTACTGTGAAAAATTCTCTAAATAGCTATTAATTAGAGAAATATAAATTAAAACAACTCAGGGACTATCATCTCACATCTCTCAGATTGATTAAAATGACATAAAAGAGACCAATTTCGGACTGTGCTTAAAGCAATACCACTACTAGGTCTGAATCCCAAGGAGATCATAAAAAGGGGGAAAAACCCACAAGTACAAAAATATTTGTAGCAGCTTTTTTTTAAGGTTGCAAAGAATTGGAAATTATGGGAATGCCCATGAACAAACTGTGGTATATGAATGTAATGTGATGCTATTGTTCTATAGAAATGATAAGCAGAAATGTTTTTTTAAAAACTTGGAAAGACTTACATGAAATGGTGCTGAGTAAAGTGAGCAGAACCTGAAGAACATTGTACACAGTAATAGTTACATTGTGTGATGATTAACTATGATTGACTTAGCTCTTCTCAGAAATATAGTGATCCAAGACAATTCCAAAAAACTCATGATGCAAAGGGCTACCTACATCCAAAGAAATAACTATGGATGGTGTGATTATACAGATGGAAGAATATTATTTTCACTTTTTTGTTTTTTCCCTTTTGTTCTGATTCTTCTTTCACAACATGACTAATGTGGAAATATGTTTAAAATGATTTTATATGAATAACCTATATCATATTTCTTGTTTTCTTGGGAAGAAGCAAGGGAAGAGAAAAGTTGAGAGAAAAATTTGGAGCTGAAAATCTTACAAAAATTAATGTTTAAAACAATCTTCCTACGTAATTGGAAAAATAATATACTATTAAGAGAAGCAAAAACAAAAATGATAGACATGCACTCAAGGAGCTTATAACTTAGAATCTCAGGGAGGCGAGGGAAAGACAGCTATAAGCAGAATATATATATATATATATATATATATATATATATATATATATGTATGTATGTATCTATCTATCTATATATACATATATAGATATAGTAAATTGGAAATAATCTCAGAGGGAAGACACTGAAGTGAAGAATTGGGAAAGACTTATTTAGGAATGTCAGAATGTAGGCATGGGGAAGAGCCACTAGAAATGCTCAATCACAAGATGGTGTGTTCGATGTAAGGAATAGCAAGGAGGCCAGAATCAATGGCTCACAGAGTATGTTGTGGAAGGTACAGTATAAAAAATCTGGAAAGGCATGAAGGGACCAGGACTTCAAAAGTCAAATAGAGGGTTTTATAGTTAATCATGAAGAAAAAGGGATAAACTAAAGCTACTGTATATTTGCTTGTAACTATCTCCCTTTCTCCTCTCTGAGACTAGGGGAAACATGATCAGACGTGTTTTAGGAAAAAAAATAAATTTGACAGCTAAGTGGAAAATAGAGTGAAATGAGCTGGAAAGAAAAAGATCATTGCAATGGTACAGACACGAGATGATGAGGTACTGCACCAAGATGCTGGCAGTATCTGAGAAGAGACTGGGTTGTAATGTAAGAGATCTTACAAAATAAAATTGATAGACCTTAGCAACATATTGAAAATGAGAGGTGAGAGAGGGTAAGAAGTCAAGCACAATAGTTATGTCAAGCTTAGGAGAATGGGAAGACAGAAAAGTCCTCAACAGTATTGTAAGATAGAGAAGAATAAAGGTTTGGGGGAAAAAGACATTGAGTTTCAGATATGTGAAATTTAAGATATCTTCAAGACAGCTAGTTAATATGTTCAATAGGCAGTTGGAGATTTGTGACTAAAGGTCAAGAAAGAAGTCAGTGCTGAATGTCTCGGAACTCAAGATTTGTATTTTGTAAAAAAAAAAATTGATAGACATAGCATCTATATCTTCAGTCAATTAAGTCATTGTTAAAAATGTTAGTGAGCACTAGGAGCAGGAAAGACATTACAGACTTTCCATTAGATACTATTTCTTATGTTTAAAAGATCCATTAATAACTGTTCTTTGGGTTTTGTCATTTAACCGGTTACAAACCCATATAATTGTAATATCATTTAGACCTTGTATTCTTAAACTTTTTGTTCATGGGATGTGCACCTTTGACATCCTAATGAAGATAAATGCTACTAAGAGTTGTTACCCATATTCATAATCGAAGGAAATGCTAAACTTCAGGTAGAAGTTAATAAAAACAGAGATTTAGTTTTTCCCCCCAATTTTCATGGATCCCCTGAAATCCATCCTTGAATCCAGGATTAACAAATCCATATCTAGATCATATCTTTACCATATACAAAAAAATAGCATGAGAAATTTTGTGAAATGCTTTAATTAAATATGAATATACTAAGTCTATGGAATTCCCTTATCCTATTATTGTAATGATGCTGTAAGAAAATGAGACATTTCTCCAGTATGAGTTCAAAAAGAAAGAAGTGATCACTTAAGACCAATATGGCTTCAGAAGCCATATTGGTCTTAAGTGATCACTTCTTTCCTTTTGAAATGATTATAAATCACTCATTAAGTAATATATAATTTTACTAGGAATAGAAGTTGAACTCATTATCCTTTAGTTATTTCAGATTTCTACCTATGTTCTTCGATAAAGGAACAATATTTTCACATCTCTCGTTTCTTTTCTCTTTTCTCAAATCTCCCATCTTCCATGATTTTTTTCAGAGATTTTTCAACAGCTCAGCAAACATGGATACATGTATTTCATCTTCCCTGGAGCAAAGATCATCCAAACCTAATGACTTGTTTATTGAGGTCAGCTAGATACATTCTTTTACCATCCAATTCCTGTTTGAATGAAAATTATAGTAAAATAGGTAAAATAGTTGTGAGACATGTAATAACACATACTCTGAGAATTAAAAATAAGTATCACTCAGCAGAGGGCAGCTAAGTAATACAGTGGATAAAGTATAAGGCCTGGAATCAGGAACATCTAAGTTCAAAACCAGCAAACCACTCCAGTATCTTTGCCCCAAAAAAAACCCAAATGGTGTCACAAAGAGTCAGAAACTACTGAAAAATATTGAACAATAACTTATCACTCAGAGGACAATGGAGAAGTAAAAAGTTGATGAAAGCAAGCTATACTAATTAATAAGTAACTATGAGTGGAAACAAGAATAAAGTACAATAACAAAGAAATATATGACTGAAAAACATTTTCATCAAACAAGAAAAGCAACAGAGTTAAGGAATGTTATAATACATAATATATAATATATATTATATAATAATATATAATAAATGTTATGAGACCTAAGAGAAATTAAAACTAATCTCAATCTAAATAATAATCTTCTCTACAGTATACCCAACAATAAGCAATCCAGCCTTTGTTTGAAGGTTTTCAATGAAGGAAAACCAATTACCTCCTATAGTCAGTCAGCCAATAATCATTTATTTAATACCTACCATGTTCTAAGAGCTGTGCTAAATGCTGGAAATACAATGAAAGGCAAAAGATAATCCCTATTCTCAAGGAGCTCAAAGTCTAATGGGGGAAGCAACATATAAACAATTATGCACAAACAAGGTACATTTGCGATAAACTGAAATAATCGTCAGAGGGTAAAGAGGAGGTCTGGACAAAGTGTTATAAAAAATTTTAAGTGCATTTTTCTTCTACTGGGGGACTAGGGAATGCTCCATAGAAGAGGTGATACCTGAGCTGGGTATTAATGAAAGAAAAAAAATATTCAGCAGAAGGAGATAGAAAGAAATGAAGTATAGCCACAAGCTTCAACCAGTAGGAATTCACTAACATAAAAGATTATAGTATAAGACTGAGAAATAGTAGCTAGTAATCCAACTTAATTGGAATTTCATGATACTTCATGAAGGGAGTTAATGTGAAATAAAGTTCATAGATTTAAAGCTTGAAAAAAATTTTAAAATGGATGAATGAATGAATGCATGAATGAATTAAAAAGACATTAAAAAGTGCTTCCTCTTTACCAATCATGATTTTAAGTATTGGGAATAGTAAAAAAATGAGATAGATTCTGCTGGCTTCATTCAAATATCAACTTAAATTTTACCTTTTCAAGAAGCATTTCCTACTCTCCTAATGATAACTTTCTCTTTGAGATTATCTTTATTTTATTTTATATATGTCTTGTTTGTACATAGCGTTCATACATTGTGTCCCCTTTTAGAATGTGAGCTAGTTGAGATGAAAGCCTGTTTTCTGCCTTTCTTTGAATTTCCAGCACTTAGCACAGTGTCTAGGACATTGAAAATGTTTTTTTTATTTTATTTTATAATAACTTTATATTGACAGAATACAGAAAATGGTTTAAAAGTGTTTGATCAGTGACTAAACTGGCCTACTATGAAGAAATTCATATATTCTATTTAGGGAAAAACACATTTAAGAGAGTTCAACTATAGGATATTTTTTAAAAGCTCCAAAATCCCAAAAATGGTGCAGGGATCCTTAGGTGCTTCTGCATTTTAAACAGCAGTGACTGGAATTCAGAAAGTTATAACAGTTGAGAATCTAATAAGATCTAAACGTCCTTAGGACACAGTCATTGGGTAGCTTAGTAGTCCTGCATTTTTCTGGAGAGATGATAGTTGATGACTCCTAGATCATCCTAATGATGTGAGGAATCTTGTCACTCACAGCTATGCTAAATGTAGTCATAGTGTCCAGGGGTTTGGAACTACTGGGGAAAGGTTGGACCTACTGGTAAGTTTTCCCAGCTGACTACCTAGGGGTGGGGAATGGAGGAAATAGGGACAGAAAGAGAAGGCATACTCTATCTGGTAATACTTCCTGCTCAGGATGAGATCTGGGGTATCCTGGATGTCAGAAGGAGGATGGGAGATGTTTCTGATGATAACTCCCTTATTTATAAATGAAGAAAAAGAGGGCCAGAAAATCTGGTAAAAATAATTTTACCCAAGTTTACACAGGTTTAGAATTTGAACATAAATATTCCCATTCCAAATCAAACATTCTTGTTATTACTTCACATTGCCTAAAGAGGCAGATTAGAACTAGATAATATTAAATGTGAATGTAAATTATTAATGTTTTATGCTAGAAGCAATGAAGATTACATTTTTCTGGGGGTTTTATTTTTTAAAACAGTTAAGTGACACTGCATAGTAAAAAGAGCCAAGAAAATCTGTGGCAGGAGGGAGAGGGAAAGAGACAAAAAAGAGAAATTTACATGACGATTATTATATATTTAAGGAATAGCAAATTGTACATAATTGATTTACAGTTTCATGTGCAATCATCTTTTATTTCATTATATTGTGTTATGGAAATGCTTGTTTATTGCATAAACTAAAAATAAAGAAAAATTTAAAAAGAAAAACCTAAAAAAAGGCATGAGTGCGAGTTCCTCCTCTGATATATACTGATTATATGATCCTAAGCAAATCATTTCACATCAGAGATGATATTCTAAAACAAAATTTCTTAAACTGCAGCCATAAACCCAAATGGGGCCAGGTTAGGAATATGGAGTTTATAAGATTCTGATTTATGATTAGTAAGTGTTTGATTTGACTTCTATTTTATGTACCTATATACCTAAGTCACATAAAAATTTCTCTCAGAAAAAGGGGTTGTAAGTGGAAAAAAGTTTAAAAAGCCCTGCTGTAAGCCTATAAATTGAAAAGCAAAGGAAGAATCACAGACCTGTTCACCAAAAGATGAAGTGATTTGGGTAGCTATCTGTGCACAGGACAGATTGTTTAGCAAGCAAGTGAGGTATATCATTCTGAGCACCACAATTGAAAATGGATATTGGTCATTTGGAGAACATCTGGACGAGGAGAATCAGAAAGTGAAGCGGCTTTAATCTGTGATCTAAAAAGAAGATTAAGGGTCTGGGCAGTTCTAGCCAGCAGAAGAAAAGACTTGATGGAGAAATGAGAATTGTATTCAACCATTTGATGAAATGTCAAGTAGGTGCATTTGATTTGTTCTGCTTAGCCCTAGAGAGGAGAAGTGGGGACAACACAAAAAAGATCAATCCTGATATGAGGAAAATATCTCCTAACAATTAAAGATGTTCCAAAATGGAATGAGCTGCCTTGAAAGGTGTTAGATCCAACCAGAAAGTCTTCAAGTAGAAGATGAATGACCACTCACTATGTCATGATGGTGATTCCTTTCAATTATAAATTGTACTTGAGGCTTACCGGGGTCCTCGAAATTCTGGGATTCTATGATTGTGAGCCAACTATGATTCTGAGGATAGAACTTAAAACACTAAAATGGTGAGCCCAAGTAACTGAGAAGATGTGAGTACCTCTCAACAAAGGAATCTATGTTCCTTTATGAGACTGTTTCCTCACAAGTAAAATGAGAACAAAAATACTTGCCCTACACATTTCACAGAGTTATTAGCAGCTAAGATGTTGGACTTGGTATCAGGAAGACCCAAGGAAGAAACTAATTCCAGTTTGACCTTGAAAAAGACCCTTCTTCTCTCACAGGTTTAGTTTCCTCATTTCTAAAATGGGAATAATACTTCACAGGATTGTTGTGAGGACTGAATGGAATAATGCAAGTAAAATATTTTTCAAACCTTAAAATATATAAATATTAATTATTATTAATGGGGGGAAGAGCACTTTCTGAAACTTAAAGCCTTTATAAATCAAAGCTATTATTATCTCCAAGGCTCACTCCAGAAATTCATGAAAACATCAACAAAGGCATGAAAGAATCTCTGTTACTAGTAAACCTTCTCTATCTTGCTCTTTTGTATGGTACAGTAGCAAGGGCACTAGAGATAAGCATTGTCCTGATAGCTTTCCTCACCAAGTTCCTAGTGCAATACCCTCCATAATTTCATTTTTGCTTTGATATATTCTACTTATGAGAGAGACAAGAATATCATAGGGAAAGGACCACTAATTTTGCAGTTATTATAAAGACTGTGATATCATCAAGTTATCCCCAAAAACGAAGAGTTCACTACAAAACAAAGGGACATGATCTATACAACAATTTTATATTTACTTATGTGTATGTTTCTATGTTTTCTTCTACCATGCTTTTCATCTTGATATCTCACTTCATCTCTAAAATTCAGTTTGGAGTATCTTTCATCCCTTTCAGCCTCTTCCTCTGATTGGATGGTTCCTCCCACAACCTCCATTTAAGGAAATCACCCAGAAAAATCAAGTTTTCATACCTCTCCAGACTTAACTCCGGACCATCTCTATTATCAATCTGCTGATATTTTCCCCTTCTCTCCCTTTCAGTTTTTTTTTTAAACTATCATCTTCCCTCATTAAAATGTAAGCTCCTTGAAGGCAGGTGTTGTTTTTCTTTATACTTCTATTGCCAGGTCTTGGCATAATGCCTGGCATTTAATAAACTCTTCATCAATGCTTACTGACTGACTTACTGTTCATGGGTTGGATTTCCCATAAGGATATAATTTCCTTTTGTACCTAATATGGGACCTGACACATAAGAGGTAATTAAGTGTTTTTTGAATGAAAGAGTTCAAATCTGGGCTTTGTCACATTCTTCCTGTGTGAGTGACTTTGGGAAAACTACTTAACTTATCTAGGCCTTAGTTTTCTTAATTATAATATGTAGGATTTAGACTAGGTCATCTCTAAGATCCTGTCTAGCTCTAATTCTATGACCACAGCTCTGAAAAATGCCTCTCTTATTGTCCTTAACATTTATTTTGCAGCCCTATTCATTCTGGGCTTAAGCCTTCTTGATATTTTTTCTTTGATATATTCTACTTGAGGGAAAACACAAATACCATAGAGAAAGGACCACTATTTGCAGTTATTATAAAGATTGTGATATAATCGAGTTATCTCTCAAAACAAAAGTAGAATTCACTACTAAATAAAGGGACATAATGATTCAATTAACAAGCATCATGTTTAGAATCCCAGGATAAGAATTCAAGTCTGTGAGGTGCCTTTAGAGGTTATAAATAATGAATTTAGAGCTAGAAGAGACCTTACAAGTCATCTAGCCCATTTGTCTCTTTTAAAAGTTATGGAAATAGAAGCAGAGTTCAACTCCAGCATCAGATGTTTACCAACTGTTTGATCTCATGCAAGTTATTTAAAGTCTCAGATTCAATTTCATTATTTATAAAATAGAAATAATAATACCATCTAACTTCTAGAATTATGACTCTTCACTTAACCTCTCTCAAGTTCAATTTCCTCATCTGTAAAATGATGATAATTTTAACAAATTACAACATTTCCCAGAGTTGTTGTGAGGGAAAACAATGAAATATAACATTTATAAAATACTTAGAAAGCTTTAGAGCAGTCTATTAATGCTAGTTAAATATTATTAATTTTCTGATATGATTTCAAAATCCTCTGATTCCAAATCCAGAAGTATTAATACTAAGATAATTTCAATCAACAAGCATTTATTAAATACCTACTACGTACAGGATACATTGCTAACCATTGAGTTTATAAAGATCTTGAAAGAGTTCCTGAATTCAAGAAATTTGTATTTTGCTAAGCTTACCACATGGGAAAATCAGAACTTCTTCCAGATCTATGTGTTCATCAATAGGCATTTTTGTACTTAGTAATGGGGGAAAGGAAGCAAGGGAAAAGAAATCTGCCTTTCTGGGAAGTCTAAGTAGTGATGAGGTATCATGGGGATTTCTAGGCATTGCCTTTACTGATGAATGATACTCCAGATGCAAGATTCCTCACTGCCTTTTCTTCTCCCTGTAGTGACACCTGTTCATTTAGAATTATAGGAGAGAAATCACAGCAGCTGCTATATCCTTCCAATTCTCTAGTTCTGAATAAAGATGGGGTTTCTTGGATGGGCAATGAGTTAGAAGTAATGGAATAAAGTACTTCTCATCCCAAACTACGCTTTACCCTGTATTAATTTCACCAGTTCTAAGTATAAAATTATTTTCCAACATTCTAGAAGAGGTAAGGGAGGGAAATGAAGGAGATGAAGGGAGGGAAAGTATTTAAGAGAGGAGAGGAAGAAAGAGAAAACAGGAGAGAGATGAGAAAGAAAAAGGAGAAAGAAACAGGAAAAAGATAAGAAAGGAGAAAAAAGAAGAGAAGAGAGGAAAGAAGAAAGGGAGAGAGAACAGAAGAAGGAAGGGGAATTATAATTTGATCCTCTTAACAACCCTTTCAGGTAATTGCATTTATTGCTGCAATTTCAGAGAGAAGGAAGTTCAAGCTGAGAGATATTAAGTGATTTGCTCTCAGTGTCACATTGCTAGTGTCTGAAGAATTCAAAATCCTATCTTCTGAAATATCAGTATTGTATTCTACCTACTATATACCATACTGCCTCTATAACCTCTGCTGTATTCACACACACAGCCAGATATTGAAGATTCAAATAAGAAAAAAATGGCCCACTTCCTATACTCATGGTCCATATAGCTTGCTACAGGGTAAGATATATATGAAAGAACAAGCTAGAATGGAATAAGTCTAAGAGGTCAAATGAGAGGAAAAAGAAATTGGGAAGAGAGAGATCACTTCTAGTTAAAGAACATATGAGTCTTTCTTTTATTAAATATTATCTAAAGAACATGAAGATCTATTGGATGATTGATGACTGTCGATAGTCATCAGGTGTGAATTCCTTGGAGCAAGACATGCTTCTCAACAACATTTTGGAATCTGAAGAAGGTTTTGAGACCAACCACTAAGCTAAGCCGATAACTGAATAAAATAATTTTCTCCATAGAAGACCATACATGTAAAGAATCCCTTCTAGCAAAAGAAAACCCTACTAGTTCCCAAAGCAGTACATTAAAAAAGAATCGCAGAATCTGAGGGTTGGGAGAGATCTCAGAAACCATCTAGGCCAGTCCAAAATACAATGTTTTGGATTAATCCTAATTCCTAGGAAGCTCCTATTTATATCAGCAAAATCATCCTCAACAAAACTCCAACTGTTGCTCCTAGTTCTTCCTTCTGGGGCCAAGAAAAAAACATATATTTTCTCTTTTACCTAGAAGTGCTCCATTCACTTGAAAGTATGACCCTCTTAAACCTTTTCACTTACATTTTAAACATCCCCACTTTAGTCAATTGATCTTCACATAATACCTGTTTGAGGCCCTTCACTACGCTGGTCACTGTTCTCTAGACATTACCCAGTTTAATAATATTCTTAATAAAATATGGCAGTCAGAAGTGAACTAATAGAGAAGAAGTTTGACTAGATCAAAGGACACTACTGACTAACCATCGGTGATAAAGATCATTTAATCAATCAGAATTAAATAGTATATATGAGAGAGAAAGCATGGTCTAGAGCCCCACTTCTTAAACTATAGAGTACAACCTCATATGAGGTCTCATAACTCCATATGTGAGTTGCAAAATTGATCTGTAGTCAGTAAATATTTGATTTATATACCTATTTTATATATCTGTATATCTAGGGTCACATAACAATTTCTTGGATGAAAAGATTTCATGAGTAAAAAAAAAGTTTAAGCCCTGATCTAGAGCAAACATGTCAAACTCAGAAACTGAGGTCTCCTAGATCATACATAAAGCTCCCTTTCAATTATTATCAACATTAAAAAAAGGTATATTAACATTATCTATGTTTTACTGGTTTGTTTGTTTTTTTGGTTAAATATGTTTGGTTCATTTCTTTGGTTAAATATGTCCCAAATATATTTTAATTGGCTTTTGGCTACATTCAGGAGTGTTGTGGGCCACATGTGGTCTACACTGTTTGACAGGACTAGTAGAGGACCAAATGCTGGACTTTAAATAGGGAAGACCCAAATTTAAATTCTTCCACAGTCAATTATCTATGTGACCATGCACAAGTCACTTAAGCTCCATGCTCCTCAGTTTCCTCATCTGTAAAATCTGAAGAATCATACTTATTGTACTTACTACAGGGTGTTCCTAAATCAGCTATTCAAGTTGAAACATGAACTGAGACTTTGGGAACATTCTGTATCTAAATCTATGAGTATATCATCATAATCAATATATACACAAATATATAAAAACATATATGTATATTTACATATATGCACAAGGGTATGTCTATGAAATATTTTACATATTTTTAAAAGTACTAGAAGATAGGAACTGGGTCTTTGATTTAATTTTTATACAGAACTCCCAAAGGAGGAAGATTCCTCTAACAATCCAGGTCAGTTTCTCCTCTATAACATAGAGTATAAATATCCATGACTATTGATGTCCTTTTTGCTGTGTCAAATAATGAGCACATCAAGATAAATAGTGAATGACTACTTTCATAGTATTTATAATTCAAAGTATGTAAGTAACAAAATCTAAATTCCAGGTACAGTATGACTAACTGAAATTTTTTGATGACTTTCTTTTCAAATCTTTAAAAAGAAAGAAATAATATTTTAAAACTACCTAATCTGAAAGAAATTCACATATTTAATTTTGTGATTTCTATTTCTTACAAGTGCACAAAAAATCCACTGTTGATAGTGAGGGGTAAGAAATCTTAGGATTCCAGAATGAGGACTAGAAGACTTTTTCCTAAAAATTCTTTTATCAGGTGATAAAAAATAGAGAGGACCAATGAAACAAGGAGTCATTTATTTTCTATTAGCCTGGAGTAATTAGAATCTAGATCTAGAAGTTACCTTCAAGATCATCTACTTAATAAATATACAATTTTATAGTTGAGAAAACTGGAACCTTAAGAAGCTAAATCTCATATGTGTCAAGAGTTAATGAGTGACAGGTCTAGGACTCCAATCCTGGTTGTCTGCTTGCAAATTGAAGACTTTTTTTTCTATTAAAATACACTATACATGGATTTTTTTTTAAAAATAAGAATTGAATTTGTCACCATTTTATTATAGTGGCTGCTAAAAACTTGAATTCCTATGAACTGGAATAATTGATTTTTACATTATTTAAACAAATTTAAAAAGAAATAAAAATTATAATTCTTTCCTCTTTCTTCCCAAGTCTATAGAGGGCACTTTTCCTCAATGAAGACTAAGGGCATAGAAGAGTGGAGCAACTTAGTCCTTCTTCA
This sequence comes from Antechinus flavipes, assembly GCF_016432865.1. Classification (NCBI taxonomy): domain Eukaryota; kingdom Metazoa; phylum Chordata; class Mammalia; order Dasyuromorphia; family Dasyuridae; genus Antechinus; species Antechinus flavipes. The sequence goes on along the minus strand of NC_067401.1, from coordinate 67,462,834 downwards.
CCTTCACAGTCTAATCTTTTCCTTCCTATTCCTTTCTTTTCTTCAGAATTCTTCCCATTTCTCTTTCTCCTATCTCCAGCCCAGCATCACCACTCAAAGGAATGCAAATAAAATGAAAAATTACATATATACATATACATAAACACACACACACACACACACACACACTATCTCATCATGCCTCACTATCCATCTTCTTGCCTATTTTTGAAAGAGGACTCGAAAAGATGAGAACAACCTAGTACCCCGAACCAAACAATACTAATGATTACAGGTAATGTCTAATCATGGATAAATTCCAAGGGTCTGGACAGTACTTGGAATCACATATTAAAGACACTTACTAGCAAAGAGTTAAAGCCATTATTGATTATGTCAATATTCAAGCTAGTGACCTGGAAGCAACATGATTTCTTCTTAATCCCCCTGATAAATCACTGAACTAGTCAGTTCCCAAGAAAATATGTGCCTGAAAAAAAGAAGCTTTTAAAACAAGCATACAAAGATGACCAAAAGTCCCAAAGTAACAGAATGATTTTCCCATCCTAAAAGCAAAATAGACTGAATTTGGAGTCTATGATACATTCTAAAAAATTGGCAATATGATTTTTTTTAAGTGATGATAAAGGTTTCTACTACTTGAAGGTAAAATAGATTATGAATCATTGTGCTAGAACTGAACATAATGTCATAATCAGGAGAGTGAACTTGATAAAAAGAAAAGTTATTTTCAAAGAATATTTCCCTCAAATTTTTTTTGTTGAATCACTATTTTAATGAAATAACTTCTTTGTAATTTATACATGTCATTATGTATTTTATACTGTTTTGTATTCAAGTTATTTGTGTGTGTTTTATTCTTCCCTTTCCTCTTCTGGAAAGCTAATTCAAAGTTATATTCATCTTCACTCAGCAAAGTATCGGAGTAGACACTCAACAATTATTTGTTTAAACACAAACTTCTGTTTCAAAAATCTTTTTTCATTATTTTGAATTTATGAATTCATCTGCAGAAAAATAAAAAAAAACATATGTAAACCTTGGAGCCATGTTTGTACATATTAATTGCAGAGAACAGAAGTTCTTATCATTTGATATTACAATGTGCACATTCACAAATTTTCATGAAAGAACAAGAGGAAGGCCTCTAGTGCCCTGGGTAGTGCCTTTGTGAAGGGCTTATGGGAAAGCATGGACAAGAATGACACAGGATGACAGGTGGGGAGGGGTTTCAGTCAACATTGTTGTAAGGGGCTCAACTTAAAAAAAAATAGAATTCAGCCAAGTTCAGATATCCTTTTCAAAGTTTCTCCTTTCTATCTAAAATCATTTTCCAAGCTCCTCTTTGACATTAGATGAAATTCATAGGATTGGAATTGCTTGCATGATATATAAGATTTTTCTAAAGAAAATAACTAATAATTATAATAATAACTATTATTGGAATTACCAACTTTATGTACACTAATACATTTATTTGAAATATTAAAAAGTAGCAGTGAATATATAGATACATATTTATATGCACATATGCACACATCCTACTTATATATAAGATATAGGGTGGATAAATTAAAGTTACTAACAGGAATTCTAAATAAAATTGTCTAAACTAAAGATTTCAAATTTCAAATAAAATTGCATAAAAATAAATCGTGTGCTCTCTTAATTTCAAAACTATTTTTCCTTCCTCTCTCCCTTTTTTACTGTTCTCCTCTACCTCCTAGGCTAGGGATTTTTATGTCAAGGTTAGTCACTTTCTTCCCAAAACATTGATGATCTCTAAGACCCATTGATACTATTTTTTTTTTAATTTTCAGTCATCACTCCAGCTATGTTGGTTAATTTTGGGAGTGCAAGATGGTCTAAGCCGCCAGAATGGGAGAACCAGGAATGCTTTCTTCTCCTTCATACCCATCCCATTATCAGCCTCCTTTCCCTCACTCCCACACACGGCCCCCAAAACCCAGAACCCTGGAAGTAGGAAGACACTGACCTGGAGGGTCGATATAAAAATTCATAGTGAAGACCGTAATTACCCCTATTTCATCCCTCTCCCCTCCCCCCTGATTACTTTCCACCCCCTAACCCTACCCACAAGGAGCAAACATCAGCAGCCATTGTCGGGGTCTAAAGATGAGAAGACAGTCGACAGTTGATTGCCCGACTGACTTTCCTCCCCCAAAGCACACATATCCCTCAGCCCCCTCAAAGAGTGTTTTCTGGGGAAGGGGTTTCCAACAAGTTGAAGAAACTTAGGGGATGCTAGCACACAGCTGGGCACCTGGGAGGGCTGCTGGGGTTAGGGGATAGGGGGAGGAGGCACGAGCCTGAGGAAAAAAGAACAAGAGTCAAAGGCGAGAGCGAGTGGAGTGGGTACTGCCACCCAACACCTCCCCTCCCCGCTCCTCTCTGCTTACCACTAGGACGGGGACCCCAGCAGCCAGCGAGTAGAGAAGCACGGGCGGCACGGCGCTGCTGTCCTCCGGGCCCGGGTAGGGCTTGCGGTAGGCGTTGTCGTTGCAGAAGAAGCCCTGTACATTGACGGTGAACGTGTCCGTGTACTCGAAATAATAAGCCAGCATCACCGTCCCTGCCATGATCACCATCTGGAAATAAAGCATGCTGCTGGTGAGAGCGGAGGGGAGCCGGGGCATGTACGCCTCCCCGGGCTGAGCCGGCGGACCCGGGAGCCCCCCGCCCCGGTGGCGGCAGCGGTGGCAGCACGCGGGCTCCGGGATGGCATCCACCGGGGGCAGAAGCGGCAGCAGGAAGGGGACTAATGGAAGAGGAGGAGGAGGAGGAGGAGAAGAAGGAGGAGGAGGAAGAAGAGGAGGAGGAGGAGGAAGAGCAGGAGGAGGAGGAGGAGACGATGATGGAGAAGGACGAAGAGGAGGAGGAAAAGGAGGAGGAGGAGGAAGAAGAAGAGGAGGAGGAGGAAGGGGGGCAGGAGGACGAGGAAGAAGAGCAGGAGGAGGAGGAGGAGGAAGAGGAGGCTAGCCCGGGGCAGCGCCTATGCCCTGGTTTCGGAAACTCTTCACTCCAGGTCTGGGTAGAGGAAGCGGAGTAGGAGGTGGTAGCGGCCGCAGGGCAATCCTCGTGGATCCCGCCCCGAGGGAGTAGCGCTGGGGAATGGGCTCAAGCTCAAGGGCGGGGAGTCCCGGGCCAGTGGCTGCAGCCTCCGCGGCAGCTGCGCCGCACTGGCACGAGACCATTCACCCTGGCTGGAGGAGGGGAGCTGTTCTGTCAGCCTAGGGTCAAGCCCCTCTGACCTCCCCGAGTAGATGGCTGTATTCGCCGCGGCAGCCCTTGTTCCGCGCAAAGTCGCGCATACACCAGCCTTGGGAAAGGATGTGGAGGCGGGAGATGCCTGATCTAGGGGCAACAAAAGTGGGGGTGGGAGAGAAGGAGGGAGATGAGATGAAGGCAGGATGGTTTGCGCGAGGGAGTATGGTTTTGGAATCCCCCCCTTCCCGTGAAGGAGCCAGAGAGCTAAAGGCAATCTAAAATTCACTATAAAAATGGTTGTCTCTGCGCTGTTTTCGCTCTCCAATCTCGCTTGGAAAAGTGTTGCCTATATCTACAAGAGTTCCCAGCCAGCTGAGAGGGTTGGAGAGAAATCTCACATCCACTCCCCAAACTCGAGCTTCCCAGACCTTTCGAAGTCGGATAAGAACAGAGGAAAGAGAGGTCCCAAGGTGTGTCTTTAGGAATAAGTCTCCCTTTTCCTCCCTCCTCCCCCCCAAAATCTAGTAGGGTTAGTTCTAGGGCTTTCTTCAGCACTACGTGGTCCTAGGGGGATTGCTTTCTTAAAATCGCTGAAATAATCATTCAGTAGTTCTCGTCATCAGCCGCAGGATTGCTTGGCTTCCGTCTCCGTCTTTCTCCTTGTTCTTCAACTGCTTGAGATATTTGGCATTGCAGATTTCTGGGACCCTGAGATGATGCCAGCCCCCAAGGAAGAGAAAAACATTGGGAGTTTTATCATGCTTGCTCTTAAGCATCTGTCTTTGCCTGGAGTTTTAGAGAGAGCTGCGGGGGATTCCCAGATCTTAAAATGTGAAAGAAGAGGAAAATCATGAAGACTACAGCTAGCGCTATTTATAAAGACATCTGGATATGCAAGCCTATATTAAATGTTATATTTATGAGAAACAAATGCAATCATTAAGAATAAAATAAAATAAAAGAGCTCCCCTTTGCCCTAATATCAGAGCTTTTAATTTTTAGTTTGGCTAGAACGAGGCACTGATCTCAGGTGGGGATGGGTGGGGGGAGCTTCTCAGGGAAATCCTTTTCAAGAGTGGACACTCTTGTGGGAACTAAGGATAGGTTCCCAGGCGTTGTCCTAAGGCCCTTGTTGTTTTGACCGAAACACACTTCCTCTTTAAAGTCTCTGAAATGTTAATTCAACGCAAACATTCTAAAATGATTGAATTTTATTACAAGGGAATAAAAGTAATGTTAAGCAAAAAAAAAAAAAAAGTTTCTTTTTTCTTTTTGGAGTGGGGAGTTTCTCCTTACTCCAATTCATTTTACACAGAGCTGTCAAGTAATTTTCCTGAAGTTTAGATCTGACTATATCATCTCCCCTACTCAATAAACTCCGGGGTCCCTATGACTACTAGGATTCAGTAAAAAGTCCTCTCTTCCTTACAATCTGGCCCCTTCCTGCCAGAATACTATCTACTTACTTCCATACATTCTATGATTTAGCCATTTAGGTGTCCTTCTCTGATCTCATTTTCTGTTATTGCTTCTCCCTAGCTCAATATTTATATGGGGAGGGGACAGCTAAGTAGTGCAATTGACATAGTGCTCTAAGTCCTGAGTCAGAAAAATTCATCTTCCTGAGTTCAAATCTAACCTCTCATACTTACTAGCTGTGTGACCCTGGGCAAGTCACTTAATGCTATTTGCCTCAATTTTCTAAACTGTAAAATGAGCTGGAGAAGGAAATGGCAACTATTTCCACGGCAACACCTTTGCCAAGAAAATCCCAAATGGGATAGGATCACAAAGAATTAAACACTAGTGAAAAGTGATAGAAAATTAACATATTATCTCTTCTATTAAAATAGAAACTTTTTGAGACCCAAGATTATTTTACTCTTGTCTTTGTAGCTCCATTGCTTAGCACACTGACTGGCATTGTACTTAATAAATGTTTATTGATTGATTGACAATGATTATATTGGGTATTTTATATAATGTTATATTTTTTATTTTAAGAAGCTGTGTGTCTTAAGGCTTGAAGCCATAAGATGGGTTCAAGTTCTTCCTTGACATATACTGTCTATGTAAATATGAGCAAGGCAAAACTTCTGAGAGTCCTAGACAATTCTCTAAAATTCTAAATCACTAAAGAAGCCTGCTTCAATGGAGGGAATTTTCATATCCAGAGTTCCTTAGATAGTTGAGGTTCCATGTCCTTAACCCCACCTCGCTCCAGAAAATATCTATCATTTATCACATAATTAAAATTATTTCATTTTGAAATGTATTTGTTGAACATATACTATGTTTTTAGCATTGCCAAAATATGAATAATAAGCAGTTAATGCAGAAGGGATAACAGAAAAAGAGATACATGGTATAAATAGAAAAAAATACTGGTATCAGAATGAAAGGTAGAATCTAGTTCTGAACGTATGTGTGATCTTGGGCAAGTCATTCACTGTCTCTGGGTCTCTAAAAATTACAGAAGAAGGGAATATATTAGAAAGTACAGGTACTTGAAATAAGCCTGGAAAAAAGATAAGGAATCTAAGAAGTAGAGATGAAGGAGTGGGTTCCAAGCATGAGGGACACACTGAAGATAAGGAGGTAGAAAATTTGAATAACAACTAGTAATTTAGTTTGTTTGAAGCATAAAGAGTATAAAAAATAATTTGAAATAAAGATATATTTTTTTTCATATAGGTAAAAGTCAGTTTGGTGGGGATCTTAAATACATCACCAGGTTTTATAGTTTATCCTTAAAACAATTTTATTATTCAGTCTTGTCTGACGCTTCATGACCCCATTTGAAGTTTTCTGGGCAAAGATAATAGAATGATTTGTCATTCCCTTCTTCAGCTCATTTTACACATGAGGAAATTGAGGCAAACAGGGTTAAGTGACTTACTCAAGGTCAAACAGCTAGAGTCTGAGATGAAATTTTAACTCAGGTCTTCCTCACTCTAGGTCTGGCATTCTACCTCCTGTATCACCTAAAAACATTTAAGGAGTCACTCATGGATTATTTTGATCAAAGGTACAACTTTGGTTGTACCTACAACAAAGGTACAAAACAAATTGTTTTGATAGTGATATGTAGAATGAATTAGAAAGATGAACAACTAAAATTAAGGGGATCAGTGAAGTTAATACAGTGTTACTGTAGATGAGGAATGATGAGGTCTGAATTAGAGTAGTAATTTAGATATAGATATATAGCAATAAGTGATATAGACATGTTGTACATAGAGAAATACATAGAAAAAGAAAAGAAATATAGACATAGATACAAATATACTAATTAATGAACTATTCAATACTCACCAATTTAACTACACGTTATTATCTGTACAATATGTATTTTTCATATACTTTGACAGTGGAAATACTTGCAATTAGTACAATATCAGATCAGCTTCCAGTATTTATGTAAATGTAAATCTTAGAAACACTGATGATGTATACTTCATCCAGGAAATTATCATAGGGCCTCAAAAAATATTTAGTCCACCCCTCTGCCTTTAGAGAGAACAACATCTGATCCACCCAAAGCAGATGAATGTTTGCATAACTTTTAAAGCTCTCTAAGGATGCATAGAGAGATTTTGTTTTTAGGAGAACAAGTACAAGCAGCTAGAAGAATATTACAGAATTATTTAGTGGAAAATAGCTTCTCATAATTAAAACGGTAGTGGTTTAACTACTATTTCTACTCAACCATATTAAATATAAAATATTTCATTCCATATAATATACATTTGCAATGGAATAATGATATTTTGTCTATGGTCCTAGATGTCCAAAATGAAGGTGATATAAGGGAAAGATCACTGAACTTAGAGAAGACCTAGGTTTGAAAAGCCCAACACTTACTGGTTATATGTTATGTCATTTAACTTCTATGAATTTCAGTTTTCTGGTCTTTAAAATGAGTATAACAATATTTGTACAACATACTTCATCAGAATTATTATGGGTATCAAATAAGATAATGTATATAAAGTACTTTATAACTACAAAGCATTATATAAGTGTAAACTATTACTAGGCTTAAGTTTAAATTAATATCATAAATGGTCTAATCTGGTTTTATTCACTCAGTTCTCTCCAAAATTACCACATTTCTTTCAAAATAATTCTGTTTTTCATAAATACTTTGAATTTCAGGAAGAAGACTACATAGTTATAATTCCATGTACTCTTTAATTGCCATCATTTACATTTAGCAAAAATAGTACATGACAGGTTCAGCAGAATCTGCCTCTGGGATTGGAATCCTACCTCTGACATAGGTAAGACACTTTATCTCTATGAGCCTCAGTTTTTTCAGCTATAAAATGGGGGAAATAATATCTATAATGTGTCACAATGATATTGTGAGAATACATGAGATTATATAGATAAAATGCTTTGAAAATCTTCAAACACTATTTGAATATCAACTATTATCATAATAATTATATATGCCATAATGACTATTTTCCCTAACAGAGTAAAGTTCTTCTGCCTTTCCTTGAGAGAGGATAGTCTTATGCTGAGCATGGGATTTAAAACTATTTTGTTCCTATTTTCAACACTGTCTGCAATTCACAATAGGCTCTCTCTACCACATTTTCTGTCTGTAAAGTATGAATGATGACAGATTCTCAGAGAAGTAGTATAAGAATAAATGATCATTTGCAATGCCATTGAAATGATTATATTAAGAAGCAGCTAATGATAAGGGAACTGAACAAAGATGGACAGAAGCAGCCTTCATCATAATGACTAATTCACTGATTGTCTCCAGGAAAACAAGTATAGGGTATAAAAGGCCAAATGGAAACATGAGACATTGAGTGATGGAAGAGTATAGAATAAGAGAATGGTAAGAAGAAAACAATCAATTGCCTATAGAAGGGGTGAGTTAGATGGCTCAGTGGATAGAACACTGGTTCTGAAGTCAGGAGGACCTGAATTCTAATCCAGCTTCAGAAACTTAAACACTGACTAGCTGTGTGACCCTGGGTAAGTCACTTAACCCCAATTGCCTCACACTCTATGAATGGTTATGCATTACAAAATAATGTTGCCATTCAGTGTGACCTTGGGGACTTTGCACCATCAAGGAGAAAAAGAACCTTTGATTGACTACAAGAGAGATCTGTCCACATGGCTCTATGGTAACTTTTCTGAACCTCAATGTAAAATGGGGAAGATCATATTTACTATGGTAATTATGGTGGAGAACAAATAATATTGTGTACATAATGTTTTGTGAACCCTAGAGCATTTTATAAGTATCCATTGATATTTTCAAGCATCCATGGTGGAATAGAAACTCTAAAGGATTTGGAATTGGGAAAGACCTGAATTTTAATTTTGTCTCTGACAATAATTGTGACCTTGGGTGTAGAGACTAGTGGTATTATGAAGTTCCAATGAGATTCTGAAATGAGGTAGTCTAAAATAAAGTACTTTGTACTCCTTAAGGAACTATATGAGTATCAGCTATCATTCTGAATTAAGAGGAGATGGAAATAATTGGACCATGTCTACAATCTTTTGAGTTTAATGTCATGGGAGCTAATCATGCCCTCCACAAATTATTTGTTTGTGTTACAGGTAAAGATGCAGCACTAAGTTGGGTAAAGGGAAAGGGGCTATGGTTTTCCTTCATTTTCATGAAAAATGGTTTTTTAGAATGTCTCCATTTCAGTGGAAATGGACAATTATACTGCCATCCTTTAGCCCAGTTGTCAGGCAAGGTCTATCAAAAATGAAAAAAAAAAAAATCCACAATCTCTCAGATTCCTAAGACCAGTGACAGATTCGTAGGTTAGAAAGTTTTTAACCTACTTTTGGGAACAAAACAAGCTGCCCCAGAGAGTTTTGTTGTTTTGATTTTTTTTCTGGAAAATTGCCCATATTCAGAAGTCCATTTGCTATATAAAAACTCCTTTTCCTTATGGATCAACTGATTTTTCTCCCAAACCTTTTTACTGATTTGTAAATTGTAATATGTAAGTTTTAAATTGTAATAAGTAAGTTTTTTTTTCCATGACACAATCCAGAATAATAATAAATAACAATAAATGAATGAACAACAATAAGATTATAATTAACATTTATAAAATGCTTTAAGTTTTGTGAAGTACAATAACATCATCTCATTTGATCCTCATAATATGTTCATGAAGTAGGTGCTATTATTATCATCATTTACAAAAGAGAAAACAGATAGTGTTTGTGACTTGCTCAAGGTTATATAAAAAAATAAATATTTGAGAAAGTATTTGTACTCAGGTCTTCCTGACTCAAAGTTTTGGCATTCCATCCACTGAACCATCTAGCTGCCTCAGTATACCACAGAAAGAGTCAGACTTGGATACTGAAGGAACCTTAGTGGTTATTTATACCAAATCTCAGCCCATGATCCAAAACTGGAGCATGAATTCCTTTACAACATCCCTGACAAGAGGACAAGAAGCCATACCATACATGTTTCTATTGGTGGAGACCCCACTGTCACACAAGGTAACCCATTTCAATTTTGGAGAACTAATCTTGAAAAATTTACCCTTGTATTGAACCATACTCTGTCTTCCCACTGGAACTAGACCAAATTAGTGTAATCAATCTACTACAAGATCAAGTTCCAAATATTTGGAGACAGGAACCATGCTTTAAGTAAGTCTTTTCCCCCCCATACTATACATTCAGAACTTATTTAAGTAATTTTCAGATGACATAAATTCTGTACTGTCATTTACTAGTAACTATCTTGTAGACTCCAGTTTATACTTTCTCTCTTAAAACACATCCACAAATGAATACATTTCCTGAGACATCCGAACAAAACTGTACTCTCTCTGTCCCTCCCTCTCTCATTCATTCATTCATTCAATATATTCAATAAAGTAAAGATTTATTGTGCCCCTGCCTACCATGTTAAAAGCTCTTAGAGAAAATCAAAGGTAAACATAACATGGTCACTTCCCTCTAGAACTACTTTATATTTCATTACAATACAGTTTGACAAATATGTATTATGTTCTGAATCTAATTTTGGGAGGGGTCTCTTACATAAAAGACATTTACTTCTATTAGTAGAAATTAAAATGATGTTAAAATTTTCTTGTAGCTTTGTTACACTTTTAGTTTTTTGATCTTGTTGTCTATCAAAATTTCTGGGTTTTTTCCCCCCACACAAATGGTTGTCTAAATATTTTTTCCTTGTCTTCTACTGGTGCAGTTGGTTTCTTGAGCCTAACAGTAAAATTTTGTATTTTTTTCTTAAATTTAATTTGTTTTTCTTAAATTTTGTAAATTTTTTCTTAAATTTAGCTCATAATTTCAGATTATCGACATTTCCAAATGTGATTTTGTCATGTAACATGTTAAGCATACCTCTTAACTCTGTGCCATCCTCAAATTGCATAAGCATGCCAGCTAAGCCTCCACTCAAGCTGTCAATAAAAGTGTCTTTGGTGATGCTTATATTTTCTAATCAAAGACTGAAATCGAACTATGTCTCATGAAAATGATGACTGTTTCCTTGAGGCAGAACCAAGAAAAGAAGCTAAGATTTAAAAATTAGTAAGGAGGTGGGGTTGGGGAAGGAGAGGGGAGAAGAGAGGGCTTTTCATTAATGCAGGGTGTTGCCAAAAGTGCTTTTAAATCTATTTATCTATTAAAGTGCTTTAAGTCTATTTATCTATTAAATGCTTTAAGTCTATTCATTTTGAAAATAAACTTCTTAAGAGCTAAAACCATCACATTTTTATTTGAATCTCCAGAGATGAGAATATAACTGATACACAGAAAAAAAAAATTTATTATAATTAATTCATATTTCATGCTGACTTGCTTATGAATATTTTGTACCCCTACCCAACAAAATATAAGCTCCTTGAGGGCAGAAATTGTTTTAAAAAATTATTTCTGTGTAGCTGTAGATGCTACAGTGTTGCTACTAGAATATAAACCCCCGAGTGGAGGCAGTGAGATAGTATAGTGGATAGAATGTTGGGATGGTAGACAGGAAGACTTGGGTTCAAATCCAGCCTCAAATACTTATTAATTGGGTGCCTTGGAGAAGAGATTAAGAGTCACTTAATCTCTCTTTGATTCAATTTCCTTAACTTTAAAATGAGAATAATAACATCATCTATCAGGAATATTGTGAGGATCAAATGAAAAAAATTTTGTCAAATTCTTAGCACATATATTAAGTATTATAGAAATGCTTGTTATTATTATTTTAATGACTGTATTCATAATTCCAGTTTCTAGCACCCTCCTGGAACATGTATGCTGAGTTGTGTCCAACTCTTAGTGGCCCTCTTTGGGTTTTTTGGCAGACATAAGGCAATGTGTTGCCATTTCTTTTTTCAGCTCATTTTACAGATGTGGAAACTGAGGTAAATGATATTAAATGGCTTGCCCAGGATTACACAAAATATATCTGAGATCAGATCTGAACTCAGGAAAATGAGTCTTATTAACTTCAGATGTAGTACTCTATCCACTGTGCTACCTAGTTATCCTGTCCTGAGCTATAAAATAGCTGCTTAACAAATTCTAATTAATGAGAATTACATTTGTAGATCTGATCTGAGTGTTAGTAAACAATGCTATGTGTGTGTACACATCTCTATGTGAAAGTTAATATATATTTTTACTAATACTTAGATCAGACCATATGTATTTGTTTTATATATGAAGTGTATATAAATATATCGAATATATGCAAATATTTGATGTATACATTTAATATTTCAAATATAAATATGTACATACACACAGTTATTTCACTGGTACTTGTCAGCTTCAGGTTGGCAGTACTATCTGGAACTAAAATTATTGGGAAATAGTTGCAAAAATGTGATGTAGAAAGGAATACTCATGTTCTAGTTGTCTTCTTACCATAATGGGGCATTTAATGTCTTGGGTACACAGAACCAGGATTCTCAGTCTCTCTCTCTCTGTATGTGTCTTTCTTTATGTTTCTGTCTTTCTTTGTCTCTCTGTCTCTGTCTCTGACTCTCTCTGTGTGTTTATTTATCCTGGTCTCTGTATCTTTCTCTCTCACATTGCTTATTCTACTATCAATTAATTGTAACAGGCATAATCCAATTTCTGTCCCATAGAACCTCAATCTTCTTAGGATTCCATTTCAATATAACTAGAACTGGAAAAATATCAGCTATATGTTGTTTTACCCTTTTTCCTCTTCTGACCATTTTTTCCCCTTGAGGCACAGTTTATAACATAAGATCTTGGTATTCTCATTGTTATGTGCAAAGAAGGCAAAAAAGTAAAGAGCATTAAATTTCAAAAAGATGCATCTGTAGTCACTAGCATTTAAATCCCACCACCAACCCTTCAGAGAAATAGGATCCATTTGGAAGGATACTTATTTTAGTGAAAAAGATAAAGCCAAAATAGTAGCTTGGGTTTTAAGGAAGGAGAGAGATTTGATTAAAAGAAACATTTTAATTCTTAATTAATTAATTAACAAGTAATTATTGGTTCTTCATTTTTAAAAATTAAATTTAGTTAAATTTTAGTTTCTTTCATAAAGATAATATCTTTCATGTTTGAATATTCAATAAAGGTTTCCCTTTAAAAAATTCCCTGGGTTAATATTACAGTGACACATTCTGTTCATGCCTATGGAGTTAGGAGCCCACTAACCTTACCTTGTCTTTTCCAAAAAAAAGTTTTTGTATATTAAATGGGTCAAGAGTAGCAACAATGCCCTAAGAATATAAACAGCCTATTCTAGCAGAAGAAAATTATCCCTCTAAGTAACTTCTCAGTTTTTGCTACTCAGCATTGAACTCTAGCCTCAGTTAGTGACTAGTTAAATTAAGTTCTTCTGCATTTTTGATTTTAGTCTAAAGCAATACCTCTTTGTATTACTAAGAGGCATAAACTATTTTATTTTTAACTGTGAATACTTTATGTTGAAACTATTTCATCTATGAATATTTCTGAATATATTCCCTGAGGATATCTTTAAGAAGCCAGAAAAAATATTATGGTCAAGAGAATAGAGGGTGAAAGTTGGGTCCATCAAACTACAGCCAGATTTCACTGAGTAAGCAAAATTTTCATTGATTTCAATAGGGAATTTTCTAACATAAAATCCTGCAGAATTATCCATGTGACAGATGAGTGCTAAACCAACTTGGAGATAGTTAAAAGCCATTATCCATTCCATGAAGAATGGGGACCACCCTCAGTGAAAACACAAATCCTGCTGACAGTTTTGGAAGCAAAGTCTCTTCAGCAGCAATATGGAACATGTGGGCAAAACTCACTGGACTCCAGCTGTTGTACTTTTGTCACTGACACAGCAAGTGAATGCTAATAAGCATTTATTTGTTGTCATTAAATGCACTGTGTAAATGCTGGTCATGTAATGGCAGCAGTAAAATAGGATGCTCTAAATGGGCTCTCTTGTTTTTATTTTGATATAGTATTGACTCTTAGTAGAACATGCGTTTAAATGCAGATTGATCCAATTTGACAGCCATTTGTTAAACACCTAATGGTGTTTAAAGTACAGAATTCCAAGTTAATGCACAGGCAAAGAAAATCTTCAGTTTACCATTTGATAGTTGCCCTCATGGAGCTTACAGTCTAATAGCATACAGATCATGGAATCAAAGTATCAGAATTAGAAGGAACCCCCCAAAATCACTTAGTCCACTATCAACAATAATCTTTGTGCATTTCCTCTAGGATTGTATTCAATTTATACTGTATTTATCTAAATAAATAATATTTAATCATAGGGCATAACACTTAATATTTGTATAACTTAGACTCCAAGAACAGATGTTTCTTTCAAGTTGAGGGCGTTTTGGAGGTGAACATCTTTTTTTTTGTTTGTTTGTTTTTTTTGAGGAACAGCAAAAAGGTCAGTATCACTGGGAGGAGCATGGAAGTGAATGAGGTATAAGAAGATTGGAAAGGTAGGAAGAAGTTTGGTAATGAAGGGCTTTAAAAGCCAAGCAGAAGGTTTTATCTGATGTATATGATTAATGCATTTGATGAATGAAAAATAAATTGCAAGAAGCAAGGTCATTATTGACAAAATGGGCAGGAATGGCTTTATTGAATAGTTAGCACTTCATTTGAGCCTTTAAAAGATGAGTAGGAATTCATCAGGCAGAGAAATGGTGGGAGAACTTTCTAAAAATGGAGAATATCATGGGAAAAATATGGAAATTTTTTTAAGTCTAAAATGTATGGACATACAGTAGTATTTTTTATCTCTAACTTATAGTGTATGGAGGAATGTTACATAAATTTGGAAAGATAGTATGGTGAAAGATAATGAAAACCCTTGAAGGACAACCAGAAGGATTTAAATTGTATTTTGAAAATCTTTTAGGATAGGAAAGAACAGATCTATACATAAAGACATAGCAAATGACAGAGTCCTTATTCAAAAACATCTTGGTTAAATGCAGTGAATTAATGGGATTTTAAGTAAAGTATTACAATTATGTTTTTAAAATAATGTTCATATTATTAGACAGAGGAAATGTGGCTAAAAAGAGGTCATTCAGAAATATGTTTGGGTTTTTGGGGAAGTACAAGCTCAATTTTAATTAACTATGTGATAGGATAGTGAAAAAAACAGATGCTATCATAGGGTCTACTATGACAAGTGTCCAAAAATAAGATGATAATTCCATTGACCTCTACTCTGGTCAGGCCATATATGAAAAACAATATTCATTTTAATTTCGCTTAATTTGTAAAACTTAGTTCAATAAACTAACAATCACTTATTAAGCACCTACTATGTTTCAGACACTGTGTTAGTTGCTATCTATGAGTTTACAGTCTATGAAAAGACAATATGTAGGTGTGAATACATAAAAAATACATGTAAAATTATAAGGTGATTATAGGGCTGAATGCAATAAAAACTATTCGGATTATGCAAAAGGTAGTGTCTGATCTTAACCTTAAGGACACTAATGATTCTGAGGTGGAGGTGAAGAGGGAGTCTATTCCAGACATGGAGCATAGCTTGTAACAATAGAGAAGTATTATATGTAAGGTACAATAATGTCAGTTTGACTGAACTATAATACATATGAAAGAGGACTCATGTATGTATATAAGTTTGGAAAATTAAGTTGAGGCTCCATTATGAAAATTATTAAATTTCAAACAGCAGAGTTTATATTTGATCCTTGAGACAATAGGAAACTACTGAAGTTTGAAAGGAGAATTGAGTTGATAAGATCTTTCCTTTATGAAAATTGCTGACAACATGTGGAGGATAAATAGGAAAGGGAAGAATCCTATAGTATAGAGAACCATTCAGAAGCTATTGAAATGGTTTAGGCAGAGGTGATCTTCTCTATTTGGATGGTAGCCTTGTGAGTAGAGAAACTGCTGAGAAATATGGAGGTAGAAATGAGGAAAATTGGGAATTGTTTAGATTTGTAAGTAAAGTGAGAGTGAGGAATTAACATCCGATTGTGAATCTGGATGACTAGAAGGATGGTGGGGCCCTCAACAGAAATAAATAAACTTAGAAAGAAGAAAATTCAGGTTATAAAGATCATCAATTTTATTCTGGACATGTTGGCTTTAGATTTCTATGAATCATCCAGGCATTTGGTGATTTATAAGTAGACCTGGGGTGGGGGAGAGAGAGAAAAGAGAAAGGGGAAAGAGGAACAAAGACAGAGACAAACAGAGACAGAGACAAAAATACAGAGAAAGGCAGACAGAGACAAAGATAGAAACCAAGCCAGAAACAGACACTAGGGTTAGATTTTAAAACCTTGGAGTCATCTGCCTATAGATGTTTGTTGAAATTCTAAGAGCTGATGTGACTAGTGAGAGGGAGATAGAAGCGCTAGTAAGGGTTTAGAGAGAAAAAAGGGGCACATACAGGGTTTTATAGTACACATTCAATTAGTGGACATGATGTGGATCACCATCTATCAAAGAAGTTAGAGAAGAAATCAGCCAAGGAAGAGGAGAACTAGAAAAGAACAATGGCATTAAAGCATAGAGAAGAAAGAGTATTCAGGAGGATATTGTCAACAGTGATGGAATATTACATGTCAGGAAGACCAAAGATTGAGAAAAGACCATGCAACTTGGCAATTAAAAGATTATTCCCCTAAAGATATGTCCCAAAGTCAAAAGTTGCTCAGCAGATTAAATTCGAGAGTGAGTAGTTGATAATTTAGTCATTATATCCGATCTTTAATTAGGTGATTATTTATTAAGCACAAACTATGTACAGGGAATGTACTGTGCTACTAACTAGTAGAGATATTAAAGAAAATAAGATATTTTCCTTATTCCTGTAAAGAGGTTAACAGTAAAGAAAAATTACTTATACTCAAACAAATGTAATACAAATTAAAATGCAGCTAGAAGGTACAGTGGATAGAAAGCACTGACCTTGGATTCAGGAACACTCATCTTTCTGAATTCAAATTTGACTTCAGGCACATACTAATTGTGTGACCCTGGTCAAGTCCCTTAATTTTGTTTGTCTCAGTTTCTTCGTCTGTAAAGATGAAGAAAAGGAAATGGCATACCACTCTAGTATCTTTGCCAATGAAACCCCAAATGGGATCATGAAGAGTTGGACATGACTAAAAAAAGATTGAATAACAAAAATCAATAAGAATATGAAATATTCATTGTAATATAAAGTAATATCCAACACTAAAAATCAAAGGTATTGATCATTTATTTGAAATTCTTATGTAACAAAGGTTTATTTTCCCTCTCCCACCATGATGCATGAGGGCATATCATTGTGATTTCAGGAGAAGCTTCTTCTCCCAGCTATTTTCTAAAGGAGACTTTAATTCCTGGCAAGAGAAACAGCAGAAAGTTAAGACCATATAGTTTGACTACTCTGTTCTCCTCAGAGAAAATGGAAACTGAACTAACATTATGCCTGTCTGTTCCCTTAAACATTATTTATCTAGAGGATGAGGTTTTCAGTTCAATATAACTTTTGATTTTTGTTCATTATTGGGAAAGAAAAGAACCCCTACCTTTATATCTAAGACTTGACTTTTCTCATAAAGTACCATTTCACAATAGACACATATATAACAATTAGGTAAGAATCCTGTTTGTCCAAGGAAGTATCATAACAAAAATCAGAGAAATTATACATAGAGAATATATGAAGGACCTCTATCACTGGGAGCAAGGCAACTCTGCTTAATAAGAGAGTCTTAGATTTCCCCCAAAGGAAAAATTTCCAAAGCCTCTAGTGAAGCAAGTTGGGGATATAGGGAAATGTGGAGACTACCATCTCTTCTCATGTCAGTTTCTTCCCAGAGTCTTTTTCTTTAGTAATCTGAATATTCATATTCTCTCTTAAATATGGAAACCAGAAGCATCAAAAGCATAAAAAACCTAGAGCATGTGCGCACAAAGGGATTTCAAAGATGATTAAAGAGTTTTCCTCTTTTTTGCTTTCACCAACTCTGCCCCACTCCTGACAGAGGAATAGGGCACAACTCTCCACAAATGATAAGAGAGAATGAATTTTTGAGCTGGATTACACTTAAATGGATGTCTGTCTTCATGTATTTAGGAACTGCCTTCATGCCTGCTAATCCTGGGCTGTTTTTCTCCATATCTATTCAAAAATTCACTCAGAGAATTCGCTCAACGAGTTAGAAGACTTTCTTCATTCCTTTGGATATTCTGAAAATAGTTGGGTACTCTGTATATTTACTTTTCATTCTTTGCTCTTGCCACTTTATCAATCCATTTTCTTTTTATATCACACAATTTTTCAGTGATAATTTCTTATTGGTTGTATGTTAAAATCTGCATTTGCATCTACCACCTGTCTGTCCATTGCCTCCTGTGATACTCATGTTTACTTCGAGGGAAGTAGAAACTAGATCTCACTTCCTTACAGTGCAGAAGTGTTAGCATTTATCAATTTAGAGGTAGAAATAGTGTGGAATATTACAAAGAGAAAAGAATTTATAGTCAGTAGACTTAGGTTACATTCCCAACTGTGCCACTTACTAGCTGTGTGACCTTGAACAAACACAACCTGTTATTTCAAATGCAATAAAGGGCTAATAAAACTAGCTACTTTTCTAAGGATAAAATGCATAGCTCTTATGTTTTGAGCTGAAAGGATCTCAGAGGCCATCAAGCCCAAAGACCCTCATTTGTTAGATGAAGAAAGTGAAACCTAAAGAGATTAAGTGATTTGACCTTGGAATCCAACTTCTGTGAGTCCATAGCCAGTATTGTTTCTATTTTAAAAGTCTGAATCCATAGACTATGGGAAGTATTTGGAAAACATGATAAGTTATTCTGTTATCTGAGACAGGAACTTATATTTTTAAAATAGAAGTCTAATTAGTAATATCTGATTCATCAATAAGAGACTTATTAAAGAAAGTGAAGAGAAATAATATAACACTGACAGACTGCTTTAAAAATGGTGATTTTTAAAACAATTTTTCTTCATATTTTTATTGATACCTTTGTTCATCAGAATCACTTATTATTTCCAGTTTTCATTCCATATTCTGATTCCTCCTCTGAAAGAGCCGTCCCAAATAACAAATAATTTTAAACTCAATTTTTAAAAAGTGTTATGTAAAAGAATTGGAAAATAAGTAAATGCCCATCAATTGGGGAATAGCTGAACAAATTGTGGCATATAAAGATAATGGATTATTATCTTTAAAAAATGATGAACAAGCTGATTTTAGAAAGGTCTGGAAAGATTTAGATGAATTGAGGCTGAACGAAACATGTCGAACCAGGAATACATTGAACACAATAACAGCAAAAATGTGCAATGATCAACTATGAAAACCTTGGTTCTTTTCAATTCAGTGATCAAAAAAAAATCCCAATGGACTTTGGACAGAAAATGACATCTGTATCCAGGAAAAATACTAATGAGACTGAATGTAAATCAGCACATGCCATGTTCACTTCTTTTTTTCTGGTTTTTTAAAATTATCTCTCCCATGGTTTTTCCCTTTACCTCTGATTTTTTTCTCCCAACATGATTCATAAAGTAATGTATATTTAAAATAAATAAATTTATTAGAAAAAAAATAAAGTGTTATGTAAGTCTCACTAAAATTCTACTCAGAGAATTACAGAATGTCAGAGGTGTTATCTAGCCTAATATATTTTTCACTCAAAATAATTTCTAAAACAATATCACCAAATATTCATCCAAACGAGGAGAAATATATTACTGCCAAATGAAGGTTGTTTAATTTTTGGATAGCTCTTAGGAAGTTTTGTTAAGAATTTAGAAATTTATTAGTTAGGAAGTTTACTTTTATTTTTGTTTTTTCTTTATATTGAATAACTTAAATTTACCTCTTTGCAACTTCCTATCAATTCTTCTAATTCTGATCTCCAGAATCAAGCAGAATGGTTCTAATCCTCCTTCTATATGAAAGAAATAGTTAAAGACAGCTATCATGTTCTTCCTTAGTCTTCTTTTATTCAGCCTAAGAATGCCCAATTTCTCCACAGACAAATATACATAAATAAGCAGAAACAAAATATTTTCAAAGTACAAAGTTATTTGGAAGAAATACAATATTGACAACTAAGGGAGAGAGGTAAAGACTTCCCATGGTAAGTGTCAGTATAGCTAAGTTTTGAAGGAAGCTATAGATTCTGAGACAAAACAGAGGAATGCTTTCTAAGCACATACACATTCTATGCAAAGCTACAGAGTTGGGACTTGGATAAGTCATATGTAAGGGAACAGTGAAATTTCTTGTCCTATTCTAGTTAACATAAATCTAAAAGGGCCAGATTTCTTGATGATTGAATAAACAAGTTAATTAAAGGTATAAACTAGGCTAAGTCCTTAATCAGTTTGGTCAGAGTGAAAGTATATTAGATATTGAATTAAAGCAGATAATACCACTCAGATAACATTTCATGATAAATTTAAAGAATAAGCACATCTTGTGGAGTCATTTATAAAACAGCAAGCCATTGTAGAAATATAATCATTTCAATAGGGGAACAATAAACTTCAGAAGCTTCTAAGCTCAGGGATGCTTTGAATAGGTAGACTCTTGTGCCTTAAAGAGCAGTAAGGGGTTGGAAAAGAACTCAGAGGGATTGCTAGAATTCCTTCCCCTTAAATATATTAAACATGTGATGATGTTTAAAAAGATCTGAAGATTAAGTGTTCCTATTGATAATAGCGTCCACGGGAGTTGATAACTATTTTTGGAGCTTCAGTACCTGATAATAATAAATGCATTGGGTTCTAAGAGAAATACTAAGAACAAACTAGACATCAAATAAAGACAGTTTCTAGAGTTTACGAAGTCACTGAACCATGTACCAGTACTCTACAAAGGAAGAAAAGGACATTCAATAGTCAGCAGTTATGAATTTATTATTTGGTCACACATTTTCCCTGCTTTCCTTTAAAACTTTGTATATTCCCCAAGTTAGAAAGGAGAAGTTTTATACCAACTATTCTTATTTTAAAATTATATCTGGCATATATATTTTTTATTTTATTATAATTTCATTTTATTAAATTTTATTTTTTAATATTTTATTATATTTCTATTATATAAATTTTTATTATTATAATTTTATTAAAGAATGAGCCTCAAGGGGAATATTTCACTTGTACAGGAAATGATGATCAGTTTGATTGAAGTGTAGATTACAATCTAACTCACTTGCATATCATAGCATTTTCTCCTGATGTCAGGGTCTTCTAGAACAAAGGACAAACAACAAGATTTCATGGAAGAGGGAGTGTGGTGAAATGTTTGGAAACATAGTCATATTGTCAAAGACTTTAAATGTAAGACAGAGATATTTGTCTTTTAACACTGAATCAACAAAAAGCCACTGAAGCTTCTTGAGCAGATGCGGTTAGACCAGTGCTTTAGAAATATCAATTTGACAACTATGTGGAAAATGGATGAAAAGATTGGAGACAGTAATAACATTTAAGAGTCTATTTCAATAAAATTGCCAAGGCTTCAGGAAAGCTTGAACTAGAGTGGTAACTGAGTTCTTTCTACTGTCTTGTGTGTTTTCTAAAGAAATCTATAATGATAGAAAAATATTTATAATTTAATCACAAAATTAATAATGAGATTCTAAAATTCATTAATCAAAAAAGTATTTACATCTTAGCAAAACTATTTTAATGTAAAACATTATTTTAAAAATAGATTCTTCTAACAATATTTTGGCACTTTACTCTTTGCAACATACTCTACCATATAGCTACACAAGACACTGAATTTTGCAATTTCTTGCTTTTTAATTGCTGTTTCTGATAACTGTAATGCTCCCCCTCTTCACTTCTATGGTTTCCCTAATTGCCTTGAAGATTCAGTTCAAATTCCATTTTCTATAGGATGCTTTTCTCCTATCTCTCCCCACCCATTCCTAATCCCCCATATTGCTTAAGCTTTCTCTACACCCAAATCCCCTTTATATCTTTTATGCCTATATCCCACTCTTCTCCCATTTTCTTCTTCTCTGAGATTATTTTCCATCATATATGTGTGTATATGTGTGCAAATACTGTGACTATATATGCACATGTATATACAAATATATGTATACATATGCATATCCATATACATATGTACACATGTACATATACCTGTATCACAGATGCATATTTATTTAGTTGTTAGAACATGAACTTCTTCAGGGGAGGGACCATGTCTTTTTTTCTTTTTTCTTTGTCTTTTTCTTTAATCATTTAGAAGGGTGCCAGATAATGTAGTTGTTGCTTGATAGATTCTTGTTGACTGATTGTGATATAAATATATCATGAAGCATGATTAGTGAAATTTTACAGAAAAATGAGAAGTTTCAGGATCTATCATTTAGTTGGGTGCCTAAAGATATATAGCAACTTTTATGAGAAAGTTGCATTTTTAAAACTAGAAGCTGCTTTCTTAAATTAAGAAATTTCATTTGTTCTGATTCTGACAATATTTAGCAATAATCAAATAAGTCAACTCCCCTCATGCCCCATGTAGGGAAATAAACATTTTGTGGACATCAAGGAGGAAGGAAATTGGGGGAGGAGAAGCTTTCTTTATCTCTTGTACCCTCTTTAAAATATGATGTGCAAGTGAAGGTAAGAATCATGTTTAGTGATGGAGAGTAAAAAAACAAACAAACTGGGAAACCTGGTAGAGTTCTTTTTCTGAATTTCATCTTTTTGGCTTCAAGCTACAGAATCAGTCTATGGAATCCAGATCTAAACAACACCCATCTTCAACTATCAGCTAATTATTAGGAAGTAGAGCTTAAAAACTTAGCTTACATTATGAACAACTGGTAGCTCCAGCTCAATATCTCTGGTATTAAAAAACAATGTCTTGTTAAACTCAGAAAAGTAAATATCTAGTATATGGAGGAGGTTCAGTCACTGTTGCAAAGTGGAAAAGTATTAACAGTATGAAGAGGTATTGAGGAACAGAACAACCTTTATAAGATCCATTAATTCATAGCACATACAAGAATATTTGCTGAACCTGAACAAAAGACCTGTCCTGTCTGGGAGCTTCAACTAGATATCCATACGCACTTAAATTCATTTATTTTTTCCTAAAGAAAGACCAAATGATAGCAGATTTAATATTAATGAGACCATAAAGGCCATTAATCTAATCACCTCATTTTATAGTTCAAGACTCAAAAGATGAAACAATTTATTTAAGGCCACATAAGTAGTATTTAGGAGAGTAAAAAAAAAAACTACTTTTAGAACTAGGAGGCCCTTGTCAACAAGTCTCACTTCTGTCATATATTAGCTTTATGATCTTGGGAAAGTCATTTAACCTCTAAGTCCTCCATATTACTCTCAAGTAGCAAAAAAAGTTCCAACTTGAGAGTTTTCTTATATGGCACTTCTTTAAATCCGAAGTGCAATTCCTATCCCATGGTGATAGGAAGTATCACAGTTGATATTGGTATTGGGCCTTCTATTCCAAATGCAGAGCTCCATTGTATCTCACTGTCTAAGACAGGAAAAAAAAAAAAAAAACGAGCTCATATTAAGGATGAGGAAATTGAAGGTAAATAAGGTTAAGTAGACTGCTCAAGATCACCCAGCTAGTGAGTAGGAGAGATTGGATTTGTTTTTCCCCAACATCTCTAACCTCATCTTTTTTATTGATGACACTGTCCACTTTTTACATTATAATAAAGACCCATTCTTAATAAAATTCATCTTAGTCAAGAAATCCCTCTGCACCATTAACCTTGAGAATACTCTCAGCAGACCAGCACAGTGTATTCCATGGCTTTCTCTGCTCAACTCAAATTTAACTACTGCTCTGATTCTCCACCTGCTCCAGCTTTTATCCTACACCTGCAGAACCATTGATCACCTAATATTATGAACTCTACCCAATCTCCTCCTCCAGGGTCACTTTTCCCCAAGTTTTCCTTTGTCTATTCCAGTCACCTTAGCCCATGTTGTACTACTAGACTAAGGCTTAGAGCCAGTGGATTGCCCCCCTTCCCACTCCAGGTTATACCAAGACTAGTGCAGTTGTTCTATCCACATTGCAACCAATGTTCCTCTTCCTGCACACTTATTCTCTTCTTTGAATTAATGTATCTCCTATTTATAAAAATGTTCAATAATATATATTATTGTTATTGTTGTTATTCAGTTGTTTGGTCATATTTTTTGGTCATATTGACTCTTTGTGACCTTGTAGACTGCTTTCCTCCCGTGGGGAATTTTTGGCAAAGATTCTTGGGTTGTTTGTCATTTCCTTGTTTAGTAGATCACTTTTTTTTCTGTCAAAGTTCTCTACTATGACCTATCTCTCTTGGATAACTTTGAACACCATAGCTTATGGTTTCATTGTGCTACACAACTTTCTCTGACACAACAAGACAGTGATTCAGAAAGTACTTTTTTATTTTATTTTTTTAGAAAAATGGGTTAAATGACTTGCCCAACTAGGAATTGTCTGAGGCTGGATTTGAACTCAGTTCTTCCGGTCTCCACGATCCACTTCATCACCTTAGCTGAACAATAATGACCATAGGGAATAGTAATTTTGATGCTGGCAGAACATTAGGATAAAAGTCATCTGCCCCACAGATTCTCTATTACAAACTAAAGTTTCTGAGAAAATTTGCTTGTATAAAGGCTAGCATTCAGGAACATTGTGAAAGTTTAAAAAAAAAAAAGAAATGTACTCACCTAACCAAAATGATAGAATAAACTTATGAAGTAGGAGTTAAGACAAAGACTAGGAAGTTCAAAATACAGACAACTTAAGTTTACAAGGTTTGCTTGCTTTTCAGGGCAGCAGATCTGGTTTTTAAAATAATTTTATAATCCCTGAGGCTATTGGGTAAAGAAACTTAAAACCCCTAGCCCATTCCTTAGAGGAAATTCCTTATGGCAATTGAATTTCAGGGGAGAATTCGTAAACATAATAGCAAATTTCTCAGCTGATAAACAATAAGAGAAGAGTATCTCAGAGGATAACAGATGCCAGCATTACTGGAAAAAAAATAGCACTTTTTGTGTTATGTGCAACATTTCAGGGAAAGTATTATCATTTGGGAGTACAGAAGTATTCCTCTAGGAGCATTGGTTTTCCTGTTTTTACATATTATCTATTAATAAAGAGTGTTCTATTTTTGTACCATGGTTACATGTTTTCCCTTCTAGTGGAGTGAGATTTTGGGGTTGAGAATATCCCAGGACATATCAGGAATTTTCTTCAGTCATCTTGCCATGCTGTTTAAAGCCTTTTATTTTAAATCCCAGCTTTGTAAACTACTCACAACTCTATGTGGAATCTCGCAACTGAATATGGGGATTGTGAAATTATGATTTATTATCAGTAAATGATTTGTATATCTATTTTATATGCCAATATACTTGGGATCACATAAAATTTCTCCAGCAAAAAACAGTCAGGAATGGAAAAAGTTTCTTTTAAAGCTGAAAATCAGCAAATGGGTAGTTGGTGGAGTATATGATGAAATCTAGAGGAGTGCAGCTAGGTGGGAAATGAAAGGATGGTCATCCTGAGTTCTCTTATTAAATGGAAGTCTAGAAGGAGTTTTCTGTTGTCCACTTTCCCCTTTCTCCAGTTAGAGGGAGGGACAGGTGCAAAGTGGGTACTGATGAGGTGTGAGATTTGGGTTGATGTGATTTTCCAGGAAGATGAGTTTCTGGGAAGCATGATAAAGTGCAAAATAGAGCTGCTAGTAGAAAATGAAGAAGACCATGTCATTCATCTATTCATTTGATCAATATTAATTAAGCACTTATAAAGTGCATGTTACTTTATAGGTGTTATATAGATACACTCTCTGCCATCTGCAACAAAATTAGTAGAATAAAAGAGGCAAATATATTTGCTTAATACACATATGTATGAATATACATATATACATATGTATATGGGTATATCTATGTCTATATTCATATATCTATCAATCTATATATATGTAAATGTAATATCTGAATGGTCTAGTAAAAGAGAAACATCAGTGAGGACCCATGAGCTGTGATTATGAAGAATTACCTTCAAAGAGCTCATACTCTAATGGAAGAAGAAATACATAAACAGAAATTGAAAAGTATGATAAGGGGAAGGTAGCTGTTAATGAGGCAATACATTGGTAAAATCCAGAGTAGTGCAGCGTGGTAGGAAATGAAGAGGTGACTGTCCTGGGCACTCTTCTTAGATGGAAAATTTTGGATAACTTCTCAAATATCCACCTTTCATATCATGCCTTGAATCTGTGATTGCTTTCAGGTGTCCCATGGTCAAGGGGGTCACTGGCTACACAGGGAACTAACTGATCATTATGATATCACTTTGCCCAAAGTCATGTTCTAGTGTAGAATCAAAATAAGGGGTACTTATGTTAGGTGAAATAGAATGAAGAGAAAACATAGATAAAACTTATTTATACCAATAGAGAAGAAGCCAGAGAATGATCTAAAGAATCTCAGGTTGATTCTTTCCAACTATTCATTATTTGGAGGTAAATTGATGATAATTCCCTCAGGTGATGCTATGTAACAGTGTAGAAGCACCTACATATTGAAAGCAGCAATTTTCTTATCCTTACTTAGAGAGTTTATAACTTATTTGCACTATTATTATTTTAATATTTATCATGAAATATGCAGATTAGAGGAAGTTGTTTTATAAAAGAGATAAAATGACCTTTTGTTCTTTGGGCATTCATTAGAAATAAAGGAAATCAGTTAGTCATTTAACAAGCATTCTTAAATACTATATGCTAGCCACCATACTAAGTTGTGAATTATACAAAGAAAAGCAAAAACCCAGCCCTCTAGGAAATGATGCTCTGAAGTTAAATTTTTGCTTTGTGACCTCATGATGATGAAAGGGAAAACATAAGAGAAGGGTAGGAAATTAAAGTTACTGAAAAGTTTCATTCCAATGGCACATGAAGACCCAGATTGCTGAACTATTCAGAAATCAAAGTTTAGGGAGGTTTGAGAATAGTAAAAAAAAAAAAAATCTCTAAGTTGACACAATTAGGGCACATCAAGGGGTCATATCAGATACCAGGTGTAAGCTCTTACTTTTTTGAACTATAGGTAAATCTTATCCAGAAGACAACCTTATATAGATATAATAATAATTTAACAATTTATATTTTATATCTGTGCATTCCTCTGTAAGAGTCATCCCTTCGAATTCAATTGCTTCCCACTTGGCATCTTTAAGTCAAGTTTGAGACCGAGTACATTTTTATTGCTGAGTTATAAAATTCAGAAAGAATGAGTTACAGTTGAATTGATGGCACATAACTTTAACTATTAAACATAGCAATAAAACTATAATAAAACCCTCAAAAAGATTGTTGTAGAGTAGACATTTGTATTTGAAGGATTGGCTTGCTTTCTTCTTCAGGTAGAAATGATCTAAAAATGATTAAAATATGTTGACTGTACAAAGAACTGATATTGTTTATCTTTGGGTCAAAAATTTAATTGATTTTTTTGTTCTCAGAGATAAGGAAGAAATGGAAATGTGTTAAGCCTAGAAACTGCAACCAATCAATTACTGAGAAGTAATAGAGTCCAGGATCAAGTAAGATAACAAGGCTTAGAAATCAGTTTCATCAAAGGGCTTTATAAGTGCTATTGCAGCAAATCACGCTTCTGTATAAATGAGCATTACCATTTCCACTATATATGATACAATTAAATGTTGAAAAACAGATGAAATAATGTCTGAATCACCTGTCATATTAAAGACCATACATTTCACTTAGCTGTTATAAAAATATGTTTACAGGTACATTTACTAATTCCCAGGAAAATAATTTCTTTAAAGTGGAATCAATCAATAAAACAATAAACATTTATTAAAAACCATCTATATACCAGGAACTCTGCTAAATACTGGGAATAAAAAGGAAGGCAAAAGACAGTCTCTATCCTCAAAGGAGCTCACAATCTAATGGGAGAAGACAGTACATTTTTTTAAAGCTGAAAATCAGGGAATGAGTAGTTGATGGAGTACATGATGAAATCCAGAAGAGTACAGGTAGGTGGAAAATGAAGACATAGTTGTCCTTAGTTCTTTTGTTAAATGGAAGAGCTAGAAAGAGCTTTCTGATGTCTCCCTTTCCCCTCTCCAATTTGAGGAAGGGAAAAAGAGAGAAGTCTGAAGTGGATATTGATGATGTGTGAATTTTAGGGTTGATGTGTTCTTCCAGGAGGATGAATTTCTGGGAAGTATGATAAAGTCCAGAATAGAGCAACAAGTAAAAAATAAAGAGGGCCATGTCATTCATGCATTCATTTGATCAATATTTATTATTATTATTAATAATAATTAATTATATTGTTACTTAATAAGTATTCTATAGATATACCCTCTGCCATCTAGAACATAACTAATTGAATAAAAGAGGCAAATTGGTTTGCATATACACACAGATATATGTATGCATGTGTATATACACATATGTATACATATGTATATGTGTGTATAGATACATAGATGTTTATATATGTGTGTGTCTATATATTCTATCTCTCTTTATCTATCTATAAGACCCTAATTTTGGGATTCAGGGTATTCACAAATTGTTTTCAAGTTGAGTTTATCTTGTGCTACTCGTCTTTATAATTGTTTATTGATTAACTTATTGACATATACTCTGTTCTAGTTAAACTGGATTGCTTTCCACCAGCCATTCTACTTGTCTTCTCCTAGATTAGTTTCTTTGTTCACTTCATCTCCATTCTTGGTATTTTGAAAATGGATTCCATTTTTTGATATTTTGAAGTCCCTGCCTTCCATGAAATTCTAATTCTGATCTCTCTTCAGTGAAGCTTTTCCCACCCATTGATCCCCAGAGGGGGTGGAGATGAGAGTGGGGGTAGGGCAGAAAAACAAGTAAAATGTATGCTCCTAGCAATCTGTCTGGAACTCCCCTCTGGACTAATATTATCACTTCCCCCTTCATCACAGATATTTGTGTAAATGATTACTATCCTCCTATTAGATTATAACTTTCTTAAGACTGTGTCATATCTGTCATTGTATCAATACCTATGGACTAGAAAGAAGAGAAAGATTCAGTGAATGGGGGTCAGACTTTAAAGAAAGAGAGAAGGAGACTAAAACACACTGAGTGAAATCTGTGTGTGTGTATGTGCATCTGTATATCATATATATATATATAATATACACAGACGTGTGTGTGTTAGTTGTCCTTCCTTCTTGAAGAGGAACAAAATAACATCACTATGTTAGAGTCAAGTTACAGTGTGTCCAACTGTGGCTGATCAAACCAATGTGAGCTCAGAATGCTCTGGTACTGGTTGGACACAAATAGTCCATATGAACATTTGGGATGGATTCTTTAACTGAGCATCTAGCGTTTCTTCTGAGTTAATTCAATTCTGCTTTGCTCATAGAGCATTGCACCTTTTCTGTTGAGAGCACGCCATTCTGGGTAGTCCAGTGCCAATCTAGTCTCCTAGAGGTACCTTTAGTGTAAGGGCTTCAAATCTACTTTCCACCTTTGGTGTCTACCTGATTCACCTAACTCTCACTATGGCTCCAAGAAGTTGGGGCATGTGGGGCAGTTTACCCCAGTAAACTGTTTTGGCAGAAGGGCTAAACCAGGTTTAGGGTCACTGAGGGATCTCAAACCCTATAATGAGTTATGAAGTGTCTAGCTCAAGTATGTGAAGACTTCCCATGGTGGAGTGGATGAATGAGAATAATATATATGTGTGTATGTTCACATACATATGTGTGTGTATTTATATGCATATGCATTAATTTGAGAAGGGGAAAGAAAGAGAGAGAGAGAGAGAAGAGAGAGGGAAAAGGAGGGAAGGAGGGAGAGAAGAAGGGAGGGAGGGAGAGAGAAAGGAAGGGAGGGAGGGAGGGAAGGAGGGAAAAAGGAAGGGAGGGAGGGAAGAAGGAAGAAAGAGAAAGAGAGAGAGAGGGAGAGAGAACAAAGATATCAGGAAAGACTTCCTTTAGAATTTTGAAAGAATCTATTATGTCTGAGACAAAAATGAGAGGAGGGAAAGAATTCTACATGGGTGTCAGTGCATATAAAGAAAACTTTGTGGTTGTTCTGTCATTTTTCAGTCATGTCTGACTCTTTATGACTCTATTTCAGATTTTCTTAGCAAAGATACTGGAGTAGTTTGCCACTTCCATTTTCAGATCAATTTACAAACCATGAAACTAAGGCAAACAGATTATGAGCCTTCCCCAGGATCACATAGCTAGTATGTGTCTGAGAAGAAATTTGAACCCTAGAAGTTTCCTTCCTGACTCCAGGCTCCCTATCTTCTCCACTCTGTCACCAGAATGCCCAGTAAAAAAAACAGCAATTTGGCCAGTTTGACTAGAACTTGAAGTGCCTGAAGGGGTGTAATTTGAAATAAATCTGAAAAGAGATGTTAGGTCAAGAGCAAAGAGCTTT
This sequence comes from Antechinus flavipes, assembly GCF_016432865.1. Lineage (NCBI taxonomy): Eukaryota > Metazoa > Chordata > Mammalia > Dasyuromorphia > Dasyuridae > Antechinus > Antechinus flavipes. The sequence continues at coordinate 67,432,633 of NC_067401.1, read as the reverse complement.
CAATGACAAGTTGGAAAGTTGTATTTGCAAAAAGAAGAAGAAATAGAGACCCACTAAAGTTAGCTACATAAGGAATTAATATGATCACCTCTGCACTTTAGGAAGATTATATATTTTGAAAACTGGAAGATGAATTAGAGGGGGGACGAACAGAATCTGACTCTTGCATTAATTTCAGAAACATTGAAAATATTTCAGGAAATAGTATATTGGCAAAGGTTTTTTTTGAAAATTTACCTTTCAATTCTTATAAAAGGAATTTCAGAGTCATATTTTATCAACTTATGAAGGAAGTATTGAGAGGTATGAACTAAGAAGAATTTTTGCTATATCCTAGTGATTTATTTGTCTTTAAGAAAATGTTGGAAAAGGGCAGCATGGGCCCTGAAGCCAGGAGAACCTGAGTTCAAATGTGGCCTCAGACACTTAGCACTTACTAGCTGTGTGACTCTGGGCAAATCACTTAATCCTAATTGCTTTGCAAAAAAATCTGTTTGTTATCATTGATCAGGCTCTCAATGATTTCATTAATGAGTATGCAGTTGGGATGAAAGAAGCACAGATCAAGAAAGGTAAATCTTCTCCTGACTCCTCATATGCTATTTAAAGACTTATTGAATAAGAAGTATGAATGAGCTTTTGGGATTTAACCCTAATGTTAGCCTATGAAAACCCAGGCAAGTACATGATGAAGTACCGGCTAGCCCCTATGCTTAACAAGCTCGTCTTGTTCATCTTCACCTCCTGTTTTCCCTGGCTTCCTTCAAGTCCCAGCTAAAAGTTCACCTTGTACAGGAAGTCTTTCCCAATCCTTATTATAGCATCTTCCCTTTATTGATTATTTCCAATTTGTTCCATCTCTAATGATGTTGTGTGAATATTGCCTCCTCTTCCCCTCCCCTCATTAGATTGTTGAAATCAGATTCTTGAAACCAGGGATTGTTTTTGCCTTTCTTTGTATCTCCTTACAGGACTGTACAGTCTTTACAGGACTTAGCACAGTGCCTGGCACATAGCACATGCTCAAAAGTGTTTATCAACTGATGACATTTCTAGAAGAAAAGGCATACTACAATAAATTACACTAGTCAAGTGCTTGGAAAGAACTTACATTTATCAATAGAGATCTTAATAACAGGGAGGTATATCATATTGACATATGAAAGGAAGCTAAAATGTCATATGGTACAACCTTTCTATTTTACAGATGATGAAAATGAGCCTTGGAGAAATAAAGTGATTTGAGGATAGAAAGTGACCACATCAGTATTTGAACTTACATCTTCTGATTCCAAATCCAACCTATTAATACTGAGCTATGCTACTTCTTTTTGTTATCTAGAATACATAATGAAGATTTCTGTCAGAAATAGGCTGTCATTGTTTAAAAATTATGTGCTTGGAATTCAATTTAAAGTATGAACTATTGAACAAGGCAGTGAGGTGGTGCAGTAAAGACAGCAGTAGGATTAGAATAAGGAAAACCTGCTCAAATCCAGTCTCAAAAATTTGGCAACTGTGTGACCCTAGGGAAGTCACTTAACATCATTTGCCTCAGTTTCCTTATCTGTAAAATGACCTGGAGGAGGAAATGGCAAACCACTTCCAGCATCTTTGGCAATAAAACACTCAAAAGAGTTATGAAGAGTTGGACACAACTGAACAGTAATAACAACAACAAAAATTTTGAACAACATTTAAGTTGGATGCTCCCAGACAGAGATGGTTTATAGGATTATCCAACCACAAATGTGGTGGGCATTATAGGACAGGAGAGTTCAATGTGAAAGCAGATGCTTTATTGTGTATCCCATTGTATATTTGAAATGTTGATTATCGCTTATCATAAAAGAAGTGAAGGCAATTTGTGAGAAGGAAGATGCCATATCTTTGTCATCTGAAGGTACACCTAAATATTTGGGGCTTCTACCAGAGAGCATGACAGCATCAATATTTATGAAATTTATTCTATGGATCCAAGCTTCCTTTCCTCAGTTTTACTTTGATAAGGGGAGATGGGAGGAGTTGTCGTGAGAATCTATATGGAGTGAAGTTATACAAATCAAGAAGCAATGCAACAATCCTTGGGAACTTAAACTTTATTCACCATGATATCTGGTATCATAGCTGAGAACTCCAATGGAATTTAGTAGGTGGGAGGAGGGAAGGAAAGACAAAAAGCAATAGAGATGTGAGAGAATGCCAGCCCCGAAGCAAGCCACATGAAAACTCCCAGAAGGAATGATATAAATAGTGAAAAACAGAACAAACAGCTTATGATATCATAAGAATCCAACAGTAGACATGGTTTTGGAAGTGTGCATTGACCTAGTTATGCAATATGCCTTGACTATGAATTTCCTCTTTGTGTGAACCTTCAAAGTAGAGTTTTCTATTGGAGGCGTGGTAACCTATTTACCACATGTCACATCTCACTTTATTTGCTGTTCTGCATAATTAAGTGCCTTTTGCTTGTAATGTATCCTTTGGACTAACTGGTAAGAACAAGCATATTAATGGGAAATCATTGGCTATGTTTTGAGTGACTACTGATCCATAGGCTATTTTGAGTCTTGAATAGTTTTTAGGGCTACCCATGGGAAAGAGGAGTATCCTAGGGATTTTGTTGATCTAAAATTTAAAAACTGAAATGTTTAGCCTCTTAACTATATAAATAGCATTATGGGGGAAAAAACAAGAAAGATTTGGAATTTGATAAAAACTAAAGTAGTACTTCAAAATTGTCATTTTTTTCAACTTTCTGGGTGCTTTGAAGCCTTAAGATGACATGAATTTTTATGAAAGCTTTTCCTGTATGAATTCACAGGTCCTTTGTAACCACTTCAGAAATAGACTTTTATCCTGGAGTATGACAAATGAGTTCATCTCAGTGTAATGTTATCTTTGGTGAACTGTTTTCCTCAAAGTCATAATTAATTTCTGTAGACCACAAGGATATAATCTATTAACCTGGAAATGAATTTCACTAATTGACATAATCATAATAATCTTAGTTACCCAAATTAATTTTGGCCATATTTATCCTGAAGTGTAAGGGCTGGCTGGTAATAGTAAAAGGATTCTAAATGATGACGATTTCAGGATTCTTGTATATTACTGGGTGGATATTAAAGGATAGGAATAATTGTTGTTGTCTGTCTGCCTACATGGTTGATACTCTATACTTGGATTTATGTGACATTTCTAGTCTTCATAAACTGGGAAATCAAAATAGAAAAGGGCAAGACTAGTGAGATGAGTTATAGGTAATAATACTGTGCAATTTACAGTTAAATCTCCTGAGGGAAATTTCCCATTTTTAAAAAAATCAACCAGTAACTGAAATTAATGAGTAAATGCCAAATGATTATTATACACTTAATATATGACAAACCTTCTGTTAAGTGCTAATGCTTTTTTTTTTAACCTATATAGTAAATCACTAAATTTCTCTTATTTCCTCAGTTTCTTCCTTGTAAAGATTGGAGATTGTGCTAGAGGACTTCTGAGGTTCTTTCTAGCTCTAAATGTTTCTCTACTTACTCAGAGTTATGATATGCTTAAATGCATATCACAAAAGATCTTACCTGACTTCAGTTAGTCAGTTCATTCCAATATCTCTGTACCTTAATATCATTCCCCTTTTCCCTCTTCTGCTTAAATTGATACTATGGGAAAAACAGTGTTGGGAAGATCTTAGTTCAACACCTCTTTGCCACTTACTAGCTATATAACTAGGAACAAGTTATTTAATCTCTCCAAGACTCAATTTCCCCATCTAAATTGCCCGTGTAAAATGGACAATTATACAACTGTAGGATATCCCACAGTAGATGGTTGTGAGGCTTAAATGAGATCACATAAAGTGTTTTGTAAACTTTAAAAACACTATATGATCCAAGTCAGTAAGTCAGTCAATAAATATTTATAAAGAGCCTACTTACTACATACCAGATATCAAACTAAATTCTGGGGATGCAAAGAAAGGCAAAAGGGAGTTTCTACTACTAAGAAAATAATCATCTTGAGTGAAGAGAGCCCATTGGCTTTAGAATCAGAGGAAAGAGCTTTAAATTCTATCACTGTTCCTTCCTACTTGTGTGACCTTGGGCAAGTAACTTCATTTTCTTTTCATATCTGTCAAAATGAGAGAATTAAACTAACCTTTGAAGTTTCTTCCAGATCTAAACTTATGATCCTTTAAATTCCATATTTCTTAGCAGCATTTCAATCAAAAACTACTTTCTTATAAAAAGTTTATATTCTGAAACCAGCTATTCATAAAAGGTATCTTAATGGTTTTTGATTGATCCATGAAGTTTCCAAAGGAGAACAGTCAAAAAGTCTTAAAAACTGGGAAAATTGATGATAGATTAACAACTTGATGAAATATAATTGCACTAAAGAATTGAAATTTTCAAGGTAATCCAAATTCAAGTATATACACACTACACATAAATACATAAATGCATTCCTCTATGTGCCCTTCTTCCATAGAGATATTCAAACCACTTCAGCAGCCACATTCACTCATATGACAGTTTTGAATTACCCTATGAAATAAACTACAGCAGCTTATGCTAATGAGTTGATGATATTTATTGAGAAGTCCATTAAATATGCAAACATGTGCTCAATAAAACAAGCTGGAGGGTTGCAGTTTTTGGAAAAGAGTACAATCTGTTAGCAATACTGCATCCTTATAGCATTTCCATCTGAATGGCACTAATGATGCACAGGCTGAACGAGTGGAATGGAAGGGAATTTTCAAGGCTGAGAGCTTTAGTTTAGCAGCTGTTTAACCAAAATCCAAATGAGAAAGATATAATTCATGCATGCATACTAACCACATTTGCTACATAAGGAAAGTAAGGATACATGAGGAAAATTCAGAGGAGGAAACAATTTGATATTTTAAAACTTCCAAATGTAGAGGGAGAAGAAATTATCAAACTTATTTATTCCATATCACAAATTTTGTCATTTTTAACACACTTATCTAACTGAAAGTCTGATGACATTACCATCCTTCTAACCTCAAATTTGTCTTTTATCTTTCCTTCTCATTCACTTTCACATATAGTAGGTATAAAGAACTGGGATGGCAAAGTAAATACAATATTGAATCTGGAATCAGGAAAAAACTGATTTCAAATCTAGTCTAGTAGTTGGGTGACCCTGGACAAGTATCTTAATTTCTGTTTACTTCAATTTCCTCAACTGTTAAATGGAAATGATAATAGCACCTACTTCATGGCCTGGTTGTAAGGATAATGAGATAACATTTGTAAAATGTTTAGTATAGTGCTGACACATTTGTTCAGTCATTTTATTTGTGTTCAACTCTTCATGACCCTATCAAATTTTCTTGGCAAACATACTGCAATGATTTGTCATTTTTTTCTCTAGTTTATTTTTTCCTCTTTTTTTACAGATAAGGAAAGTAAGGCAAACAGGGTAAAGTGACTCACTTGGAATCACACAGCTAAATAAGTGTCTGAGGCCAGATTTGAATTCAAAATTAGTCTTTCTGACTTCAGGCCCAGTATTCTTCCCATTATGCTATTTAGCTGCTCTTGTCCATGCATAACAATCATTTAATAAATGCTTTTTTTCTTCCTTCTGATAATTAAAATGTGAGGCCGGTTCTTCCTCCACTCACTTTTGCCACAACTACCCTCATCCAGATGTTCATCTCTTCTGGTCTAGAGAACGGTATCCTGCTATTCTAATCAGCCAGGTCCCCCAGTCCACTCTTCACATTCTTGTTGTCCAGCTTCCTAATACACTGCTCTAATTCTATCACTCAAAAACTTTCAGTGATTCCTTATCACCTTCTGAATAAAGCCCGAGACACAGAAAGTTCTTGAGAATGACATTTTAAAGAAACAGAGAGAAACAATCTCCAAGAAGACAGAAAAAGGATGATCTACAGAGATGGATGTAAATATACAAGGAACTCATTCAGCTTAGGTTTTTTTTAACAGATAATTAAAAATAATGTTATTTAAGAGGAGAGATGATTAGAAAAGCACGATTCAATTCTGAATGACTAATATCAGGAGTGCTAAGGCTCAATTGTGGAAATACAATAATAAAGCAATAAAGAGGGTTTCAAAAACTATTTTGGGGCAAGAGGACAAAAGAAGAATTAGAATTCATGTTTGGTGAGGATGGAATAATGATGATGATGATGGATGATGGGGGAAAAGCACTTCACAAGAAAAAAATGCCTTTCACTCAATTAAACACCATTCTGTACAAGACACTCAGTATACAAAGGCAGAAACAAAGCTATATTTGCCTTTAAGAGCTTATAGACATAGTCATGTGTAATAATGTCAGTCAAGAGAGATCAATGATCTATGAATATGTAAAGAAAAGAATACTAATAGCTATGAGAGCTTAGGAATCTTTTTCTTCTTGTGAAGGTCATCTCAGTATCAAGGGAAGTGGCAATGGACTGAGCATTGCAAGAAGAAAAAGGTTTTGAAAAACAGAGATCAGTATTCTTTGCATTCTAGGCATAGGAAACTACTAAGTGATTATATAGTATCTGGAGATAGTTTGTTTATTTCGGGAAACAGTGATCCAAATTGACTTGAACTTAAAATGAATGAAGAGGAGTAATGTGAAATTAGGTTGCAGAGGGAATTGAAGTTAGTGTGCAGAGGTCTTTAAATATCTGATTAAAAAATTATCCTTTGGAAAAGAGGAGGTTTGCTAAAGTTTTGAGCAAAGGAACAAAATGGTAAGGCCTGTATGCTAGAAAGATTATTTTGGCCTGTATATTATTTGTATATTTTGTATAATATACAATGTATATTATTTGTTTATTAAGGAAGTTGAAAATTGGGAGACAAGTTAGGTACAGATTAAATGGCAAGGAGAACCTGAACAATTTTTCATAAGATTTTGCCTAATGTGTTATTATATTCATTCCCTTTTATATCAGAGCTACTTCTATATATTTCTGTATATCCAAATATTAGTTTCTAAACTTTTTTTAGACAAAAGCTTACTCTGTATATGTTACATATGCATTCTCCTCACTCCAGAATATCAATAAAATGGTTTCTAAGTGGGCCAAATTCATGGCTCAAATTCTTGTTCAATGCCCACTCTATTTACATGCTAAGGACCATAAATAGAATACCAAACTGTTTAGTTGGAAGAGAATAGTAAATTCAATCAGGGAAGTAATCCTCAGCCCTCTCTGTACAACTCTCTGACATCCTCACAATGTCTTGTGTTTGTTTTTACCCCTACCAATAACTATACTACAATGGCTATTGCTTCCTAAACTAAAAGTTATTGCTTTTCTAGAGTGATGTTGCCCAGATCCACATGCCTTAGGATCCGTGGCTATATTTTTTACTCTTTTGTTATATAATCTTGCCTGGCTATCATGTGACTGGGTTGCTCAGACAGCTATAAGATTTCTGACTTACACTTATTTTTTCATGGAAGGCCTTCAGTTCTTGATCCAAAGTAAGTCAATTCTTTTTTTTTAATTAAAAAAATATCCCTTTCCTCCCCTCAAGTCCTCAAGAAGTCTACCATTCAATAGATATATTTATATATGATACATGACAATATGTATGTACAATCACAAATATACATATATGTGGATACTTATAATCATACACATCTATGCTTGTTTGTTTCTCTAAAGGTAGACAACATTACCTTTCATGGGGTGAGTGAATTCTATTCACCTCTTTCCCACTTCCGCCTCTCAAACCATCAGCACTTCATACTGACTAATTTTGAAATTGAGGATGCATCCTAACAACTCCTTTTCCTTTACTTTTCCAATTCAAGTTGCATCAAAGTAGTATTCCCATAATTAAGCTCTGATAAGTTTCAGAAAGAGCTATCATGTACTCAGAAAAACAAGAGTCAAAGAGTGGTGGTTTTTTTTTTTTTTTTTTTTTGGCATGTCTACCATAATGGCAAAGCCCATACCTTGCATAATTATTTATGTATCTATAGCATTCAGCACAGTGCCTTACATAGAACAGAGGCTTACTAAATATTTGTTGGATTAAATCAAAGAGTGACCAAGTGGATTGGAGGAGAAGAGTGATAAGAAAAGGAAAATGGAACAAGGAGAAGATAATGGTCTTTTGGGGACTGCAGTTCTCACTTTTTGTTTAAAAACAAGAACTATCCTTTAAAAAATTAATTCTAGTATCAAAGTTTCTTTCTTAGGACCATGGAACAAGCACAGTCCTAAAATAGAACACAGTAACCCAATTGAAAGGCAAATTTTTAAGAGACTATTTAAAAGAGCAAAGAGAGAGGGGCATGCAGAAATGAGACCATAAACTCCTTAGAGAGAATTGGACTCAGTCCTAGAGTTGATGGACAAACCCAATGATCTCTGTCTCTGGAACTCTAATTCTTTTCACTTCTTCCCCAACCACATAAGTATTTCCCACCCCCACTCTCTTTAAAACAAAAGGCACTTGAAATACTTTATGAAAATAGTCCTTTTGATATGTCATAGTAAAACAACTGAGGTTCTGCCAAGCCTATTGATTGATCCCCTGCCACATTGTCTAGAATGCATCTCAATGTAGCATGAAAGAAAATTTTAAATAAGAAAAAAGAAAATTAATCCCAAGGGATTTTTCAGTGAGTGGGCACTAAAAATTAGAAATAACAATGGATCTGTTCTTGAATTCAGTTAGAAAAAAAATTTAAAATTTAAAATGCATATTAAAGGGAATAATCCTAGGGAGATTTTGAACACAGTAGGATGAGTTATAAATTTGTATATTACAAGTTATTTTACAATAAGATTTTAAAACATTATAAATATATAGTTTTCTAATGAACAAATACTTCAAAGATCTGTGTTTTTTCCTTCTTGACGTGACTTTTTTTTTTCTACCTGTTGTAGAAAACCATCTGTGACGCTAACTCACCATGGTGAGTTACTATGGCTGAAAATTCTATTAACTTGTGGCCAACCATCTGGTGATAAGCCTCTTTGAGCTAAGATTGCCTATATTCGGGCCAGAAAAACACAACCCCTACTCAAAGCCTTTCTAACTTCGCACAATCTGGTAGAGATCACATTTTGCTATCACAACATTTGAGAATCTAAAGCTACCTCCACTGACTAAAATGACAAGAGTTCTGAGAAACTTGAATTACATGAAAAATGTTATTATATTGCTCATACTTTAAATCCAGCAATCCCACTACTGAGGTCATACCCACTGGAGCAGCTCTAATCTCCTTGCAGCAACTGTTGAGACCATTATTAAAATTTTCATATGAGCAGTAAAATATCATAGATTGACAAGAACAACAAATCAGTTTGATTATTTTGCTCATCATTTAGACTTAAGAAAGTATTTAAAATATATGTACAGACATTTTTTTCTTTCTGGAGAATCTGGTTGTCAAACATTTATCAGTATATCACTGTATTTCTCTATAAATTGTGCTTGAATTCAGCAGAATTACAAAAAAGACTTAGGAAACTATCAACACCAGAGAGGAAGTCTGGTGATTATGTTAATGACAATTTTGTTGTTGCTGTTTGATTGTTTCAGTTGTATTTGACTCCTCATTCCATTTGGGGTTTTCTTGGTAAAAAATATTAGAGTGATTTGCCATTTTCTTCTCCAGCTCATTTTACAATGATGAGATTAAGACAAACAAGAATAAGTGACTTAGTCACAAAGCTAAGACATGTGTGAAATCATATTTGAATTCAGGTCCTCCTGACTCCATAGTGGGGCATTCAATCTCCTGTACCATCTAGCTGCCCCAATACTAACAACTGATATTTATATGGCTTTTTAAGGTTTGCAAAGTATTTTAAATCCATTATCTCATTTAACCCTCACTAACACCCTTCTTATGCCCAATAAATCAGTAAGATGGCCTGGTATGGTGAAAAGAGTTATTCTTGTAGCATCCAAAAACTTAATTTTTAATCTTACCTCAAGTATTTTTGTGACATCAGTAAAGTTACTGGATAAACTAATAGGATAAAAAATGAATAGGAACTCAGAGAAACATGGGAAAGTTGTCACAAACTCATACAGAATAAAAAAATAGTCCAAAAAGAACCATATGCATAATTAGAATAATGAAAATGAAGGCAACAATGGAAGATAACAAAGTTAGCTAGAAAACAACAGCTAAACAAAATTGGTTCCAGATGACTGACATTCCTTCCTTTCTGTGAAAAAAAAATAAATGGCAAATCAGATGTTCTATGTACAATTGAACTCAATTGCCTTGATAGGTAATTTTGTTTAATTGCTATTCTTAAGAGAAAATAATATTGATAGGCAATAGATAAGCTTTTATTTATCAAAGTAAAATGTATCATTTTTTAAAAGCAGAACCCAGGATCACCATTATACCAGAATGAGACATGAGAAGAGGAAGTTAGTGGAACAAACATCAAATATTGTCTCTAGATTTTCAGTGAGAAACATGAGTGTAACACAATTAATTTGCTTAAGATTTTTTGGTTAGTACTGGAAGTAAAATGTATACTTCTCTTACACAGCATTATTCTCTATCTAATGAATTGATCTTCAGTAAAGTATTCCTCTGATAAATCATCATAGAATGGAGGTAACTCTAAGTTCTCAAAAGTCATGTTAAGTGAGCATACAGTCTTTCAGTTTCTAATAAACTTGACAGGTCTAGTCATGGACTTTGCTTTCTATTTTGAGACCCACTTTAGTTACTATTGAAGTCATGAGCACATAATGGTCATCTGAGAGGGATTTAGAATGTCAGATTCTTGAGAGACAAGATTATAAATTCATAGAATTGAAGCTAGAAGCAACAGAAGAGAAGAGTGAAAACTATCTTATCATTTTATGCATGAAAAAACTGAGTTAGGGAATGAAGTGATTTGCCCAGGTTCAAACACCCAGAAAGGCAGGATTTGTATTTCCTGATTACAGATTCATCACTCTATCTGTTGGACTACCTACCTGATGATAATTCCATTCTTTGTATTTATAACTTCAGCACTTAGTACAAAGCCTGGCAATTGGTACATGTTTTAAAATGATTGTTGATTGAGTTAATGTTTTTACCCACTAATGATGACTTCTATTAAAAAGCAAATAATTTGTTAAATTTACTGTTTATTAATTGTTTAGACAAGAAGGTGTTAATAATATAGATTAAACTTTTAAAAAAAATGTAAATTAATTACTTTTCTTTATGGACAACCTAGCTGTTAAATATTTATTATCATATTTCTGTATTTGAAGGGATCCTTATCTGCATCAATGGATGAAATATCTAATTCAGGGAAATTGCTGAACTTTTGAAATCTAAAGGACAAAAAGTTAAAAAAAAAAAAAGTCCATTGTCAATTATTGTTTTCTTTTGAGATGCATTAAGAGTATTATCTAGGATTTAGGAAAAACTAAAATGATATTGTGGACAGAAAGTTTTGGAGTGGGACTGAGAAGAGCATATGTGTGCATGTAACATAGAGCAAATCTCTGTCCAAGAATGTTCTGGATCCAGCTCATAGAGGCTCCTAAGAACTGACTGTTTTATTTTTCACACCTTGGAAATCAGCAAAACCTACAAATCAGTGCTTGATTTATTATTTTGCTGATTGTCTAAATTTAAATAGGTGATGAAAATTTTAACAATGCAGTTCAGATTTAAGAGTGTATTCTTCGTTTTCAGAGACCCAGTCAGTAATTTAAAATTTATGAGCCCACCACTGATTTTACCTTTCTGGTTCTCAATTTTTTTGATGCATAAGATGATGGAGTTGAAACAAATGGTTTCTAAAGCCAAAATTAAGTATGTCTCCAAAATTATATAAATTATGTAAGGCTCCAAAATTAGGTAACTCTCAGAAATACTCTTTCTCCATGAAAGACTTCTATTAAAATATACATATGTTTCCAAATCCTTGATAGTCTGTAGTAGAGTAGGCATAAGTTGAAAGTTGTATGGCATGCTGTCAAACATTTTTTTTTCCCACAAATAGGGGAAGAAGAAGAAGCAGAGGCTTTTAAATTTCTTCCCCCCCCCCAAAGAAAGCTAGTTAAGTATAAGCACCAAACATGGATTTGTTAGATTCAAAATGGGCTTGAATTGAAAGAGGTGGATTGGAGAGATGTATGGGGAAAGTAAAACGGGATGAAGCTGTCCCAATGGGTAATTATTCCCTCCCCTCCTACATACACATTATAAAAAATGTTAAAATCCTTTAACCTTGGGAGTTGCCAGCAAAAAGCAGGAGACATGGTGTGGAGGGTAGAATGTGCAGAGAATGAACTATGAATGGAGAACAGTGTTTTGATTGGAGTGATTAATAGAAGGAGTCAGAGGGGAAAAGATGATAGTAATGAGCAAGTGCTGTTGGCCCTAGTTCCCTTCAGGCTGCACACATATCACAATATCATCATCTGAGGATCAAGATTAGGGTTGTTCCCTCTCCTTTCAAGAGTTGTTCCCTCTCCTTTCAAGAGTTTCTGGGTGGTAATTGTGGAGGATGAAGGATATTATCTTTTATTTTCATTTTCAGCTCTACACAACAATGTTTTTAGCATCAGTATTGACTGAGTGGGGCAAAGGAAAGAGCAGAAATGTAAGAGCATCCGAGTTGTTCCAAGATCAATGCTGGGTCCCTTTCTGCAAAGATAGGAGTTTATCTTTGAATAGCCTTGAAGGAGAAATTTTCTTTCACAGGTAGTTATTAACTCATACAAAGATTTTTTTTAAATTTAATTCAACTCTCCTGAGCCAGTCTCTAACCTCTAAAAAAAGAATTCTTAAACTTTTTTGAGTTGAGAAGCATTTTACCATTGTGGTGAAGCACATGGAAGCCCTCTCAGAATAATGTTGTTTTTGTTTGTGAATTCATAATGGAAGGAAATATTTAATTTCAATTAGAGGTTAATGAACAGCAGATTATGTAAACTCTTTAAGAGCAAGGACTGTCATTTATCTTTATTTATATCCCCAGAATTTAACACTGTGTCTGGCACATATTAGGGGCTTAATAAATGCTTGTTGACTGGCTGAATTTTTTTTTTCCATTCAAGTTCACAGGCTCTCTAAAAAACTATTCATTGGTTCTCTGTGAGTTCCAGTTTAAGAACCTATATTTTAAAGCATGCTTAGGGTTGTTGAAAAATTTTTAACATACACTCAATAGCTATTATTTATTGTCATATTTTTATGTCTTGAATTTTTGAGAGAGGCTGTCAGCTTTTTCTAGGGGCAAGAAAAGACCCTAACACAATACCCTGGCCTGTAGTTCATTTAGGCTCACTGTGGGGAGTTAGGGACTTCCTTATCATCTCCTCATTGATTTAAGGTTTTAAATCCCTATTAATCAGAGATGTAAATAGCAGTTTTGATGCCTGAAGCAATTGTTACTTAAGGATATCAGTAGGAAATGTACCCTCAAATTATCCCTAAAATTCATGATATAAAAACAACATAAGTAATAAAGACAGATTCAATTAATTGAGAGGGATAATTAGTTAGTGTTGTGACTTAGAGGATGGGAACTTAGTACTAAAAAGGATCTCTAATGGTGTTTTACCCATACTATGAGATTCTCCATCTTATGTACTTGATATTCTACCAGAGACCTCAGTAAGGCTCTTTCTTACAAAAGGGCAAGTAGAACTGGGACTGTTATTCTCCTCTGCAGGGAATAATAGTAGAGACAGACTAACAGAGATAGAGGGACAGAGACAGAAACAGATGTGGGGATGGAGTGGGAGGGGTATGTGTGTAAAGAGAGACAGAGAGAGAGAAACAAAGAGAAAAAGAAACAGGGAGACAGAGGGCCAGCCATAGAAACAGATTATATATATATACATATATATATATATATTATATATATATATATATATATATATAGAGAGAGAGAGAGAGAAGAGAGAGAGAGAGAGAAGAGAGAGAGAGAGAGAGAGAGACAGGGAGGGAGGGAGAGAAAGAGAAGAGAAGAGAAGGAGAGAGAGAGAGAATAATAAAGAATGGTCTTCCTGAAAAGGAGGGTGCAAATGGAAAACACTAGGGAGTTAGTCAACTTTTTTTTTTATGGGGCAGAGAGGAAAAAGTAATGGAGGAAAAAGTAAGATATCCTACTCCTGTTCTTTATACCTTGAATTGGGAGCAAGCCTCTGTCTCCTCATCTTCCACTGGTGAGTCATATTCATTACTTATATCTTCTAAATGTCCCACCTTGAAACAAAGACCCATATAGTTACAGCTAACCTAGTTCTGACCTCCCCATTCTGATTTGTATTCTCCTCCTTAAAAAAAAAAAAATTGACTTAGGGTCATCTAATCTTTGAATATTTATTGAGTATGGACTTTATTAACAGAATTTTACTAAACAGAGATAGGGATTAAAGAACATTCTTCAGATACATGGTAAAAAAAATTCAAATAAGTACTTTCCCCACCTATGCACTTCCATTTCTGATCCATTGGATTGAAAGCTTGCAGCTTTTTGAGAATTCATTTACTATCTGCCTCCTGAAATGGTTGCCCTGTGGATCATTATCAAAAGTATTTTTGCAAGTGCTCTGTATAGATTCAATCTGTTTGTCATGAGTTATTTGTTAGAGATGTACATAATACATGTATATATAAATGATATATTGTGTGTATATAGATGAGTGATAGGAAAAGGCAGAATGAAAAAGAGAAAGGAAGAAGAAGAGATCTAGTGATTTTTCATCTATAATCATCGTAAAAATTACCCATTTTGCGTTCATTTTTCACTACATTTCTGTGGTAAAAGTCCAAAATTTGCTAATGAAGATAATATCCAGAATCTATTTTTCTTAAAGTCACATCCCACAAAGCTGGGAATTAAAGCCACATTATCTGACACTAGATTCAGTACTCTTTCCACTATGTCACACTATCTTCAACATATATAATATATATTATTTATATATTGCGTGTGATATGTATATATTACAAAATATACATATCACACACAATATATACATAATATACATACAATGCATTGAACATTTTCAAGTCTTATTGCTATTGCTAGCATTTCTGAAATAATAGAGGAGAGAGTATTCTATTATATCATTTTATAAATCATTTTTGGTTCTGATCACTTAACTCTTTATTAATTCATAAAAGACTTCTCAAGTTTCTTTGAATCAGTTCCTTTCCCCAATTGATGGGCATATCAGTAATTCCTCACAACCAAAAATATTTTATACAAATGGATACCTCTCTTTTGTCTTTTTCATTTTTGGGGTATAAGTCTAAAAACTGTATCTCTAAGTCAAAGGGTATATATGCACAATTTAATGACTTTTTTTGAAGATAGCTCAGTACTGTTTCTATAATGGTTAGTACACTTTCCAGCTCAATCATTACTGTGCCTGGCTCCCCCAACCCTTCCAACAATTTTCATTTTCATTTCTTTTTTTTTTTCATTTTAGCCAATCTGATACATGTGAGGTAAAGTTCAAAGTTTTCATTGACATTTTTTTATTGCTACTGATTTTGATTTTATATGTCTATTGATAACTTGAATTTCTTCTCTTGAGAATTATTTATTCAAATTCTTTGATCATTTATCTGTTGGGGGATATATCTTTTTTTTTTTGAAGATTTGTATCAAATTACCTATACATCTTGCACTTCAAATTTTTATAAGAGAAATTTATTGAAAATAATTTTTCCCCAGCTGATTATTTCTTTTTGGATGGATGAGCTATGCATGGTAGACAGAATGCTGTACTTGAAGACAGAAACATCTGGGTTCAAAGTCTAGCTTTGATATTTAGTAGCTATGTACAAATCCACACTGTTTTGTACCTGCAAATTTGTTTTTCTTATGTTTTCTCCATTGAGGAGAATAGTCTTTGGAATGGAAAGGACAGGGAAAAAAAGAAAACAATAAAAACAATTATGAGAAGTAATGAAATAGGAAGAAAAGAATCTCAGTTGTCTTTGATGAATTTAAGTAATCAAGTTCTTAAAGGAACAGGAAATGTGATTGCCAAGCTTCTTACTGTCAATGATACTCAGCAGATTGTGCAGTACAAAAGAGGTCCTAAAAGATTAGAGAAAGGCAGATGTTCCAATTTTATCAAAAATAATTGAGAGAATAATGTCTCTAAATAGTGAGCTTCACTTCAACTCCTGGTAAAATTATAAAATGAATTATTAAAGGGATGGATATTTAGGGAATATCTATAAAAAGGGGAAAAATCACAAAAATGAAGTATGCTTCTTCAAGAACAGTTCCAGCCAATAAAATAAAACTGTTAAGGAAAGAAAACTCAAAATAGGTCTTCAGAGCTTTAATTCTGTGAACCATACAGATACTAATGAAGGAACTAATAAACATAAAGGTCAAGAACTAAAGAATACAAGTCTAGAATAAATAGAAAAGTGGATTTTATAATGAAAAGAAGGTAGAAAAGCAGCCCTTTGTACAAAACACAAAAGAATTCCTAACCTCATTTTGTTTTTTGACAATGTTATTCATGAATTAAGGGGATATTAATATTATAGTTTATTTCGATTTTAAGAAAGTATCTCACAGTTTTTCATGCTTTTCTTCTAAAAATATGGGGAAATAGGACAGGTAGATAGATGGATTTGGATCTGGCCAAATGACTAGACACAAAGAATAATTTCATATGACCTTTTTGGTTGGCCTTATGGGAAGTCTTCAGGAAGTTCCATGGATCTGGGATTGATGCTTAGATTTTTAACATAGGTACAGAAACTGAAGACATGGAAGGTGCCTTAATGATCATGTAATTCACCATAAATCAGATATATACATATATATGTATATGTCTGCATGTATGTGTGTGTTTCTGGAAAAAATGATCTAAAATTGATAGAAACTAGAAGAACAAGATTCAATTAACAGTTTTCTTTTTTTTAATTATTATAACTTTTTATTGACAGAGCCCATGCCTGGGTAATTTTTTTTTTACAACATTATCCCTTGCAATCACTTCTGTTCTGACTTTTCCCCTCCCTTCCTCCACCCCCTCCCCCAGATGGCAAGCAGTCCTATACAAGTTAAAATATGTCATAGGGTATCCTAGATACAATATATGTGTGCAGAACCGAACAGTTTTCTTGTTGCACAGGGAGAACTGGATTCAAAAGGTAAAAAAAATAAGAAAAACAGAAATGCAAACAGTTTACATTAATTTCCGAGTGTTCTTTCTTTGGGTGTAGCCGCTTCTGTCCATCCTTGATCAATTGAAACTGAGTTAGATCTCTTTGTCGAAGAGATCCACTTCCGTCAGAATACATCCTCATACAGTAGCGTTGTTGAAGTATAAAATGATCTCCTGGTTCTGCTCATTTCACTTAGCATCAGTTCATGTATGTCTCTCCAAGTCTCTCTGTATTCATCCTGCTGGTCATTTCTTATAGAACAATAATATTCCATAACATTCATATACCACAATTTACTCAACCATTCTTCAATTGATGGGCATCCGTTCATTTTCCAACTTCTATTAACAGTTTTCTTTTCCCCAATCCAGTATTTTTTCCTCTACATTATATTGTATGTAAGTGATTATTTGTTTGTTTTATTACATGACTTGGGTAAATGTCATGATGGCACATTATTAGGTTAGTCCTGGAATCATAAAGACCTCAGTTCAAATTTGGCCTGAGATATTTACTAGCTAGCTGTGTGATCTTGGGCAAGTCACCTAAATTCTGTTTGCCTCAATTTTCTCATCTGTAAAATGGGGGTGTAATAGCATTTTTTTTCCAGGGTTTTGGGAGAATCAAATGAGATAATGGGTAGGAGCAAAATCTAGACAACAATAAAATAAAATTGTTAAAAAGAGAAAACTTAGAATAGGTCTTATAAGTTTTAATTCCATGAGCAATGCAAATACTAATGAAGGAATTTAAAAAATATAAAGATCAAGAACTAAAGAATATAAGTCTAAAATAATGTGTCTCATATTCAGAAATGCTAATTTTTGCAACAAATAAATGATAGCTTTGTATTTCCTTATGGCAGGAATTTTCTTTTTCATGATTATGCAACTCATGTACACTCTCCTCTCTATTTTTTCCTGTTTGACATGAAATCTCCTTTTTGTGTCTATTCCAACCCATTATTTTAAATGAAAATTGCCTACAAATCTCTGGTTTTCTTTTTTTTCCCCAAGGCAGTATATTGTCCAAGAAGGCATAACACTATCTCAAAAGTATCTCTCCAAGTACCAAATCTCTGCAGAACATTTTATTATAACATTGACATCTTTCCTAGTCGAATTTCTCTTTCCACTCATGGAAGTGTTTTCTCCCATTGGAATTTCTACTCACTAACTGAAATAAGACTTCCTCTTTTCCTCTTCCTGTTTAATTTTTCCTTTTGCCACATCACATTTTCTTAAAGATCCTTTTCTACTTGACAGACTATAGAGTTTTTTTTTTTTTTTTTCATCATACAGTGACTTATTTAGGCTGTATCACATATTCCCCTCTATTTTCTTCTTCCTTTTTCCCCCCTAAAACACTGTGTTGTTTGAGTCTATATTGTTTGAGAACTGTTCCTCCACCATCACTTGGTGGATTTGTTTTGGTAATTTTCCCCTTGTTTCTTTATGTACTTTAGTTTCTTAATGACCTACTGTTTTTATTTCAACCCCATATTGTCTTGCTGTTTCAAGCACTTAAAAAGATTAATTAAATGTCTACTTTATATGTCAACTATGTGCTAATCATTGGGAATATAAAAAGAAGCAAAAAAAAAAGTCTTTGCCTTCAATGAAATCACAGTGTAACAGGGGAAACAACAGTAAGACTAATAGTTAACAAATTCTATAAGAGAGTATTAAAACAAACTTTTAAAATTGAGTGCAAGATAGCATGACCCAGTCTATTATATAATACCCTTTATTCAGAGAAGTTTCCAGGTTCTTCTTACACATGATTCTAATTTTCTTTCATTTAAAAAATATTTTTTTAGCTCTCCTTTTTTTACTATAGTAAGTTTATTTATTTTTAATACACAATGCTTTATGAATCATATTAAGAAAGAAAAATCCGAGGAAAATTGAAAAACCATTGGAGAGATAAAGAAAAAAACAGAAAAAAGAAGTGAACATACATAGTATGTGTTGATTTACATTCAGTCTCCTTTAGTTCATTTTCTGGATGCAGATGGCATTTTTTGTCCAAAGTCTTTTGGGATTGCTTTGAATCACTGAACCACTGAGTAGAATCAAGTTTTTTATAGTTGATCATTTCACATTCTTGCTGTAATCGTGTGCAATGTATTCCTGGTTCTGCTTGTTTTGCTCAGCATAAGTTCATATAAATCTTTTAAGGCCTTTCTAAAATCAGTTTATTCATCATTTTTTATAGAACAATAATAATCCATTACCTTCTTGTATCACAATTTGTTCAGCTATTCCCCAATTAATGGGCATCTACTCATTTTCCAATTCTTTGTTATCAGAAAAAGAACTGCTACAAACATTTTTGCACTTGTTGGTCCTTTTCCCTCTTTTATGATTTCCTTGGAATACAGGTCCAGTAGAGATACTGGTGGATCAAAAAATTAGCTCTTTGAACATAGTTCCAGATTGCCCTCTAGAATGGTTGGATCATTTCACAACTCCACCAAACAATATATTAATATTCTTACATAACAAAGGCAAATATTTCCTCTTGGATGGTTGTTGTTATTTGACTTTTGTGTTCAAAGATGACTGATGTTATCACAGAATAATGTCTTGATTGGAGCATAAATTGGGTATAAATGAGGTAGAGTTGCATAAAGTTGTCAACCTTATTCTCTGTTCTGATTCATCAAAGTCCAATAGCAAGATAAGAGTCAAGACAATTGTAGTGGCCCAGTATGTAGTGGATCACCTTGGCAACTTTGATGTCTGGCAAAGTTCTGACTGCTCACAGCATCTGCTTCAGCCTCCCTCATGGCCTTTGGAAAAAATTGTTCTCTCCTATCTGTTCTGCCAGGGGTAGTCTTTATGTATTTGCCATAGACCCCCCCCCCACCCTAACTCACTTCGAGGTTAGAATCCTGTCAGTCACCCTTAACCTGGTTAGCCCATCTTCTTAGACAATTTAATGAGGTATGGCCACAGAGCATGGTACAACTTCTTGGAACCACAGGTGAGAGTTGAGTGCCAGGTAGACGCTAAAGGTAGATGAGTAACTGTGAAAAGTCCTGCCTTCATATTAGAGATGATAGTCTTTCCTGAATACCCCAATTGGGTAGGATAATTGGGTAAGGTAATCAATGAAATCAAATGAAATTTATATCTCTTTGGCACAAAATTCTCTGGAATTCAGCCAAATTAACCTCCTATCATTTGCTTACTTTAAAAAATATCCTAGAAGTGTGCAGGTAAACAGAAAATAAGAAGAGTCCCCATATTCTTTCCCAGAAGAATAATGGTTAACATAGCACAATTAAAAATTTATCTTTAATAAATAAATTCAGTTTTCCCCCAGAGGAACAAATTCTTTGGAAGGTCCCCACAAGAAAATTGGTTTGGGAATGAGGAACAAATTTGTGCTCAGTTTTATTTAATGTTAGTCTACAGTTTGATTTCTTGATTAAAAAAAAAATACATGTAATTTCTCTTAATTTCTGTTTTTTTAAATCAACTTTTTTTAGAATATGGAAACTAATTTTCCTATTGCAACATGAAGATGCACGGTAAATTAATTCCTGAATATTCATATTTTCACCTTTGTGCAGCAAATTGTGATATTTAATCAGTCATGGTTGCTTATTAACTTCACATTTCTAACACTTCTGTGTATGGTAAATAATGTTCACACTATTACTATGGTACCCTTCCATATTAGTAGTTGCCAAGAACAGGGAAAGCAAACCTCTGAGAGTGTGTGTGTGTGAATATTTATTTGACTTAGTTTATGGTAATCAAGGAGATCAAGGAATTACAAGCAGAAAATCCCTAGGAAAATGGTTCTCCAACAGTGTACCTGTGATGTTTGCAGTCAGGACACTTATGAATTACATTTTTATTGCTCAATTCTTTAATATAAAAAAAGAAAAAAATTGAATTAATTGCATTATTTCCTTTTGCCTACTCCATTTCACAATTAATAAATATCCTTCTAATTCCTACAAAGCCTTATGCTATGGCCAGAGACAGTGCATATCAAAATTATGAAGAGCAAAACTCTCCTATACTCTATGTCAAAAAGAGAAAACAACTTTCCCACTCTTCTATCTTCATTCCTCATTTTCTTTTACTTAGTATTATCTTATACAGACCCAGTAGAAAGTAAACTTGGTACTTTGTAATTCATACTTCTACTTTGGCTAATTCATTTTTATTTTAAAAATGCATTTCATTTAATAATTTCCTAATTACATGTATACAAATTTTTAACATTGATTTTTTAAAATTTTGAATTCCAAATGATTTCCTTTCCTCCCATGCCAACCATACTGTTTAAAAAATCAAAAAAATATGAAATTGATTAAACATATGAAGTCATGAAAAACATATTTCCATATTAGCAATTAGAAAACACACATACACACAAACATTAAGAAAGTAAGAAATGTATGCTTTAATCTGCACTCAGAGTTTAGTGGAGATTTATAGCATTTTTAAATCATGGGTCCTTTGGAATTGTCTTGGATCATTGTCTTGATTAGAATAGCTAAGTCTATTTCAGTTGATCATTCTTATAATATTGTTGCTATTGTGTACAATGTTCTCCTGGTTCTGCCCCCTTTACTTTGCATTAATTCATATAAGTCTTTCCAGGTATTTTTCTGAAATCATCCTGTTCCTCATTTCTTACAGCATAGTAAAAAAAAAAAAAAATTATCCAGTTATTTCATAATTGATGGACATATCTTTAATTTCTAATTCTTTGCTACCACAAATAAAGAATTGTTTTTAATATTTTTGTAGAAATAGATTATTTCCCTTTTTATTTTTTCTCTTTGGAATACAGGGCTAGTAGTGGTAATGCTGTATCAAAGGTGATAAACAGTTTTATAGCCCTTTGGTCATAGATTCCAAATTGCTCTCCAGAATGGTTGAACTAGTTCATAATTTTAAGAATAGTGCATTGTTAATGTTCCAATTCACAGCATTTGTCATTTTCCTTTTCTGTCATGTTAGCTAAGGTGTAAGGTAGTTATCTCAGAATTTTTAAAATTTTCATTTTCCTAAACAATAGTGATTTAGACCATTTTTCATGTGACTATAATAGCCACATCAGAAAACCACCTGTTCATTTTCTTTGACCATTTATCAACTGAGGAATAGCTAATTTTTTTAATAAAAAAAATCTGGCTTAATTCTCTTTATATTAGAAAAATGAGGCCCTGTCAGAGAAACTTGTGGAAATCCCTTCCCACCCAGTTTCCTGTTTTCCTTCAAATTTCAGCTAAATTACTTTTGTTTGTATAAAGCTTTTTAAATATCATGTACAGTTATCCCTTTTATATCACAGGGATTAGGGGTATGGTACCCCCATAATCTGGAAAAATCTGCATAAAATTTTTGGTTCTCCCCTTCATACTTAATAAAATATAAGGAATTTCCATATTCAGAGTTTCAAAATTGAGTGGGCCATACCTGTCCCAGGACAAGTCATTAAATCTCTTTTGGCCTAGGATTCTTTTTTGGGAATTGAAGGGTTTCACTAGATTACTTCAAAATTTCATTTTAGCTCTGATTCTTTTAATTATAATCTGCTCTTAAGAAAATCATGTTGCCTCTGGTAATTATCTATTTTTAAGATGTTCATTAATAATCTAAAATTTTTTTCCCACAAAAATGTTAGTAGCAACCCTTTTTATAATGACAAGGAACTGGAAATTGAGTGATTGCCTATCAGTCGGGGAATGACTGAATAAGTTATGGCATATGAATGTTACAGAACACTATTGTACTATGAGAAATAATCAGCAGGATGATTTCAGAGAGGCCTGGAAAGATTTACATGAACTGATGCTAAGTGAAGTGAGCAGAACCAAAAGAATATTGTATATAGCAACAAGAAGATTATGTGATAATCAACTCTGATAGTTGTGACTCCTTTCAACAATGAGGTGATTTGTGCCAATTCCAATAGACTTGTGATGGAGAGAGCCAAAGGTATCCAGGAAAAGCACTGTAGGGATTGAAAGTGGATCACAGTATTTTCACTTTTTTTGTTGTTGTTAAGCCTGCTTTGTTTTTTTTCTCATTTTTTTTCCTTTTTTTAAATCTTATTTTTCTTGTGCAGCATAATAAGTGTAGAAATGCGTATAGAAGAACTACACATGTTTAATACATATTGGATTATTTGCTGTCTAGGAGAAGTGATAGGGAGAAGGGAAAGAAAAATTTGGAATACAAGGTTTTGCATAGGTGAATATTGAAAACTATCTTTCCATATATTTAAAAATATAAAGCTATTATTAAAAATAATAATAATATTTTTTCCAGGAGTCTAAATCAAGCTCACTAACCTAGAATAAATTCTCTGCCCCTTTATTTAAAAAAAAAGAAAAAAAAAAACCTTTGTCTTTCTGCCACACTGGACCACCTCTCCCATTTTCTTTCAAAGATTACTGTCATTTGCTCAGTATTCATGCCTGCCACTTCATTTAGTTTTTTAGGATTTCTCTGTGATTTTAATTTATCAACATCAGCTGGATCCTTTCTTATTGATTTGTTATTTGTCTTAGATATTATTTTCCTACTAGTCAACTTGATTGATCCTTTCAAATTAAAAAAAAAATTATGCCAAAAGGAAAAAGAAGCAAAATTTAGAGTTATACCTTCTCTTTTTTGTCAATCTTCATTGTCCTATTAAAGTAAGATAAATGATTCTCTCCCTTTTTTGATCTTGATAAATATGCATATGTATGCATATAGATGTGATAAATACATATATGTGTATATTATATACCATATACCCATATGAACACATACATACAAACATACCCTTATGTGTATATACATACATGTATATGCATTTTGTTTATGTGAATATATATGCATATGTATACCTATATATTCACAAACATATGCACTTATAAAACAGAAATATTCATTTTTATTATATTAAATGATGTACAAAGTTATGTCTACTAGATTGTGAGCTCCTCAAGAGCAGGGATTATCTTTTGCCTTTTTTTAATATCTCAATCACTTAGTACTGTGCTTAGCACATAATAGGAAATTAATAAACACTTATTAACTAACTCATTTACTTCCTATTCCCTATTACCCTTTTATGAAGTATAAAAAGAGTTCTCCTTAATAGAACTAGGTTAGCTTGACAGCGAATAACACAATTTAACCACCATCCTGATTGTCTTTAAAAAGAAAACTTGCCATCCCTGAGAAGAGTCAATGAAGGAAATAGTTTTACTCACTGAAACTCCTGTGTTTCTACTAAAGGCAGCTGGGTAGAGATAGATGTGAATATTTCTTTTTCTTTCCTTTCCCACTGGCTGTGCCATATTTTAAGAGAAGGAAATTAGAGTATCAGCCAAAAAAGAAAGAAGTTAGCCATGTTAGTCAAGTTGGGCTTCAGTGAGAAGGCCCAAGGAGACCAGCTAAACAACCTGCTCAGCCAAGATCCTGTGGAAATAGAACAAGAACATCATGAGAAAAACAAATATTTGAGGGCTTTGCACTGCTGGAGGAATGAGTTGTTCATTTATAAATGTTCCTTAAGTAGATTTCTTCTTATTAGTACATATTTTATGTTCCTACTTTCCCCACTGATACTCTATATGTTTGTGTGAGGATGTACTCCACTTTTATAACTGCTGTTCTTAGTTTTGTTTTTAGTAAATACCCTTTCTTTGAACTCGTTGTAGCTACCATTTGATTTTTAAAACTAAGTGTACCAATAGGGACTTCTAAACTATTTTGTTGGGAACTTGTACCAAGAGAATACCTTGAACTTCTCTCTGAGAATTCAACCTACAAAACTGTGAGTTCTGAATTGGGGAGCTCTTCATAATTGTGCTATATTACATTCTTTCCCCAAGTCCCTCTTCCCCTTCTCAGCAGTTTGTGATAGAAGCCTAAGGGATCACAGTGCCCAAGTTCTTTCCTACCTGGATTATGTTTCAGTGTTACCAAGCTTGCTTTTTCAGGGCCTTCCAAAGATGTGGTTAATATTTTGCTAGCTAATGACTCAGATTTCCTCACATTTCATAAAGATGAAATCAACTGAATTGGTTCAAGATGTGAGAAATAGATGGGCATTTATTTGATTTCCACAGTTATAAAAATTAAATTGGAGAAATGAAACTTAAATTAGAAAATTGAAACCCACAGGGACATTGTAGGGCAGTTGGGGTGGAGATTATCTCCCTCAAAAGAATGTAAGCTCCTGAGGGGAAGGTAATAGGTTTTGTGGTCAGGGCTGATGGCCTGAGATTCGAAAAGAATCTTTAGTTCTTTGTCCCTAGCTTTCCACCATTATCTATCCCTTCTAGAATGGAAGCTCCTTGGAGGACTGGATTGAGTGGAAAACACACAGCTTTGTTGAGCATTTGATAACTTCAGACTTTCTTATCTCCTTTTTAGAAACTGTGTATTAGAAGCCCCAGCCAATGGAGAAAAGAGCCAGGGGGTTGAAGAAGGGATTTTGATTGGGAATAAAAAAGAGAATGTCCTTTGCCTGGGTGTGTGTGTCTCTCTAAAACCACACCCTTTCTCATGAGAAAAAAATAAAACTTTTTCCTGCACTTATACTCAGATTTCTGATTGTTATATAGTTATCACTAAGGTCCCACACAAAGACCAACTCTTCCGTATCAAGAGAGGAAGAACCTTGGGTAAGGAAAATTCCTTTTGCCAATCTGGTAGTTTCTGTGGAACTAGTATTTTCAAGAGTTGAATGGGGCACTGGGGGAGTTACATGGTTTTCCTAGTTTATAAACCTAGTATGATGGCACAGTGAATAGAGTACCAGGTCTGGAGTCAGGAAGATTCATCTTCATGAGTTCAAATCTGGCCTCAGATACTTATTAGCTGTGTAAACCTGGACAAGTCACTTAATCCTGTTTGACTCAGCTCCTCATCTGTTAAAAGAGTTGAAGAAGGAAATGGAATCATTTTCCATTTGTTGTTTGCTGAATGTGTGGTGGTGAGGTAATTGTAGGCAAGTATTGGAGGGTGGAGAGAGAGAAGTCAGAGTTGCTTGACTGCAGAATGAGCAGGAGAGAGGCTGGAGAATCCAGACTCCAGAATCCAGGATTCATTGGCAGATTGCCTGCCTCCTTTTCTTCTCCCCCTAAAGACCAAGGACTTTGATTGATCCTGACTCTAACTGATCCCGAGGCCCTCCAGAGAGCTAGCCCAGACCTTATAAACAAACTTTAATTTTTTTAAAAAAGAAATTCAAAAGGTGGTAGTAAGGACAGATAAGCATAAAGCATGGTTCTATATAAATAGTGAGAGAAAAACAAAATGTATGTATGTGTGTAATGTGTAAGCACATATATTTTTAAGTTAAATTGGGAAGAGAGAGTCAAAGTGACAAAATAGTAAAAACAAAATTAGACTCAGAATCGGGAAGACGTGTATTAATGTGCAATAAATATAATTGTTGTTGTTCAGTTGTGTCCTACTTTTCATGATCCCATTTGCCTACAATTATCTCACCACCACACATTCAGCAAACACCAATGGTGAGGAGAGCCATCACCATCTCATCTAAATACATATATATAGAACCATTATCTCACAGTGAATAGGTAATTAGCCTGAAGTGCTGTGCTGTCTGATTCAAGTACATCTTCTCAGAGTTTCAGCCCTCTACATTGGTTCATAAGTTACATACAAATTTCAGGATCTCACCAATGAACAAAAGACTGTTCTATTGTAACAGTTTCAATGATAATTTAGTTGAATCACAATATCTTGATAAGTACATCTTGATCATTAGAAACTGTCCATTTATACAGAAAGTGAGTGGGACAAGTAAAGATTTTTCAGAGATTGTAGGGTAAATTAAATCAGATCCTAGGCCTAAATTTCAGATTCCTACCAGTCATGGGACCATTAATTTACTCTGGCACTATCAACACTGCCCATGCTGAATAAGGATGTATTGCTGCACATTGGTCAATAGTCCCTTCTGTAGTCTTGAAGAATTCAATCAACAAATGAATTTAAAAATCAACAGAGTAAGGGGATGGGGAGGGAACTGGTAGCTTTCCAGCTATATAACCCAGCTTCTGCTTCTGTAGGGTGTCATACCTTACTAAATTGAAGACTAGACTAGAATTAGGGGAGATATCACATGGCATAGGGGAAGGGGAAGGGGAAAAACACCACAAGGCAGAGTACAGTGGTACACTGACCCAAAGGACACCAGTCACTATGGCATGGACTATAAATTGTTTTATAGGCAGAATTTAGCCTCAGAGACTTGACATGTTGTATCATAATTCCCTTCTAATTGTCCTGCCTCAGTTTCCCTTCTAATTGTCCTGCCTCAGTTTCCCTGAGTTGTTCTGCCTCCGTTTTCCTGAATTGTCCTGCCTCAATTACCACCCTTCCCTCCTGATCATTAGAACTGATATAATTTAGGGCTGGCCACACTAAAATGATAAATTATAAATGTTTGATCCAGATAAGGAGAAAGACCTACTTAGACATCATGACCCCCAGCCCTTCTCTATTATCAGAATGTCCATTGCCTCCCCCCATTCTGTCATTGTTCTTCTTGATCCCAACTTATCAGAATGTCTGGTGCCTCCCTCTACCCAGTCAGAACCAGATTTATAGTTCCTTCCTCTCTCAGTTCTCTGACTCTGCCCTGCCTCATTCTACCCCAGTCACTTGGAGGCATGTGTGTGTATATATACTTCATGGGAAACACACATTAGCTGCTGGATGCTGGATTCTTGGAGACCATAGTCTCATTCAGCCCTAGGATGAAATCATGGAACCATTTGGTCCCAGCACAATCTCTCCCTTTCAAACAAAATATTAAAAACTCTCTAATCTCTATCTTGCTTCAATTTTGCTGGCATTACAGACATAACTTGGATTTCTGACTGGATTGCCTCTAGTGAGATCATAGAACTAAACTGATGTGGATTATCAGAGTTTTTTCCTCTCTGCCCCAGGGAACAATTTTTATCAATTCTTCAGTTTTGCTCTGCCTATTACATCCACTACTATACCTCCTTCTCTTCCTTTCTCATGAAAACCCCCAGCCTCTTCACTCCTCTTTCTCCCCATTTCCCAGACCATTGAACTCTTCCTGGTAACACATCTCCCTCAAGACTAAACCCATGTTCCATTATTTGTTTCTTTTAAGTTCATGCAAGGCACCCTCACTCCATGGACTTTCACAATAATGAGCTTTAGAAAGTCTGATCCTGAGTAGCCCTCACCATCTGCTTTCTCTACTCCCTATCTATTCTGCTGGCCAGAATTTCTGGAAAGTACTTCCTCTTGGGCAATAAAGTTCCAAGCCTAAGGCTATTTGTAATTTGATAGTCTATCAAAGCTGTAGATACTGCCAAAAGTTCTCTTTCATTAAGAGGATATATTTAGCTGCCTCTAGGGAACAAAAGACCAGGTTCTATCCTGAAAATACTGATTTGTATTGACACTGGTTCTTTCAAATTATTTCAGGATCTCAATAGCAAATTAAGGGCTGTACTATAGTTATTGTTTGGATGATAAATGTCTTTACATTGATGTATTCTTAAACCCAAATTTAAAAATGTAATAGAGAGCAAATGGAAAAATCCATTGTTCGTGAATGGTTCTATTTTCTCTAATTAATTTTACTTGGCTTAAACTTTTAAAACTATACTGAACAAAATAACTTTAAAAAGAAAAAAATACTATCATCTCCCAAGACAGGAGGCTCATAGAATGATGAAAAGAAGGAGCCAGCATCTAGACATTAGATAATACTACCTCCTCTTTAGTTCCAGAATTTTTACATATTTATCTTGGGAAAACACTATTTCTTTAAATTATAGGAAGGAAAATTAGAGTTATACCCAGCAAAGATGGGAGACATTAGTAGACTACAGTAAAAGTAAACAAGTGAGAAAACTGAGAAGCAGAATATCTGCTTTTAATTTGGACAACTTAATCAACAATCATTCATTAAATGGCTATCACTTGTCAAACATTGTGGCAAAAAGCAGGTATATAAAGACCCCCCCCCCAAAAAAAAAGGTAATAAGGAGAGAGGCAACTCTACAAATCTATAAATTTCAGAGAAAATATCTTTTCTTGATAAAGTTTTTGTACAAAGAAATTTCCAGTAACAATTAAATTAAATTAAGGTCTAGTTCTATCCCATGCTTAGTGTTATGGAGTATACAAAAATATCTTTTTTCAACTTACTTCTTTTAAAATTGCAAGAATGAAGAGATAATCAGTTCTTTGAAATTAGGCAGTCCATACCTCCATTTGCAAAACAAATTCTAGAGATTGAAAAATCTAATTAGTAAATTTGTAATTCTTTGAAGTAAACTGTTCTTTTAAATTTAATATACTCAATGTCATTTTATGAGAAAATTACGTTACACTTATTGACCTTGTTTAGAACTTTAAGGTTTTATGAAATACTCTACAAATATTATTCCATTTGGTCCTCCAAACAATCTTAGAAGAAAAGTGCTATTATTATTGCTCCCATTTTACAGATGAAAAAGCTGAGGCAGACAAAGATTAAGTGACTTGCTCAGGGTCATAGAGCTCTCATGTCTGAGAGGTCACATATGAAAACTTTGGTCCTCCTAAATCTAGAGCTAGTATTCTATCTATTGTGCTACTTTGTTGCCTTAGTTATGTTTTCCAAATTTTAGAATATTCCATAACAACTTTGAAATTTCTGGAAATTTAACATCTCTAAAAACACCAAAGAAAGAAAGACATGCATACTTAATATTTTATCATATGGATTGGCAGGGGAGAGTTTGAGTGTCTCCTGAAAGATGAATTACTTTTAATAGTAGCATTAATAGGAATAGTTTTGGGGTTCAAAAGGAGACCCCAAGAGGTTGAGGCTGCAGACTGGTGTTGTGAGGTGTCTCAAAAGAATTAGCAAGCTTGAACCCATCTCCATATCAAGGGGCAAAGTTTATTGTAATTGTGACACCATTTGAAGCAGAGCTAAGTTCCAAAAGTATTTAGCAAAGAACCAGGTGCAAGAAGATAAATTTATAGGAAAAAGATAGAGAAATCAGGTGCTTCATGTCACTGATATGCTAATTTTATGGTTCAAATTGAGGAATGGGCTCAGAAATTTGGTTATCACTGACCAGCAAATTATCTGACTGCCAACAATATTTGTATGACTACCCTAAAACCAGAAGACTTTAGAATAATTGATAGATAGATTGTTAGAACAATATCACTCTAAAGTCAAGGAACTTTAGGATTATTGCTATATTTCCCCTACAAGCTGTATCTTATAAGTAATATTAGCATATAACAAGATGATATGCTCTATGTGGAACTAAATGCACAACTTCTCTGCTTCTTTCCAGCTTCAGCTTTCTGACTATATGACTGCATTATCATAGTTAATAGCTCTTCAATATGCTCCCTGAATATTGTTTCATTTCAATGACTCTTGACTAACAATCACTGTTTTCATTTAAACATTTAAAAAATGGAGATATTCTTTAGTCATTAAACACAGGGGAAAACATTTTGAATTTCATTTCTCCATAAACGACCCTTTTAGCTACAAATTTGTTTCTCAGAGATTATTAGTTATCATTTTGTTATTGTTTCTCAGATATTACTAATTATTAAGAAATTAGAGGTTATTAAAGAATCTCGCAGATTCTCGGAGATTAGTGTAAGAATCAAAATATCCTACCAAGAACTCTACTGACAAATGCAGGAAAGATTTATTTTACATTCTTGCAAGAATTAGATGTCTAGTGAGTAAACACATCTTTAAAACTCCAAAGGCAGCACTTTGTTTCCTATCCTGAAGCACAAGTCCCTCTCCTTATTCCTCATTAATTATATATAATTATATAATAAGCTACATGAATCTCTACCTTCATTATATAAGCAGCCCCTGCCCTAAAGGAGCTTGTATTCCAAAAGGGGAAAGGTAACAGGAGAGAGCCAAGGACAAAAAACAAAAAAATTCTTTTCAAATCTCAGGCCACCACCCCGATTACAAAACTTACTCTCTGTCCTCAAGGAGTTTACATTCTTTTGGAAGATAACCTCCACCTTTGATTATTTTTTGAGGTCCCTGTGGGTTTCAGTTTTCTAATTTGTTTCTTTTCTCCAATTTAATTTTCATAACTGTGGAAACCAAAATGCCCATCCATTTCTCACACTAGATATGCTGCTACTTCTTATTGCTAAAGCACATGAATGTCAATCCAAAGACTGCTTGCAAACTGTTCCTATAATATATGAGTAATGTAATGCCGGAGAAACTGAGGCAGGAGAGAGATTAGAGAGTTTTTAATATTTTATTAATGGGAGAGTAAGATTGACGGGACAGGACTCTCGTCTCAAATTATCCAGTCAAACAGAGATAAAGATATACTGGGACCAAGGAATCCATGTTGGTCCCAGGGCTGGAGGAGACTGTCATCCCAAAGAATCCAGCGTCCAGCATACAGCTGCCAGCCACCAGCCTCCAGCAATGAATGGAGGAACCCCAACTTCTTAAGTACCTTTTCTCTAAACAAAGGAAGGAGTGAGAAGTGAGGGAAAACCTCTATCAGTATAGGGAGACCATAAATCCTAGAAAACCCAGAGACAGGATGTCTGAATACAAAGAAGTAAAGATATCAATGAGATATCTTGGAATATTTTAGAGGGATATTGTAAATCCTTGAGGAAAGAAAAGAGTCAGGAGATCTATTCTCTTGTTTATCTTGCTAATTTATAACCTTAGAACAAATAGTCCTCAGTCTTACTGGGTCAGAGGGGGATTTACGACTAAAGAGATTGAGACAGAACAGTTAAGGAAACTGAGACAAGGGAAACTCATACAGGGAAACTGAGTCAGGACAGTTAAAGAGAACTGTGGCATAACAGTAACTTGAAACAAATATGAAATATAAATTTAGCAATTTGTTTTATATTTTCCCACTTCAATTCTGCTTACATTTTATTAAGTACCCCAAACATGCACAATATACTGTGGTGATTAAACATGTGTGTGTTTATAATTTGGGGGAGAATTTTGGAAGAGACTTCACCCCCCCACTTCTGTAGTTATTTCTATTTTAAAGTTGATTTTTGTTCAAAATATCATATTCGTAGACTACTGAAAGTCGCAGAATGATATTTTGGGTAGTTAAAATCTGATAGGTGAACATTTTATAGGTGAGGAACTGAGATCTTGAAAAGTAAAATGACTTGCCTAAAATCACATAGGAAATGTCAGAATTAGGATATGAACTATAATCTTTACCTCTAAACACAAAATTCTCTCCTACTATACTACTCTGTATCCTAAAGAATTTGTTCAATGTATTAACAGAATGAAGGCATTTCATTCTTCTTGGAATATACTTCAAAAATCTTGCTTAGAAAATACAGAACATTTGCTTAAGTCTACATCATGACATACATATCCTATTTCCATTGAGACTTTTGACAACACCTTAGCTTTCCTGTTTTAGTTTTCCTGTACCTTCCCCTAGACCTAACTCTGTCTTTAGACTAATCACAGTGATGTAATACAACTTCTAGGAGAGACAGAAATAATTTTAAGGTCCCCTGACTGTAGGGGGCTTCTGTTCTAGTAAGTCAGTGATTCTAAGTCCTCTGGCTTTGGAATCTATAATGGAGGGCTCCTACACCCAATCCGAAAATTCTAGTCTTCTGGCCTCAGGATAGTCCCACAAATCAAACTCCTGAGACAATAGCGAATTGACCACTCCTCAGTTCATTGCTGACTGTCAGATGGATAATCTGTTGGTCAGTGGTAGCCAAATTCCAGGGACCACTCCTTGATTTTACCTCTGGGCTATAAAATTAGCATATTAGTGACATGAAGAACTAGATAAATGTGTCTCTTTGCTTCTGTTTCTTTGATAAATGTGCTTGTAATTTAGACCAATTTAAAGGCATTGCAATTACAATAAACTTTGTCCCTTGACTTGGAGATGAGTTCAAGTCTGCAAATTCTTTTTTTTCCCCTGAGGCTCTTGGGGTAAAGTGACTTGCCCAGGGTCACACAGCCAGGAAGTGTCTGAGACCAGATTTGAACTCAGGTCCTCCTGACTTCAGGGCCAGTGCTCTATCTATTGAGTCATCTAGTTGCCCACTGCAAATTCTTTTGAGACATCTCATGACACTGGTCTGTGACCCCCAACCTTTTGGGGTCCCTTCTGGACCTCAACAACAGTAGGGCAGCAAGAAAATTCTTAGCTCCTTCCCGAAACACTATACACAGTGCTGTGTACATTCTCAAAAGAGTGTCATTTTGCCTTCACCCAATGTTTCCATATAAAATAGTAATAGCTTTATGGAAGAGAAAGGAAAGCAATGTGGAACATAACAGGAAGATACCTCGATTTAGCATTAGAACTCCTAGATTTGAATCTCAGCTCTTCTAAATATTATTTGTGTGATCTTGGGCAACTCATCATACCTCACTGGGCCTCAATTTCTGGCAAAGAAGATTAATAATTCAAATATTCCCTTAATAATCACTGTATTTATTAAGTATATTCATATATAAACAATAGATCAAAACAGATTGGGCAAATACAGAAGCATAAAATAAGTCATTCATACATTTATTTTTCTAATAAAGTAAATAATATGGGGCTCATTCAAAGTCCAGTGGTTTGTAATCCATATTATTTAAACCCAGAGTCCCAGTAAAAACAGTTAAGCACTATCTCTACCCAGTGAGCACACAATCTAAGTAGACCAATAGGTCTGATAGCTAGATACTGTTTTCAGATGAACACAGGCTAAATGAATAAGCTACTTCCCTACATTTTCAAACTGGAACAACAACGTGAAATTCTCCTAGGGATCATTTTGCTTTGGTACAAACTGAGTAGTTTCAAAATTTCAAATGACTCAAGAATTAACAGGAACTGACAGTAACTTTCACAAGATACAGCTGATAGAGGCCCCATTCCTTGTGCCAAAGGCTGAATTACCATTCTCCAACTTTGCATTTCTGTTCTACTTCTATGGCCCCAATCACTTCCTTTAGTGGCCCCTTGTTGGCAGTAGTTCTGCTTTATGGGCTGCGACTTAATCTCATCAGATCTCCCCAACTTCACTGAGCTGGGTCAGAGCCTCCCTGGAAAATCTCCCAGAAAAGCTTTTGGATTATGATTCCACACCGACACTGGCTTTGTGTGCAATAGATGCAAGGGACTTAAGGTATAGAGTGTGCTACTATTAATTAGAACCACAGGATATAAGCTAAAATGATTTATAGAGGTTATCTATCTCAATCCTGTGAATGTTTTAAAAGGTCTAAGAGACATAATTTTTGGGTAATTAAATAATTTTGTTAATAATGTCAGCATTTTAATAAAACCAAAGACCATCATGACAGTGGACTTAGGCTTATGTATTCTTTTGGAAGAAGAATGTTCAAAAGGATGGCAGTCAACTCTGATTGGCTAACAATTAATGAGAGAATGAATATTTCAATGAGGGTTACATCTGAACTTTGAATATGTCATCCACTTGTAAGTCTCTCTCTCTCTTTGTCTCTCTCTTTCTCTCTCTCTCTCTCTCTTTCTTTCTCTCTCTCTCTCCTCTGTGTGTGTGTTTGTCTCTCTGTTTCTCTCAGTTTTTGTCTCTGTCTCATTATCTCTGCTTTGTCTCTGTTTCTCTCTCTGTCTCTCTGTCTCCCTCCCTCCCTCCCTCTCTTTTTCTTCCTCTGCCTCTCCCTCTTCTTCTTTCTCTCTGTCTCTCTTTCTCTGTCTCTCTGACTCTCTGTCTCTGACTCTGTCTCTGTCTTTCTGTCTTTGTCTCTCTGTCTCTCTGACTCTCTGTCTCTCTGTCTTTATCTCTCTCTCTGACTCTCTGTCTTTAACTCTGTTTCTCTGTCTCTGTCTCTCTGTCTTTGTCTCTATCTGTCTCTTTCTGTCTGTCTGTCTCTTTCTGTATGTCTCTGTCTGTCTTTGTCTTTCTCTCTGTCTTCCTATCTCTATCTCTGTCTGTCTCCCTGTCTCCCTGTCTCTCTCTGTCTCCCTCTCTTATACACACACACACACACACACACACACACACACACACACACACACTCCAGCCTTAAGCCTTAACAGAACACAATGGCTATCCTGTAGCAATCTGGTCTACATAAGAAGTTTAGCTCAATCTTCAGAGACTGAGGTCTTGAAATGAGGATTAAGAAAATCTGAATCTCCCCAAAATCATTGGTTATTAATAATCATTTCTTCCAATTCCTTTATTATATAGATGAAGATGATTTTCCTAATTTCAAACGATTAAGTAACAGATTTAGAATTGGAACTGTGATTCCAGGATCCTCTGATTCCAAAATAAGAGTTCATTGCAGGATCACCAATCTATGCTAGAGGGAAGCTAAGAGGTAATGCAGTCCAACTCCTTCATTTTACAGATGAAGAAATTGAAGTTCAATGAGGTACAATAAATTACCCAAGATCAGACAGGTAATATTTAGAAGAGCTGAGATTCAGATCTAGATGTTCTAATGCTAAATCTAGATGTCTTTCTATTATATACCACATTGCTTTCCTTTCTCTTCCTTAAAGGTATTACTAATTTTATATTGAAACATTGGGTGAAGGCAAAATTACACTCTTTGGGGGATGCATACACTGCTGTGTGTAGTCTTTGGGGAAGAAGCTAAGAATTTTCTTGTTGCCCTACTGTGATTAGCCTAATTGAAGACAGAGTTGTCTAGGGATAGGAACAGAAAAATTAAAGCAGGAAAGCTAAGATGTTGTCAAAAGTCTCAGTGGAGATTATATAAATAGCCACGATGTAGATTTAAGCAAAGTTAAGAATCCAGAGAGTTTGTGAATCCAAGATGGTGGAAGAGGAAGAGGATAGAACAAAGCACAGATAGAGAATGCAATGTTTGCCAGCACTTTATAACATCCCTTCTGGAAGCTCTTCCTTATTCTTCCTGGCACTAGTGAGCAAGATTCCCAGAGGATGGATTGTTAATTCCTCCAAAATCTAAGAGTAATCTTGAGGGACATGGGGATTCTCTAGTGATGTTGTTGATGTTTGATGATTCAGGGAGATGTTATTAACTATTTATTAATTTTTCTTTTCTTTTAGTAAGAACATTTACTAAGAAGTCAATGACAGTTACGGAAATATTCTCCCAACCTAAGGCACAGTCTCTCCTTGCATACATAAGGTTCCTAAAGCACAATAGTTTTTAAATTAGACAGCATTTGTGTCCAAAGAATAAATCACAGCCTCTATTTACTAGAAATTATTTTCTCTTTTTCAAGATTCCTCATGAAATTGCCCTTGCTGGACTCCAAGAGTCTATACCTTGTAGTTACTCTACAATGTTTGTACTTAGTATGTCTCAGTTTCCAAAGATACATTTCTGTCAAAAACTGCAATTATGTAAACATTGCTATTTTGTTTTTGGACAACTGCTATGGACCTCTAATTACCTGTGGGATCTCTGATGGCTCTAATAATTCTCCCAAACTTTCACAGTTGCCTGAGGGCAAGAAAGGAGAGAAATCTCTACTCCTTTGCAAATGATTTGCTTGGAGCTGTTAAACTATTTTTCTGGCTATTGGAATATTCAGTTATGAACTTGTTTACTACATCATACATTGACACAGATAGGTTTGATTTTTTTTCAACCAAGCACAAGGTATTTCCTTCTCTTATCAGTGAACAAAACATTTAACTACCCCTAGATTAAGGACTTTTCACTAGTTTCACTTTTAATTGATAGATTAATTGAATCAAAAATTTAGGCTTGTTCCATTGAAATTAATTGGGCTAGCATAGAAAACTTTTCTTTTACTCATATATGTTGATAGACCAGCATTTTATGTCATATACCACAATAATTTAAAAATAAATCCCTGACTTGAACATAAAAATCATACCATCAAAAATTAGAAGAGAATTAAATCAAATATAATTCACATCTACAGCTAAAATCAATTATTAGCCAAAAAGGAATAATGCTGTTAACAAAAGAAAAATGAAATTATACTGACTGTAAGCAAATGAAAAGCTTTTGTATGTTCAAAATTAATACAACTTTACTAAGAAGAGAAGTCATAGACTAGGAAAACAACTTTTTTATAAAATATATCTTATAAAGGTCTTCTATCCAAAATATAGAAAGAACTCTGAAATATATGACCAAAAGCCATTCCTCAATAAATAAGTGGTCATATAATATGATCAAATTCCCCAAATGAAGAATTGCAACAATGCAATAATATAGAATATTGCAAATAGCTAATAATATGAGAAATATACACAAAACCAATATTGTTTTATCTCATATTCAGAGAAAATTGGCAAAAATGGCAAAATGTGTGGTCCAGTGTTAGAGGAGATATGGAAAGATAGACACATGGGTGCACTTATGCAGAGTTGTTAATTGGCCCAATCATCCAAAAAAGTAATTTGAAATTTGCTAAAGCCTAATACATTTTTACTCAGTGATTCCACTTGTCATTCATATATTCTAAGCAAGGAAATGATAAAAAAAGGAAGGCTTCAGATGAACTAAAGCATGTAAAGAAGCACTTTGCTAATAACAAAGAATAAGAAACAAAATAGATCCCTATCAAATGAGGAATGGTTAAGTTGTGGCACATGACTATAATATAATATTTCTCTGATGTAAGAATTAAATTAATGAATATAATCAATACAGAAAACTATCCGAAAACTTATATGAAAGGATGCAGAGAAATAATATGATAAGTAATACCTGATGTGAGGAAGGCTAATGGTGGGAAACAATATAAATAATATCATTCTTATTTTTTATGTGTTGATTAGTCTTTTTTTCCCTCTCTTTTTAATTTTGTCAGAAAGGATGTTTCTCTTGGAGGCTATATGAGGAAAGATGTATGAAGGTGATATAAAAACAATGAATCAGCAAATTAACAAAGCAAAAAATGTTTACTTGATTTAATTGGATTGAGTACATCCCAAAGAGACGAACTCTTTAGGCTTCAGTTTTCTCATCTACCCAATGAGAGAGTTCTATAAAATGATATCCAAGGATCAGTTTTAAACCTTTAGACCTAAGGAACACTAGCACAGAGTATACCAACCATTGGGACAAGAAGGTGAAACAAGACTTATGAAGATGCCTTCTAAAAACCCTCCTCTTTAGTGGGTTGATGTTTCTACACATGTAAAAAAGTAATTATAAAAGACACTTTTCTGTTGTAAGGCAGAGAAGAGAATTTTTTTGCTGTGTTTTTCTTTGTTTCTTGAACATTGAACTTATAAATCAAAATAAAGCACAGTCTACTATTGTAAAAGA
The DNA here is from genome assembly GCF_016432865.1 of Antechinus flavipes. NCBI lineage: Eukaryota > Metazoa > Chordata > Mammalia > Dasyuromorphia > Dasyuridae > Antechinus > Antechinus flavipes. The sequence continues at coordinate 67,394,179 of NC_067401.1, read as the reverse complement.
GTGGAGACTCTTATATCCAGTGAGCAAGTTTAGAATGATTTCAATAGAGGGATAAATTTTTTTGTGAGCAAGTTTATGCTGCTACTTTCAAGGAATAGACGATCACAAAGATATAGGAAAAAATACTATGAATAACCAATAGATCAGAAATTGTAACAGGGGAATGTAGTGGCTACAATAGAATACTGAGACAGTTTTTTCCCCTTAAAAGTCATCTTTATTTTGAAAGTAATTAACAGATCTGTAATGTCAAAAACCCAAGTTGTACCTTTGCTATTGCGGTCCACTGTAGGTAATGCTGTGTCAAATAGAGATCTTCCTCAATTCAGCTGGAAAATGGAGAATGTATTGAGTTCAGAGATGAATTGTGACATTGATTAAAGGAAAGGAAAATGGGTCTTAAGAAGAAAGGCCTAAAGCACTTAGACTATTCATTCTATCAAAAATGAAATTAATGACAAAAACTGATTTTGTACTATTATCCTAATGAGGACAATGACAAATTATTCAGCCAGGCAATACAGAGAAAGAACAAAAGGTGATCAATGGCCATGGCTAAATAAAGATAATAATATTCCAATCACCTATAGGTCTATGATTTATTTGATACTGGTATTCACTACAACAGTGCAGACTAGAAAATGTCAATATTTGCTCATCCTGGGTGATTCTCATCATGTGCTCAAATTCTATAAACTATAATAGGAGCCAATATTTATTAAAAATTCAGAGGTGGTTCTTAATCACTAGATATTTGGATTGATGTGAATTAAAAATCTGTATTTTGATGTTGTCCATATATAGTTATGGAACCATCAGTCTGTAACAGATCCAGAGAAAGAAAGAGCATATAGCTCACTCCTGTTACACCTGCCAACAAAATTACATAAATCAGACTCTTCGTTTGTAAAGACCTGAAAAATAGCAGATTCCACAGCCTTTCCCAATAATCCATTGTAGCTCTGTATTTTTGATTTGTGTCTATTCCCACAAGTCCAAAAGTAGAATCGTTTCTGAACTACTCTGACATCTGCTATTGGTCGAACCAATTAGCCTTTTGACAAGATGTTAAGATCTTCAGAGACCCGGAAATATCTATCACTTTGATTGCATCTATCTGTGAAAGGACTGGCTTAACTAAACATTGTAGGATTCTATTGTAGTATCTGGTAAAAAAAAAACAATAACAATTATAAATTCTTTTTTGTTACTATTATTTTTGTTCTTGCTTTATGATCTTAATAAATAGCTTTTTCTTGTCTTCAAAATAATAATTCAGATACTTAAAAACTGTTATTAAATCCCATCCAATCCAACTAAGAAGTATCTTTAAAGTACCTATTATATGCCAAGCTCAGCTTTAGGCACAGTAGACATGAGGACAGAATGGAAAAAGCCCTTATTCACAAGCAACTTAGATACATAGATATAGAATATTATACATACATAGCTTTATATAATATAATATGTATACACATATGTATAAATCTTTGTGTATGAATATGTCTATAGATATAGATAATTATAATTATCTGGGGCCATTTCTAAACACCAAATCATCAGACTGGATGTGTGAGGGAGAAAAAGAGGGGGAAACAGAGAGATTCAATGCACAAGACCTTGCCCTTCTCTTACAGCTTATATGAAGAAAGTACTCAAGAGATGGTATTGTTTAACAATGTGGATTCTATTAACCTTTGTCCAACAATCTGGCTACTTTAGGTAAGTTTGGTTTGGGGATTCAAAGTAGAAAAGGAATTAAATAATTATTTTTTTGGTTGTTGTTTTGTTGTTATTCATATGGAATTTCTAAAAGAGGTGACTATATATGTGGAAAAATAAATTATTACTCTAAACATTTCTGCTTAAATGAAGTAGTAGCTAATTAGTAATATAGCATGTGTTTCCATAGCAGTTAAGCATCTTCTATGCATGTTCAGAAATGTTTTAATATAAGATGGTCTCCAAATGAAAATTAAAACATTCAAATTCTCAAATTATGCAAATTTTTTTGAAAAAGAAAGTTTTAAAGGTGTCTGCATAAATAGGAGGAAATTGGGTTTTAATGAAAGTGGAATTCATTTCCAAAGAGCTTTGAAAATGAGGAAAATGCCTCAGGAAGGAAACTGTTTTTAAAGAGAAAATTGGAATATGTTCTTTTGTATCTAATCAGTCAAAACACCTTTATTATAATCTCTCTCTTTCTCTCTTTCTCTCTAGCTCTCCCCTTTTCTTTATTTGTATCCTTCATATTAAGTACAGTGATTTGTACACAGTAATCACTTACTAAACTTCTCTCATTCATTTATTTAGATTGTTAATGAAAAACATTACCAACTCCTCTTATAAGACAAATAAAATATACCACTAATATCTAAACCAGGGAAGGATAAAACAAAGAAAGAGAACTATAGAACTATATAATTAATGAATATCAATTTAAAAATTTAAATAAAATATTGGTAAAGAAATTACTGTAATTTATCCAAAAGTAATTACTCACTATGTTATATTAGGTTATAAGCACAATTTGATATTAGGATAATTAATCATATTAAAATCAAAAATATTAATATTTCAGTATGTACTACTCTAAGCATTTTTTTATTCATGTATATAAACAGGTACATACAAGATACATAGTATATAGAAAAATAGCCTTAGATATGGAAGCACTCAAAGCTCAGAAGACTAGTAAAAGGCCTCCTCCTGTTTGTCTATGACCAAAAGATCAGATAGCTCCATTGCCCTCTACCTTGGTCATAAAGAACATGTAATATTGTGTGAATTCTGGGTATGATAGTGAAGAGAAACAGTTTATGAACTATAGTGTGAGGTTAGTGAGAGGGTGAGAAAACTTGTAACTTTGCTATTCTAGGATTGATTAAAGAACTGAAGAGGGTTAACATGGAATAGAGAAGATATGGAGTGATGAACAGAGGCAAGTATATTGCTCACAGTGGATTCATAGAGTTAAAAGTGACTTGAGGCCATGTTATCCAAACCATACCAAATCAAATGATAGGGAGAACATGAATTTTCACTATAGCATATACCCAAATAATTATCTATCTTCTGTCTGAAGAACCATTGACAGAAATCCACAGCATATTGTTACATCATTAAAAAGCTTTAATGACAATGACGATGATGATTATTATATCAATACTGAATTTGTGTTTTTGGTACTTTATATTGCTCTGAAATATGGCTTCTGGAGTCATGTAGATCAGATATTCTTGATGAATGCGGGCTGGTTCCTTGTGATCACTGCTTTCCTTTTTAGATGTCCACCAACTAGGAATTAAAGGTCACTTCTAAAATTCTATGGTGTGATTCAATTTGGGAGTCAGAGAATCTAATTTAAAATCATTGCTCTTCAATTACAACTTGTGTGACCTTCAGCAAAGCATTTAACTCCTCTAAGCCTCAATTTCCTCATCTGAAAAATGAGGGATTTGAATCAAATGACCACCAAAGTTTTCTTTTATTTGTTTTTCTAGCTCTGAGTCTATGGCTCAAAAATGAATTATGCTAGCTAGTTGTTGTAGATGTTGCCATGAACAAGTTCATATTTTTTCTTTATGTGTCAGCTTGGTATATTACAGAAACTCAAAAGATTTTCCTCCTCACTCAGACATGCTCCTGCTACAAGCCAGTTTAAAATCATTCTGTGTGTGTGTGTGTGTGTGTGTGTGTGTGTGTGTGTGTGTTTGATGTTTAATTTATATTTCTACAATTGCATTCTACACAGAAAATAAGTACTCAAGGAACCTGTTGAAGTCTTTAGTTAGCAAGCTCTGATTTAATCATTACCTTATATAATTATAGCCACTAAATTCATTATTAATAAAAAGTATTTCAAAGTTAAACTAGAGTTATTAAGAATAACTGAACTGCTAATATTTCATAGAATAGCAGAGTTAGACGGAACCTCAAAGTCCATCTCTAATCTAAATAGATGAAAAAGGATCTACCTACAATATATCTAAGTAGCTAGACTTACTTTTTATAGACTGTGTGACTGACTGTTGGCTGGAATCACAGACTTCTTCATGAGTTCAAATTCAGTCTTAGACACTAGCAGTATGATCTTGGGCAAGTCACTTAACACTGTTTGCCTCAGTTTCACATCTGTAAGATGATCTGGGATGAGATGGCAAACCATCTCAGCATCTCTGCCAAGAAAATCCTAAATGGGCTCACAAAGAGTCAGACATGATTTAAAAGGACTCAACAATAATAACATACTTCTAGCAAGTAATTAGCCAATCTTTTCTTGAAGAATTGCAATGAAAGGGAACTTACTACTTTTCAGCATAATCCATTCTACATTTGGATACTTCTAATGATAAGGAAGCTTTCCTTGCTTCATGGATAATGATTTTTCTATGCAAATCTCACCCATTTCTTCTATTCTATTGAGCCGAGGAGAACAATTCTAATTCTTTTTTCATGTGTCAACCCTGCAATTCTTGAAGTCATTTTGCATGTCTACTATTAATATGCTCTCCAGTTCTTTTAACTAATCCTTAAATGGTAAAAACTTGAGGCTTTTATTTAAATGTTCCACATCTTAACAGTGTCCTTTCTATACTATGTACCAAGATTTAAACAAAATAAGCAAGATGTGGTGAGATCAGGACAGAATATTAGTAAGACCATAGTGTCCCCTCTTTTGGACTCAGCCTCTCTTGATGAAGTTTGATTTTGTATCCATTTTCTTTTTTGTTGACTGATAGATCACATTATTGATACTTATTGAGCTTTCAGTGCACTGAAAATCCTTTCCATACAAACCTATATACAGTTTGTGGAACCAATTTATTAAAATAATATAGGTCTCAATATTTGCCTTTATTAGTACATTTGTGTATATGCTATATTTCCCAATAAAATCCATGTTCTTTAAATATTATTTTTGCCTTTTTATGTTTAGTACCTTGTATAATGGCATTCACTTAACAGGTGTTTAATGTTTACTAAATGTTATGGAATTTAATGTGCAAGAATATTATAACTTGTAAAGATTTTTTTGGAGTATTTCTATCATTTGATGTACTAGCTATGCCTCCTAGTTTTGTGGCATTGCAAATTTGATAAATATATCATATATTCTTTCAAAAAAGTCATTGATAAAAATATTAAACTACTTAGAGATAGCAGAAATTTTTAGGAATTCAACTATAAATCTCCTTCTAAGCTAAGACTGAAATATTAATGACTATTCTCTGTATTTGATCATTTAACCAGTTTTGCATTCTCAAGATCATGATACAATTTAATTCATATCTCTTAAGCTTCACCATAAGAATACAATAAGAAATTTTATAAAATGGTCAGACATAGAAGAAAAAATAGAGAAAGGGTTTTCAGGGGAATTTTATCAACAGTATCTTTGATTTTTCAGGTCATCTATTTTGGCATTAAATTGTTTTTGTTAACTTTATTTCTAGGTTTTTTTTTTTTTAATGTCATAAGCTGAAGTCATTGGTCAGTCCTTTTTTCTGTTGACAACAGTGTTTAAAGATAAACGTTTTCCTCTAAAATCTGCTTTTACTGACAACCAAAAAGCATATTCTCATTGTTGACACTATAATAGTAATCATATCTTTCATTTCTATGAGTTATCTTTTTTTTTTTTTTTTTTTTTTGCTGAGACAATTGGAGTTAAGTGACTTACCCAAGGTCACATAGCTAGGAAATGTTGTGTCTGAGGTCAGATTTGAACTCAGGTCCTTCTGACTTCAGGGCTGGTGCTCTATCCACAGCATCAATCAGTTGCTCCTCTATGAGTTACTCTTTGACCCACTGATTCTTTAGAATTAAATTCTTTAGTCTCCAGATAATTTTAATCCTTTCTTCAATGGATTTTACTAAATATAATTTCCATGGTCAATAATTAATGTTTATTATTTCTACTTTTCTAAATCTACAAAGTTTTTATAGCTTAATACATGGTCAATTTTTGTAAATCTCATCTATAGCTATTTTACATATATAATATATATATGTAATATATATGTATATTATATGAGAGAGAGAGAGAGAGAGAGAGAGAATATATTATCTGTGGATGATACTTTCCCAAAATTTGCTGATGTAGCAGTCATACAAACTTCACAAATATGTATACATGTGGATATATGAAGATATATACTTATATATAAAGATATGTGTGTTTATGTGTATATATATATTTCCAATTGATAACTAGATAGGAATGTATCATATACAACTTTTCTAAAATTTTGTTCAGGTCATTTTCTTTTTTCTTGTTAATTTCTTGGTTAGATTGGTCTAGTTTTGAGATGGATTCAAAAAATTGCTACACTACTATGATTTTGTAATTTATTTCTCCTTTTAATTGGCTTATCTTTTCCTTTGAATGTATAGATGTCACTCAATTTTGATCATTTTGATTAAATTTTCAAATTGATTCATTGACTATGATACCTTTTATCAAAGTGTAATTTACATGTTTATCAATTTTATTCAAATTTATTTTTGCTGTTGCATTGTCTATGATCAAGATTGCAATCCTTGCTTTTTTGAGTTCCTCCGAAAATTTTGCTCTAACTTTGTATTTTAATTAGATATGAATCCTAACATCTTAATATACTTGTTATAAATAACACCTTTTTGGATTTTGTTTTCTAATTAATTGTGCAATTCTTTTCAGTCTTATGGGTAACTTTATCCCATTCACATTTACTGCTGTAATCATAACTGTGAATTTCTATTTCTCCTAGTTTCATGCTTTCCTGCTCTTATTCTGCCCTCTATATAAAAAAAAAAGAAGTGGTTTGTGGGACAGGGATGTTCTTTTCAACAATATTCTATGCTTTATGGATTAGCTTATGTGCCTTTAAATTATTCTTAGCTGCTTGCAGTATTTTTATTTCTTTTACTCATACACTTTGGATTAAACAATGATGTTCTTAGAACATTTCAGGTTTTTTTAATACATGATTGGTAGACTCTTCATGTTTTTATTTTGACCTCTTGTTCCAGTAGGCCTAGGATGTTTTCTTTCATAATTTCATAAAATATGAAGTTCAGGCTTCTTTTTTTGGTATGGATTTTGGTTTGCTCAGTGATTCCTAGTCAAACTTAAAAAATATATATATGGCTTTAAAATAGTTCAATGATTTTGAAATTATCTCTCTTTGATTTATTTTCCAGGTAAGATTTTTTTATTTGAGATGTTTTAAAATTTCTTCTAATTTTTCAATCGTCTTATTTTTTGCCTCGTGAATGCATTAACTTATTTTGGATTCATTCTAGTTTTAAAACAAGGCTACATCAACTGGTCCTTCTGATCTTGCTGAAGCTAGTAAGTTAGTTATGTGGGCTTTCTGCAAGATCAGAAGGACCAGTTGATCTAGCCTTGTTATGAGTCCATGACTGAGTCAGTCATAGGAAACAATCCATCCACTTCCTGATTTCTCTTGTTTTAAGCTTAGGAGCTAAACTCATGATCCAAATCTTAATACACTGGCTGTTACTCTGTGTGCCAATATGTAATCTTGGGCTGGTAAATACCAACTATGATTCCCCCCCCCCATTTTTTCTGATCACTATCTAGACTCTGGCATATAGTAGGTGCTTACTTTTCCTTTATTGACTGAATGACTGTTCTTAGATCTTTGTTGGAATACTTGTTAGGGTAACTGGGTTGTGTAATACTTCTTCCAACTTCTTCCAATACAACTTCCATTAATGGCTAGTCCCTCTATTCTATCTGATTCAGTAGCTTTATTATCTTCTGTAGTTGCAATTTTCATCATACATATATATTAATATGCACAATTAATTACATATATGTGTGGTCTCTCTCCTTTCTCTGTGTGTGTGTGGATAATGTATATGTGTACACATATGTATGTATGCATAGATACAGATAAAGGTATAAATGGCTAGATGGCACAATGGAGAGAATTATGGGTCTGGAGTCAGAAAAACTTGTCTTCCTAGGTTCAAATCTGGTCCCAGACAGTAATTAACCAGATGATGCTGTACAAGTTACTTAATCCTGTTTGCCTCAGTTTCCTCAACTGAATAATGAACTAGAAAAGAAAATGGCAAAGCACTTCAGTATCTTGGCCAAGAAAATCCCAAATGGAGATATGAAGAGTCAGGCAAGACTGAAATGACCAAATAACAAACACTATATTGTGTTTGTTGTTTGGTCACTTCAGTCATACATACATACATACACACATGTGTGTATGTATAGATATGCATAAGTACAGGTATTTGTAGAAGTATATACTTATACACGTATAATGTACATATATATGAATACATACATACATATTTACCTTTACATCCTGAACTCCAATCTCTCATTGTCAATTATTTTAACTGCATATAGCATAAGCATCTCAAATTCAACATGTGCAAAATGCTATTCTTCTGAACTTCCCTGTTATTATGGACAGCTCCATTATCTTCCCAGTCAATGACATTCACAACTTTGGTATCCCACTTTAGCCCTTATTCTCACTCACCCCATATACCTCAGCAGTTGTCAAAAAGTTGTCATATTTCTACCTCCACAATGTCTCTGGAATGTACTCCCTTCACTTCAATCACCTAGTCAATAATCTAATTTAAGCCTTCATTATGCTCATCTGTACTATTACAATAGGCTTCTGATTGTATTCTCTGTCTCAACTTTTCCCTACTCAGGTTTAACCTTTACATAGTTGTCAAAATGATTTTCCTAAATCATGGGACTGGAGAATTATAGTATGCTCTTAGGTATTGGGGAGAATGGTTATGCTTCTCTTTATGTTATATCTTCAAAGTAAATATACTATTGTAAAAGCTGGTATATACTTATTGGTTAAATAGAACCAGGATGCCAATTACTATAAACTAAAAGTAGAGGTAACAATGGAATATATCATATAGATGGCACTGGTGGGAGGCGTTTCAACAGCTTGGTGAAACTTAAGTACTATGAGAGGAAATATGGGTTGCTTCACTTTGGGTGAGTGAGTTCAGGACCATTGCTACCCATAGATATAGAAATGAGCCCTTATTTCTGAATGACTTGGAAGAAAGGAAGGAAGGAAAGAAAGAAGGAAAGGAGGGAGAAAGGAGAAGAAGGAAGAAAGGAAAGGGGAGAGGGAAGAAAAAAGAAGAGAAAGAAGGGAGGAAGGGAGGAAGGGAAGAAGGAAGGGAGGAAGAGGAGGAAGGAGAGGAAGGGGAGGAAGGAGAGGAAGGGGAGGAAGGGAGGAAGGGAGGAAGAAAGGGGAGGAAGGAAGGAAGGGAGGAAGGAAGGAAGGAAGGGAAGAAAGAGGAGGAAGGGAGGAAGGGAGGAAGGGGAGGAGGGGAGGAAGGGGAGGAAGGAAGGGAGGAAGGGGAGGAAGGAAGGGAGGAGGGGAGGAAGGAAGGGAGGAAGGGGAGAAAGGGGAGGAAGGGGAGGAAGGGGAGGAAGAAAGGGAGGAAGGGAGGAGAGAGAGAGAAAGAAGGAAAGATACAACTATAAGTAAAATAAAGGCAATCCCTGCTTTTGGGTATATTACTTCCTAATGGGGAAGACAAGTGAGAATGAGAAGTGTGTGCCTGACTAAGGATATGTGTTTTGAAATCCATGTCAAGGATAAGGACAGGAAAATTAAAGTCAGACTGTCTTAAACCCTTCAACAAAATGAAGGATAATGGGGAAAATCACCAAAATGAGAAGAGGAATGGATCCTACAGAGGAATATCGCAGGATGAGCAGGTCATAAGAATTGTAGGCTATTTAAAAGCAAGGAAGTCCTAAGTGCTGAGAGAAGTTTCAGGGGAATTAGCAGTAGAGATGGCATGATTTTGAAGTCTTGGAAAGTTCAAATAAATGAATGGGAAAATAATGTATCTGTGACTTCATCATTTTGGGTATCCCCTCTAATAGCTCCAACTACAATATCTTTGTGTTTGTTTATCCTGTATGACCATTAAAACCCCCAATACAAGGGTTTTAAACCAATCTGTTGGAGACCTTTAAAATTAGCAGTAGAATACTGATACTGTTTACTTACTACTTCTGGTTCTGGCCACATGGAAGTCTATAACGTGATAAGCTTTTAAAAGTTTCAAGTAGGAAATACATTCACCATTCAGCACAAAGAGATGCTATTACTTATCTAAGTTATTATAGAACATATTTTTTTGGTGAATCAGGATTCATGAGATGAGTCATCCTACTCTTCATAATAAGTGAAAAAGCTCTGTGATGCAAGTTGTTTTTGCTATTGCTGTTTTGATCTGCCAATTCTCCCAGGAGTTGAGAATGTGGCCCAACTCAGCCAACATTTCTCCCTTTTATTCTAGTGGGAAGTTTACAATAGCAACTCTCAATTCACCTTGGGATGGAGATAAAAGGTGAAATAAAAGACAATAGCAAACTCCCTGAACTTTAATGGACTAAAAGTCACATTACTTGAGATTGCCTTAGCTTAAAGCATCCTGGGAAAGAAGCTGCTTTGAGCCTGCCATTAGGAATCCAGTTTTGAGCAAGAACACTGCTTGAAAGTGAAAAATATGAATGGCCAGGTTTCCAAAATAAATGAAAGGGTCTGATGGAAATAACACTATCACAATAATGTGTGCAAAAAGATCAATAGTGTTTGCTATCTATTCCTTTAAAAGAATGTTTGAAAAGTGAGCTTCTCCAAAGATGAAAAAGGTACTATGCCCAAGGAAAAAATGAGTTTAAAAGGTGTCTTTGGAAGTATGAACTCAGTGTTGTCATGAAATGAATTATAAGAAGAATCTCTGGCTATTTAAGAAGCTATAAAAATAATACCGACAATTAACATATCAGAGTTCTAGCCCCAAACTGGAGGCTCGGGCAGTCACGCACATAGTATCAAAGCTAGGATTTGAACTTCATCCTCTTGATTCCTAGGCTAGCCACCATTTTTCACCACTTCAAGTTGTTGTTAAAAGACAACACGCATTCTTTTGCATAATTAGCTCTCACATATCTGCTAGATTAAAAAAACCTCCAATCATAAAAATCAACTCATTTGTTTAAGATCTCCTTACTTTTTACCTGGACTATTTACATCAACCTATTATTGGAACCACTTCTAATCTCCCTTTCAAATCCCTACACAACTGTCAAAACAATCTTCCTAAATTACATGTAATCATGTCATCTGCTTCTGCAGGCATTGCCTCAAGGGTGAAGTACAAACTATCCAGCTTAGTTCCAGCCTCTTATGTCTAGGTTTATTCCATTTAGGAACTCTTTAATTCTCTATGTTCTAAACAAATTGAACTATTTGCTTTTCTCCTATTTCAGAGTTCTATCTCCTTCCCATTTTTGTCTATGAGCTATCTCTGATGTCTTTTCTACACTTCTATTCCTCAGAGTTCTTGTCTTTTTTCAAATATATCTCAACTCATAAACTATGTCTTGGGAAAAGATGTTACTGATACTTTGAGTTGATTGTGCACTGTTTCTGTCCTTAAATAGATATAACTTTATGCATGTACATAAATGCACTTTACATATACATGTACATGCATGAATATTACATATAGTTCATACATGAACAAACACATGTATGTATACTTGTATTTGCAGGTTTAGGTGGGTTTTTTACTATAAAGAACAAGTTGGGGGGGTAAGCACTTAAACAAATATATTTGGCTCATGTCTCCATCCTCCATCAAAAAAGTGGGGGGGGGGGAGGGAGAAGGGGGTCAGGCTGTCTTATAGAAATATCCCTGATTATAATATAGATCAGATTTAGGCCTTACTGTGCTGGAAGTTTTCCTCTAGGGCTTTTCTTACTTTATGAGTAATAGCTGAAATGACTTGAAGTTTGTGAGTAATAATTGAAATAGTTGGAATGACTTATTATCCCTCACTTTTGCTATATGACCAATCTAACTTTTCTGACTAATACATGAATTTGATAGTTATTCTTACTTCAATTTTTATATATAGGTCATCGTTGAGAATATAATGCAGTAAATTTGTACCTACTATGGGTCTCTCAATTGCCCTTTGGGTCAGCTATGGCTTTTACTTTTTGGAAATTATGTTATTGCAGAATTCACACCTGTAATTCATAGGAAACTAGGTAGTACATTGAAAAAGATATTGAGCCTGGAGTCAGGAAAACTTCAATTCAAACCTGGCCTCAGATACTAACTACCTGTGTGACTTTGTTCAAATCACTTAGCTATTGTTTGCATCAGTTTCCTCATCTGTAAAATGGGGCTGTTAATAATAGCACTTACCTCCAACATTGTCGTGAGAGTCAAGTGAAATATTGGTAAAGCACTTAGCACAGTGCCTGATACATAGTAGGTACTAATAAATAAATGTTATTTGTTATTATTATTGTTGTTGTTGTCATTCGTTATTATCATTGTTGCATCACTAGAATATTTGTGTTGAGATGTTTTGGTGTTGGTGGTTAAAAGCATTCCCAAATGCCCAAATTTAATTTACCCTGTTTTCTTTCTACTGGTCAATTCTAGGTCCAACAACTTTAGGTCCATCTTCAGAGATTATTTCAGGTATAAGTGCTAACTCATTATACCAGTTTTTCAATTATATTTTATAGTCTAGACATTTTTATGCATTTAGTTTTTCCTATGTGGATTAATATAGGAATCTCTTTTAAGGAAATGGATCTCATGGAAAAGACCCATTAATGTGTTGAAGTTTAATGCAATTAGTACAGCATGGTTTTTTAAAGGGATTGAGTACAGTTAATACCTTGAAGTCTATAGATAAGTATTCCCTATATATTTTGTCATTTGAGGCAAGTGGCAAGAGCACTAGTAAGCATATGTCTTCCTGCTTTATGTCCTGTTTGCCTTTAATAATAAAGTGAAGAAAAAATACATGGAAATGGGTTATTTTTATGGTTTTATTTATCAAGGAAACATATGAACTACAAGGAAGAGAATTATATATACTCTGGGTCATCATTATATAACTTCATCTATAAAAGAAAGAATGATCTAAGAAAATATTCCGTGCTATTATCATTAAAATTGTTATGAGGCATTTTTAAAAATTAATCCTCAAAAGGGAATAATTTCTCATTTTTGTGGCTAAAGCAAAAAAAGAGAGTATATGCTATAATATATAAAGCATTTTGTTACTGATGAATTCAGAACCTCTAAGGGAGAAAATAAAAGAGAAAATTATTTTCATATCTTTCATGGTGACCAGAATGAATTAGCAAGTGGTGACAGTTTTCCAGTTATAAAGGGATCCTTGGCCAATGTGCTATATTGAAAGAATCAACCTTTTTCTATAAGAACCCTTCCAAATTAGCAGTGAAAAGGCTGTAAGATACTTAATTTTTCTTTGCAATCACATAGCATCTGTGGATACTTGCATACGGGGCAGCAGTCCTTTTCATTAGTCAGCTCCTATTTGCCCATAACAGGAAGGTTATCTAAAATCAAAGTAGAGACCAGATGGTCCATATAAATGGACCAATGTCATAGTAGTCTTGATTTACTCTAGGGTGGATTTGCACACCTGCCCTCTATCTTGAGATGGTATATTCCCAGTGTCCTATTCCATATATCATTCTTTTAAAAAATTTTATTTAATTTTTAGTTTATGGGGTTAAGATGGCGGAGAGGAGGCTCACAGTTGCATAAGCTCCGCGCTTTCTCTCACTATCCACTTCATTACAAGCCTCTGAATCAATGCTTGACTGAAAAAAACCCACAAATAGTTACCAAGAGAAGCCATCCTTGAGATCCGCCAAGAAAGGTCTGTCTTTACTGGAGGGCTGGGGCGGTTTTAGATCGGGCGCAGGCGGCGGGCAGCGGCAGTGAGGGCACAGGAGCAGACTGGAGAGGGGGTGGGGAGTGATCGCAGCTGTCTCTGCGGGGAGAGCTTCGCTACAGGTTTGGATACTTTACTCCAGCAGCAAGTCAGCAGCCCAGCAGAGAAGCTAAAAACACCGGGGCTGAAGAACACAACCGCAAACAGCTGGAGTCTCTCAGGACCTGGCCGCCCCCCCCTTCCCCCCCTCAGTGACTCAGCACGCTTTGGGATCTCAGAGCGCAGGCGCAACACAGTCCTGCTAGTGCCTCACTGCTGCCCCCTGCAGTCTGTAGAGGAAGCTCGATAACACACCCAGCCCCCCCCCCCAAAGAAAGACTCCAGTTTTTTCTGTTTTTCTTTGGTAGTTTGTCCCTGATTAATTGACAGAATGAGCAAGAAGCTGAAGAGGACTTTAACCCTTGACAGCTTCTACACAGATAGAGAGCAGACTCTAAATCCTGAGGAGACTAAAAACAGGCAGTCCCCAGGTGATTCCCCAAAGGAGGAGATTGTCTGTTCCTCAGCACAGATGAACCTCATAGAAGTGATTAAAAAGGCTCTCACAAGGGAGCTAGAAGAAAAATGGGAAAAGGAGAGGGAGGCTTGGCAAAAGAGCCTGGAGAAATTTAAAGAGAGAGTGGATAAAGAAGTAAAATCCTTGAAAAATAGGATTAGTGAACTGGAAACAGAAAACAGCTCTCTAAAAAACAAAATTGGCGAAATGGAAAAAAATTCCACAGAACAAAAGAACTCAATGGGACAATTAGAGAAAGATTTTAAAAAAGTGAGTGAAGAGAATACTTCACTGAAAATCAGAATTGAACAAGTGGAATTGAATGACTCGAGGAGACAAGAAGAATCAGTCAAGCAAATCCAAAAAAATCAAACAATGGAGAAAAATGTGAAATACCTTCTGGGGAAGACAACAGACCTGGAAAACAGATCCAGGAGAGACAATCTGAGAATCATTGGACTCCCAGAAAAACATGATGAAAAAAAGAGCCTGGACACTGTCTTCCAGGAAATTATCAAAGAGAACTGCCCAGAAGTCATAGGAACAGAGGAAAAAATAAACATTGAAAGGATTCATCGATCACCCACTGAAAGGGATCCTAAAATCAAAACACCAAGGAATATAGTGGCCAAATGCCAGAACCCTCAGATGAAAGAAAAAATATTGCAAGCGGCTAGAAAAACCCAATTCAAGTATCAAGGAGCCACAATAAGGATCACCCAGGATCTGGCAGCATCCACATTAAAAGATCGAAGGGCCTGGAATATGATATTCCGAAAGGCTAAGGAACTTGGTATGCAACCAAAAATAACTTACCCAGCGAGAATGAGCATCTTTTTCCAGGGAAGAAGATGGACATTCAACGAAGTAAGCGAATTTCATCTATTTCTGATGAAAAAACCAGAACTTAACAAAAAGTTTGATCTACAAATATAGAACTCAAGAGAAATCTAAAAAGGTAAAGATTAATCTTGGGAACTATATTTTGACTATATAGATGTATAAAGAATACATGTATACCTTGTTCTAGAAATTGATGTGGAAAGGACATTGTACCAGAAAAAGGGTAAAGTGGGGGTAGTACATCTCATGAAGAGGCATAGGAAACCTATTATATCTGAGAGAAAGAATGGAGGGGGATGAATATAGTGGGTATCTTACTGCCTTCAGAATTGGCTTTAAGTGAAAAATCTTAAGACATATTCAATCTATGGTGAAACTTCTCCCATCTCATTGAAAAGTGAGAAGGGAAAAGTGGAAAGGGAAGGAATAAGCTAAGCGGAAGGGAATATGGGAACTGGGAGGGAAAGGGGTAAGATAGGGGGAGGAACTCTAAGGCGGGGGGAGGGACACTAAAAAGGGAGGGCTGTGAGAAGCAAGGGGTGCTCACAAGCTTAATACTTGGAAGGGGGGGAAAGGGGAAAGAAGGGAGGAAAGCATAAACCGGGGTTAACAAGATGGCAAATAATACAGAATTGGTCATTCTAACCATAAACGTGAACGGGGTAAACTCCCCCATAAAGAGGAAGCGGTTAGCAGAATGGATTAAAAGCCAGAATCCTACAATATGTTGTTTACAGGAAACACACCTGAAGCGGGGAGATACATGCAGGTTAAAGGTAAAAGGTTGGAGCAAAATCTACTATGCTTCAGGCGAAGTCAAAAAAGCAGGGGTAGCCATCCTGATCTCAGATCAAGCTAAAGCAAAAATTGATCTAATTAAAAGAGATAAAGAAGGGCACTATATCTTGCTAAAGGGTAGCATGGATAATGAAGCACTATCTATATTAAACATATATGCACCAAGTGGGGTAGCATCTAAATTCTTAAAAGAGAAACTAAGAGAGCTGCAAGAAGAAATAGACAGTAAAACTATAATAGTGGGAGATCTTAACCTTGCACTCTCAGAATTAGATAAATCAAACCACAAAATAAATAAGAAAGAAGTCAAAGAGGTAAATAGAATACTAGAAAAGTTAGATATGATAGATCTCTGGAGAAAATGTAATGGAGACAGAAAGGAATACACTTTCTTTTCAGCAGTTCATGGAACCTATACAAAAATTGACCATATATTAGGACATAAAAATCTCAAACTCAAATGTAGTAAGGCAGAAATAGTAAATGCATCCTTTTCAGACCACGATGCAATGAAAATTACATTCAACAAAAAAGCAGGGGGAAGTAGACCAAAAAATAATTGGAAACTAAATAATCTCATACTAAAGAATGATTGGGTGAAACAGCAAATCATAGACATAATTAATAACTTCACCCAAGAAAACGATAATAATGAGACATCATACCAAAATGTATGGGATGCAGCCAAAGCGGTAATAAGGGGAAATTTCATATCTCTAGAGGCCTATTTGTATAAAATAGAGAAAGAGAAGGTCAATGAATTGGGTTTGCAATTAAAAATGCTAGAAAAGGAACAAATTAAAAACCCCCAGTCAAACACTAAACTTGAAATTCTAAAAGTAAAAGGTGAGATCAATAAAATTGAAAGTAAAAAAACTATTGAATTGATTAATAAAACTAAGAGTTGGTTCTATGAAAAAACCAACAAAATAGACAAACCCTTAGTAAATCTGATTAAAAAAAGGAAAGAGGAAAATCAAATTGTTAGTCTTAAAAATGAAAAGGGAGAACTCACCACTAACGAAGAGGAAATTAGAGCAATAATTAGGAGTTACTTTGCCCAACTTTATGCCAATAAATTCGACAACTTAAATGAAATAGAAAAATACCTCCAAAAATACAGCTTGCCCAAACTAACAGAGGAAGAAGTAAATATCCTAAACAGTCCCATCTCAGAAAAAGAAATAGAACAAACTATCAATCAACTCCCTAAGAAAAAATCCCCAGGACCAGATGGATTTACATGTGAATTCTACCAAACATTTAAAGAACAATTAACTCCAATGTTATATAAACTATTTGAAAAAATAGGGATTGAAGGAGTCCTATCAAACTCCTTTTATGACACAGATATGGTACTGATACCTAAACCAGGTAGGCTGAAAACAGAGAAAGAAAATTATAGACCAATCTCCCTAATGAATATTGATGCTAAAATCTTAAATAAAATATTAGCAAAAAGATTACAGAAAATTGTCACCAGGATAATACACTATGACCAAGTAGGATTTATACCAGGAATGCAGGGCTGGTTCAATATTAGGAAAACTATTAGCATAATTGACTATATCAATAACCAAACAAACAAAAACCACATGATCATCTCAATAGATGCAGAAAAAGCATTTGATAAAATCCAACATCCATTCCTAATAAAAACACTTGAGAGCATAGGAATAAATGGACTTTTCCTTAAAATAGTCAGGAGCATATATTTAAAACCATCAGTAAGCATCATATGCAATGGGGAAAAACTGGAACCTTTCCCAGTAAGATCTGGAGTGAAGCAAGGCTGCCCACTATCACCATTATTATTTAATATCGTATTAGAAACACTAGCCTCGGCAATAAGAGTCGAGAAAGATATAAAAGGAATTAGAGTAGGCAATGAGGAAACCAAACTATCACTCTTTGCAGATGATATGATGGTATACCTAGAGAACCCCAGAGATTCTACCAAAAAGCTATTGGAAATAATTCATAATTTTAGCAAAGTAGCTGGCTACAAAATAAATCCCCATAAATCCTCAGCATTTTTATACATCACCAACAAAACCCAACAGCAAGAGATACAAAGAGAAATTCCATTCAGAATAACTGTTGATACCATAAAATATTTAGGAATCTATCTACCAAAGGAAAGTCAGGAATTATATGAGCAAAATTATAAAAAAGTCTCCACACAAATAAAGTCAGACTTAAATAATTGGAAAAATATTAAGTGCTCTTGGATCGGCCGAGCGAACATAATAAAGATGACAATACTCCCTAAACTAATCTATTTATTTAGTGCTATACCAATCAGACTTCCAAGAAAATATTTTATTGATCTAGAAAAAATAACAACAAAATTCATATGGAACAATAAAAAGTCGAGAATCTCAAGGGAATTAATGAAAAAAAAATCAAATGAAGGTGGCCTAGCTGTACCTGATCTAAAATTATATTATAAAGCAGCAGTCACCAAAACCATTTGGTATTGGCTAAGAAATAGATTAGTGGATCAGTGGAAAAGGCTAGGCTCACAAGACAGAATAGTCAATTATAGCAATCTAGTGTTTGACAAACCCAAAGCCCCTAACTTCTGGGAAAAGACTTCATTATTTGATAAAAACTGCTGGGACAATTGGAAATTAGTATGGCAGAAATTAGGCATGGACCCACACTTAACACCATATACCAAGATAAGATCAAAATGGGTCTATGACCTAGGCATAAAGAACGAGATTATAAATAAATTAGAGGAACATAGAATAGTTTATCTCTCAGACTTGTGGAGGAGAAAGAAATTTGTGACCAAAGATGAACTAGAGACCATTACTGATCACAGAATAGAAAATTTCGATTACATCAAATTAAAAAGCTTTTGTACAAATAAAACTAATGCAAACAAGATTAGAAGGGAAGCAACAAACTGGGAAAACATTTTCACAGTTAAAGGTTCTGATAAAGGCCTCATTTCCAAAATATATAGAGAACTGACTCAAATTTATAAGAAATCAAGCCATTCTCCAATTGATAAATGGTCAAAGGATATGAACAGACAATTTTCAGAGGATGAGATTGAAACTATTACCACTCATATGAAAGAGTGTTCCAAATCATTATTGATCAGAGAAATGCAAATTAAGACAACTCTGAGATACCACTACACACCTGTCAGATTGGCTAAGATGACAGGAAAAAATAATGATGAATGTTGGAGGGGATGCGGGAAAACTGGGACACTAATGCATTGTTGGTGGAGTTGTGAACAAATCCAACCATTCTGGAGAGCAATCTGGAATTATGCCCAAAAAATTATCAAATTGTGCATACCCTTTGATCCAGCAGTGTTTCTATTGGGCTTATATCCCAAAGAAATACTAAAGAAGGGAAAGGGACCTGTATGTGCCAAAATGTTTGTAGCAGCCCTGTTTGTAGTGGCTAGAAACTGGAAAATGAATGGATGCCCATCAATTGGAGAATGGCTGGATAAATTGTGGTATATGAATGTTATGGAATATTATTGTTCTGTAAGAAATGACCAGCAGGATGAATACAGAGAGGACTGGCGAGACTTACATGAACTGATGCTAAGTGAAATGAGCAGAACCAGGAGATCATTATACACTTCGACAACGATATTGTATGAGGACATATTTTGATGGAAGTGGATTTCTTTGACAAAGAGACCTGAGTTTCAATTGATAAATGACGGACAAAAGCAGCTACACCCAAAGAAAGAACACTGGGAAACAAATGTAAACTATCTGCATTTTTGTTTTTCTTCCCGGATTATTTATACCTTCTGAATCCAATTCTCCCTACGCAACAAGAGAACTGTTCGGTTATGCAAACATATATTGTATCTAGGATATACTGCAACATATCCAACATATAAAGGACTGCTTGCCATCTAGGGGAGGGGGTGGAGGGAGGGAGGGGGAAAAAAATCGGAACAGAAACGAGTGTCAATATAATGTAATTATTAAATAAAAAATTTAAAAAAAATAAAAAATAAAATAAAATAAAATAAAATAAAATAAAAAAAGAAAAAAAAATTTTTAGTTTATGGGATATTTACTCATTTCTATTAAAAACACTTGAAAGTATTGGTATAAATTGATTTTTCCTTAAATTAATGAAACAAAGCACTTATCAAAAATCATCAGCAGGCATTATTTGTAATGGGAATAAGTTAGACACCTTATCATATATCATTGCATTTCCTCATGCCCAGCTTGAATCTTGAATCCAGGGTTATGATTCTAGTACTGTTTGTATCTACATGGCTGAATTGGGCATGTGAATTTTGACCTAATTTTCTACCCCATTCCTGTATTTTCATAAAAATTTTTTCCGTTCCTTTTCATTCATTCATTAATTCTGGATACTAATTCTCAACTTATATTCCCTCCCTGGGATCCCTACCTATCTAGAGCTACTGAAAGCTAACTAGGACCCATCTATTCAGATGGCAAATTGGGGTCAGGTCCTCTAGCTTGTCTTGCATTCCTATTCTCCTTGTTCATCTATAATCATAATAGTAAAGTGTGTGCTTAAATTCCTTAGACTCCTAGCAATGATGTTTGATTTTCATACTAGGAATGACATAATAATAGAATTTTATTAAATGACTTGTTCAAGGGTAATATGGCTAGTATATGCTGAAGGCAGGACACAAATGCAGGACTTCTTGACTCCAAAGTCAGTTCTCTATCTACTACACACATGATGTTTTATTTGCTCTAACCTATATCTTAGCAAGATATTCTTCTATGCTCTCCCAAATAAATGGTCATTCAGTATTTGCTTAAAGATTTCTATTAAGAAAAAAAGAAACCATTAACTCTCAAAAAAGCCCTTTCTATTTTTCAATAAACTTTATTGTTTAGAAGGGCAAATGGATGCCTCAGTGAATAGAGTATTAGACTTAGAGGCTGTAAGATGTGAGTTCACATTTGGTCTTATACACTTACTAGCTATGCAGTTCTGGACAAGTCTCTTAACTTCTGTTTGACTTAATTCCCTGGAAAAGGAAATAATAAAGCACTCTAGTAAATTTGCCAAGAAAATCCTGTTTCAAGGTGCTAACTATAAACCCTTTCTTTAGCAAACAATATTGATGTGCTATAGTCTGTGAGGTCATGAAGTTTCAGATACAATTGAACAGCTACAACAATTGTTAGGTACATTAGTAGAGAACAAAGATCAATGGATTTGGAGTTAAAAAAAAATCATGGGCTCATATTCCAGATCTGCTGTTTACTAACCAGTGTGAGCTTTAAAATATCCCTTTACATATCTAAGCCTCAGTTCTTCTGTAAAATAAAAAGGCTGAAATATATGCAATATAAGGACCCTTAGTTCTCAAAATCCATGCATATATAATGACCATTGAGGCTAGATTAGATTGTCTGTATCTTTTGTCCATTGCTTTAGTTTTTTGCCTTTTTTGGGGAAAGAAGATGAAGTCTATTACTCCCTTCAAATAATTATGTACCCTCAAATAATTAAAGACAGAAAATGTTTGTCCCCTAAATTTTCTTTTCTCCAAACCAAATAGCCTTAGCATATTCAACTGATTCCTCTATGGCATTCTCTTGTGGCTCTTTACCAGGTTAATCACTAGATATGTTCAAATGTATTTATTCCTCCATGGGGAAAATTTGGACTAAATTATTTTTTAGGTCTGTTCCAATTGCAGAACTTTGTGAGTATTATTTAAAAGATTCTTAGACTGATCCTTTGCTCATGATGTTTCCCATATTAAAAATGCCTTTTCTTCCAGTTCACTAATACAAATGGTATTCATCTTACATAGCCCTGTCTAATTCCCTCTTTTTTCTATGAAGTCTTTTATGATGATCTTTTTTTTCCTCTCAATGCTTGGCTATATACCACAATAATCTGCCATTTGGATATATTCATTCTACCTCTCTGTTTCTCTAACTAGTTATTTAATTTTGCAACTCTACATCTGCTACCATCTGCTAAGAGGTAGACTCTTTTCCTCTCATTGCCTCCTTAACTTTCTGGAGTCTATCTTCTGACTTCACCATCCAATTAAAACTATTCTTTCTAATGAAATCGTAATCACCAAATGTAATGATTTTTTCTCAATTCTAACCCTTCTTGACTTCTCAGAAGCCTTGTCAATTATCTTTTTCTTGATATTCTCTTCTCCCTAAGCTTTTGTGACACTACATCTTTTGATTCTCCTCTTTATCTAATCAGAACTTCTTAATTTCCTTGTTAAATTGTTATCCTGGTTACACCCATTAACTATGGATGTCCACCAAGGCTCTCTCCTAAGCCCTCTACAATTATCTCTTTATATTAATTTAATATTTGGAATCTAATTTAATTTTGTGGTCTTCTCAACTTCCATGGATCAAACTATCATATTTGTATTGATGATTTTCCAATTTATTTTTCTAGCCCTAACCTCTACTGACCTCCAATCTTTTATATAGCCAAGTGCCCACTGGACATTTCAAATTGAATGTAACATAGACAGACATCTTATACTCAAGGCATCCAAAACTAAACTAATTTCTTTTCCTTTAACCTTTGCCTTGACTCTCCTTTTAAAAGACCAAATTCAAGGCTGCAGCCCAAATATGTATCATCAAGTTGTCATCTTGAATTATTTGTTCTTGCTACTTTGAAGGAAATATTCTTTTGTAAATGCTATTCTAAAAGCAAAGTGATTAAATGGAACTAGGGTTGGGGGCACTAAAACCGAGAAAGATAATCAGTAGGGTTTTTAATCAATGGCAGAACCTAGATGCCTCCCAAATCCCTTAATAGTACCAGAGGATTCTGGGGAAAGGTGACATATGCAGATCAGCATCTGCTCTGCAGTTTTTAACGTTACAGAATTACCTTGCTTTGATGCAAATCTATACTAATGAATATATAATATTTATGTGAATACACATATGTATAAATATCCATATCTATTATATATATGTAAATATTTTATACAAATAAATACATTTATATATATATTTATGTACATATTTTAGACATATAAAAACTTCTCAAGAGCAAGAAATCATTTTCTTTAAGTCAGTACAATGCAACAGTTAGTATAGTACTAAGCACACAATATACACTTAATTACTTTTTGATTAACTTAAAAGGAAAATGAAGGAAGAAAAATCTTATTTTTGTTGAACTTGTTCCCTCCCATCACATATAAAGTTTTAACTATAAATAATTTTCATGTCCTTGGTAAGAGCTATTAAAATAGTACAGACTTCAGCAAGGAATACCTAGAGTAAAAAATCTTTTAAAATAATAATAAAACATCAAACATTTATAGTAAAAAGACAACATCTACCATTTTTTAAATGTCATCAGTTGAATTTTTTGCTGTCTTAAAAGAGGAGTAAAACTGGGGGGGGGGGCGTGTTTTATCTTAAATGTCATATTTGGTAACTTCAAAGGACAATTGTGTTTATTGGAATTTTCTCCCCTGATATGACTTTTTTTTTCCCATGTCACCAAAAATCTGAAGACAGAAATTTGCTTGAACATGAAAGTATAAAGAAAAAAAAATGAAACCTAAAAGAACTGAATTATTAATAGTTTCCCATGCTGTCATCTTGTGAGTTGACAATTAATTCTAATGAAACATATATATGTCTTCAAGTAAAGTTTTTTTTTTTAAAGCAAGAATGGTGAGTTAAAGGGGATACTATAGAAGTATGATACAATTTCTATCCTCAAGAAGTTTATAGTATCATGACTTAGAGAATCTGTAACAATACTTTTTGTAAATATTTAAGCAATCTGTAAACAAACTTTTTAAAGTTCTTGTAAGCAAGAATTTCCCTGTTTAGGAATTTTTTATTTTATCATTATTTCTGGAAAGTACACAGTTATACTAGAGAGGCCTTGTTTAGCATGCACTTTACTTTGCTAAACCAAAGATGGACACCATAAAGGAAGTGACTAAAGTGATTCAAATGGAAATAGATTAATCATGAGCAGTCATCAGTATGACAAGTGCTTGTCTTTCCTTCCCTGAAAAAATGAAAATTCCAGATGAAGAAGAATCACAGAATTGCAGAAGCTCAGAGTTGAAATATCCTTCACAGGAATGAAATAGTAGAGGGGCAAAAGTGAGAAGGGAAGAAAGAAAAAGTTGCAATATTTGCCATCATTCAAGAAGAATGCAGGAAAACGCTCTCCATAATGTTTGACAATTTATTTTAGGTATAACGAATTTTGTTTAGATGCCTTGATGTTATCATGGCAATCTTTTAAGGTAGAATACAAGAGACAGGGCTAGGGACTTAAATTATGATTTCATTGTTATAGGAAACTCCCTCTGGTAAGGCAGGTCAGTATCTACTCTGAAACTTGGAAAGTTTCCTACAGCATTGAGAGATTGATTAGCTTGCTGAGAACACAGTTTGTATCATAAGACTGAAATCTAGAAGCCCTACATCTCTTATTTTGTGCACAATAAAAGACTATGTAAATGTGAATGAATGGCTGTTATTCTGTTCTGATAAGCCCACTTCAGCCTTCAGAAATTTCAGATTGCCAACCTCTACTCCTTTTCCATTTATTGAGAAATTTTTCATCATTGCAAGTGCTAATTACTTATCCTGGAAATTTAGGACACTTTTTCAATGTTTCCTAGTTTCCGGTTATATTCCTAAACTGACATAAAAATTAAAATTAAAAATTTAGAAAAAATTCCTGAATCCTTTTTGTCCTAATAAATGAAGTCATCTTTTAATTGCTTATTCATCACATTAAACCTCATTGATAAGGTGAGAGTGTTACTAAAAGTTATTGGTTCTTCCTTACAGTATTTAAGGGTTGCTATTTTTGATTATTTTCTCCAAAATCTGTGTTCTTTCTGAATCTTAGAAAAAAAATTCCTATCCCCAATCACACTTGTTGAATTCCCACCCACACTTTATATTACATCTCAAAAACATACCTTCCATAAAACCTTCCATCATTCCCATCACTAGAAACACTTACTTCCCCATGATCCCACACATACTTCTGTCAGCCACCCAATTAAGCTTGAAATGTTATTTGTTTCTAAACATTTCTGATCTTGCATTAGATTGTAGATCTAGAATTGGAAGGGCTTCTAGAAATTATATCCTTCCAAAATTAAAATAAGAAAACCAAAGCCAGGGAGATTAAGTGATCTGTTCAAAATCTCACAAGGAATGTATTCAATTACAAGTTTTTTGAGGGCAGGGACAATATCGCATTTGTTTTTGCCATTCCTCCAAAAAAAGCAAAACATTGTTCTTTACAAATAGGTGCATAACAAATTTATTTGAATTTGAGCAAAATAAAATAGTTTAAAAACACAATTACTTTGTGTTTCTTTCATCTATGTTGGTCCCCACACTTCAAACATCTATTTTCCCACATTGTTTATAAAGTGGTTAAAGAAAGGTACAATAAAGGCTCCAGGAGACCAATTTAATATGTTTCAGATGAAAGATATTCCATCCAAGAAGGCATCACTGGGACAAACTATTAACCATTTTGCATTTCTCATTTGTATGGAAATATTCATTTCCTTCAGGAAAATATATAGTATAATTATGTTAAAAATCATTGTCATTGTATTTATGAAATTTATGACATTATAAACACAATCAATTTAAAATGAAAATTTCTAACTCTGAATTGGCCATTCGGTCTCAGCTAGAATTCCCTTATCATTTCTTGTTAATAAATAATGAGTATGTTTCTCTCTCTCTCTCTCTGTCTCTCTCTGTCTCTGTCTCTGTCTCTCTCTTTTTCTCTCTCTCTCTCTCATTCTGTCTGTCTCTGTCTCTCTTTATACACACACACACACACACACACACACACACACACACACACACACACAAACTCACATAACTAAAACTACACTGAGCTGAAATTGATGTGACCTATGTTGTATTGGTTTACTATTTCTTCCAGCATCACTGAGAGATACTGAATTAGAAAACAATCATAGACCCCTCTTTGGCACTGACCTTTGAATGTTAGAGATGTACCAACATACATCCCAAACATGATAACTGCTCTTATGAGATACATAATGGAGCTAAAAATAAGAAATACATTGTAAACTGCTGCCTTTCTTATTTGAGCATTTATGCTTATTGCAAGGGAAGGAAAAGGACATTTAGTATGAAACAGAGAAAAGAAGCTTGAGGAGAAATACAAAGAGTCTAAAAAATAGCATTTAAACAGATAAACATATTTAAGGAGCGAGAGATAAAGTTCTGACAAACCATAATGTAAACATCCCTCAGAGGCAAAATTATAGACTGATTGTTAAGATGACTGCATCACATTGTTTTTCAGTGGCTAATTTACATATGATTGTTTTTAGGACTTGGAAATTTATTCCTGGCAAAGTCTACAAGAAATAATTATTTGGAGAGTCTGGAACTATTTGTCTAGTCAATCTATTTAACAAAATCATCTATTTTGTTTTTCTCAGCTATAGAAAGAAGTTACTTTATAGGAGGCTCTGATTTGAGACAATAGGATATATACCCAAAATTGGGAAGCCATCTTAGAAAACTAAGAGAATCCAGTGAAAGAAGTTAATTATAGGAGACTGGATATAAAGGCTGATAGAACTGCAGAACTAACATGAGTTGAATGCATCTATGACTGACTGATTAAAAACAAGATCTTCAGTTGGTGCAGGAATCTTGTGTGATAAGAGGAAAACTTTGCTTGAAAGAGATGATTGAAAAAAGCAATAGCCTATATTGTATGAATATCAGGATGGAGAAAGGCTACACTATTCTATTCTCCCATCTATAGCTTAAGTGAAGAGAAATCCTTCAGAAGCTTATTCTCAGTTTTCTTTATTGCCCTCTGTGGTTCAAAAGGCAAAATCTCCTCTAAGATTAGAGAAAGTGGACCTGAACAGCTTGACAGATCCCCAAATGAAACAATGCTTTTCATTGAAAGAGTATCATTCTACTGCAGTGTCTAACCAGGGGAACAGAATTGCCTGGAAAGTTCTGCAAATGCCCACCTATTTTTAGATAAAATGACTTAATTCTGTTTCAGAACCAAGCATATCAGAGAAGGAGCCACGTGCAACAGGAGATAGAGGTGCAGCCCCTATCTAGCCAGTGACACAGTACATACTATTCTACAAAGACACCATACGTATCTGTGTCCATTCCCAGAATTATTACTCGTGTCAGGTTCATGGCTTCCCTACTTAGAATTCTCACTGCTAAGTAATTTATGATCCCACTGTCATTCCATCTTCCAAGCCCAAGGTCACTGTGTACATTTGTGAGAAAGTGTGACCAAAGGTTATTCAGGTAGCTAGGTAATTCAGTATATATAACATTGGACTTTTGAGTCAGGAAGACATGAATTCAAATACTACTTCACACACTAATTGTATGAGCTTGGGCAAATCCCCCATAACTTGTCTTAACCTCAGTTTTCTCATCAGTAAAATAAAAATAATAATAGTATCTGCCTCAAGATTCTCAAAATAATATTTGTAAAGTACTATATAAATACTAGCTAATATCATAATTAATACTTATTATTTATACTTTTGCTTTTATTTTCCAAATCTTGTTGCTATTTAGTCAAGTTGGACTCTTTGTGATCCCAAAAAGGGACTTTTTTTTTTTTGACAAAGAAACAGGAATGATTTGCCATTTCCCTCTCTAGATCATTTTATAGATGAGGAAACTGAAGCAAACAGGGTTCTGTGATTTGCTCAGAGTCATGTAGCTAATAAGTATCTGAGTTCAGATTTGAACCAGAAATATGCATCTTCAGACTTTAAGCCCAGACCTCTATTTATTGCACCATCAATGATTTTGCTTTTTGTTTAGTAAATGTTTCATGTTTAATAGTCAATATTGTCACTGTGATTAATTTATCTAAATGGAAAGTACACAGATTGGGGGGTCAGGAACATTAGCCATTACAAATGAGCTGTGTAAAATGAGTATTTCCCCCAAAGAAGAAATAAGCCTTTTTAAATCCCTCTTAATTCTAGTGCTTTTCTCTGAAATAATCTCCAATGTATTTTGTATATGTCTCATTTATACATAGTTGTTTGCATGTGATCTTTTCTGTTAGACTGTGAATAACTTGAAAGCAGAGTTTTTTTTTCTTTCTTGAAAATAAGAACCTTTCTTCGTATCACTAATACTTAGCCCAGAACCTGGTACGTAATAGATATTTAATAAGTGTTGTTTTATTTGATATAAACAAAATAAAAGGCAAGAGATCACAAATGAAAAAAATAACCTGGTTATCTTGAAGAAAATGAGACAAAATGAACATTTTGAAAATCCTCAATTATTGGAAAGGCTGAAAGATGGAAGAGAGATTGGAAAAGCCATTCAAGACTCTAGAAGACTTTTTCAATAGTACTGTTAGGAAGGTCCAAATAGATGAGTTAAAATTGATGAAAAGAAAAGCTTCTCTAAAATTAGAACAGCCCAAAAGTGTCATTGCTCCTTTGAGGTAGAGGGATAGTGAATTCCCCATTACTTGAGGTCTTCATAGGGAGATGAAGTCATTGGTCACTGGTATCTGCTCACATATTTATGATCCCACTGTCATTCCATCTTCCAAGCCCAAAGTCACTGTGTACATTTGTGAGAAAGTGTGACCAAAGGTTATTCAGGTAGCTAGGTAATTCAGTATATATAACATTGGACTTTTGAGTCAGGAAGACATGAATTCAAATACTACTTCACACACTAATTGTATGAGCTTGGGCAAATCCCCCATAACAAGACTAAATGATCTCTGAAATCTCTTCAAATTCTAAAAATGAAAGGATTATCGAACAGGGAATTAGGAGGCAGATGCAATCCTTCTGGACCCAGGACTGACTGAAAAAAAAATCTGTTTATCTTGGATATATGTAGCATTTTAGGGGACAAAAATAACCCATGTTTTCATACATTTCAGCTTTCTGCAATGAAGTGATTGGTTTAAAACTAGTTGGCTGACAGATTGGTTCTAGGATAAGTAGTGTTAAGAATTTGCCAGATAAGAAACTGGAAACTGAGAAGATGCCCATCAGTTAGAGAATGGCTGAATAAATTGTGGTATATGAATGTTATGGGATATTATTGTTCTGTAAGAAACAATCAGCAGGATGATTTTAGAGAGTCCTGGAGAGACTTACATGAACTGATGCTAAGTGAAATGAACAGGACCAAGAGATCATTGTATACAGCAACAGCAAGATTATACAATGATGAATTCTGATGGACATGACTTTTTCCAACAATGAGATGATTGAGGTCAATTCCAATGGTCTTGTGATGAAGAGAGCCATCTGCATCCAGAGAGAGGACTGTGGAAACTGAGTATGGATCACAACATAGCGTTTTCTCTCTTTTTGATGTTGTTCATTTACATTTTGTTTTCTTACTTATTTTCTTTCCTTTTGGATCTGATCTTTCTTATGCAGCAAGAGAATTGTACAAATATGTTTACATATATTGGATTTAACACATATTTTAACATGTATAACATATACTGGATTACTTGCCATCTAGGGGAGAAGATGGGGGAGGGGAAGGAGGGGAAAATTTGGAACATAAAGGTTTGCAAGGATCAATGTTGAAAAATTATCCATGCACATGGGTTGAAAATAAAAAGCTTTAATTAAACAAAAGAAAAAAAGAATGTTGCCAGAGAAATGTAGAACTGGACCAGAAAATGAGCTAGTGATATAGGGGACAATTTGAGTAGCTTTCATGCTTTATTGTCATGCAAAAAAATGTCAGGAGAATTGGAAGACCACTACAAATTGGATGGATTTCCTGTGGCTAAAATGTTCAGAAACACATGAATGATAGATGTAAGTTTTAATCTGAATCATTGGACGGACTACCTATATTAGTAAGGTCAACAATTCATTGTGATATTAGAAAACTCTTTTGGATTCCACATTTTCTAGGCTATTCTGTAGCTTGTTCTGAAAGTCTTAGTGCAATTTTAAACTATTACAA
This sequence comes from Antechinus flavipes, assembly GCF_016432865.1. Lineage (NCBI taxonomy): Eukaryota > Metazoa > Chordata > Mammalia > Dasyuromorphia > Dasyuridae > Antechinus > Antechinus flavipes. The sequence continues at coordinate 67,364,226 of NC_067401.1, read as the reverse complement.
AACTCAACAGCAAGAGATACAAAGAGAAATTCCATTCAGAATAACTGTTGATACCATAAAATATTTGGGAATCTATGTACCAAAGGAAAGTCAGGAATTATATGAGCAAAATTATAAAAAAGTCTCCACACAAATAAAGTCAGACTTAAATAATTGGAAAAATATTAAGTGCTCTTGGATCGGCCGAGCGAACATAATAAAGATGACAATACTCCCTAAACTAATCTATTTATTTAGTGCTATACCAATCAGACTTCCAAGAAAATATTTTAATGATCTAGAAAAAATAACAACAAAATTCATATGGAACAATAAAAAGTCGAGAATCTCAAGGGAATTAATGAAAAAAAAAAAATCAAATGAAGGTGGCCTAGCTGTACCTGATCTAAAATTATATTATAAAGCAGCAGTCACCAAAACCATTTGGTATTGGCTAAGAAATAGATTAGTGGATCAGTGGAAAAGGTTAGGTTCACAAGACAGAATAGTCAACTATAGCAATCTAGTGTTTGACAAACCCAAAGCCCCTAACTTCTGGGAAAAGAATTCATTATTTGATAAAAACTGCTGGGATAATTGGAAATTAGTATGGCAGAAATTAGGCATGGACCCACACTTAACACCATATACCAAGATAAGATCAAAATGGGTCTATGACCTAGGCATAAAGAACGAGATTATAAATAAATTAGAGGAACATAGAATAGTTTATCTCTCAGACTTGTGGAGGAGAAAGAAATTTGTGACCAAAGATGAACTAGAGACCATTACTGATCACAAAATAGAAAATTTCGATTACATCAAATTAAAAGGCCTTTGTACAAATAAAACTAATGCAAACAAGATTAGAAGGGAAGCAACAAACTGGGAAAACATCTTCACAGTTAAAGGTTCTGATAAAGGCCTCATTTCCAAAATATATAGAGAACTGACTCAAATTTATAAGAAATCAAGTCATTCTCCAATTGATAAATGGTCAAAGGATATGAACAGACAATTTTCAGAGGATGAAATTGAAACTATTACCACTCATATGAAAGAGTGTTCCAAATCATTATTGATCAGAGAAATGCAAATTAAGACAACTCTGAGATACCACTACACCTGTCAGATTGGCTAAGATGACAGGAAAAAATAATGATGAATGTTGGAGGGGATGCGGGAAAACTGGGACACTAATGCATTGTTGGTGGAGTTGTGAACGAATCCAACCATTCTGGAGAGCAATCTGGAATTATGCCAAAAAATTATCAAATTGTGCATACCCTTTGATCCAGCAGTGTTTCTATTGGGCTTATATCCCAAAGAAATACTAAAGAAGGGAAAGGGACCTGTATGTGCCAAAATGTTTGTAGCAGCCCTATTTGTAGTGGCTAGAAACTGGAAAATGAATGGATGCCCATCAATTGGAGAATGGCTGGGTAAATTGTGGTATATGAATGTTATGGAATATTATTGTTCTGTAAGAAATGACCAGCAGGATGAATACAGAGAGGACTGGCGAGACTTACATGAACTGATGCTAAGTGAAATGAGCAGAACCAGGAGATCATTATACACATCGACAACGATATTGTATGAGGACATATTTTGATGGAAGTGGATTTCTTTGACAAAGAGACCTAACTAAGTTTCAATTGATAAATGACGGACAAAAGCAGCTACACCCAAAGAAAGAACACTGGGAAACGAATGTGAACTATCTGCATTTTAGTTTTTCTTCCCGGGTTATTTATACCTTCTGAATCCAATTCTCCCTATGCAACAAGAGAACTGTTCGCTTCTGCAAACATATATTGTATCTAGGATATACTGCAACATATCCAACATATAAAGGACTGCTTGCCATCTAGGGGAGGGGGTGGAGGGAGGGAGGGGAAAAAAAATCGGAAAAGAAACGAGTGCAAGGGATAATGTTGTCAATATAAAGTAATCATTAAATAAAAAATAAAAATTAAAAAAAATTTTAAACTATTACAATTAATGATCTGTATCACTAACAAAGAATTTTGCACAGGAAGCATCATAAAAGATGTAAAAACTTATGACTAGGAAAAGAAGTGGGCTAGTCACATAGGGATAACATGACTAGGAAAAGAAGTGGCCCTATAAGTAGGGATAACTTATAAATGGTTCATATATTACTTTGGTACCCACCCAGTAAAATGAGGCATCAAAGAAACCCCTCAGTAGTTTGGGCATATCTGCCATAGAAGATTTTTGGAAGGATTAGAATGCAATACAAAAAGAAAAGACTTTGTCATCTGTGCTCAAAAATGACATCCCAGATACAGCAAAGAGTCAAAAACATCAAAGCAGCTCTTTTATAAGAAATTCAAGCATTTAAAAGTAGGTTTCCCAAAATTACTTACTTACCTCAACAAAGAGAAAGCAAGGGAAAATGGTATAGCTTCTATTAACATGGTACTGGTGACTGGAAAACATTTTTACCTGAGAGAAGAGAAATAGAAATAAATAAACATTTCTTGTGTATTTCTATTCTTTCTTACACTTGGCTATACACCGTGGGTGATTAATCAACACTTGTTGAGTGCTTAACATGTTTTTTTTTCCCAGGAACTCACAATCTGTGTATTGGGTTGCCAGCTGGAAAAATCAAGATCATTAATATCTTCTATTTATTGTGCACCTGGTAGACTCAAAGATCTATAATGCTAAAATCCCACCTGTGGTTTAAGAGACCAGCTGCCTGAGGAGAAGCCTGGCAGGAGGGAAAAGACCTGCTGTGAAGCTATTGATTCTTAGCCTCACCCCTCTCCACATTCCAATGGAGCAGAGCTCCTTATTTAGTTCAAAGATCTTGTAGTCTTCCCCTCCTCTGTAACAACTTGATTCTAGTCCATTGCTTTCTGATAGTCCAAGTATTCTTGCATTAGCAGATTTCAGAGACAAATAAACCATATTCCATAGATTATAGTGGCAACAATTCTACAGAACCTGCTTCATTTTCAACTAGTGGCATATAATAGATCACAATATTTCACAATTTAAAAGGGCTTTTCCCATAGGATCATGGATTCACTGCTTCCAGTTTTCTCAAAAGCCATATATTATTTGGATTCTTAATTTTTTCTGTGTCATAAATCCCTTTAGCAGTGTGGTGAAGTCTATGGAACCCTTCTCAGAATAGGTTTTTTAAATGCATCAAATAAACTACATAGCATTACAAAGGAAATGAGTTATATTAATGTGCACTTACCAGGTTTTTTTGTTGGTTTCTTAATTTCTTTATTTTAATATACACTGGTTTATGAATCATGTTGGGAGAGAAAAGTCAGAACAAAAGGAAAAAAAAATAGAAAAAAACAGAAAAAAGAAGTGAACATAATTATGTTGACTTTCATTAAATTTCTATAGTTCTTTTTTTGGATGCAGATGGCATTTTCTGTCCAAAGTTTATTGGGGATTGCTTTGGATCATTGAGCCAGTGAGAAGAACCAAATCTTTCATAGTTTCATTCACATTCTTATTGTTATTGTGTACAATGTATTCCTGATTCTACTTGTTTCACTCAACATCAATTTGTGTAAATCTTTCCAGAATTTTCTAAAACCAATTTGTTCATCATTTTTATAGAATTCCATTACCTTCATAGACCACAGCTTATTCATCCATTCCCCAATTAATGGGCACCTACTCAATTTTGAATTCTTTGTTACCACAAAAAGAGCTGCTACAAATATTTTTGTGCATGGTGGTCCTTTTATCTGTGATTTCCTTGGGATAGAGATCCAGTAATGGCACTGCTGGGTCAAAAGCTATGCATAGTTTTATAGTCTTTTGGGCATAGTTCCAGATTGCTCTCTAGAATAGCTGGATTATTTCACAACCCCACCAACAATGCATTACTGTCCAAGTTTTCAACATTTATCATTATCTTTTCCTTCATTTTAGCAAATCTGAGAGGTATGAGGTGATACCTCAGAGTTATTGTAATTTGTATTTCTCTAATTTAATAGTGATTTGGAGCATTTTTTTTTATATAACTATAGGTGACTTTAATTTTGTCATCTGAAAATTGTTCATTTATTTTCCATTGGGGAGAACAAGCATAAATTTGACACAGTTCTATATATATATAAAATGAGACTTTTATGAGAAATGCTAACTATAAAGATTTTCCCCCCAGTTTTGTGCTTCCCTTTTAATATTTTTCTGTTGGTTTTGTTTGTGCAAAAACAATTAAATTTAATGTTCATTTTGCCTTTCATAATGTTCTCTAGCTCTTCTTTGTTCAAAGATGTCTTCCTTTTCCAAAGATCTGTTAGGTAAAGTATCCCCCGGTTTTCTAGTTTGTTTATGGTATCATGATTATGATCATTATGCCCAAATCATGTACTCATTTTGACCTTATTTTGTATGGGATGTGAGATGTAGGTCTATGCCAAGTTTCTGACATATTATTTTCCATTTTCCCCAGCAATTTTTCTCAAATAGTAAATGCTTATTCCAAAAGTTGGAGTTTGGGGATTTATCAAATATTAGATTACTATAGGCCTTGGTTATTGTGTCATATGTAACTAATCGATTCCACTGATCCACCACTCTATTTTTTAACTAGTACAAAATGGTTTTGATGCCTGCTACTTTATAAATAGTTTTAGGTTTGGTACTGCTAAGCCACCATTTTTTTTGTATTTTTTTTAAATTAATTGTTCAGGCCCTGAATAAAGAACACCTGTTTGATTCCAAGTCTCTCATTTTACAGAAGAAAAAATTGAGTCATGGAGAGAGCAACTGATTTGTCCAATATTACCTAATAAGTAACAGAGGTAAGATTGGAGCTTAAATTCTCTAAATCTTATACCAGTGTTTGTTTTTTTTTCCTGTGATTAATTTTTTCAAAAATACTTTTGAGAAATGAGATTTTTATCTGAGAAATTGTCTATATTTTCTCCAAATTTTCTCCTAAAATCTTCATAATAATTCTCCTTTTAGTGAGAAATAACTAGACATTTCAGGAATGCCCTTAAATTAGGGAACAGCTAAACAAGTTGTAATATTTGATTGTGATGGAATACTATTGTCCTATAAGAAATGAAGAGCTTGGGGATGAAGCCAAGATAGTAGAGAGTAGAGAGGTCTTATCTGAGCTCTTCCTGGTGTCCCTCAGATTAACGCCAGATGAAACCTCTAAACTGGTTTTGGAGTGACAAAATCCACAAATATTTGGAGTGTAACAAACTTCCAGCAGAAGACACTTTGGAATAATTTCAGAAAAGGTCTGTTTCAATCAGGCATAGGAGATGTGAACAAGTACAAGTACAGTGCAAGGACCTAGAGTGGTGTGACTTCAAGGGCCAGAAAATCTACTGGAAAGCTCTTAGCCAAAATGCAGCAGAGTTAGCTACTCTCCTAGTTCAAGAGCCAGTGGATCAGCAGATTAGCTGTGTGACATCCAACACAAATACATAATACAAATAGTGAGCCTCTGAACCTCAGAATAATGCAGGACTTTGTCATGCCCACCTAGCACTGGAAGGAAGTGAGCAAAGTAGCATAAAGCCACTGTTGCCTGTAAAGAAAGCTTAGGACAATCTCCCCTTTGTCCTAAAAGCAGACTTCAACCTTTAAAAATGAGCAAAAAATCAAAAAAGAACTCTGATCATAGATAGCTTTTATGGAGACAGAGAACAGATCTCAAACTCTGAGAATATTGAAGGCAAATCATCTACCAAAATGAAGCCCCAAAGGATGATATGAGCTGGTCCCAATCTCAGAAGGCTCTCTTGGAAGAAGTCAAAAAGGATATTAAAAGAGAGAAGAAAAATGGGGAAACGAAACGAGAACTTTGTAACAGTGTCTGATAAAGGAAACATAGAAATTATCTGAAGAAAACTTCGAAAGTAGATTTAGTGAAATGGAAAGACTCCTTACAAAATAGATTTGATGAAAAGTAAATAAATAAATGTGTGTGTGTGTGTGTGTGTGTGTGTGTGTGTGTGTGTGTGTATCCTTATACAATAGATTTGAAAAAGAAACCAACTCATTGAAAAACAGAATTTGTGAAATGGAAAAAAACCCAATGAACAAAACACCTCATTTAAAAGTTTGATTAGTCAAATGCAAAAGGAGATAAAAAAAGTTAACTGAATAAAGTAAATCACTAAAAATTAGAATTGAACAAATGGAAGTGAATGACTCAATGAAACTTCAAGAAACAAACAAAACAAAAAAATGAAAAAAACAGAAAAAATATTAAATACTTTATTGGAAAATAGATACAGGAGAGACAATCTAAGAATTAGATTAATTAAATTAGAAAACCATGATGATTTGATTAGATTAGAAAATCATGATGAAAAAAATCATTTCATTTTTCAGGAAATTATAAAGGAAAACTGCCTTCACATCTTAGAACCAGAAGGTAAAATAACATTGAAAGAAATCACAAAACACCTTCTGAAAGAGGCCCTCAAAATGAAAACTCCAAAGAATAAAGTAGCTAAATTGCAGAATGATCAGATCAAGGAGAAAATATTGCAAGCAGCCAGAAATAATTCAAATATCAAGGAGCCACAATCAGGATTTCCCAGAACCTAGCAGCTTCCACCTTAAAGGATCGAAGGGCTTGGAATCTGATATCCTGAAAGACAAAGAAACTTGGATTTCACCCAAGAATCAGCTATTCAGCAAAATTAAGCATTATTTTTCAGGGAAAAAAGTGGACATTCAGTGAAACAGGTGAAGTGAAATGATCAGCAGGATGATTTCAGAGAGGCCTGGACAGACTTACATGAACTGATGCTAAGTGAAATGAGCAGAACCAGGAGACCATTATACACAGCAACAACAATATTATCCCGTGATAAATTCTGAGGGATGTGGCTTTTTTCATCAGTGAGATGATTCAGACCAGTTCCAATGGTTTTGTAATGAAGAAAGCCATCTGAACTCAAAGAAAGGACTGTGAGAACTAAGTGTGGAGCACAACATAGCATTTTCACTGTTGTTTGCTTGCATTTTGTTTTCTTTATCAATTTTTTTCCTTTTTGATCTGATTTCTCTTATGCAGCATGATAATTGTGGAAACATGTATAGAAAAATTGCACATATTTAACATAGATTGGATTACTTGTGATCTGGGGAAGGGATGGGAGGCAGGTAGAGAAAAAATTTGGAACACAAGGTTTTTACAAGGGTGAATGTTGAAAATTATCCATGTACATATTTTGAAAATAAAAAGCTTTAATAAAAAATAAAAAATTCCATTCAAAAAATAAATGATGAGTTTGATGATTGTAGAAAAACATGGAATGATTCGCACAAAATAACGAACAAAATGAGCAGAACCAAGAGAACACTCTATAGAGTAACAATAAGCAATTTTGTTTTAAGAATGACTATAGGGGCAGCTAGATGGTGCAGTACATAGAGTATCAGCTCTGAAGTCAGGAGGATCTGAGTTCAAATCTGGTCTCAGACACTTAACATTTCCTAGCTTTGTGACCCTAGGCAAGTCACTTAACCCTAATTGTCTCAAAAATAAATAATATAATAAATAAACAAATAAATAAAATAATATAACCACAGAAAATAAGTCATTATGGTTAATATAAATACTTAAATAAGCTATAAGGGACTTATGAAGAAAGGTACTATCTGCATGAAGAGAAGGGACTGATAAATAGAACAATATATAGAATAATTTTACATATACATATATGTGTTTAATAGTAGCCATTTTTAGGGCCAGGTTGAGGGAAAGAAAAAATAAGAAATTTACCAGATAATTACATTACATATTTAAAAGAAGTAGCAATTGTACATAATGTATGGAAGATTTGAAATTTTAAGTGAAATTATCTTTTTTATTATACTATGTTATGGAAAGTCTTATTTCATTCCAATTAAAAATAAATTATAAGATATGTTTTGATCAGTGTGTTTCTTTGTAATCATATATATTTCATTTTATTTATTTAAAATATATTTATGTATTCTGAGAATGGGATCCGTAGGCTTCATCAGATTGCCAAAGAGGTACATTAAATACACAGAAAATTTTAGAACCCCTTTCTATACCTTGTGTCCTCCTTAGTCTATTTCTAGTTCAACTTTCACCTGAGAATCTGTTCTCGGGGACTTCCGGTTAAGATGGTGGAGAGGAGGAACACAGCTGCATAAGCTCCACGCTTTCTCTCACTATCCACTTCATTACAAGCCTCTGAATTAATGCTTGACTGAAAAAAAACCTACAAATAGTTACCAAGAGAAGCCATCCTTGAGATCCGCCAAGAAAGGTCTGTCTTTACTGGAGGGCTGGGACGGTTTTAGATCGGGCGCAGGTGGCGGGCAGTGGCAGTGAGAGCACGGGAGCAGACTGGAGAGGGGGTGGGGAGTGATCGCAACCGTCTCTGCAGGGAGAGCTTCGCTACAGGTTTGGATACTTTGCTCCGGCAGCAAGTCAGCGGCCCAGCAGAGAAGCTAAAAACACCGAGGGTGAAGAATACAACCCCAAACAGCTGGAGTCTCTCGGGACCTGGCCGCGCCCCCCCATAGTGACTCAGCATGCTCTGGGATCTCAGAGGGCAGGCGCACACAGTCCTGCTAGTGCCTCACTGCTGCCCCCTGCAGTCTGTAGAGGAAGCTCGATAACATACCCAGCCCCTCCCGCAAAGAAAGACTCCAGTTTTTTCTGTTTTTCTTTGGTAGTTTGTCTTTGATTATTAGACAGAATGAGCAAGAAGCTGAAGAGGACTTTAACCCTTGACAGCTTCTACACAGATAGAGAGCAGGCTCTAAATCCTGAGGAGACTAAAAACAGACAGTCCCCAGGTGAATCCCCAAAGGAGGAGATCATCTGTTCCTCAGCACAGATGAACCTCATAGAAGTAATTAAAAAGGCTCTCACAAGGGAGCTAGAAGAAAAATGGGAAAGCAGAGTGAGGCTTGGCAAAAGGAGAGGGAAGCTTGGGAAAAGGAGAGGGAGGCTTGGCAAAAGAGCCTGGAGAAGTCAGTTAAAGAGAGAGTGGATAAAGAAGTAAAATCCTTGAAAAATAGGATTGGTGAACTGGAAAACAAAATTGGCGAAATGGAAAAAAATTCCACAGAACAAAAGAACTCAATAGGACAATTAGAAAAAGATTTTAAAAAAGTGAGTGAAGAAAATACTTCACTGAAAATCAGAATTGAACAAGTGGAATTGAATGACTCGAGGAGACAAGAAGAATCAGTCAAGCAAATCCAAAAAAATCAAACAATGGAGAAAAATGTGAAATACCTTCTGAGGAAGACAACAGACCTGGAAAACAGATCCAGGAGAGACAATCTGAGAATCATTGGACTTCCAGAAAAACATGATGAAAAAAAGAGCCTGGACACTATTTTCCAGGAAATTATCAAAGAGAACTTCCCAGAAATCATAGGAACAGAGGAAAAAATAAACATTGAAACAATTCATCGATCACCCACTGAAAGGGATCCTAAAATCAAAACACCAAGGAATATAGTGGCCAAATGCCAGAACCCTCAGATGAAGGAAAAAATATTGCAAGCGGCTAGAAAAACCCAATTCAAGTATCAAGGAGCCACAATAAGGATCACCCAGGATCTGGCAGCATCCACATTAAAAGATTGAAGGGCCTAGAATATGATATTCCGAAAGGCTAAGGAACTTGGTATGCAACCAAAAATAACTTACCCAGCGAGAATGAGCATCTTTTTCCAGGGAAGAATATGGACATTCAACGAAGTAAGCGAATTTCATCTATTTCTGATGAAAAAGCCAGAACTTAACAAAAAGTTTGATCTACAAATATAGAACTCAAGAGAAATCTAAAAAGGTAAAGATTAATCTTGGGAACTATATTTTGACTATATAGATGTATAAAGAACACATGTATACCTTGTTCTAGAAATTGATGTGGAAAGGACATTGTACCAGAAAAAGGGTAAAGTGGGGGTAGTACATCTCATGAAGAGGCATAGGAAACCTATTATATCTGAGAGAAAGAATGGAGGGGGATGAATATAGTGGGTATCTTACTGCCTTCAGAATTGGCTTTAAGTGAAAAATCTTAAGACATATTCAATCTATGGTGAAACTTCTCCCACCTCATTGAAAAGTGAGAAGGGAAAAGTGAAAAGGGAAGGAATAAGCTAAGCGGAAGGGAATACGGGAACTGGGAGGGAAAGGGGTAAGATAGGGGGAGGAACTCTAAGGCGGGGGGAGGGATACTAAAAAGGGAGGGCTGTGAGAAGCAAGTGGTGCTCACAAGCTTAATACTGGGAAGGGGGGGGGAAGGGGAAAGAAGGGAAAAAAGCATAAACCGGGGTTAACAAGATGGCAAGTAATACAGAATTGGTCATTCTAACCATAAACGTGAACGGGGTAAACTCCCCCATAAAGAGGAAGCGGTTAGCAGAATGGATTAAAAGCCAGAATCCTACAATATGTTGTTTACAGGAAACACACCTGAAGCGGGGAGATACATGCAGGTTAAAGGTAAAAGGTTGGAGCAAAATCTACTATGCTTCAGGTGAAGTCAAAAAAGCAGGGGTAGCCATCCTGATCTCAGATCAAGCTAAAGCAAAAATTGATCTAATTAAAAGAGATAAGGAAGGGCACTATATCTTGCTAAAGGGTAGCATGGATAATGAAGCACTATCTATATTAAACATATATGCACCAAGTGGGGTAGCATCTAAATTCTTAAAAGAGAAACTAAGAGAGCTGCAAGAAGAAATAGACAGTAAAACTATAATAGTGGGAGATCTTAACCTTGCACTCTCAAAATTAGATAAATCAAACCACAAAATAAATAAGAAAGAAGTCAAAGAGGTAAATAGAATACTAGAAAAGTTAGATATGATAGATCTCTGGAGAAAATGTAATGGAGACAGAAAGGAATACACTTTCTTTTCAGCAGTTCATGGAACCTATACAAAAATTGACCATATATTAGGACATAAAAACCTCAAACTCAAATGCAGTAAGGCAGAAATAGTAAATGCATCCTTTTCAGACCACGATGCAATGAAAATTACATTCAACAAAAAACCAGGGGGAAGTAGACCAAAAAATAATTGGAAACTAAATAATCTCATACTAAAGAATGATTGGGTGAAACAGCAAATCATAGACATAATTAATAACTTCACCCAAGAAAACGATAATAATGAGACATCATACCAAAATGTATGGGATGCAGCCAAAGCGGTAATAAGGGGAAATTTCATATCTCTAGAGGCCTATTTGTATAAAATAGAGAAAGAGAAGGTCAATGAATTGGGTTTGCAACTAAAAATGCTAGAAAAGGAACAAATTAAAAACCCCCAGTCAAACACTAAACTTGAAATTCTAAAAATAAAAGGTGAGATCAATAAAATTGAAAGTAAAAAAAAACTATTGAATTGATTAATAAAACTAAGAGTTGGTTCTATGAAAAAACCAACAAAATAGACAAACCCTTAGTAAATCTGATTAAAAAAAGGAAAGAGGAAAATCAAATTGTTAGTCTTAAAAATGAAAAGGGAGAACTCACCACTAACGAAGAGGAAATTAGAGCAATAATTAGGAGTTACTTTGCCCAACTTTATGCCAATAAATTCGACAACTTAAATGAAATAGAAAAATACCTCCAAAAATATAGCTTGCCCAAACTAACAGAGGAAGAAGTAAATATCCTAAACAGTCCCATCTCAGAAAAAGAAATAGAACAAACTATCAATCAACTCCTAAGAAAAAATCCCCAGGACCAGATGGATTTACATGTGAATTCTACCAAACATTTAAAGAACAATTAACTCCAATGTTATATAAACTATTTGAAAAAATAGGGATTGAAGGAGTCCTACCAAACTCCTTTTATGACACAGACATGGTACTGATACCTAAACCAGGTAGGCTGAAAACAGAGAAAGAAAATTATAGACCAATCTCCCTAATGAATATTGATGCTAAAATCTTAAATAAAATATTAGCAAAAAGATTACAGAAAATCGTCACCAGGATAATACACTATGACCAAGTAGGATTTATACCAGGAATGCAGGGCTGGTTCAATATTAGGAAAACTATTAGCATAATTGACTATATCAATAACCAAACAAACAAAAACCATATGATCATCTCAATAGATGCAGAAAAAGCATTTGATAAAATCCAACATCCATTCCTAATAAAAACACTTGAGAGCATAGGAATAAATGGACTTTTCCTTAAAATAGTCAGGAGCATATATTTAAAACCATCAGTAAGCATCATATGCAATGGGGAAAAACTGGAACCTTTCCCAGTAAGATCTGGAGTGAAGCAAGGTTGCCCACTATCACCATTATTATTTAATATCGTATTAGAAACACTAGCCTCGGCAATAAGAGTCGAGAAAGATATAAAAGGAATTAGAGTAGGCAATGAGGAAACCCAACTATCACTCTTTGCAGATGATATGATGGTATACCTAGAGAACCCCAGAGATTCTACTAAAAAGCTATTGGAAATAATTCATAATTTTAGCAAAGTAGCTGGCTACAAAATAAATCCCCATAAATCCTCAGCATTTTTATACATCACCAACAAAACCCAACAGCAAGAATACAAAGAGAAATTCCATTCAGAATAACTGTTGATACCATAAAATATTTGGGAATCTATCTACCAAAGGAAAGTCAGGAATTATATGAGCAAAATTATAAAAAAGTCTCCACACAAATAAAGTCAGACTTAAATAATTGGAAAAATATTAAGTGCTCTTGGATCGGCCGAGCGAACATAATAAAGATGACAATACTCCCTAAACTAATCTATTTATTTAGTGCTATACCAATCAGACTTCCAAGAAAATATTTTATTGATCTAGAAAAAATAACAACAAAATTCATATGGAACAATAAAAAGTCGAGAATCTCAAGGGAATTAATGAAAAAAAAAATCAAATGAAGGTGGCCTAGCTGTACCTGATCTAAAATTATATTATAAAGCAGCAGTCACCAAAACCATTTGGTATTGGCTAAGAAATAGATTAGTGGATCAGTGGAAAAGGCTAGGTTCACAAGACAGAATAGTCAACTATAGCAATCTAGTGTTTGACAAACCCAAAGCCCCTAACTTCTGGGAAAAGAACTCATTATTTGATAAAAACTGCTGGGATAATTGGAAATTAGTATGGCAGAAATTAGGCATGGACCCACACTTAACACCATATACCAAGATAAGATCAAAATGGGTCTATGACCTAGGCATAAAGAACGAGATTATAAATAAATTAGAGGAACATAGAATAGTTTATCTCTCAGACTTGTGGAGGAGAAAGAAATTTGTGACCAAAGATGAACTAGAGACCATTACTGATCACAAAATAGAAAATTTTGATTACATCAAATTAAAAAGCCTTTGTACAAATAAAACTAATGCAAACAAGATTAGAAGGGAAGCAACAAACTGGGAAAACATTTTCACAGTTAAAGGTTCTGATAAAGGCCTCATTTCCAAAATATATAGAGAACTGACTCAAATTTATAAGAAATCAAGTCATTCTCCAATTGATAAATGGTCAAAGGATATGAACAGACAATTTTCAGAGGATGAAATTGAAACTATTACCACTCATATGAAAGAGTGTTCCAAATCATTATTGATCAGAGAAATGCAAATTAAGACAACTCTGAGATACCACTACACACCTGTCAGATTGGCTAAGATGACAGGAAAAAATAATGATGAATGTTGGAGGGGATGCGGGAAAACTGGGACACTAATGCATTGTTGGTGGAGTTGTGAATGAATCCAACCATTCTGGAGAGCAATCTGGAATTATGCCCAAAAAATTATCAAATTGTGCATACCCTTTGATCCAGCAGTGTTTCTATTGGGCTTATATCCCAAAGAAATACTAAAGAAGGGAAAGGGACCTGTATGTGCCAAAATGTTTGTAGCAGCCCTGTTTGTAGTGGCTAGAAACTGGAAAATGAATGGATGCCCATCAATTGGAGAATGGCTGGGTAAATTGTGGTATATGAATGTTATGGAATATTATTGTTCTGTAAGAAATGACCAGCAGGATGAATACAGAGAGGACTGGCGAGACTTACATGAACTGATGCTAAGTGAAATGAGCAGAACCAGGAGATCATTATACACTTCGACAACGATATTGTATGAGGACATATTTTTATGGAAATGGATTTCTTTGACAAAGAGACCTGAGTTTCAATTGATAAATGACGGACAAAAGCAGCTACACCCAAAGAAAGAACACTGGGAAACGGATGTGAACTATCTGCATTTTAGTTTTTCTTCCCGGGTTATTTATACCTTCTGAATCCAATTCTCCCTATGCAACAAGAGAACTGTTCGCTTCTGCAAACATATATTTTATCTAGGATATACTGCAACATATCCAACATATAAAGGACTGCTTGCCATCTAGGGGAAGGGGTGGAGGGAGGGAGGGAAAAAAAATCGGAACAGAAACGAGTGTCAATATAAAGTAATTATTAAATAAAAATTAAAAAAAAAAAAAGAATCTGTTCTCAGCACCTGTTCAACAGGTTGCTGTTGAAGAGCAAAGGGAATTAGAATTTATATAACTATATGTCAGGCACTGTGTTTAGAGTACTTTTTGCTGTTTATCATCTCATTGGATCCCTACAACAATCTTAGTAGATAGGTACTTTTAAATCCTCCATTTTGTAGTTGAAAATACCAAAGTTAAATCGGTTGCCCAGTTTCACACAGCTAGTAAGCATCTCAAGTATTTGAAATCTGTTCTTTCTGACTTTAAGCCAGAGCTTGCCCACTGCGCCCCTTAGTTATTTAGCCTTTCTTTTCATGGGGATGACCATTCCACATTTTAACATTTCTCATTTCTAGGAAACTTTTCTTTATATCAAACTTAGTTTTACTTATTTTTACTGGTCTCTTTTCAATTTCTACTCATTGCTTTTAATTTTGCCTTCTTTTCACTCAGTTTCAATTGTACCCAACTTTCATGCCCCCATTAAGAGTTTTCCTGGCAAAGATACTGAAATATATTGCCATGTCCTTCTGTAACTCATTTTATAGATGAGTAAAGGATTCAGTAAGTTGTCCGTGGTTATATACAGTTAGTAAATATCTAAGTCCAAATTTAAACTCAGGAAAATGAATCTTCCTTATCCCAAGCCTGTTGGGCTACCTACCAAGGCAAAAAACAAAACAAACAAAGAAAAAAACAAAACAAACACCCCACACACACAAAAAAAAAAACCCTCACAAGTTCAATACCTCTTTTAAATGACATTTTTAATATAATTGAAAAAAGTTATCATGCTTTAATTATCCTTTCTCATCAGAAGCAATGTGGCAGAGTGGATAAAAAGATGATCTCAGATTCTGGAAATCAATTGAGTTCAGGGCCCATATTTGACACATATTCTGTTACTCTGAGCCAACAGTCTAGGCTTTCTCTATCATCAGGCTGCTCTTGAGGTCTGGGTTGCAGGGAAATTGTGGATTGCCTCTGGTAGAAGGAAATTCTATGACACTAAAATCACCTGGGCAGGAGAGGAATCACATCTGTGTTTTGGTATTTCTTATGTAGTTTTCCAACAACTTTTGATTAGGAACATTTCAAGAAGTGGTTGCCTAATTATGCACAACTCCAGAAGCCAAGAGACTTGCTTTCTAGTCCTGGTGCTACTACTAGTTATTTGTGAAGTCTTTCAATAACAACAAAAAAAATAGCTCATATTTAAATTTAAGGTTTAAGATTTGTGAAGCATTTTCTTTTATTTCACTTGATCCTCATAACAATGCTGGAGGAAGGTATTATCAATATTATTATTTTATAAATGAAGAGAGTGAGCCTGAGAAAGTAACTTTCCCAGAATGATGTAGGTAAGGAACTATCTGGGCTAAAATTTGAACTCACATCTTTTTGACTCTCTAAGTCTAGAACTCTATCTATTTGTGTCACCTAGTTTGATTAACAAGTCAACTTCTCAACCTTCAAAACTGACTCAATCAGTTAAGTAGATCATTGGATACTGAAGTGGAACCAAAGTTAGAAAGATCTAAATTCAAATTCTTCCTCACACACTTACCAATTCTATGACAGAGTTCATTTTTATGCAGCACTGGAAGCCCTTAACTTACCTTCTGTTTGCTTTAACCCACTGAAGAAGGAAATGGCAAAACATTCCAGTATCTTTGCCAAGAAAATCCCATATTTATTATTGGTGTATTATGGTCCAAGGATTACTAAGACTGAACAATAACAACACTACCTACTTCATGTAATTATGAGAATATATGTAAATGTACAATGAAATGTCAATTGCATCAGATCAGTGTAATGCAATAAAAATAGGTTCATTCTAAAATTGGTAAATATGAAGGTCCCTATAAGAAGGGTAGACCAGCAGTTATTTCTAAGTTCCTACAAGCAACTTCACCATGCTAAGTGTTTACATCCTAGAGTGGTTTCCCTCCTATTATCAAATTGTATGTGCTCAGGGAATGCTAATTAATGTTAATATCTGCTTCAGCTAAACATAATTAGGAAGGTAAATCTGCTGCCACCCCTAAACCAAATAATGCATTCTAAAGACAATTAGAAGTGATTTGGGAGTCCTCCTGACTTGTATTATCTATATCAGAGAAAAGTATTATTAAGTTCAAAATTGACATAACATCTATGTAAAGGAAAAGTTTATGGTGGGCTATAGGAAACTCATTTTCTGATGAAGTCATATGTGCCATCCTTGCTCCTATAAACTGTTTACATTTTTCTGTCTTTATATATAGTTTTAATACATTATTCTGAATTCATTGACTTATGATAATTGTTCTATTTGGGCCTCCAGTGCTGCATAAACAACAAACTCATCCATAGAAGAATATTACTACATTAACTAGTGATGACAAGTTCCACTAAGGAATTCATGATTGGACTGAAGATATTAAGATCTTCAATAACAATAACCTTGCATTCCCATCAGACTACACTATGGTACTGTCAGACTGGATGAAATTTGAGGGAACATTTTGCCTTTTATTCTCAATTCACCAATTTCTTATGATTTACTTGCATTTTTATATAGCATTCCCCTGTCCTCACATACTTAAAACAGGTAGACTTGAGGATACTAAAAGAAATTTTTAATGCTGTTTAGCCCTGCTTCAACCTTTGTTCTTAGGTAATGGGAGTATTTTATTGGTTTTGTTGCAAGAAGAGTCAAGAGATCTGAAATTCAAGGTGAATTCTTAACAAGTCTTCAGATTTTAATGTCATAAATCCACCACCTCCTATGTAGTAGAAATTAACAATTTCTGAAAGGGGGGGAAAGGAAAAATTTATTTGGTGCTTTTTATATAGAAGATATGCATGTATCTGGTGTTCCCATTGCTCTACTCAAAAATCTCCAGTGCGTCATTATTGCCTATCAAATGAACTTCAAACTCCTTTGCCAGGTATTAACATTCCTCTATAATAAAGTGCCACCTTATCTTACAGTTTTATTTCATACTATTCATCTATACTCACAGAATGCTATAGCTAAACAGGATTATTTCTTGTTCAAAAAATACATCCAAAGTTTCCAATCTCTATGTTTTTTGATGTGAAAGAAAATATTCTAGCTTCACTCTTTCTTGCTTTGCTTACTGAATTCCTAATCATAATAAATCGTTCCTCTTGACAACGTCTTCTTGATCATCCCACCTTCATCTTTAATATACTTACCACCTAAAATTGTGTGTTTTAGTTATTTTGGGAAGTTCCTACTCCCCATTCAGATGGTAAACTTCATGAAGAAATTGTCTTAACTTTATATGTCTCATTATTTAGCCATTAGTGTATAGTATATTGTATGTTCTTGAACAGTGTTTGTTCATAGATACAAAGGAGAATACAATTTACACTAAGAAAGGAAATGATAAATTAGTTAGCATGACCCATTTCTTTTATAAATGAGGAAACACAGATTCATATAACTAAGAATTTTACTCACAGTCACAAAGATATTGAGTAGGAGAATTAAAATTTGATTCTAAGCATTCTAATTCGAAGAAATAATAATTTTTTCCTGTATGGGAGATTAAAGAATGTGACAAGTAAATTTCATTTCTGATGATTCTAATAAAGGCTAAGACTATGCAGTAATCTATTTTTTCATATCTCTCATCACTTAAGCAATATTTTGTCTTGAGATATCATGGATTTGGAAGTATATAACAAAGAAAATTTAATTTCTGAATATAAGGGATGTCTACTTGAATATATTTTTAAAAGGTGAATAATTGGTTGACTCCCAACACTGCTTTCTGGGAACAGGGAAGTACTAAACCATGTTGAGAATAGTCTCAGTTTAGAAATATTTTCTGGATCCCTTTAATTGTGTGCTTCAATATTATCTTCAATAAAACAACAAAAAGATGTCATTATTCTCCAAGAACACTATGACCATGACATGCAACTGAATTGGATTTAAGTAAGACAGGGCTGTATAAGGTCCTCACTTTGCTCTTCAGAGCTATCTGGGACCAAGTGACAAAATCTTAGCTTAAGGTCTGAACTAGTCCAAAAAATTCTGAATGAATGAATGAATCTGGGAGGAGAAGACCTTCAGGATCTGGCCAAAGCAGAAATGACTGCTATTTACATTCAATCTGAGTCTATCGGGAGCAAAAAATGAGAGAGAGAAATACTTGGATCATCCAATAAAGATCACTATTTAAGCCAGCAGTTCAGATTGTCACCTCTTCTGGATGGAATGAAAAGCAGCACTCTCCTCAAAGAGAGTCTTATATCTCTAAATCAGAGCTTCTTCAATTTTTTCCCACTTGCAACCCCTTTTCATCAGGGAAATTTTTATGTGACCCCAGGTATATGGTTATATAAAATAAATGTAGAAATCAAATATTTCTTATTAATAAATCATAATTTCACCACCCCAATATCCAGTTATAAGATCTCATGTAGGATCATGACCCATAGTTTAAAAAACTGTTCTCTAAATGATCAAAAGCTTAATAAGCCTTCAAATGACTAACTGCTCATTTTATTGCCAGTGCCACATAGGCAGTAGTCCTTAGATGGGTTCTTCATTAATTGGGTTCAAAATTCATAAAGAGGAAGAAATGGAATATTACTCACAATTTGTTCAAATAAAATCTGCTATCTAAACTAAAGAATTGAGAGTATTCTTTCCATCTCACTCAACACTCAGCTCTCTCATCCCCATATCTTTTCTTCTCATTATATTCATAGATTCTCTTCTTAACCCAAGTCCATGTTTCATGCCATCTTGCCTGTTCTCAGCTATCAATTTCACCTCCTTTCCATTAGTAATCTAAATCTGTCTATTGGATCCTCAGCTCTGATTAGACATTTTTCATTTTATCTTTCTAGGACCCAGGCTAAAATATTATGTCCCAGTTAACTCCATATCATGTGGCTGGAGTATAGACTTCTCTCCTCTCCCTTACTCCAGCTCCCCTTTATTTTTTGTCCTCTCCCATTAGAATGTGAACTCTTTGAGACTGGGAATTATGCTTTTCCCTACAGCTTGCCACAGTATCTGGTATATAATAAATCCTTACTAAATTATCTGTCCATCCATGTCTCTTTGTCTCTTTCTCTGTTTTTCTGTCTTTCTGTGCCTCTGTCTCTCTATATCTGTCTCTCTCTGTCTTTCTCTGGCTCTCTCTCAATCTATTTATCTACCTATCTTTCTAATCGGAGAATGAACATATTCTGATCACATTAGGTTACTATGCATAAAATTAAGAGAAAGGGAAACTAAACTAAACACTCCTGTAGGGGTGTAATGCCAGAGAAACTGAGGCAAGAGAGAGATCAGTTTTTAATCTTTTAATTATGGAGAGTTTAGGTTGGCCCACTGGGATGGGACTCATATCCAAAAATCATTCTGCTCCCGAGTAACTGAGGCATGGACCTTTTATAGGGTTTTTAGCTAAACAGGATATATAGCCTGAGTATACAATTCCTTAGGGGAACAAAGGCAGATAAGGGGGACGAAGACACTGGATGGGGAGACGAGCCATAATTCCAGGAAAGGATCATAACTTAGTCCTGACAGGATCAGGGTCAAGATAAAAGGGTGAAGGCAGGAGACAGCTAAGCTAGAGACAATACTCAAAAGGAAGGGGAATTATCCCAACAAAGATTCAGATAAAACACCTAGAGTTTTATTACTCAAAGGTATTTTAAGGCTTCTTTTATGACTCAATTCTTCCAGTCCTAATGGCAAGGAAAAAGGGGGGAGGGCTATAATAATTTTATTCAGGACATAACAGGGACATATTCTTTTTCATCCATGTTTGATTTTTCCTTTACCTTTTGGTGCACCCCAGAGGAAATCTCAGGCTTATTCATGAACAATACATGGAAAAGGGAATACAGTAATGGGATCTTGTAACTGAATTTTGGGGTGGTGAAATTATGATTTATTAACAAGAAATACTCTCAGGATTGATAAGGCATATGATATATGAGAGTCTCAAGTTATTGCCTCTATTACTATCTGTGTAGTCATAGTCATCTCCAGTCTTAATCTTAATCTTCTAATCTTAATCTTAATCTTAGTTTGCTCATTTCTAAAATGAGGGTATTATTCTAAATGTTGTCTGCGATCCCTTCATGCTTTAAATATATGATACACTGTGATTGAGAGAATCAGAGAATTAAGGAGAAAGTTAGGGAAGACATAGAGTGGTTTGAATTCTCTGTCTTTGAAGTGAAAGTACCTTTCTCACATTAAGATCAATAGCAAGAGGCATGATATAGAATTTTGTGAACTTTTTTATTGTAGTTTCTGGCTATAATCTATACATCAGTCTTGGAAACTCCCTTGACTAAATTGTCTTCTAAACATATTTTTTTCATTCTTAGTTTTAAAGCAGCCTTGGTCCTGATGTCTATGGATCTTAATATGGTTTCTAATTACTCCCCCTTTCTGCTCAAAGGGTAGAAGATGGAAGAGAGGAATAGGAAAAAATAGGCATTACAACTTACAGTAATCCTATTCTCTGACGTCTACCCTTTTGGAAAGAAAATAATCATTCATAGAGAATTCTCTAGAGTTACATTCAAATAATTCAATGGGCAAATTAATTTGAAATAATTCAAAAGGCAAATTCTCCTGGGCTACATTCATTTGGGACGTGGTGGATAGGACTTAATGGAAAGAATTTTAAAGAGTATTCTACTTACATGAAGTGATGTTCTATGAAGTATAATCAGAGTAACACTATATATTGTTAAAAACTGTAGCAACACAAAATATACAAAGAAAAAAAGAGTTAAAAGGAGACATGGAAATACATTATTTAAATTTAATATCTATTTTTCTTAATATCTTATTATTATTTATTCATATATGTTTATTAAAGATAATTCATACTTTTGAAAAGAAATTAAAAATAATGCAGAGATTATGGTTTTATGCATCGTCTCTTTTATTTCCTTATTTAAAGGTTTATTTTGGTGGTTGCTAAGTTTACAATCCTTTTTAAGAACAATGTATGATAAACAGTTACATTGCAGAGTTTTTCCAAATAGTATTTCAAATCAGCCAAAAGAATATTATTTAGTTGATATGAACTAAATTAAAATCAGAAGGAAATTTTTGAACAAAAGAGTATGATGTTCTTTTTTTTATAAACAACTTCTAAATTTCTTTTAATCCAAGACCATGAAGGGAGTTTTCATTAAATGTTCTTTCTGTAAATAAACACTAAAGGCAGGTCCATATGCTATATTTCATCCTAAACAAATTGTTCATCAATGAATCAATCAATCAACAAGATTCATTAAGATCCTACCACTTCTGGAGAAATTGTTTGAAATTAGATTGCAAAAGATATTAAATACAAACTAAGAATTTGGATTTTATAATTAGAAGCAATAGGAAGTAACTGAAGTTGATTGAGAAAGGCTTGACATAGTTATAGCAGCACTTTAGGAAATTTATTTCAACAGCTGTGTGAAGGATAGATGGGAGCGATGGGAGACTAGAAACAGACGATCTGTGTGAATATTATAATTACATAATATAGATATGAGGCAAAGGGAAGGTTCTGTATTTGAATAGTTTTGTGAAGGTCAAATTAATAAGTTGGCAACTAATTAGATAAAAGAGGGGAAGAAAAAGATAAAAATGACTAGGACTTTAAATATCTAAAATGATGGTGGTAGAAAAGATTGGGCAAGATGATTTCTGAGGTCCCTTTCAGCTTGATAGCTATTTGTCTTTGATTCTATGATTCTTCAGAGGAAATAGAAGAATTTGGAAGAGAGATTGCCCTATGGGGAGAGGAGAGATATGAATTCCCTTTTGTCCATGTTAAGTTTGCAATCTCTAAAGGAAATCTAAGCTATAATACATAGTAGGCAGGTAGCAAGCAAGAGTCTGGACTCAAGATAATGGCAAAGACTTGATATGGAAGTCAATCAGCCAACAAATATAAATTACACATTTACTATGTGCCAGGTATTGTGTTAAGTACTGAGGACATAAATAAAGGTAAAAACAAACAAAATAAACAAACACACAAAAAAAGCCCTCCTCTCAAGGAACTTGCATTTTAATGGAGGAGATTAAACACTTAGGCACTTGGAATATATACAGTGGGGAGGAAGGTAACATGAAAATACTAGCCAATGGAAGGATTGGGGGGGAAAGAAAACTGCAAAAAATAGGATTTGGACTGAGTCATGAAAATAATCAGGGGAGGAAAGAAGCAGAGAAGAGGAAGATGGAATGAAATGTTTGAGGAACTACAAATAGATCGCTATAGGTAGATCTTAGAGTGTGTGGAGGGACGTAAAGTATAATACAGGAAAGAGTGTATAAAAAAAAGCTTTAAATGTCAAACAAAATAGGTTTATTTGATTCTGGAGGTAATAGGGAGCTCCTGATACTCACTGAGCAGTCCTGTCATGACCAGACCTATACTTGGAAAAATCACCTATGCATAGAAGTCAACACAGATACATCAAATTTCAGAGTTGGCCAGGACCATAGATACTACTTGAAACCTGTAATGATGGTATTTTTTCCCCATTCTAATCTCCTATGGTGGTCCATTCCAATTTTAGATAAATTCGTTTATTAAAGAATTTGCCTTGTCATAAAACTTAAACTTGTTTCTTTGAAACTTCAACTCTTTATTATTAGTTTAACCCCTGGGTCAAACAAAACAAATCTGTTCATTCTTCCATGTGAATGGTTTATTGAAAATTATTTTCCATAGTATTATTTTATCCCAAAAAGTTTATATTATTTTTATGAAGGAAATGAAAAATTATTTCACATGATTTTATTAGGGATTTTTTTTTTACCATATGTGTTTATTCAGAGAAATCAATCCTAATTCATCCAGAAATTCTCTGTCTTCCTCAAACAGATATCCATCTAATTTTAAAGGCAGTTTCTTCTGAGAATTTTGGAACCAATGATTTGCAAATCTTGGAAAATGAATACAAGTCATGACAATTTCCTTGTTACATAATATGTTGTACTCAGATTGAAGATCATTTCACAGAATAGTTCATTTTATTTTAAGATTTTATTTTTTTTAAACAATTAGATATAATTGAATGGTAAAAATTCATTTTCCAGTGTCCCTATTTTGAGCTTATTTTATAAAAAAAGAAATTCAGTTCTGATTCAATCCAATTCCTTCCTGTCTTTTCTAAATGTCATTGCATCCATCATTCTTTCTGTGTATCTGTTTCTATTTCTATCTTTCTGTCTCTGCTTTCATCTGTCTCCCTTGTTATCTCTGTGCCTCTGTTTCTTTCTCTTTCTGTCTCTTTCTCTTTGTTTCTCATCTTCCATTTCCTTCTTCTCTTCCTCCTCTTCATCTTATTTTTCTCCCACTCCCCCAACATACTTAAGACCTAGTTTTCCTGAATTATATTTTTCCTCTTTTTTTAAAAGCTTTGTTGCAAAGAAAATCTCTCTAGGACTCCACCATCAAAACTGTCATTTACTTAAATGTTAAATGTATTCTGTGGGTCTACCTTCCTAAAATTATAGTTCACAACCCCTCTCACATTGAATCAGTTATCTTTAAAAGTCAACCAGTAATTAACTCCAAGTAAAGGAAAAAGTTCAGATGAAAATACTAATAGTAACAAAACATTTCCTACACAAAACTGGAGAACACTTTCCACAAATACAGAGTCTAAGTGGAAAAGGTGGGCACAGACATAGCCACAGAACACACATGTGTTCCAGTCAATTTGCACTTCTACTGGTGTGAAGTATTGTTGCTCCTTTTCTCTTTGTGTTGTAGTTATTCTATTTTCCCTATTGGTCAAGTAGCTCCATTGTAGAAGATACAATGGCTAATTGTGGAAAGAGGTGTAGGGGTAGAAATTCTTTCCCAAGAGGATAGGAATTATATTTCTTTCTCTACCATTACAGCTCACTTGTCTCAAAACTGATTCTGACTTAACACATTCCTTAGAAATTATGGCTTGCTCTTTAAAATCTTCTAGGGGTATGGTTAATTATCTCAGGATCGATGATTAGTAACTTCTTAACTTCATCAACTTTCATTGAAGAATTTCACCCCTCTTAAAGGATTAACAATTATAAACACCTCTTTACACTTTGAGACCCTGATATCTTCTTGTTTTTGTTATTTTCCGCTTAGATTCTGTAATTTTCTTTCCCTTTGATTTTCAAAAGGAATAAAAATTTGAGCTTGATTTTGGAGGTACCTAGGTCACCAGGCAAATGCATCATGATATCATAAAATCTGTCCTGACATACCCATAATATTTCAAGCAGTTCAGATAGATCTGCTTAAAGTTAGATTTTTTTTTAAGTACATGAATTAGCTCCCACAGTGTGCTTTAAGTGAGTCATTAGACACTAAAGTATTCTAAAGAGGCAATGTCTATAATGATCCATTCAGGTACAATAATAAAGACATTGGTACATAAACATTTAACTATGCAAAGTTGCCTCAAAGAAAACTGTCTGACTTATAAAGGAAACATAATAAAACTATCTAATTATAACCTGAAAACAAAAGAAAATTAAAAATGCCAATTATTACTTATTAGGCCCTTTAAAATTCACAAGATATTTAAATATATCCCAGAGAAATCTCCACAATGCAATTCCCTCTTTGGGATATTGACCAAGTATGGTAATAAATTGGGTTCCTTAAGGAATAGCTCTTTTCAGTTGAAGGTACTCTTATGACTGCACCCTTTTAAAACAATAATTCTGCAGTCACCAGTATTATGTTTACCTTCAGTAGTGATCCAGAGTACAAAAGTACTTTAAATCAAAGGCATTTGCTGAAATACTCATAGTGTGAACACTAATTACAAGCCATCTCTCCTACAACTACACCACAATTAATTAAAGTCATCATCAGGAAAGTACATAGCCAAGGAAACTTGTACCTCTCACCTTGCAGACCCTGTCCTAGATATATTGCATGTTACTACTGCTAGTAGAAACTTTCCCCAGCTCAATTTGATTCTGCAATTTAATTCTAAGCCATTTTTCTGCTGCCATTGTGTCTTCTACCATGCTAATAACTCCATTACAAGAATACACTCACAAAAGCAGATTCAGAATAGGAAAAGAGCTATACTTTCATATACAAGTGATGAAAAAAAATTCTCTCTCAAAATCTGAGTCCTTTTTCCATAGCTGGCTCTTTTCTCTGCTGCCAGGAATTATATTCCTTAGAACTGTCTCTGGCCTTAATTTACTAATGGAAGACTATATCTTTTGGACTCCTGGTTAAGATGGAATTATAAAAGGCACATTTTACCTAAGCTGTGTGCCATTTCAATGATGGTAGGCTTCTCTCTGGCTGTGGACTGGGTTTGGTTGGTCTTGACGATGTGTTATTCTGATTTGTTTTGATGGTATTTTCTGCTCTCTTGACTCATTACCTCTTCTTGCTTCCTTAGATTTCTTGAAGAGTCTGGAGTAGGAGAAGTCTAGTCCTTTCTCCGGTTTTCTTAGCAATTCTACAGTTTTAAATGAAGTTAATGTGAAAATTTGCTTTACTTGACTATGTACATTTTTGTAAAGCTTTTTTATAAGGGGTTATTTTTTTGTGGGAATTGCAATTTGGGGAAGGGAATTGAAAAGAGGAAGGCTAGAGATAAGGTTGCCAAAAAATGGAAAAGAAAAAGAAAAATGGCAATTGAAAGATATTAAATTAAAAAAAACACTTACAGAAGAGAACATAAGGAAGGTCAGAGAAAATTACAAAAGAACAGAAACAGAGGATCTTTCAAAGTTACATGTTAAATTTATTATGTACTGAAAAGGAAAAGAAAATTGTACATAATGCAGACTGAGTTTCACAAATAATCCTATTTTTGCCTTCTATTTTGCACATGGAAAGGCTCATATTATTTAGTGTTTCTTAAGTTAAAAATTAAAAATTGCAAAGAAGTTGTTCAAACAAATGTTTCTTCCTTTTTATGGATCACTAAGGGCATGTTGATTTTTACCTAGCCAGTGGCTAGATGCCCTCTAATTCCATCAAGTCTCTTGCAAAAACTTTTTCATGCCAAATACAAGATATAAAGAAGAATGGGTGGTTCACTTGAGGGGGAAGGGAGAAATAGAGATATTCAGAAATAAATGCAATGTAAATTCCAAAAGTCTTTAATAAAAATAAAATACATTTTGAAACAAAAGTCTTCCCAACCTAAAATTAAAAAATATTCTCTAGGTCCTGTCACCCCTCCATAGTCTTATATTCTTATCCCTTTTCTAGTTCTTTGCTAAAATTTTAATAGTCTAAATTTGTCTGTACTTCCTCATTATCTACTACTCACTCTTCAAATCAATATGGTTTCCAATTCCATGACCCAGCCCAAACTGTTCTCTCTAAGGTTTATCTTGGTTTATCTTTATTTGTGTGTATGCACTCTGGGACTATTTTTTGCTTTTGTTTTGTTTTTTAATAATATTTTCCCCAATTACATGTCAAGACTATGTATAGATTCATTTTTATGAGATTTTTGAACTCCAATTTTTTCTCCCTCCCTGCCTCCATTTATCTTCTGAAAATGGTAGGCAGTTTGATTTAGGTTATATGCTATCATATACAACATCTTTATATATTAAATATAGTTGTGAAAGAAAAAATACAGATGAAGAGACTAAAGACCATGAAAAAGAATGTAATAGTAAAAAAAATGCTTCAATATGCATTGAGTCCATCAGTTCTTTAACTGGATGTGGATAGTATTTTTCTTTTGTAGGTTCTTTGTACTTGTCTTGTTTGGATCATATGTTCCTAAAAAAAAAAAACTAAGTCATTCACAGTTGATCATCACAAAATCTGTTATTGTGTGCAATATTTTCCTGGTTCTGCTCCTTTTACTTTGTATCAGTTCATACAAGTCTTTTCTGATTTTTCTGAGATCTTCCTGTTCTTCCTTTCTTATTGCATAATAGTATTTCATTACATCATAACCACAGCTTTTTTAGCCATTCCCCAACAGATGGATCTTCTCTTAATTTCCAACATTTTACCACCAAAAAGGGCTGCTATAAATATGTTTGCACATTTAAGTCCTACTTACATAGTAGTACAGCTAGATCAAAAGGTATGCAAGTTTGGTTGCCCTTTGGGCATAGTTCCAAATTGTTCTTTAAAATGGTTGGATCAGATTACAATTCCATCAGTAGCAAATTAGTGTTCCAATTTTTTTCACAGTGTCTCCAATATTTATTATTTTCCTTTATTTTTGTCGTATTATCTAATCTAATAGTTTTAAGGTGGTAACTCAAGAGTTCTTTTCATTTGCATCTCTCTAATCAAAAGTAATTTAGAGCATTTCTTCATATGTCTATAGATAGAGTTGATTTGATTTCTTCATCTGAAAACTGACTGTTCATATCTTTTGACCATTTATCAACTGGGGAATGACTTGTATTTTTTAAAATTTGACACAGTTCTCTATGTATTTGAGAAATGAAGCATTTATTAGAAACATTTTCTGTAAAGATTGTTTCCCAGCTTTTTGCTTTCCCTCTAATTTTGGCTGCCTTGATTTTGCATGTATAAAAGGTTTTTTTTTTTTCCAAATTTAATATAATCAAACTTATCTGTTTTAGATTTTATAATTCTCTACATCTCTTATTTGGTCATGGATTCTCCCTCTCTCAATATCTCTGACAGGTAGGCTATTTTTATACTCCTAATTTGTTTATGGTATTACCTTTCATGTATAAATAATGCATTCATTTTGATCTTATCTTGGTACATGCTGTGAGATGCTTATCTACAGCTAGTTTGTGTAGTATTGTTTTCCAGTTTTACCAGCAGTTTTTGTCAAAGAGTAAGTTCTTATCCCCAATTCTGGGGTCTTTGAGTTTATCAAACAATAGATTACTACAGTCATTGACTACTGTGTCTCATGTACCTAAACTATTTCATTGATCTGCCACTCTATTTTTTAACCAGTATTAAATAGTTGTATGATTACTACTTTATAATATAGTTTGAGATCTGGCATTGCTAAGCCAACTTCCTTTCTTTTTTTCCCATTAATTTCTGTGATATTTTTGAAAGTTTGTTCAAGAATTGAATTTTCTTGTTATTTTTTCCTAGCTCTACCAATTTTTTGGTACTTTAATTAATGTGGCACCAAATAAGTATATTAGTTTACTTTCAATTGGGCAGAATCATCATTTTTAAAATTATATTGATTTGGCCTATTCATGAGTAATTGATATATTTCCAATTACTTAAAATTGACTTTATTTGTGAAAAAATTTTTGTGGAACTGTGTTCTTATAGTTCCTGGATTTGTCTTGGCAGGTAGATTTCCAATTATTTTATAACATTTACAGTTGCTTTAATGAAATTTAATTGGCTTTGTTGGTCATATAAAGAAATGCTGGTGATTTATTTGTCTAGTTTGTCTTCTCTCCCTTTTCATCCTTTCCATTCTTCAACAGTTTTTTGCTTTTACCCATCATATTCTCTGATGTGACCACATCCGCTGATCTGCCATCTCTTCTCTCAGTTTCCACCTCTTCTATTTAATCTCCTCTTATACTTCCTGACAGATAAGATAGATTTCTATATTAAACTGACTGTGTATATTATGGCCTCTTTGAGCTAATACTGATGAAAATAAGATTCATGTGATACCCATTAACTACTCTCTCAAGTCTTTTTTTTTCCTTATGACTTATAGATAGTCCAGTGATTCTGATATTGTCTCCCCTGTATCTATTTTCAAGATTATTTGTTTTTCTGATGAGGTATTTTATATTTTCTTCCATTTTTTCATTTTTAAAATTTATATGATTAATTCTTGATGTCCCATTAGCTTCTACTTGCCCAAGTCTAAGTTTTAAGATGTCATTTTGAGAATTATCACCAACTCTATTTCCTTTTACTATCAACTCTAATTGCTTTTTTTCTAATTCTTTTTCCTTTTACAGCTGCTTGTTCTGTATTTGATTTTACCACTTCATGTTCTTTCTTTCCTTAACTATTATGACACCTCTTCTTCCTTTTTCTTCATTTATATATCTAATTCAGGCTTCTTCATTAGTTCCTCTTTTCCTTCTGCCTCATAAGAATAGTTACACACTAGAACTCTGCCCTCTTTTGCCTTCTGTCTTTCCTTTATGGTTCTTCTTTGGTGATTTCATTAATTTTCATTAGCTTATATCTATGCATGTGAACCCTAAAATTTCTAGTCATCTCTCCATTGAGCTCGAATCCAATATTTCTGTTTGCCCCTGTTAAAATGTAATGTAATTAACATAGTTGAATCCAGTCAGAATTTCCTTACTTATAAAAAAAAAAGGGATAGAACTACAATATTTTGTTGGGGCTCTTTCCTTTCCTTGACCCTCTCATTTGATATGTTTCAGCAGCAACTGAATGATCCTTTGTTATATAGGTTATAGGGTTATTCTTTCAGGTATGATTTGGAATAGATTTCAGCTGACGTCTCTGCTAAACTCTTTTAACTCTGAAATTCCCTGGATCATCTCTACTTGGATATTGTCAGTTCTTTAAACTCAATGTTTGCAAAACCAGAGTATTTTCATGTCTTTAAAATTTTAGTAGACATAAAGGTAGGAGGGAGATTACATATTAATGGCAGCAAGATCCTCCTCAGCAAATATATAGATAAACTCTAGTAAATGATGCACTTCTTATAAAGTTTAATAAATATAAATATAAAGTCTTTAATAATTTGAAGCTTTATAACCATTTGTCTTATCATAGGATTGCAAAGATAAAATTGGAAGATCTTAGCTGTCATTTAACTGAATACTCTTGTTTTACAGGTAATATTTACTTATAGGTAATAAATAACAGAGTCACTTTGAATCCAGGACCTGTTAAGGACCACGCCAAAGTGTGAAGGGGCACATTGATTCTCCAAAAGCCCCCACAGCTGTGAATCATAACACTTGAAGGAGTTGCAAATCACTCCTGTTGTTGATTGTGATGTTGTTTGTGAATTGGAAATAAAATAAATTGAAGGCAAGAGGAAAGAGGAGAGAGGGCACAGAATGCAACTGCCTCTCAAACTCCTTGTATCATTATCATCCTCTCACATGAAGGGATCTATTCTGCTGGTCAGAATTAGCTCCCCAGCAGCCACTAGCAGGTTGCTCCCATAACAGAACCTAAGAGTCCAAATCAAGTACTCTTTATATTGTGTTTGTTTCTGTGTTTTTCATCATTACATGGAAAGCTCCTTGAAAGGAGACTTTTGTTTCATAGCTTTATAATCCTGGTCTCATACAATGCATCACTTTTTGGAACATGGATCCAGATCTGTAATTTAATTAGTAGTATGAACACCTAGCCAGGGAACTCCATATATTGCAGCAAACCTACAAATATTTTATGATTTATAATATTGTTAGGCAGCACTTAGATCATAAGTGACTTGTTCAGGGTCACACAGATAATATCAGAGGTAGAAATTTGTGTCTCTAAATTCAACCCTCTCTCTTTTGTGCTATCAAAAAGTTGACATGATAAATGTTTATTTAATTTTTATAGAATTGAATGTCACTCATTATTGTAGAAATAATGGCACTGGGATGGTTGAAAATAGGGTCATGACAACATTTTTCCAATGCAAAATGAGCAACTATGCTCCTCTTGAATGATAATGTAAATTAAAATAGTAGAATTTGAAATTCCACCAAAAGACACTGAGCCCAGAGATTAAACTTAGTGTCTTCTTAAATGAAATACGAGCAATTTGAATGAAAGAAAATTATAAATAAAATACAAAAATATAAATTATAAACAAATAGAGCTATAACTAATCACTCACTACATTTTTTATGATATCGTATCTTATTTTAAAGATAGAAGGCCATGTCCTTCTTTCTAACTTGTAGTAAAAAAATGGATCTGACCTTTTCCAGAGCCCTTGTCCAAAAGATTTCTCATGCTTAATATTTCTTGCTATAGAAATGACTCTCCAGACAGAAACCAGGTACCCTGCAGAGGACATGCATGCTTCAGTGAAGGACAAGTTCTTCTAATAGCTTTTCTGCAATGATTGGATGAGGGGATGCAAATTTGATGTCTCATTCAGGGATCCTCAACTGGAAGAATAAATTGGTTCATAGTTGGTCATTAGAAAGGGAAGCCTGATGAAACTAAAAAGAAACCATCTTTTCCATTCCACTCTTCTCTTCCACTCAAAAATAAAATCGACTCTCTGTAACTGACAAATCAATGCTCAAATAAAATATAATTACAAGTTCATGCTTCATATGATTTGAACATCCTACCTTGCCTTTTTATTAGATTTAAAATCTTTTAATAAATATTAGCCCCATTTTTTCAGATGAGGACTCCACTCTAAACCATAAATCAAAGTGAGATCTTACAGATCAAATATTTCTGGAGCATTTTGTCAAAATATTTTCTTTGTTCTTATAATATCATAACTTGTATTGTACTTACTGTACCTGTCACAACTCTTTACTATCCTATAAACTTGAAGCTAAGGATGATGAAGTACAATAAAATAGATCTGGACTCCAGTTAACCCATTTAACTTTACACTGTACCTGACCAGTAAATTCCTTGATCCTGTGTTCAATTGCCAATCATCTATTCCAAACCCCAGTCTCACCACCATCTACCTGTTCAACTCTTTAAGTGGTGCTAAATTCCACTAGAAGAAGTTATAACCTCGTTAACTTTGTCTGCCTCAATATCCATTGGGTCCTTACTGCTACATATCAATACTTTTCCTCTTCCTTGATTGATTCTTGTATGATATTCTTTACAGTAGTTCTTTTGAAAGCCTTTCATATGATCCATCTCTTCCTTCTTTCTCAAGAGAAGACTTTACCTTGCATTTCACTGAAAATTAGATTTAATCTATCCCAAGATTTCTCTCTTCTCATTTCCATATATGAATTGCCTCCTCATCACATAAGTCAATCCATTTATCTTAGCTACACTATTTCAGTATGATGTGGCCTTTAATTAGCAAATTTCTAACCTTTTACTTTCATCCTTAATCCCATTCTTTCAGTCTCCTCCAGGATTCTTTGAATCACTTCTTTTATTTTCCTAATTTTAAATCTCTCCTTATCTATTAGCTCCTTCCTAGTTGATCACAAATATCCCCTGATTGCTTTTATCCTTATAAAAAATTCACTTGAGCTTCAAGTCCCCTAATTCTATCCCTATTCTATCAAGTTGCTTCCAGTCTCTCACTTCCTCCTCATTTTGCAACTCCTTTGAGTCTAGCTTCTGTGTGTACTACATGTACTGAAACTATTCTCTCTGAAGAAAACATATTAGTTCACAGGTGATTTTCTCTTTATTATAATGGCCTTTTCTCAGTCTTTTTCTTTTTAGATCTTTATTGCAGCATATTCTCTCTTCCCTAGGTTTTTGTGACAGTGTATTATCAAACTTCTCTTCCAACAATTTATACAGATCATTCTCTGTCTTTCAGCAAAGTTATACCTATGTCCCCATTCTTACCTCCATTCCTGAATGTATCTCATGGCTCTATCACATTCTTCTCCTCTTTTCTCTCTTCTTCCTTTTTTTCTCCATTTTGCCTCTTTCATTCTCTTTATCTGACCCTCTCTCTGGTTCTATCTCAGAGTTCACAGGGTTATTGTGAGGATCAAATGATTTAACACTTTTCAAACCTTAAAGCACATTATGTAAATATTGATGATGATAATGATGATATCATCTCATCCCTCTACATAGCTGTGAATGTCTCATTTTTCCCATCTATTAAATGAAGATGATATATGTACATTAATATCTTACTTTATCACTGTGGGGAAATGGAAACCACTTTGTAAGCTTTAAAATATTTTAGAAATAGAATTAATTTTCATCTTTGTAACCTACAATCTAGCATTTGGGTAGATAATAAATGAATGTTTATTAGATTAAATTTAAGAAACAAGGGCAGAGATTTGCCTAAGACTAGAGGCAGAAACAAACTGAGACTAGAACCCATGTTAAAATTTCACCATCATACTTAGCCAAGGATTCAAGATGCCCATCATTCAATTGGCCTCCAAAAATTTTTGAGCTGATTAACTGCCTTCTCTCTTGAGCAAATACAAAAATTTAACAGTCAGTTTTCTTTTCCCAGAAGTTACAAATAGATCTACTTAAAGTCATTTTTTTTTCTTTTTATGTTGCCTACAGTTGTTGACATTGGTTAGCAGTTTATATTAGATGATCCCTAAGGTCCTTCACAATTTTAAGATTCTGTGAATTCATTGAATTCTTTCTAATGCTGAAATTGTTCCATTTCAATAAAAGAAATACATATAAACTTCTCCCCCAAGTGCCAGTATATTTAAATTAAGGGGAATTGAACAAAATAATAAATTTAAAACCAAAGAACGTGAATTCTTTGAATATCAGTAGTTTCTAACAAACCAAAGAAAAACCTGCAGCAACCTTACTATGGTGAAACTAGATGGTGAATATAATTAAGAATGGCCAATCTCTGTAGGTTTGGATTTAAAATAAGAATCACTACTAATATAAACATAACAATTCTTATATACTTTAAAATTATAGAAACATACATGTTTTAAAATGCACATTATATATTCATATGTGTATCCATATGAATGTGGATGTATATCTAAACATATTATATGTATACATATATAAATATGTATGTATGTGTAATTTTATCCTCATCTGAACCCTCTGAGGTAGATACTATTATTTCAATTTTATAGGTGTTGGACCTTGAGGCATTGAGGTTAAATAATTTGTCCAGAGTCATATTACTAGTTAGTATCTAGAGAAAGATGTAAGCTCAAATCTTTTAAATTCCCTTCCAATTCTAGTATTTGAAGATTTAGCCTCTTAAAATAAATATCCTAAATCCATCTGATATCCTGAGTGAACTCAATTTGTTCCTGTTTTTTTCAAGTAATTACTGTGTCATATACAAACCTGAGTGAAGTAGAAAAATATTTTTTTTTTAAAAGAGACAGACCTCTGGTTTATTAGTACAGGAAAATTGAGAATTTCCCATTTTCCAGATTTACAAATTTGTATTGAATCTTTCCCTTCATAGAGAGAGAAGTAGGAGGCAGGCACAGATTGGTTTTCTAGTCACAAAGAAAGGACCAACTGAATAAGTTTCCTGGCCCACTAAGCCCACACACTGGGGTCTGTGTATTTTTCATCCAACGCGTTCAGACAGAGAGGAAAACTGTAGAGCTAGTCATGAGTGCCCAGCTGCTGCCTCAAGGAGACAGCCAGCTGAACTTTAAGCAGCTGGAAAGACAGATGTAATAACTAATAGGTCAAAAACACCCAACATTAAATCCACCCTATTCTCATTCACTTCACTCATTCACCCCATGAGAGCTCAGTAAACTGAGGGTTTCTATTTGGTTGATTATTGACCCAAATAAAGCACATAAGAGGCTTTCCTATTTTTATTTTTAGAGATTATAAAATCAAAAGAAAAACTGGCATGATATGGAGGAACAAAAGGAAAACAAGAAACAGTTATCCTTTCCAACAACTCTTCCTATTCTGCAGAAGATGGCTTCATCTTCCTGTGGGCCCTTTGGATGTTCTAGTAAAAGAAAGGCAGCTTTGCAAGAGATAGCCACTGGTTACAAGATGTGAAACCATAAGAGAAAATACAGGCATGTTTAAATGTAGAAAAATAACAGTTGATAACAGAAGGTGATTTTCCTCTTTATTCTCATATTCACAGTGAACAGATTCTTTTCCTCAGGTGTGGAATATTGAGAAAAGATTCTAGTGCTGACCCCCTGCTCTTTTGTAAAACACAACAGGAGACTCATTAGAAAAGCTTGCTCTTTCTTAAGGCATAAACAACTCCAGCAATGTTGGCCATTCTGGGTTGTGGAAAATCACCCACTACCTCCTTTGTTATCCAGATGACACTGCTTTTTTGCTTGAGTTCATTCTCTCTTTCTGAGGCATTTTTTTCCTACTTTATCCTCCATTCCTATGGACTCAACATTTGGGGGAATGATTCTATTTGCAGGAACTGAGTGTAATAAGCATCTGGCTTCTCCTTTTCACAGATCTGCTGAAAGCAAAAACAATATAGTTGAAGATAAACCTGTCATCACAAGGCAGACTGGGATCTTGTCAAAGGCGAAGAATGATGCCCTCTTTTTTTCCTGTCAATCATTGGTGCCCCACTTCTCAAAGCTCACCTCTTCTCAGAAGTCCGCAGCCATCTATTTCAATATAATTCCTTTTGACAATGTCTACTGTGTTGAAGGCACTTTACCAGGCACAAAAGATGCAGAGACAATATGGAAAATATACCTTTGCCTCTCAAGGGATTACAGTCTGTTTAATTGTCCCACAACACTTAGAAATGACATCATCTTTGTCTGGTGTTCTTTAAGCAATTCATCTAGTTGATCAATAAGTATTTAATGAGTGGTTATAAAGTGCCAGGAAGTGTAATAAGCATTTTAAAAATACTATATCATTTGATCCTCACAAGAAGTTGGGGGATTAAATGCAGTATCATTTCCATTTTATAGATGAGGAACCTGAGGTGAATAGAAGTGACATTCAGATTCACACAATTTAGGAAGTAGCTAAGGGCAGTTATGAATTCAAATGTTTCTGATTCCAAATCCCAGGATCTATCTAGTTACTTGTAGATAGATTTCTGTCTGATTCTCCATCTAGACTGTAAACTGATAAGGTCTAAGCCTGTAATCCAGAGCTTCTATTACTAGGTAGCTGTATGAATTTATTTAATTTCTCTGTAATTCAGTTGCTTCAACTATAAAATGATGTGGCAGGACTAAATGACCTCCAAGTTTCAACTTGAAAATACAATGATCCTAAATTTCTGGACCACATAATTTATTTGCAGATCCCATCTTGCCTACAGAAAGCAGCTAAGTGGTTAGATAAATAGAATACTGGAAATGGAGTCAGGAAGATCTGAGTTCAAATTCAGCCTCGGATACTAGTTATGTGACCTGAACAAATTCATTTGATCTGTGTTTTAATTTATTGGAGAAGGAAATTGCAAACCACACCAGTACCTCTACCAAGAAAACCTCAAGGACAGCATTGGCATGCCATCTACAATGTCAAGAGTCAGACACTATAAAATAATGACAATATTGGCTATTGAATTCCATTAACATTAAACAATTGGCAACGATGAGGTGATTCAAGGCAATCCCAATGGACTTGAGATGGAGTCATCCACATCCAAAGAGAGAATTATGGAGGACTGAGTGTGGATCAAAGCATAGTATTTTTACTTTTTTGTTATTTTATTTGCTTGTTTTTTCTTTCCTTTCTTGTGTCTTTTTTCCCCCTTTAATCTGATTTTTCTTGCATAGCATGACAAATATGGAAATATGTTTGGACAAATTGTACATGTCCTATATTGGATTGCTTACTGTCTTGGGAAGTGGATAGGGAGTGAGAGAAGGAAAAAAAATGGGAACACAAGATTTTGCAAAAGTGAATATTGAAA
Source organism: Antechinus flavipes (assembly GCF_016432865.1). Taxonomy (NCBI): domain Eukaryota; kingdom Metazoa; phylum Chordata; class Mammalia; order Dasyuromorphia; family Dasyuridae; genus Antechinus; species Antechinus flavipes. The sequence goes on along the minus strand of NC_067401.1, from coordinate 67,327,252 downwards.
ACTATCTTTGCATGTATTTGAAAAAAAGTAAAATACCACTAAAGATATTAGACAGTTGACACTTTACTCAATGCAAAAATAGTAGGAAAATAAATCAACTATTTCTCTATTTATCATTATATAGACCAGGACATAAAGTATATCATCAGAGTGATGTATAAATATATGTGAGTGTGTGTGTGTATTTAGAGACAGAGACAGAAAGACAGAGGCAGATAGATGGAAAGAGATGAAGAGAGACAGAAAGAGACAGACAGAGATAGAGAAATAGAGACAGAAACCAAAAGACAGAGAGATGGAAAGATTCAGAAAATCTGAGAAAAACCGAGAGGCAAAGAGACTAAGAGGCAGAGAAAGAGAGAGACAGAGATAGAGACAGAGATGGAAAAAAGAGAGAGAGATAGAGGAAGAGGAAGAGAGAAGAAGAAGAAAAGATGAAGACAAAGAAGAAAAGAAGAAAAAGAAGGACAGAGAGAGGAAAACAAATAGAGAAAAAGACAGAGAAGAAATAGAAAGAAGAAAGAGAGAGAGACAGAGAGAGAACAGAGTATGATCAATAGAAAGATTGTGAGTGTATTTCCAAATTACCAAAAGAGACAGAAAGATGCCCAACATATTGGGTCCATCATTTGTAGTATATTTATGACAAGATGAGGCTAAGAGTCACACAGAAGAGACAGGCAGAGGTAGGCTGCATTACAGTAATTCCTGCCTATTGGTAGTTGGTTGGCACAAATGTGACCTCAGACACGTAGTAGCTGTGTGATCTTGGTCAAGTCACTTAACCTATTTTCCTCATCTATAAAATGGAGATCATTTTTATTAACCTCCCAGGGCTGTTGTGAGGATCAAATAAGATAACCATTGTAAAGTGCTTGGAACAGTGCCTGGGACACAGTAAGCACAATATTTGTTAGTTGTTGTTCTTGTTATTGCCTTTGATTATGAGATCACAGCTTCCTCTGAAAAGATCACAGCCTTATTAGGTATCTAGACATCTCAAGACATCACTAAATGCCTTGATTCATGCTTTTAGATTTAAAAATGATGTAGAGAGACATCTGCGTGATAGAAGGAGCCATCTGCATCCAGAAGGAGAACTGTTGCAACTGAATGTGGATCACGACATAGTTTTTTTTACCTTTTTTGTAGTTGTTTGCTTGCTTTTTCCCCTTTTTTCTTTTTTCCCTTTTTGATCTGATTTTTCTTGTGCAGCACGATCATTGTGGAAATATGTATATATAGAATTGTACAGGTTTAACATATATTGGATTACTTGTTGTATAGGGGAGGGGAGAAGGGAAGGAAGGGAGAAAAAATGGAATATGAGGTTTTGAAAAGATAACTGTTGAAAAGTATTTTGCATATATTTTGAAAATAAAAAGCTATATTCTTTTAAAAATACATAATATACCAGAATATTCATGGAACTATTAAAATTTCTTATATTGCTCCAATTATGAGGAGCTCCTTAAAGAAATAAATAACATCTTAAATAAGAAGAAACCATAATTCTATAATAAAAAAGAAATAAAAATCCAACTATTTCAAGAGAGAGAAGTGTGAAATAACTTCAAATGAATGGGGAAAAGCAAGCACATGAAGACAGTTCATTTTATTCATTAAAGATAAACTCCTCAGTATCTGCTTTAATCTTAGAGATGGAAGAGTATGATGAAAAATGTTTAACAATCAGCTCTCAAAAATTGTAAACATGGCACATATTAAAGCTTAATATGTATTTTCAATTTTAATAGCTATTTTAGTTCTAATCAATAAAATAATTAATCAAGTCCTGATTTGTCATATTGGCCAATTTCCAATATGCAAATGCTCACTTTGACAATTTAACAATCAGCTCTCCTGCTTAAATTGATTCCACCATACTTTTGGCATAGTGATTTTTGCTTTACATAAATCTCTATTTCTTTTAAAGCTCAGAAACTTAATCTTTTATGATATTAGGTACCTAAAAACTCTACATCAAAGATCACTTGTGGAGAGGACTTTATTCAAGCTTTATCTGATTCATATAGTGTTAAGTTGTTGCAGAGTTTTCTCCACTTACAATTGTGAGTTCTTATTCTTCTTGTTCCTAGGCTAAATAATCTTAGTCCTTCTCCCTCCCTGTTGTGTTCTGGTTTCTAGAGCCCCCAAATGGCTGACAAAACATATCCTTCTTTCTAGAGCCCCCACACTGGGGTGATTAAAATATACTGTCTTAGTGGAGAAGTGATGGCATGGGACGAGTATTTAATCACCCTAGTGTGGGGGCTCTAGAAAGCATATGTTTTGTCACCTCAACTTGGGGGCTTTAGAAAGCAGAACACAATATTTTTTTTGAGAACACAATATTTTAATCATGCCAGCATGGGGGCTCTAGAAGGCATGGCAAGTTTTGTCATCCATCTGGAGGCTCTAGAAAGTGGGCCACAATATTTGGCAGCCAATGTGAGGCTCTAGGTGAGATCCTATACACATCAGTTTATCAGTTAGCTAAGTTCAGTGGAGAAGTCCCCCTGACCCAATATAGGGTAAATATAAAAATAGGCAAGTGGGGAATATTCAGTAAAAGCTAATCTAGTCACTTTTGGTTTTCCACCAAAATGAGGCAAATACTAAGGAAAGAGCCTCCCTCCAAGAGAAGTATGAAGCATGCTTAGTTAGGTTAGCAGAGAAGCAAGGTTTGTTGGTAACTCAGAAGCAGATCACTGAGTTCTCAGATGCTCTGGGGTGCATGTCTCTGTGGCTTTCTTTGTAAGAGGGAGAGTTTGGAACCAGAGATGTGGAATTTAGTGGGAGAACAACTAACTGAATACAATGAAGTGAAATTGGTTTTAAGGAATCCTTCACGTTTTAAAAAGAGGAAAGATTTTAACTTGGGCAGCCAGACAAGGAAATATGAGGAGAAAAGCAAGCAGAGAGTTGGTGCCTGTAGCCCAGGAGAATACAGCAGGTGGGGAACAGCTAAGGAAGTCTTTTTTAGCATTTTACTGATTTATTTTTTTTATTACTGCTCTAGGAGATTTACAAGGTGAGAAAATAGTTAAGTATCTTAATTACCATGACCTCTTGGGCAAAAAAGGAATTAAGTATTTTAAGTACCTTGCTGATGAATTTGCTTTTCACCATCAAAGCTCATTTTCAATTCCGCCTACATCTGAGCATGAGCCCTGAAGAGCTGAAACCTGTCCCTGTCTAGACCCCTTGCCTCCACACACAGTCAGCTTGACCATTTCACCTCCTGAGATTGCTTACAAAACAGTGTCCATCCATGACCTGATGTGGGAAACTGGGAAATGTGTAGGTAATGTTCTAGTCACTGGCCAAAGATTACCACAAACACCCATAAGTCTGGCATTGGAGAATCAATAGCAGCTGAATTTAGTGCTACCCCTTTGAGATAGAAATTTAAAGATAAAACTGAATATTTTATTCCTTTTGTAGGAGAAAAACCTCCTATCAATCTGTGGGGAAGAGACATCTTATAAGAGGATTACAATTGAGTACTTGGGCTTTTTAGGCAGGGCTGCTATCAAAGGCCTACCAGCACTCTCACTTGTTCCCATTCAATGGAAAACTGCTACACTGGTATGGGTTGAAGAGTGGCCTTTAACCAGTGAAAAAATTCAGGCCTTTTAGATATGGTACTGACCATAGGACTTGACCAAGGACATCTACAACCTTCTCCAAGTCCTTGGAATTCCCCAGTATTTGCCACAGTATTAGATTTTACACACCACTGGCATACCTTTTAATCCTCAAGAACAGGCAATATCAGGAGAAACAGAGACATCAAGACTCTCCTCCAAAAATAAAAGTGAGGGAGAGCCACAAGTAACCCTAGAGAACTTTTAAATGCAGCTCATTATACTATTAATTTTTAAATTTTTGATAATTTAATCAAAGCACTGGCTCTGGCATACAGGTTTTATAACCCATCAGAAGGGCAGTGTCCAGCTCCATTATCACTAGATAATTGCCAGGTGATGTGGAGAGATCCAGAAAGTGGTGAATGGAAGGGACCAGATAGGTTAACTGCTTGGGGGAGAAGGTTTGCTTGTATCTCTAGAGTTGGAGAAGGAATCAGATGGGTGTTAATGAGCCATATTTGTCTTGTCCATCAGAGAGAGACAGAAAAAAAGAAAAACCTTGAAACAAAGGAGAAGACCCAGGAAACATCAGATGGTTTGATCACCGACTGTGCCCACCACTAAAAGAGCTTGGCAGTGAACCCTTTGTGTATGGCAATTGACTCATAAACATCAAAAATAATTCTCAATGAGACTGATGCAGAACTTCAAAACCTGCAGGAATCATTGGATTCCCTGAGACATGAACTCATGGACAACAGATTGGCGTTGGACTATCTCTCGGCTGCTAAAGGAGATACATGTGGGGTTGTGAACTGAGTTATTTTTTACACCTTCCTTCTGGGACTTGTGGAAATCTTTATAGTATTTTGTTTATTCATATTGTTTGCTATGTTACTACTTGCTTATATGATATTACAACTTGCCTATGTGATTCCTGCCATGGTGATGAATTTAAACACTGATATATACCTGCTTCAATTAAAACAAAAGAAAGGGTGAGATGTAGAGGGTCACAGACAGTGGGGAAACTCTGGATGAGGTAAAAGACCCTTCAGCCCAGAGAGAACCTGCTAACAATGTCTGATTTGGCTCCCCATCTCCCCTAAGGGCTCTCAGGCTTCCTAAGAAGTCAGGGGGCAGTGACAACCTGTGTTGTGATTGAAGCAGAGTGATACTAACTGGAAGAGTGATACCAGGTGGCAAACTACATACAATAGCAAGTTGTTTATGTAGTCCCACGTGGGCAGTATCTACTTGGTGCATGCCCAGTGTTGCTTTGGTTACATAAGGGTATGAGGGTATAAAAATGGGAAAGAACTGGGAAGAAAGGGACTCCATTTTTCCACCATCCTCAGGAGTCCCACCTTATCATTTCTCCACTAAGACAATATATTTTAATCACCCCCATGTGGGGGCTCTAGAAAGCACAGTATGTTTTGTCACCCCAACTTGGGGGCTCTGGAAAGCAGGACACAATACCTCCCCTATTGATGGTAATGCTTTTAATATTTTTAATCCTGTTCTCTGATTCTTGACCAAATTCCAAGAGTAATTTACACTAGGGACTTGAAATCATTCTAGTTAAATACTGGCTAGTTTTGAATTTAATAGGATTATTATCTTAAGCTTTTCATTTTATATTACCAGTTATACTTTCTAACATAATTTTTGTGGCATGATATTGAACCATAACCATTTTGTAATCTACAATGACATCTTAGAGCCTTCTTTGTCAGATTCAAATAAGATGTCATTTCTTAATCAGCCTGATTATTTTTCTTCCCAGTGTGCTCTCTTTCTTTTATTCCCCTATAATTGCTTCTAGTTTTTTATGTTCAGTTTTTTAAATTCCCTCTTTAAAAAATATCTGAAAGCATTCTCTAGGAAGACATGCAAATATGGTGATAATAAGGTTACTTGTGGAGGTGAAGGCAGAAATAAAAAGAGACCACATATTGGTGGCTATATTGGATTCCACGTATTCTTTGGTCTATTTATCACTGTAATAGATTGCTGTCGACAGGGTAAACCTGTCATCTGCTGTTTCTTTTGATAAAAGCCAATTTGTATGCACGCTGTAAATGTTCCATGGATAGGTTTCTCATCATGTTTTAACTTACAGCAATATAAGGATATCACTAAGTTGAAGGACATTTCTTCCTGCAGTCTTAGTACCTTGATGGCTTTTATAGGGAGGAATTTCTCTCTGAAAACTTGATAAACTAGACTTTTTTTACACTAGGAAATGCATAGTAAGCAACTACATCTTCGAAGACATAAAACCATCACCAAAGTTTTAAACGTGATTTGATGGCATGGAAGGGACCATCCATTTTCAAGAACTTATGTTAACAAATACTAATGCTCTAACTTAGCCAACTAGCCTAGAAGGAATTAAGGAGCAACCAAGCTATGGACCCTGTTTGATTTTTAAGGATCTGCCCAGCTCAGTCTAGAAAGATTCTTCCTCATGAGGTTGATGACTAGGTAGCGAGCTAATGTTGAAACCAAGAAAATATACCACTTCTAATAGATAATTTCAGCATGACATTGGACATAAGTAACAACGTCACCCAATGCTCTAGGAAATTCTTTCAGGACTATAATTTTTTTTTTTTCAATTTAGTGCTAGTAGAGTTTTCTCTCCCAAGAGTTTCCTATATCAGTGAAATAACATTGTATTCACAAAAAAGACAGATATATACATATATACTTGTATATATTTATTCAGTTTTTTTTCTCAGCATGTCTAACTCTTCATGCTGTCATTTAGGGTTTTTGTGGTAAAGATAAGGAGTTATTTGACTTCTCTACATGTATATATGCTTATTTGTATCACTATTATTTTGGCCATTGTTCTTTGTACATTATTTTTTAGAATTGAAATAATAAGTAATTGGCAATCATTCTCTATTGAGAATGATTAGTTTTCAACTCAAGCATTTCTGTTCAACCTATATTATTGATGTTTTGGGACAGTTAAATGAGGATACTAATCTTAGTGACTATAATTGGTGCTTATATAATAATTTATGAATACCATGTTTCTGTATACCTTGTCCTAGAAGATACCTATAAAAATCCTGTTAGGCAAACAGTGCAGATATTATTGTCATCAATTTATAGATGAGAAAAGGGAGACTGGGTGAAGTTAAGTAGGTCAGTACAAATATCACTGGACATGAAATAAAAAGTGCTGATCTGACACTTCATATTTTTGGGCCTTTAATCAAATCACAGATCTCTTTAGAATTGAGTTTTCTTTTCTATAAAACAATAACAGTTGTACAACTTTTTTTCACAAGATTGTTTTGAAGAGAAAACTTTATAATTTGTAACAAACATAATAGAAATATGAGTTATTGTTATTATTATCATTAGTAAATAATCTTTCCAAATTTAAGGATCAAGTACATTTGAGGTTTAAACACATCTTTTAACATCTAATAAGTGATTTCATTGATATATCTATGTAATATATGCACGCATGTGTACACATACACATGTGTTTCAGCTTAATTAAGCAAATGTTTATTAAGTAGCTATCATTTATAAGGTAAAGATTAGCAAGACTGAATGCATAATAAAGAGCCAAACTTGGATTCAGAAAGATGTCAATTCAAGTCCTGCTTTTGGTAAGTGCTTGTTGTGTGACCATGAACAAATCAAAAATTTTTAGTTTCGTAGTCAAATTATCAGTATTATTGAATATAGTTAAATAGTCAATCTGCATCAGTAGAAGAATTTTCTATACAGAGATGAAGAAGGAAGACAAGGGAAAAGTGTAAGCATTTATTAAATGCCAAATATGTGCTAGGCCCTGTACTAAGTGCCTTAAAATACTATCAGATTTGATCTTCATGAAACCCCTGGAAGGTAAATCATATTGCTATCTTCATATTACAGGTTAACTGACTGACCCAAGATCACACAGAATGTAAATATCTAAGGCTGGATTTGAATTTGGCTATTCCTTCCTCACCCCAACCTATTGCCATATCTATTGCTCCACTAGCTTCTTCTTTGTGTTAGATGGAAACAGACCTGCAAATATATGTATTTGTTTGTGTGTATGTCTATATATATGGATGTTTATATCTATATAAACTGTACTAAGTATCTAGAATATAAACATGGAAAAAATGAAACAGATGCTGCCCTCAAGGAGCTTAAATAATATTATAACCAGAATTGTTTAATTTCCAAATAAGTATAATAATTCCATTGCCATGAAATGTTAAAAAAAAAATTTGGGGTGAAGGAAGAAATTGCTGTCATAGTTTACAATAATGAGTAACAATGAAGTTCAGTACTCTACACACAGTAGGTGCTAAATAAAAGCATATTGAATTGAATTAGGAGTTGCTGCAGCAAATCATCTTAATCATGATTTTCCAGGAAGAAGCTCGGCTGAAAATGACTCTGGCAAATAGCTCCCTGAACAATAGAGATACAATTCTGAATGTAGATGAGACAGAGAGGGCCATTCTGGTTTCCCAATACTGTTATTCTGAAGCTGCAACTAAGTCTCATGACTTTTCTATTGGAAATATGTAAATAGGAATGATTACACACAATTGTTGTTGTTAATTTTGTTCTGGTTTCCATGGCTGATTTCTGGGTTTCTCGAGGACACAAAAAAATTGAATTCCCTTGTTCTTTCTCAGCTGTCCCTCTGTTTGATGATATACAGAGTTATTAAGAAAGGCATGCACCACACAAAAGAAACTGCAGAGACAGTTTTATTTAGGATTTTGATTTATTTTATCACAGTCTTAGGCCATGTACTCATAGATTTAAAGATAAATGGAATTTAATAAGCATATATACTCTTGCCCCTTTGTTTTTATCAAACTGTATGAGTTGCCAAAAGGTCGAAGCAATAGTAAGTAGCAGAGCAAAAATTTTGATGATAATCAAGCTTAGATCTTGAAGGATGGAAAGCCTTTCAACTGGTAGGGAAAGAAAATGTATTCTAAGCATATGATAAACAAATGATAGTGATGAAAAATACTTTCTCAGAAAGTTCTGTCCTCTTCTATATATAAAATGTCATTAAACATGATTGATAGTCGTAACACAAAAACAGTAACATTATGAGATGATCAACTATGAAACACTATGATAGACAGCAATGGTCCAAGACAATCATAATGAAAAATGATATCCACATCAGAAAAAGAATTGATAGAGTCTGACTGAAGATTGAAGCATCCTGTTTTAACTTTCTGTGAGTTTTTTTTCTTTTTGGTATATTTTTCTTTTATTCTATTTTGTCTCTCACAACATGATGAATGTAGAGATATGTTTAATGTGATAGCACATATATAATCTATATCAGATTTCTTGCTGTATGGAGGAGAGAAGGAAGGGAGAAAAATCTGAAATTCAAAATTTTATAAAATGAACGTTGAAAACTATCTTTACATATAATTAGAAAAAAATACTATTTATAAAAGTATTATAAACAGATAGGACTTAATATTTAGAATAATCCTTCCCTGCTAGAGAGGTCATAAAAGAAATGACCCAACACATCTAATTGTTTCATTTGAATCATAATGTATGATATTGACCTTTATACTAATGAGAATTTTTTAATAGTGTAAGAAAATCTTTTAAGTACTTCTATTATAAATTTCCTTCTTGGTAAAGTTACAAATAATATGAAGATTAGATAGTTGATGACTGACCAACAGTCAAATTTCTCTGGTGAAAAAAAAAAAGAAAGTGCAATGGATTATCCTTGGAGGGGATGGCTTTCTTTCCACTAGAGGTCTTCAAGAAAATACTGGATCATCAATTGCCCAGGATACTGTAAAGATATTCTCAATCAGCTACAAATTGTACAAATTGCCCCAGAGGTCTCTTCTAGCTCTTAGATTCTATGATTCTGTGAAGAGATCAAAAGGATGTGTTGGGTGAAGGTGAGCAAGAGAATGTATATTTGATTTTTTTTTTTCAGAATTTATTTATTTATTTATTTATTTTTAATTTTTATTTAATAATTACTTTATATTGACACTCGTTTCTGTTCCGATTTTTTTTCCTCTCCCTCCCTCCACCCCCTCCCCTAGATGGCAAGCAGTCCTTTATATGTTGGATATGTTGCAGTATATCCTAGATACAATATATGTTTGCAGAACCGAACAGTTCTCTTGTTGCATAGGGAGAATTGGATTCAGAAGGTATAAATAACCCAGGAAGAAAAACTAAAATGCAGATAGTTCACATTCGTTTCCCAGTGTTCTTTCTTTGGGTGTAGCTGCTTTTGTCCGTCATTTATCAATTGAAACTCAGGTCTCTTTGTCAAAGAAATCCACTTCCATCAAAATATGTCCTCATACAATATCGTTGTCGAAGTGTATAATGATCTCCTGGTTCTACTCATTTCACTTAGCATCAGTTCATGTAAGTCTCACCAGTCCTCTCTGTATTCATCCTGCTGGTCATTTCTTACAGAACAATAATATTCCATAACATTCATTGTATATTTGATTTTAATACAACTGAGAAATATCCTCGAATGTGGAGTGGAAAGCTTTAGTCTTATAAAAATAGATCCAATATCAAAAAATAAATTAGATCTTCAAATCTAGGAGGTTTTTATTTATGTTTTCAATTTGATTCAATACTTATTGCTTATGATGTACAAGGCACTGTACTAGATATTGAACTAAAAAGAAAAATATGATTTTTTTGAGATGAATGAACTTAAATGCTATTGAGCGATATATGTTAACAAGCAAATACACAATTACTTAAGAAAATTTCAAGAAAAGAAGAATTACTTGCAACTGAGGGACCAGAAAACCACTGGCAGACAGTTTGAATAAAACAAAAAGTATTTGAAAAGGAATATTTTGAGATGCCTGGACATTTAGGTAGGAACAAAATTGGAGAACTAATGAAAAAGCATTTGCCAATTTCTTGATATATTCCAAGCATTTAACTTAGGAAAAATTACAAATTCCAGACTGAGGAATGTGGATTTATCCTAGCTTCAATATAGAGCTTTTGAAAATTTTAAGAAGACAAAAGTGACATGATCAAATCTGTACTTTAGAAATATCAGCTGATAATTATGTGTAAGTTGACAAACAATATGGGAGATACTAGAACTAAGAAGAATAATTTGTCAATATTTATATACTACTTACTGTGTTCTAAGAGCTAGAGACAAAAAGAAGGCAAAAATACTCTTACTGCTCTCGAGAAGATCATGTTCCAATGGGGAATACGAGTTGTAAATGATCATATCCATGGAAGATACATATAATGAAAATGGAAGGTAATCTTGGAGAAATAGCAAAGGGATGTCTTCCAGAGAAAGTGAGATTTAAGTATTTGAGCTGAATTTTGAAGAAAAGAAGCTACAAGTTGATGTTTTGTCACCAAAGGGACCTGATTGTGAAGAATTCATTTCCCATATAATTTTTTTTATTTAATCTTAAAGATAATAGGGAGCTCTTGGGAGTTAATTGGAAGAGTATATAACAATAGTCAGATCTGTGCCTTGTCAATTGAGTAGAGGATGGATAAGGTTATTATAATAGTGCACATTAGAGGAAAAATATGGTAGTGATGATGGTAGCAATTTAGAGCTTTTGGATGAAAATGAATAAGAATAGAAATAGAAATAATATTTTTATCAGTGTATGCTATGCCATGCCACTAGTGGGTTGGAGAAGAAAAGAAGAGAATAAATAGAAGAAAAATTTATAAAGCAATCACACGCCAGACATGGAAACTGAGTAAAGTACAGATGGGACTTCAATTGGATCTCTATTGCTAAAATCAGAGCAAAAAATAATTTTGACTTAATCTAATAATAATTTCATCTTTTTAAAGATGGGACAAACAAAAAAAGATCTTATTCAGGATCTGATTCTTACCTCAAAGCAGGAATTTTGAGTAATTTAGGGGGAAGAAAGTTAAAAGCAACCAATCGATCTTACAAGTTATATCAAAAGATAGTCTGACAATACATACTTAAAATTGGGAAATAGTAAAAGGTTCAAAGAACATAGAAATACATGCTATGGACTGAAATGAAGAGAGAGAGAGAGAGAGAGAGAGAGAGAGAGAGAGAGAGAGAGAGAGAGAGAGAGAGAGAGAGAAGATAGGACTAAACCAACAATGAATGAAGGCACCAAAAAACCTAACTCAGCTAAAGTAAAGGAGGACCAGTTGTTTAAAAAGTTTAGTAGTATAGTTCCAAAGGAAAATACATCAATTGTGCAAGACTTACAAAATTTAAAAATTCTCATTAATATAAAAGTCAGTATCATATATTATGATTCAAATGAAAGAATTAGAAATATCTAGAAGATGGAAAGCAAGAGAATGAATACTAAAACATGATGTGCTATTCTAGAAATAGTATTACAATCATTAAAACACAAAATGGGTAGAAGGTGAAGAAAACAAACTTTAAAAGATATATTTGGAAAATAGAAAGAATCAAGAGAAGAATTGGATAATTCTACATTGTGGATTTTATAACAGACCTAATCAATATTAATCAATCTCTTTGCCAAGAGATCTTTGGTCCGGAAATTTTCTAATAGGAATCAGATTCAGAATATAAGTGTGGAAATAAAAAAGCATTTCACCACCCCTGACAAGTTCAAATTACTCAAGTCAGATAAACTACCTATCAGAATAAGGAAATACCAGGTAGATAAAATAAATCATTATTAAGATCTTTGAAAAATCATGAAGAATGGTAGTGGTATCACGAAGCAAAAGAAAATTATTCCATTTATTAAAGGACAAAAAAGTCTGCAAACTATAGATGATAATATATTTTAAAATTTTTCCAGAAATTTGACTGATTTCTGGAAAAATTCTAAAATATATTATTTAAAATATGTATAAATATTATACATATGAATATGTATAAAAATAAGTATTGCTCCTAATTATTTATGAAAGGATTAATAAGCTGTTAGGTCACAGTAATGCTGCAAATATACTTTAGATGAATTTGGAACTTATTGAATAGCTACACTCACAAACTAGTCATTTATGGTTCTCATTCACATCAAAAGGTTGACTCCATGGATGTGCCACAGGTCTTGTCCCTATACTATTAAACCTTTAAAAAATAATGAAGGCATAGATATAATTGGCATAATTTTTCCAGACAATTCAAAAGTAGATACAAGCATTAATATCTTGATTTCCAAAAATTGAAAAGACTGGCAGATTAGAAAATTGATTTGACTAAAATAAGTTGAAATTTAGTAGAAATAGATGGAAAGTTCTTTGATTATGATGATAGTATTTTGTCTCTGATTATTTTTGTTTATTATATTTTAAGGAAATAGCAAAGGAAAAAATGTCCTAATGAATTCACAGAACAAATGTATCAAATTTTAAAACAGTAATTGGTATTAATATTACACAAATTTTTATGAAAATTGAGAAAAAGCATTCTACTAGAGTCTTTTTATGAGACAAATAGCTTTTTACTCAAACCAGGGAATACTAAAGAACAAAAGGAGACCTATTGACCAGTGTAATTTCAGAATACTGATTCTGAATTTTTAAAAATAAAATCCTTTTATACAAACTGATACAAAGTGAAGTGAACAGAGCCAGGAGAACATTGTACTTGATAACAGCAATATTGTTCGATAAGGAACTGTGAATGACTTGGCTATACTCAACAATACAATAATGCAAAATAAATCCAAAGGACTAATGATGAAGCATACTATTCACCTCCAAAGAAAGAACTGATATCAATTGAATACAGACTGAAGCATACTACTTTTCACTGTCTTTCTTTCCTTTCTTTTATTCTAGTCTTTTTGTACAAAATGACTAATATGTAAATGTTTCACGTAATTTTACATGTATAGACTATATTTAATTGTTTACTATCTTAGGGAGGAAGGAAGAGAACAGGGGAGAGAGGGATAAAATTTGGAACTCAAAACTTTAAATAAAAATATCAAAAATAAATGAAATCCTATTGAACAGATTGCAGTAATCCACCCAAAAAATATTTATTATCATTAAATTGGAATGATGCTGGGGTGCAAGGATAGTTTAAGTTTAGAAAAGTAACATAATTAATCATATGAAAAACAAAAATATCCCAAATATGTCATCATCTCAATTGATTCAGAAAAAAAAGCCTTTTAAAGAAAAACATTTGTGTTAAAATTGCTACAGACTATAGCCATAAAATAATAATATCATTAAAAATATCCATTTAAGATCAAAAGTGAGAATCATATACAATGAACATAAACGAGAACCTTCCCTAATAAATTCCTATACATTTATAAATCCCATTCTCTCTACTATTATAATTCTGGATATAATTCTGGAAGTACAACAATGGAAAAAAGGAAAGAAATTAAAGATATAAAGATAGCTAAAAAAAAATAAAACCATTGCTATTTGTTGATGATATGATGGTATACTCTCAAAACCCTAGAGAATTATATGAGTAATTGAGACAATAAAATAATTGAAAGTATTTCTATATAACATTATAAAATAATTGAAAGTATTTCTATATAATAATACCACCACCTGAAATAAAATGATAGAAAGCAAAACTTTATTCCAAGAACCACAAAGTCCATAAACTATTTGGGGATTAATTTACTAAAGCATACAATAGTGTAGATTCATTAGCAAATTTTTTAAATAAAGAACAACTTAATAACTGGAGGAATACCCAATGCTCATGACTAGGCCATGCCAGAACAATAAAAACAATACTTTCAAAGTTAATTTGCACATTCCACATTATCAAGATGATACTTTAAAGATTTTGATGAAATAATAATAAAATTCATTTGGGAAAACAAAAACATCTAGAACATCAAGGGAAATAATGAAAAGAAATAGGGATGGAGGGAAATAGTGTTTCTAGATATCAAACTATATCATAGAACTACAATCATCATCACAACTGTGTGGCATTGAATAAAAAATAAAGAGATAAATGGAACAGACTAGCAAGGGAGAATTAGAAACAGTGAAACTCAATAATTCATTATTCAATATACCAGAAAATAGAAATTGCTTAATTTAAGAATTCCCAAATTGATTTAAAAACCTTTTGTGAAATTTGTATAGTCTGGCATAAATGGGATTTAGAACAAACACTCATAATATATTTTACAATACATTTTAAATGACTATGTGACCTTAACATTAAAGAACATATTATAAAAATAATAGAGAAGCAAAATCATATATCTTTCATAATGGTAGATATGAGTTATATTATTAGCTAAGGAAAGGATAGAGATATACTTGGGGACTCAAATCCATTTGTGCAAGATACTCCTTATTGGTGGAAATTAATTCAATGACTGAGGGCTGAAGTTGGCAAAAATGTGAGAGTATAAATCTTTTTTTTTTTTTTTTTGGCTCTCACTTTGGAGAGAAAGGAGACATAGATTAAGATTGTCTTCAAGGAGTGATCCCTGAAGGAATACAATTCTGAGAAGAAACCAAACACGTAGGAAAACTAGCATCTTGATCAAGTCACTATTCTCAGTTTACCACATTAGAAATTATGGAGAATGTCCCCTTGGGTGAGATTTGGGATTCTTCTTGGTTGAGCTGAAATATATTCCTCTCGGAAAGAGGGCTCATTCTTTCTGTCTATTGTTTGATATGCCCTCATTTGTACATGTTTCTTATTTGTGTTTGCTATCAGCTTTGATAAATGGATTTATCTGTTCCTGACTATGTGTGACAGTTTATGTTGGAAAAAGTCAAAACTTAGCTGCAGGCACTTATTAAGAATAGTGATCAAGAGCATAGTTTGAACCTAAAAATTATTTCCCTTCAGCTAATAGGAGGAAGGTAGATATAATTTTAGCTCAGTACTTCTCTCCAAGAGATCAAAGTGGTCAGCTTTGTGACTAATCTTTTATTTCCTTCCTGACAGGAATCAAAGGATTCTTTGGAGAAAAGTAGACAGAGAAACATCTAGAGAAACATATTCACACCTCCATTTGGACTGTATCTATTCCTCTAGTTATGATAGTCTAAAAAAAATCTTTTTAATACACACATATGCCTCCCATTAGAGAAATCTGAAACAATTTTTCCCATTTGATTATTTTCCTTATCTTAGGGGCACATGTATGTATGTGTGTGTGCCTGTACATGTGCATGTATGCTCACAAAGCTATTTAATTTCATGTAATCAAAGTTATTTATATTTCATAATTGCTTCTAAAAGATATGTATATATTGCCTATGTAGATTATATGGTTCCACATAAGTCACTCTAAATGCTGTTCAAGATGACGTGCGACTGTGAACCTACTATTCATCAACAGGATGAAATGACATACAGGAAAGCAAACATAGTCTTAGACTCCTAGGGTTTGGGAGCTGATAATCCCATTATTTTGTGACCTAGTCAGACAAGATCTGAAGAATCACATTCAGTTTGAGTAACACATTTTAGAAAGGACATGAATAAGCTCTTAAGTCCCAAAATAAGAGCAACTTGATTAAAAAAAACTGTTTTAAGTTCATGTCATAGAAGTCTTTGGTGAAGAAATATAAAAACATGAGCTATTTAACTCAACTGAAACTTATGGAGACATGGAACTTTCTACAAATATGCAAAAAGCTATTATGTGAAGAAGGGATTATACTTGTTAAGTTTGGACCCAGAGAATATAATTAGGAGCGTTGACCAGTGATTGCAAAGCCACAAATTTATACATAATGAAAGGAAAAAGTTCCTAGAATCATACATTTAAAGCTTAGAGAGCTTAGAGAGTCATACAGTTTAACTTATCCTTTTTCATAGAAGAAATAGACCCAAGGAGGTTAAGTAAGTTTCCCATGATTCCATAAGTAGCACATGGAGGAGATAGTATTAGAAACCATATCAACATGTTCTAAATCACATGGTTTGGGATTTTTACCCTTTTGTATCATGTTACCATCACAATTAGAGCTACCCCAAAGTGGATTGGGCTTCTTTGAACACTAAGTACTTCCACGATATTGGAATACTAAAACAAAACAAATAAAAATGATGCTCTAAAAAGAGAGATTCTTGTTCAGATGGGATTGTACTAGATAGTCAACAAGTTCCTTCCCAGATAATAAAACCTCTAAAATTCTATGATGGAAGCACTCTAGTTGCCCTCCTTTTATCTCTGTCTGGATTATCAATGTCTTTCTTCAAATTCAGGATCCAAAAGGAAATGCATAATATCACATATACATCTAGACCAAAGTCAAGTACAATTAGACTATTACTTCCTTGGTCCCAGAAATTACTTCTCTTAATTAGATTAAAAGATATTGTTATTAGAAAGAATCTAAACATACTACAAAAAGCAAAAATGGGATGGTTAGGGAAGTGAAAGGAATGAAAAAATG
Organism: Antechinus flavipes; assembly: GCF_016432865.1. Taxonomy (NCBI): domain Eukaryota; kingdom Metazoa; phylum Chordata; class Mammalia; order Dasyuromorphia; family Dasyuridae; genus Antechinus; species Antechinus flavipes. The sequence goes on along the minus strand of NC_067401.1, from coordinate 67,310,270 downwards.
TCATCATCGGGAGATTAGTACAGAGGCAAATATAAACAAGGAAAAGATTAAATCATAATCTCTTTGAACATTACAATTACATGAAGACATCTCCCCAAAAAAGCAAACTAAAGATCCAGTGGATTAGGGCACTAGTTATCTGGATTTGTTTTTTATTACTTTAATGCATTAGGTGAAAAGATTATTTTCTTATGAAGTATATGAAGAAAACAATGCTTCTTTCTGAATCAAATTGGTAATAGAATTAATTCCCAACAATAGTAAAAGAGAAATTTGAGAAAACAACTTCTCCAACCAGATCTTTATCATTTAGAGGTCTTCTCTGGCTAAAATACCAAATCCCAGACATAAAATCTGCTGCAGCAAAGCCATGGCTCCAAATGTGATTTAAACATTAATGTTCCATCAGATTTTAAAAAGGCATGACAAAATAACATAGTGGTTTGGAAGGACATTTTTATAAGTCTATGGCTGAAAACTTAAAAAATATCTAGTGCAGCTTTCATACCAAATACCCACCGTAGTATTCTCTATCACCCTACATATTATTATCTACTTAAATAATAAACAGTAAGCATTTTCCTTAATTTATTATATATTCTGTGTACAAGCCCTACTCTGAATACTGGTATAATATCAAAAATGTCTAACTTTTCAGGGAACATAAAGTACAATTGGTGAGGCAAGAGTCTCTAATGCACATAAAATAATTAGGAAATGATTAAGTGCCAAATAAGAGCTGACATGGTCAAAGAAGACTTGATCAAGATGATTCTTTATTTGGTATGAAAGCTGCACATTTGGAGCCATGAGTGTAATAAAATATTTGTGTAGGAAACATATGATTAGAAATGGGAAAAACAGTGTAGGGAACTGACCAATTATTATGCTAACAATCAAAAAATAAAGAGTAAGTTCCCTAAGGAAGATTTGTAAGAAGACATAGACAAAAATTTCTCACAGGATGAGAATGGAAGGTTGAATGATTTGACATTGTAGAAAAGATTCTTGGTCAAGTATGGGTTAGATTAAATGATCTCTGATGTTTCTTTCATATATTCTGGGATTCTGGAAAGGTGGTGGCAGAAAATTCCATGACACTAAGCTCCAGATATAGACATACAAGGGAATTCTTCAATGGGAAAGTTGGGATGGGTCAGGATCAACATATGACCTAATTAGGGGTGTGTGTACTTCTAATATGGATATAAATGTGAGGAAATGCTTTGATGGTAGCTTAATTTTTTTTTTTTACTAATTATGGATTCATTAGAATAGGAAGTATTATTATAAATAATAAGATTTTGAAATGCTCATTTAGTTTTGTGTTAAGAAGGTGGTCCAAGAAAACAACTTTAGGATAATGGTGCTTACAGGTTTAAGGAGTGAGTGAAATAGAGAGAAGATTTATACTACTCTTTCAAAAGTTGTGACTGTAATAAGAACAATAGTAATAGCTTTATTAACAATGATAAACTGATAGAATGTTATCCTTTTTTGTTGCTGTAATATAACAATAACCTTTCATTAAAGAAGAGTTTTGTGGAAGTATTAAAAATTAGCCCTTTAAAGAAAAATATTTGTATCATTTTTTTTAAAAGTTATCATCTATTTATTCAACAAAGGACTAAATTCTTGCTAACAACAAATTCTAGTTAACTTAGTGGTAAAGCCAGTTGTTTTGTTTTGTTTTTCTTTTGCAGAAGAAATACAAGGAATTACCATAATTAAATTTCATCACTCTGGGGTAAAGTTCTGATCCCCTCATTCTATATCTAGTTTTATGGAAAATTCTATAGAAACAGCCACCTGTGCCAGATATAGAAAATCAGTTCAAATTGTGAAAGCCTTAAAGTTATGATCTTTGAGATCTGTAGGATAGAAAATAGGTGAATATGCTGTTAGCTTTCCCATCATCACATCTCTGGCATAATGACAGTAGGGAGAAATTCATAAATACCTTATTTTCTCAATATCTAGCTCTGTTTATTACAAAGTATTTTTCAACCCCAGAACAGATGGCAAAGATTCATCTTATATAGTGAATATTTGGTTGTTAACTGAAATACATGTTGTCTCCAATAAACAATTTCCTGTTCTGGCTATATCAGTGAGATTAGACAGTGGTGAACACTCAAGGTCATCACTATAATCACTGTCCAAACAGACTGTTTCTCAGGGATACAAGTGACACATCAGAGCCTCTCTCTCCTGAGAATCTATTGATTTTGTTAAAAAAAAAAATGAAAGCCCCAGATATTAGTATTCTTTCTCCTTAACAACCTTTTATTTGTTTTATATTTATATGTTTGTATTTTATATTTATTTTGTTTTTATTTTGTATATCCTTAGGCATTATCTATATTGTCACCCTGAGGGACTATGAATTTCTTGAGAATCGAAGTAGTTCCAAGTTTTGTCTTTGTATGCTGAATATCTAGAACTTAATTGATGATTAATATTTACTAATTGATTGTTTAATTCTCAGTATTGAGAATTTAAAGTTGTATCATTTTTGAGGTTCTTCATGAGCTATGGAACCAGAGTTACCAATGACAATTACATAGTGTCATAAGGAACAGGAAATTGAGACAATGTTTTTTGAGAGGAAATATTTCAGTTTATCTTTATAAAATATTCTACATAATAACAAATAGTACTCTGAACAAAGATAAAGTTTTATTATTAAGTTTATATATATGCATTATAATATACATGTATCTATATATAAATAATGCTCATGTGCATATATGTGTGTATATATATATATATATATATATACACACACACATACACACACACACACACACACCTAATAAATGTATACATTTAGGTATGTGTATGAATACGTATGACATGTATGTGTGGTACATGTATATGTGCTGTACGTATATGGTGTAGGTGTGTGTGTCTGTATAACACATGTATATAGTGTATATAATGTGTATTTAGGTACATATATTATATGCATACTTTTATACATTCATATATATACATAGTATATATCATAAATATATGTATTATAAATACAAAATAAATGCCAGGAAGTAAAGCACCAGGTAATCAGGGAGACAAGTACTAAAAGAAGAATCTTCTAATTGGTCTCCCTGCTTTAGGTCTTTCCCTTTCCTAATCAATCTTCACAATTGCCAAAAAGAAACTTTACTAAGACAAAGTTCTGATTAAAACATTTTAAAAGTTCCTGATTGCTTTAGGAAAAAAAATTCGTATTTCTTAACCCATTCTTCTTTACAGTCTGTTCTCCATAATCTCATTCAAAACTTTTGTCTAAATGTATCAATATCTCAATTCCAAGAAGGATTGTTTCATTCTTTGACGCAGAAAGGTGAAGCAGTGGTTGGAATTCTGAACCTGTTATTAGAAAAATGAGTTTAAATTTAGCTGAAGAACCTTTCTGCCTATGTGACCCTTAAGTCACTTAACTTCTGTTTGCCTTAATCCACTGGAGAAGAAAATGGCAAATCCTCTAGCATCTCTGCCAAGAAAACCCCATGAATAGCATTGGCCAAGCTGTGGTCCACAAGGTCATGAAGAGTAAGACATAGCCAAACAAATGAACAGTAACAATACTGCCTATTACAATACAATCCATTAACATTAGACACTTGACTTAAAGAATTTACATAATGCTAAATAAATCCAAATAAATCCCAGAAAATAAATTCATTATTTATCTATTAACCATTGGGCAAGACAGAGCTTTAGGGATGTCGTTTGAATGATGTATAAATACAGATACATAGCAAGGAATATGAGTACATACATATAGTTATGTAACAAGAACAGGACATGACTAGTAGACACACAGTGAGTTCTGCTGATATTTGTATATTACCCAGAGAGACAAGAAGTCCTCCACTTATTGGGCCCATCCTTTCTAGTACATTTATGAGAAGACAAGGGTAAGAGTCAGATAGGTTGGGCAGACACAGGTGGGCTGCATTTTACAATAATGGAAAGAATATCCATATCTATGCTCTATAATCTAGCTGATTGCCTTTCAGCAGTTTGGTAGCATGGAAGATTTGAGTTTAAATATAACCTCAGACACTTACTAGCTGTCTTGGGCAAATCACTTAAGCTCTGTTTGCTTTAGTTTCCTCATCTGTAAAATGGAAATAATAGCACCTCCCTCCCAGGGTTGCTGTGAAGATTAAATTAAGTATCTCTGAGGTTCTTCACAAATCTTAAAGCACTATGCAATTATTAGTCATTATTCTTTACATTTGTAACTCTACAACCTGGCACAAAATAGGCACAATTAATTCTTCTGATTTTTTTTTGAAAGTCAATTGGGATTAATTGATTTGCCCAGAATCACAAAACTAGTAAGTGTCTGAGGTCACATTTGAACTCTGATCCTCCTGACTTCAGAGCTAGTGCTTTATCCACTACACTATCTAGTTGCTCCACATAATTAATTATTGATTGATTCATACAGGGTCCTCCATGTTTGAAATGCATTTTTTTCATCTCTGTCTTTAAGGAGCTTTGTCTCCTTTAAAGTTTCCTTAGCAAATGATTTCACAGGAACAGACTAGATGTTCACCACCCTAGCTGTAGAATATAAGCTACTTTAGGGCAGGGATTCATCTGTTTTTGTATCTGTTAGACTAACACACACACACACACACACACACACACACACACACACACATATATATATATCTAGCACATATATCATACTGTATAATAAATACAGTGTGCTTAACAGAGTAGATTCTTTTGTCTGGGATTTGAAAAACACTGAAACACTTAATAATTTCTTGTTAATTGATTTTGTGCTGCCCTTTATGAACATTTGGGAAAATACTGGTTTCTGTCTCTTATTAAAGTTCTAGATAGATAGAGGGCCACTCTGGGTATGGGGGGAAGTGCTGTGAATTCTAGTTAAATTATCTTAGAACCTTCTTTGACCATGGGACTGCAAACCAAGTTCCCCTGAGGAGCAAAATTTGAGGCTTCCATCAAAAATAACCCCACTGGCTGCTATTTGCAAAGGTAGCCCCTTTTTCAATATGTGTTACCACAGATTGCTGGCCATGAGCATTTGAATACATAGTGATTAAGCCCTCTGTCACCCCCAAAGGATCAAGTAAGCAAATGTCATTCCTGTTAAGGAGAGAGAAGATCTGGATACTATTAATGCCAACATCAGTGCAAATACTATTGCCCTGTTTTCTCACTAAAATAATAATAGAGAAATAAGATGGAAAAAATGATTGAGTTCCCTGAGATTTGAAAATGTATTCATAACAGGACTCTTCTGATTGCCATTATTGTCCATTCTATGAAACAAAGCTTCCTAAACTCCACATGGGGTCATATAATTGAATATGGGAGTTATGAAAATTTTGACAACAGTAAATGGTATGAAATATTCCAGCAAGATTTAATTCTTTATGTAAAAATAAACAAGAACATCCATCTCATTAGTATGCAAAATTTTCATCTTTAATAAATGGTAAAATTGTACATATATACATATATATATATATATAGCACATATATCATACTGTATAATAAATACAGTGTGCTTAACAGAGTAGATTCCTTTGTCTGGGATTTGAAAAACACTGAAACACTTAATAATTTCTTGTTAATTGATTTTGTGCTGCCCTTTATGAACATTTGGGAAAATACTGGTTTCTGTCTCTTATTAAAGTTCTAGATAGATAGAGGGCCACTCTGGGTATGGGGGGAAGTGCTGTGAATTCTAGTTAAATTATCTTAGAACCTTCTTTGACCATGGGACTGCAAACTAAGTTCCCCTGAGGAGCAAAATTTGAGGCTTCCATCAAAAATAACCCCACTGGCTGCTATTTGCAAAGGTAGCCCCTTTTTCAATATGTGTTACCACAGATTGCTGGCCATGAGCATTTGAATACATAGTGATTAAGCCCTCTGTCACCCCCAAAGGATCAAGTAAGCAAATGTCATTCCTGTTAAGGAGAGAGAAGATCTGGATACTATTAATGCCAACATCAGTGCAAATACTATTGCCCTGTTTTCTCACTAAAATAATAATAGAGAAATAAGATGGAAAAAATGATTGAGTTCCCTGAGATTTGAAAATGTATTCATAACAGGACTCTTCTGATTGCCATTATTGTCCATTCTATGAAACAAAGCTTCCTAAACTCCACATGGGGTCATATAATTGAATATGGGAGTTATGAAAATTTTGACAACAGTAAATGGTATGAAATATTCCAGCAAGATTTAATTCTTTATGTAAAAATAAACAAGAACATCCATCTCATTAGTATGCAAAATTTTCATCTTTAATAAATGGTAAAATTGTACATATATACATATATATGCACATTCACCAGAGTTGTTTTAAAATGTATTTTAATGTATACCTATTTTATATAAATATATACCTAGAGTTGTGTAAAAATTTCTGGGAGAAAAGGGGTTTAGAGTGGGGAAAAAAATAAGAAACCATACTCCAAACCATACCTCCAAAACTATGATGAAAGAGGACAGAATATCAAAGTAACTACTCTAGCCACTCATGGACTGAGATTATTAGTCTTTCTCTATCCATAAGTTTCCAGTCAGTCAATCAATGCCATCAACTATTCCATCTTTTCTGCTTTAATCAGCTAAAAACCTCATCAACTCATTTCTACCTTCACATGGCTAGCAAACTTCCAGCCATTATATTTCTCACTTTATGGTTTGAAGAAGTTAACTGTTAAAGTAAAAAACACTATTCCCTGCTACTTCATGCTCTCTATCCCTGTGAATTCCCTATCTAATCTATCCCTACTCTTCCCCAGGTACTATTCTCTTTTGTCTTCTCCATATTATAATAATAAGCACCTTTTTTTACTCTATAAATCAGTCACTCATATTCTCCTTATTTTTTTAATGTGTTGAAATCCATCTTTCTTCACCTATTTTTTCCACTGTGGGTAATATACATCTTTAAATCTAAAGTAGAAGTAGGTACGCTCTTTCTTTCCCAATATCTTTTCTCTGATATTCTCTTTCCTGCATCATTCAGCTCTTACTCTTCTTTCACTCCATTTATCTGTACCATCTTTTTCAGATATAAGTTAATATCTTCTATCAAACCTTCAGTTTAATCTCTCTTTTTTCATATAAATCAATATCTGGTTCACACTTCCTCTTCATCCCAACTCCTCAAATACTATGACTTTTCAGTTCATTAAGCTCAGCTCTCAGGACTTATATCTCCACTCTATTTTAGTCACCCACAGGGTTGGTCATCATCCCTCTAAAGTTTTCCACTACCATAACTTTCATGTCCTTTCATTATTCCATTTTTTTTTTTTTGCCTTTCTGTGGATTTAAAAAAAAATGTTTTTTGTTTAATATTGCACTACTATTTGAGACCATTGGTACCTCCCATTTATACCTGCCTGTCTTTCTGACATATCTATTCTTATCTTTCCTTTTTCCTTTCACTGTTTTAATCCTATGGTTTAGCAATCTTACTATTTTCCTCCACCTTCAAATCCCTTGCCCATTTCAATCTTCAATCATCTGCTGTTTTTGTTCCTTCTTCTGAAATGCTGTATCCTACTTGAGAAAACTGCAGAACCCTGCTCACTAGGTCCACTATAAATGTAAGTAGCGTGATATAATTTATGTGATCTAATTTCAATGGGTCTGCCATTGGTTTTGATAATTTTTTCTCATTTCTTGATTGACTATCATGTTTTTTAAATGATTATCTCCAATTTTTTCCCATTCAATATATTATTCTTTCTCTCATAATGTGACCCTCCCTCACAATCACTTAAAAATTTAAGGTTGTCTGTCATAAGAGTGCTCATATATCAAACTTTGCCCTCAAATGAGAAAACATATCTTCTTTTTGCAAAAGTAGGAAATTATGGGTATGCGATATTGCATATACTTTTAGGCTCTATTGATGTGTTCATTAATTTTGCTAAATTGACATTTTTAACTTTTTTGTTCTATTACAAAGGATGACTCTAGAAAGGAGAGAAGAAAAAGGTATATTTGAAAATGAAGTTGATGTCAAAACAAAATGCATCATTTTAAATAATCCTACTCTATCTTTTCCTGCATTTGACTCCTTTGTTAAAGTATCTAAGAAAAAAAGTGTTTTCCTTGCCAAGGCTAAAACCAAAACATGGCCCCCTCAGATTTCAAAACTCTTCTGGGAATTTGTCCCATCCAGTATTCTCTTTTTCCCTCACATATTGTCTTCCCTCACGAGCGTCATCACTGTTCTCATTGCCTAAAAATATGTTCTAATTTTGTCCACTTTGGAAAATTTTCCCTTGATTCAGCCATTCTTTAAAACTATTATCCCAAATCTCCTCCCTTTCAACGGATAATTCTTTTAAAAGAGTCACTTACAGCTGCTCTCTTTGCTTTCTCACCCCTCATTTTCTTCTTGGAATTAGAGAATCTCAGTCAGAAAGGGCCTCGAAATACGTGTGTGTATATGGATATTTTGATATATATTAAAAGAATCCTTCTCTAACTTACTAGACGGGGATCTCTCAGTGTTTCCTCATTCCCTTACTATCTGTTTTCCAGTCCAACAATCTACCTGAAACTGTTCCCTCAAAGGTAACTGATGGTTTCTTTACTGCTGTAAAGGGGGCCTTTTTCTCAGTCTTCATCCTCCTCGACACCTCTGACGCTGCTGACCTTGTTCATTTGCCCTTTCTTCTCTTCCTGTTTTGTGAGTGTTTCCTCCTAGTTCTCCTCCCTCCCGCCCAACGGATGCTTCTCCCTCTTATTTCCTCATTCATCCCCCAACACTCCGCCTCCGCCTGGAAGGTGCCCCTCGGGGCTCTAGTTTCCACCCTCTTCCTTTCTTTGCTTCTTGGAGATTCCGCCGATTCTCAGGGATTCCCCAGGCGTCTCCAGGTATATTTTAGAGTATTTCTCCGCGTTTCAGGTTTCCTATCAGGATCCCCTTTCTATTCTCTTTGCAAAGCAGCCCCAGAAGAACTTGAATAACACAACTGAGTTCTAAATCTCTGATCATTTGCTGATTGTATCAGTAATTCTCGGAAACCTACCCAGACATGAAAGATAAATAGCCCCATGGGAATTCGAGATTAAGTAGTTTTCCCTAATATACCTACAGCGTAGGCCTTGGGGTATAACGACCTTCTTTGAAAAAAGGCTTTAAGAGGAACGTGTCATTTATGCGACTCTGAGTTCTAAAAGCTGTTCTCCAAACTTTTTTATATGCGCAGGTGAATGGCCTGGTGCCCTGGAAAAGATGATGACTGCCATCTACTGGAAATGTTCTGAACTGCAGAGAGTGGCAAGTGCCTGTGCTGCAAAAAGCAAACGAGGCACAGTCTTGATCAGCACAATTTAAAGACCAGAGGACTTGGTATTTGCTCTTTGAGATACCGCCGAGAACTAACTGGGAGTGGAGCCTACAGATGGGTTGGGGAAGAGCACCACCTAGTGGAGAAGAGGTGAATTGTGGGAGTAGTGGAGCAGAAGGGGGGCTTAGGTGAGGCAGCGGATGGCAGGAATGGTGAGGGAACTACGAGTGGGACCTTCTCTAGGAAAGGAGACCCGGGAGAGAAGAAGCTTGAAAAATATCCCTCCGTTCTCCCAATTTCCTAGACTTGAAATCAAGAAGACCCAACCTGAGCCCCAACCTCTCCTACTGATTAGTTGGCAGGACGTGGACAAGTGATCCAACCTCTCTGAGACTCAGTTTCCCCAGTTTTCCTTCAGCTTATATAAAATAAAAATAAGGATACGGCTAGTCCACACTTGGCAAGGTTGCTGGGGGAGCTGAATGAGGAAAACATGGAAAATGTTTACAAACTGAAAGCCCACTGAATGTAAGCCACTATTGTTATGTTTGAAACTATAAAAGAAGAGCTGCAGTTTAGAAAGAAATAAGAAAAGGGACTCAGAGAAGTAGAAGTGAATCTGCACATATCCAAATGTTTGAGACTGGAAGTCAGTCAATAATCATTTATTAAGCTCTTAAAAGCATATGTGTTAGGTATAGGTTGAGGGAGAATAAATGAGGAGGGGGGGGGAGAGAAAGAGAGAGAGAGAGAGAGAGAGAGAGAGAGAGAGAGAGAGAGAGAGAGAGAGAGAGAGAGAGAGAAAGACAGAGACAGACAGAGACAGAGAGAAAAAAAGAGAGAGAGACAGAGAGACAGAGACTGAGACAGAGACAGAGAGAGAGACAGAGACAGAGAGAAGGAAAGAGAGAGAGAGACAGAGAGAGACAAACAGAGAGAGAGAAAGAGACAGACAAAGAGAGAGAGAGAACCAGAAAGAGAGAGAGACAAAGAGACAGAGAGACAGAGACAGAGAGAAAGAGAGACAGAGAGACAGGGACAGAGAGAGAGACAGAGACAGAGACAGAGAGAGAGAAACAGAAAGAGAGAGAGAGACAAAGAGACAGAGAGACAGAGACAGAGAGAAAGAGAGACAGAGAGACAGGGACAGAGACAGAGACAGAGAGAGAGAGAAACAGAGGGAGAGACAGAGAGAGAGGAGCGAGAGATAGAGACAGAGAGAAAGAAAGAGAGAGAGAGACAAAGACAGAGAGAGAGACAGAGAGAGACAAAGACAGAGAGAGAGACAGAGAGAGACAAAGACACAGAGAGAGAGACAGAGAGAGACAAAGACACACAGAGAGAGACAGAGAGAGACAAAGAGAGACAGAGAGAGAGGAGCAAGAGACAGAGACAGAGAGAAAGAGAGACAGAGACAGAAAGAGAGAGACAGAGAGAGACTAAGACAGAGAAAGACAGAGAGAGAGAGAGAGAGAGAGAGAGAGAGAGAGAGAGAAAGGAGAGAGAGAGTAACTGAAGAGGAAGAGAGGGAGGGAGGAAGGAAGGAAGGTGAGAATGTCAGTTCCTACCTTAAGGAGTATATTCCATACTAATAGGAGAGTCAATATATAAACAACTGGGTTCATACATGTTTTCAGAGTAGATGAATATAATCTAAAAGAGTAATACAGCATAAAGTAGAGGAACCAGGATAGATCTTGAAAAAGTGGGATATGAATTAAGTCCTGAAAAAGCAGAGAAGATAGAAGGTTCAGGACACTGCAGTCATAACCAGTGCAAAGGCACTGTGAGTCCTACGAGTTGTGAACAGGCTAATGATGTAGCTAGATCATAGAATGTATGGAAGGGAATTAAGTGTTAGATCACTGGAAAAGTATGTACTCAGTTACAAAGATCTTTATTGGCCAGAGGACTTTATATTTGATCCCTGAGTTACTAAAGAGCCAGTGCAACTTTTTGAAAACAGGAAGGAGGGGAAGGTGACGTGATGAGAGGTGAACTTTTATTTGTTTCCAAAGGAAAAGAAGTCAGTCAGGCATAAAAAAAAAATCTATAAATATGACGCCCTATGCTAAGTGCTGAAAATACAGAGAAAGGTAAAAAACCAAGAGTCTGGTATTCAAGGTGCTCACACACTAATGAGGAAATAATATATAAACAACTAGAGAGAGATACAAAATATATACAGCATAAATGGAAGGTGATCTCTAAAAGGGAAAAGGGGGAAAGGAAAGCTGTAGGAGCTTCCTGCAGAAGGATGAGATTTGAGCTGTTTTAGAGAAAGCCAGGAGTGAATAGTGTGAGGGAAATAGAAAAAATGTACCATGAAATGGAAAAAGGAGAATCACTGAATATTTGAATTCAAGTCATAGAAAGACTCTCCTTATGGAGGAAACTATACCAACTGAAGAAGAAGCAGCTGCTTATCCTCCAAGGAATGATGCTAAGAATTCACAGTCCTACCATAAGAGGAATCATTCATGAGAATCAAATAGAGAAAATAATCACTGATGGTTCAGGACTCCCTGATGAAATACATTGAAGATCACTTTTTATTGACCTAAAAGAGAAAAAAATGGGAATGGGGATGGGAGAAGGATATCCTGATAATGAGGAGTTTGGGAAACATCAAAAACTTTGCAAAATTTCTTGAGGGAGCTTGAATTGCTATACCTTGAGATATTTCTGGTGTCTGCTCTGATACACTTTAGTCTAGCCTTTCTCTTCTTTAGGAGCCTCATGGTAGCACAGGCCATGAAAAGATCGTGAAGGTCAAGACAGTGAATGGCACAAAGAGAAAATGGGATCTTTCAATACATTCTGATTACTATCTTTTATAAGCTCTCCCTGTTACTAATATCCTTTATGAAAGTGATCATTAAAACTGAAAACAATACTTTAGTTGCCATCTGATAAAGAATTATCACCTTTGTGTTCCCAGAAATTCAGACTTTCTTGATGAAACCCAAGATTTCATTGGTCTTTTGGGCTGCCTTATCACACTACTATTTTATATAGAGATCCTACTTCACCAAAATCCCCAGAAGAACATTTTCTAATAAATTTACACCTAAACATGCCTCCATTATTTTGTATTTGTAATGTTGACTTTTTTTTTAACCAACTCTATTCCAAAATATTCTCTACTCCATTGCCAAAGTGAACTTCCTAAAGTCCAAGTCTGAAAATGTTACTATCTTCCAGCCAATAAACCCTACTGGCTACTGCTATCTCCTAGATCAAGTTAAAATATCACCAAGAAAAATACAGGATGATAAAAAGCTGTTGTGATGATAGGAAAGACCAAGAGATAAATTCAAAAGAAGACAATGAATTCAAAATATCTACAAATAAAGCCTCAAAGAAAAATGTTAGTTGGATACAAGTCCAACAAGAATTCCTGCAAGACCTAAAATATTGTTTTTAAAATCAAATAACAATGGTAGAGGAAAAAATAGGCAAAACAATAAACAAAGGAAGAAAACTATGAAAAAATAATGAAGAGCTTAGTAAAAGAGGCATAAAAATACTGAAAAAAAACCTTAAAAATGAAATATTTCCAAATTACAAGTAAAAATTAACAATCTTTTAAAAAATATTAGTTCCAAATGTACTCCCTTCCTCTTCCTCCTATCTTCTTAAGAAAACAATTTCACATCAATTATATATATGTGAAGTCACGTAAAATATTTTCATAGTAATCATATGTTGCAAAAAAGAAACAAAATTATAAAAATAAAGTTTAAAAGTTGCTTCAATTTGCTTTTATTAACATGACTAATATGAAAATGTTTTGCATGATTTCACATGTATAATCAGTATTAATTTGCTTGACTTCTCAAGGAGGGAAAGGGGGTAAGAAAGAGAAGATGATTTGAAAATCAAAATTGTTGGGGCAGCTAGGTGATACAGTGGATAGAGTACCAGACCTGAAGTCAGGAGGACCTGAGTTCAAATCTAGTCTCAGACACTTAACATGTCTTAGCTGTGTCTCTGCGCAAGTCACTTAACCCCAATTGCCTCAGCCAAAGGAAAAAAAAAAGAAGAAAAAAGAAAGAAAAGAAAATCAAAATTGTTACATATAATTAGGAAATGATTAATAAATTAAATATATCATATAAAATTAAATATATTTTTAAATGATTTGTTGAACAGAATAGGGCAATAACTGGAAAAAATAGCATCTAGGACCATATCTCTGAACATGACAGGAGAATAGTAAATCTTTTGAGTAATGATAGACAAGCCAGCTACATATATCATGGCAAACCTCATATAGAATCATTCCCCTAGAACTTTTAGTGGAGTTAATCATTAACATTCAATTTAAGAGACATCACACTTGGTGACAGTCCAAGACAATCAATTGTACCAGCCTGATTTCTTTGCTATTGACAAAATAGTTCTTGACAGCAGTGTGTATATGAGATGCACACAAAATAATGCTTAAAAATTTTCAGACTTCTTTGCTTGAAATAGCTCTTATGTCATATGGAACAATAAAAAGTCGAGAATCTCAAGGGAACTAATGAAAAAAAAATCAAATGAAGGTGGCCTAGCTGTACCTGATCTAAAATTATATTATAAAGCAGCAGTCACCAAAACCATTTGGTATTGGCTAAGAAATAGATTAGTGGATCAGTGGAAAAGGCTAGGCTCACAAGACAGAATAGTCAATTATAGCAATCTAGTGTTTGACAAACCCAAAGCCCCTAACTTCTGGGAAAAGAATTCATTATTTGATAAAAACTGCTGGGATAATTGGAAATTAGTATGGCAGAAATTAGGCATGGACCCACACTTAACACCATATACCAAGATAAGATCAAAATGGGTCTATGACCTAGGCATAAAGAACGAGATTATAAATAAATTAGAGGAACATAGAATAGTTTATCTCTCAGACTTGTGGAGGAGAAAGAAATTTGTGACCAAAGATGAACTAGAGACCATTACTGATCACAGAATAGAAAATTTCGATTACATCAAATTAAAAAGCCTTTGTACAAATAAAACTAATGCAAACAAGATTAGAAGGGAAGCAACAAACTGGGAAAACATTTTCACAGTTAAAGGTTCTGATAAAGGCCTCATTTCCAAAATATATAGAGAACTGACTCAAATTTATAAGAAATCAAGCCATTCTCCAATTGATAAATGGTCAAAGGATATGAACAGACAATTTTCAGAGGATGAGATTGAAACTATTACCACTCATATGAAAGAGTGTTCCAAATCATTATTGATCAGAGAAATGCAAATTAAGACAACTCTGAGATACCACTACACACCTGTCAGATTGGCTAAGATGACAGGAAAAAATAATGATGAATGTTGGAGGGGATGTGGGAAAACTGGGACACTAATGCATTGTTGGTGGAGTTGTGAACGAATCCAACCATTCTGGAGAGCAATCTGGAATTATGCCCAAAAAATTATCAAAATGTGCATACCCTTTGATCCAGCAGTGTTTCTATTGGGCTTATATCCCAAAGAAATACTAAAGAAGGGAAAGGGACCTGTATGTGCCAAAATGTTTGTAGCAGCCCTGTTTGTAGTGGCTAGAAACTGGAAAATGAATGGATGCCCATCAATTGGAGAATGGCTGGGTAAATTGTGGTATATGAATGTTATGGAATATTATTGTTCTGTAAGAAATGACCAGCAGGATGAATACAGAGAGGCTTGGAGAGACCTACATGAACTGATGCTAAGTGAAATGAGCAGAACCAGGAGATCATTATACACTTCGACAACGATATTGTATGAGGACATATTTTGATGGAAGTGGATTTCTTTGACAAAGAGACCTGAGTTTCAATTGATAAATGACGGACAAAAGCAGCTACACCCAAAGAAAGAACACTGGGAAACGAATGTGAACTATCTGCATTTTTGTTTTTCTTCCCGGATTATTTATACCTTCTGAATCCAATTCTCCCTACGCAACAAGAGAACTGTTCGGTTCTGCAAACATATATTGTATCTAGGATATACTGCAACATATCCAACATATAAAGGACTGCTTGCCATCTAGGGGAGGGGGTGGAGGGAGGGAGGGGAAAAAAATTGGAACAGAAATGAGTGTCAATATAATGTAATTATTAAATAAAAAATTAAAAAAAAAAAAAAGAAATAGCTCTTATGAGATAGGGAGTATATTGCATGTATTCTCATTCTCATTTTGTGAGCTAGGAAACCACAGCTTATACTGATTAAATCTCCGGCCTTAGGAGTCAAAGTTAGCAAATTCTAAATCCAGGTCTCAGAAATGTAGCAAATTTGCAATGTAATAAGAGTCTCTCAAATCCATCCCTTGAAACTCAGAAATTTACCCTCTTCATTTTTTAAAATTTTAATGTTTCAGACTCCTTTTAAAAAATTTAACTGGTACTAATAGAACTTAAAGATGCAAGAAAATGACTAGTAGTTACTTCTGTGAGATATGTGAGACACATATGAACATTGTCATTTCTAATGTAAATTACTATTTGGCAGTCTTCTTTCTTCATATATCCAAGTTCTTTGCACCTTAAGTTCTTAGTTGTGGCAAGAAAAGGGAAATTATTTTGTGCAAACCCCTCAAAGTCTAAATACAATATTTCCTTACTCACTATTTTTATAGACTTGAAAGTTAATGAAGGATAAAGATGAAACTTTGAATGTCTAGCACATTATGGAACATAAACAAGTAAATGTATCTTATGTGGCCTTGGCTGTAATTGCTTTGTTTTTTTTTTTTTTGTTTTGTTTTGTTTTGTTTTGTTTTTTCTTCCAACTATATAGTGGAACTTCTTTTGTGGACTTGGGAACTAGAGTGAGAAAGAATCACTTGCATATATTAAGCAGATTCCAATCAGTTTAACACAAGAAGTAAATACTATGCCTGGCTTGTATCTATTTTGTGGAAGTTCTCTCTAGCTAAATTTACAGAAACTTGTTCCTGGTTGGCTGTGGGATAATGTATGTTTTTACCATTGCCGCTGTAAAATAAATTTACCAGATTATAGAAATATTGTGATCTGTGTCCATGAAACCAACACAAACAACCAGGAACTCCTGGATGTTTGAAGTATTTAAGTATATTAGCATAATTCATAATGACAGGACTCAATTAACTCCAATTCAATTAAACAAAGACTTATTAATCACTTGCTGATTGAGAAAAGAAAGTGTGACTAAAGTCTTAGAGAATGGAAAATACTGGATACCTATAGGGAGTACAGGTCTACAGGTTGCTAAGGGAAATACAAATTTTAAAAGGAATGGGATTTCTGTCCTAAAGAATCTAATCTAGAGGGAGATATAAATATATCATACAAAGATGCATAGACAAATAGCTTTAATATCAAATTATATGTTTTACCTGCATATAGTAAGAGGGAAAACTAATGATGTCTAAGGAGCTAGAGGGAAGTTGAGATATAAATCACCATTCATGAAGACTTCCTATAGAAACCAACATTTGAATCATAAAATCAGAGTTGAAAAGCACCTCAGCAATAATTTTATTTTAACTTACATAAGATCAGAAATCTTCTTTCCAACAAGGGATCATCTAGCTAAATTTTTAGACTTCTAGTGATGGGAAACCACTGGGCTAGGTTGTAAAGGAGTAGGTAAAATTTTAACATGTAAAAAAAAAGGAAGAGAGAGGTCATCCAAAACACAGAGGAAAATGTGACTATGATCACAGAGGAAGGGGGGGAAAAGGACATTCAACTCTCATACAGTTTTCTCTGATTGGCATTTAAAGATTTTCACAACATGATTCCAACCTACCTTTGTCACCTTACCATATATACATTATTCCCCTTGATACATTATACCATCTCTCCTCAAACTGGCTTTTTTCCTGTTGGTCACACATTGTTCTCTCTCTTAATCTCTTGTCTTTGCATGAGCTATCTTTCATTACTGATCCCTGTGATTTCTCCTTCCTCATGTCTACCTTTCAGAATGTTTTGGTTCCTTCAAAACTCAGCTCAAATGCCAACTTTTTCATGTAATTTGATTGAACTTTCTGCTTTCCCCAGATCTTTGTGTTTGTTTCCTCCCAGAAATTACTTTATAATCATTTTCTATATACGTCTATGCATGTAGATTATTTCTCCTAATAGATCGCAACCTTTTTGAGATCAGGGACTGACACATTTTTGTTCTATGTCTAGTGCCCAACACACTATTTTACACATAGTGATATGTGACTGCTTGCTCACTGATTGATTTACCAAGTATAGGGAACATAGTATGGAAAGGTTGGATATATCAATTACATTGAATGTCAAGCTACGAAATTTGAACTTGAATGGCAAGAGAAAGCCAGTAAGCTCTCAAGCAGCGAAAATGATAGTGATTGTTGGTGGAGAGAATCTAGAAAAAGAGGGAAAATGGAGGCTGAATATAAAATCTTGAAGAAGTTTGGAATGATCAATCAATCATATCCTGATTCCTTCCTACCTTTATTTTTTTTCATATTATTTTTCTCTTATTGTTGTTCAGTTGTGCCTGACTTTTCGTAACTCTATTAGAAGGTTTTCTTGGCAAAGATACCAGAGTAGTTTGCCATTTTCTTCTTTTCCAGGGTCACATAGCTAATAAGTGTCCGGGGCCAGATGGGAATTTATAGCCTCCTAATTCCAGGCCCACTGCTCTATTCACTGCACCAACTACCTATTTCACTCTCTTCTAAACTCTATGAGTAATTCAGCTATTCTAGCCTATTTGCAATTGCTCACACCTGAGAGTCCATCTTTCAATCTACTGCACTTACTTTGAGTGTCCTTCATACCTTCTCCCTTCTTATCTCTGACTCCTAGTTTCCTTAACTTCCTTAAAGACTTAGTTCAGATCCCATGTTCTTTAGGAAGTTTTTTCCTTGTCCTCTATCTTGAGTTATTTTGCTCTAAAAATACCTTCCATTCATAGTATACATATCTTGAATGAGATAGTAATTTGCATGTTGTCTTCCCCATGACAAAGTTAGGTCTTTTTGATCTGTGACTGTGTTTTGCTTTGGTTTGGTTTGATTCTAGACATTAGCAGAGTGCCTGTCACATAACTAATACAGTTGTCCCTTCCAAGGTGTTACTTTCCCCATTGTGGTTTTCATATATCAGCTCAGAATAAGAAGGTAAATGGGAATTTGGGAGTAATTTTGTGGAAGCTACAGATGACATAAAAAGGCTAGCAGACCACCCAGAAAAAGTGTAGAAACTCAGAAATGAATTAAATATATGCATAGGATTGTATTATATCAACATGTTTTATCTTTTAATACCCTAATAATTCAGACATTCTCTGATAGAAAGAGAGGATAAAAATATTTTTCATGGAATTTCCAGATCACAAGTTAACACTCCTCTAACCCCCCACAATGTGGAAGGGATAGCTATACTTGATAAAAGATTCTTGAATGACTACTTTAATACCCATAAAAGTTCTACATGTATTGATCTAGATGCTGATGATACAAAGGCACAAGTGAAATAAAGGGTGGGTTATGTCTCCCATGGGTTGCAGGAATAAGTTTAAATATTTGTTATATCTTTTTAAGTAAATATTTCTTTGTCAAAGCTATTATTATTAACAGTGGCTAAATGGAACTGGCGTATAGGGAAGTACTGCCTATAATTGAGGGAATACCACTAGTGGCAGCTGGAGTCATTTGCAGAGAGCCTAGATACCTCATATTTACTCTTAAAAGGTACCCCTGTAGGGAGTGTTGAAATATGCAACATCTGGTCTTTAGGCAGTTGGAAATCAGGATGGTCTGATTTGAGAGGAGGGAAAGGACTAAGAACTGGAATCTGGAAAGACTTCAAGTAGGAGGTGACACTTGAGCTGGGGTTTGGAGGAAATTCATAATTCTAAAAGGTGAGAGTGAGGAGGTATAATTGAATGGAGACTATCATGCAAAGGCATAGGGAAAGAATTAAGAGGGGATATTAATAAACATTTATTAAGTATTACACTCTGTTAGCATACACTATGCTAAATTCTGGATCTATAAAGAAAGGCAAAAGTCACAGTTATCAAGAACTTCACATGGGAGTGACATCATGTTAGGTACAAGGCACTGCAGGGTTTGTTGGAAAGGTGAGAAGAGATCAGGAATTTCTGTTGCTTCTGAAGGAAGGAATGAAAAGACATCCCAAAAGACTGAATTGTCCCAAATACAAAATCCTGCAGAAAGGCTAAGAAATAAACAATTCATATATGTATATATGTGAATTGTTTAATTTGTATTTATGTTTATTTGTGTGTATATATAATATGAATTGGCTAGTGTACGCTAAATTCTTTTTTCAGAGTACTCATGGTTGCTATTTTATAGTAGTTCAAACTGAGGTGCCACCCAAATAGATATAATCCTAATGAGCAAGAAAATGGTGAGCTTATTCTTATTTGCCTGCTGAATGGAATCACTAAATTGATTCCAGAGCATATGTGAAAAGAGTGTGCTCCATGGAATAATGAGAAAAACACACTGGTAAGGCAGATATACATGAGAAACCGGTCCTACTATATCTTTGAAGTTGCTTGTAATAATAAAGTGCTAAAATGGATTTCAGCAGATAGATGATGCAATGGATAGAATAATCAACCTGGAATTAGGAAGGCTCATTTTCCTGCATTCAAATCTGAGTTCAGATGATTTGACTGAGTAAATCACTTAACTCTTATTTGTTTCAGTTTCTTTATCTGTAAAATGAGAGGGAGAAGGAAATGGCAAACCAGTCAATTATCTCTGCCAAGAAAACTCCAAATGGAGTCACAAAGAGTCGGACATGACTAAAAATAAAAAAAAAAAACAACAGCAAAATGGATATGCTCTTGGTGATATGTTCTTGGGGATAAAATCTGCCATGGACTCAGGATCCTAGACTTTTGATAACTCAACATCCTGGACTTTAAAACCTGACAAGGTCACAGTCTATATTCTTCACCTAAAAATAGGAAATAAGAAATTCCAAGAGGCAAATAATAGAAGCCCAAAATATAAGCTCCATATTGTTGTTCCAGGGAAGAAAGGCAACTAATAGTAGGAGACTGTCTGCCATTGCTGTTATCACTTCCACCAAAATCAACACCATGAATATTTATCTTCATGGAAGTGTTAAGTGAAAAAGGACCCAAAGTCATTCTCCAATCTAGAGAAGGTAAATAGATGTTCATTGTTCTTTGTCTCCCCCCCACACACCTCCCAGAGGGGAGAAAAGATCCAAACTACCGCTACAGATTGGGGAGTGGATATAGGTAAAAAGCAAACATAAATCTATTCTCACCTTGGATTAGCAGTCAATCCAAAATCCATTACTTCACCATATGATTAACAGATTATAAACTGCATCCCTATGGATTCCACAAAATCCACATCATGAATTTCTTCAAACCAACAACATGTATTATATTCACCAGGTCTAGGAGCTCATTGGTCATTCCTTGATACATGTGTGCTCCCCAAAATGAAGATAATTCCTTTCTTAGCAGCCTACCTTACCTCATTATCTCACCTTTAACAATGATGCTTATTTGTTCAGCAAGCATTATATTATTGATACTGTTACCATTGACTTAATTTTTTAGTTCTGGTTCTCTTTTTTTAAATTAAAGTTTAATTTACATAAGCATTAAACATCAATGGACATTAAGTGAATGCTGATTTGGGTGCTCAGGCACATAACAATTTACCTCACTAAAAATTAATTTTAATTATGTCTTCAACTGGGAGATTTAAATCTGCCAGATGTTTTTCAAGAAGGAATTACTATCCCCTTCAGGGTAAGATTGTATTCCAATAGTCTTCTAATTAGTCTCCTTGCCTCAAGTCTAATTTCTCTTTAATCCTTTCTACCTATAGTTGCTAAAGTGATTTTCCTAAAGTGCTATTCAGACTATGTCAATCCCCCTCTCAATAAACTGCAGTGATTCACTATTACCTTTAAAATCAAATGTTTCTCTATTTGGCAATTAAGACTCCTCAAGACCTAGTTGCAACTTATTTTCCCAAGTTTATTAGAAATTCTCTTTTTCAATCTCCCCCTATGGTATAAGCTGATTGGCTGTCCAATTTTGCTGAATTTCCATATATATAACATTCCATTTCCTATGTCCTTTCTATGCACTGGCCGGCCTTCACACTTGCAATTTAACACTTCTTCATTTCTTCCTCTATTTTCTACAAGACTGAGAAAAAGGTTCAACTTCTATGTGATGCCTTTTCTGAGTCATCCTCTCCCTTTTGCAATTAGTACATCTCCACACACACAAATTTACCTTGTAGATGTTTTATATATGTAATAGTATGTTGGGTTTAGATTTCAACCAAATTGAAGATCATAAGATGTAGAAAGATTGAAATATAAAGGAAAAGAGCTTTCAGAAGCAAAAGAAACACCATATATAGAATATGGTACCTGAATAGCTCAACTGAGTATGAAAAGGGCAGATAGTAGGCGAACTCACTCTAGGATAAGTAGTATCCTATAGAAACTATACCTGAGAGGTGTCATATTGACTTAAAAAGCTACAAATTAATCTTAGCTATGTTGTAATCTTTTAAAATCTATTTTGTTAAATATTCCTCAATTATATTTTAATATTGTTGGGGTCATTCTGGGTAATTTTGGTGAAAGTTTGACACCTTTACTGTAGGTTACAGTATTGCTTTGGTATTTTTATTTTCAACCATCCATCTACATAGGATCAAATAAGTGTTGAGGAAGTATAACTTGTTTGATTATCATAAGTAAAGGTGAAGTCTTGATTGAGACAGGTCACTTCTGAATCAGGAAGAATTTTTGAATAAGAGACACTAGACTTCTCTAATCATTGACCTGAAAGTACCAAAAACTCTGAAAGAGTTTAAGAGGGGAGAAACCTGGGTTAAGGACCATTATCCTGACTGAACGGATCATTATAGCACTCAAGAGTGAAGGATTTCACAGGCAATTCAGTAATTAGAGACAGTTAAAGATTGTCTCGGACCACCAAAGATTAAGATCAAGGGTCTAGTTGATTATATAACATAAACTTCTAAAGTCCCCCAAAAAACTAAGCAATCTGCCTGATCCAGTGCAAAAAGTAGTTTCCCTATCACAAAACAGTCTACTTTACACAAGGTAGCAGCTGCCATACCCAGTAGTCATGAAACCTGCCCAGTACAGTCTATCAATGCAGACATAGAGTCTGGTAAGAGGCCAGCAGAAAAGCAATCAATCTAACTGAAATGCCCATTGAAAAACCAATCCAGTTGGGCAGAAGAGTGATTCATCCATTACTGATTCCACTATCCCAGTAAATATTATGAGGAGAAGAGAAAGAAAGAAAGGATATCAAATGAGATTTTACACATACACACATGAATGTACACAACATATGTGAATATGTATGTGTGTGTGTGTATATATATATATGCATATATATATAAATTATATATGTATGTATAATATTTCTGATTTTAAGGGAATGCTTTGGAAGTGCTGTTCTTGCTGTTCTGATCTTTACTAAACAATTGAGCTTATTAGATATCAGATATCAATTCATTGTTAGGAGGGAAACATATTTGCAAGTCTTCACAAACTTCAGGGATATGAGAATAGCTATCCAGTAGTATCAAACCTAAAACTATATTATAAAGCAGCAGTCATCAAACCCATTTTGTATTGGCTAAGAAATAGAGTGGTGGGTCAGTGGAATAGATTAGATACACAAGACACAATAATCAAAGCCTATAACAATCTAATATTTTATAAATCCCCCAATTCTAGCTTCTGAATAAGAACTCACTATCTGACAAAAATTGCTGGGAAAACTAGAAAATAATATGTCAGAAACTGGGCATAGGCCTATATCTCATATACTCAAATAAGTTCAAAATGGATACATGACTTTGGCATGATACCATAAACAAATTAGGAGATCAAAGGATA
Source organism: Antechinus flavipes (assembly GCF_016432865.1). Taxonomy (NCBI): domain Eukaryota; kingdom Metazoa; phylum Chordata; class Mammalia; order Dasyuromorphia; family Dasyuridae; genus Antechinus; species Antechinus flavipes. Next base: position 67,287,016 of record NC_067401.1, on the reverse strand, counting down.
ATTTACCTATCAGATCTTTGGAGAAGGGAGGAATTTATGACCAAGGAAGAACCAAAGAACAATATGAAAGGCAAAATTGACTTTGATTATACTTGATTAAAAGGTTTTGCACAACCAAAACCAACAAAAATATGATTAAAAGGGAAGTACAAAGCTGGGAAAAAATCTTTACAGCCAGTATTTCTGATAAAGGTCTCATTTCTAAAATATATAAAGAATTGTGTCAAATTTATAAGAATACAAGTCATTCCCCACTAGATAAAGGTCAAAGGATATGAACCTACAACTTTCAGATGATGAAATTAAAGCCATCTATAACCATATGAAAAAATGCCCTAAATCACTATTGATTTGAGAAATGCAAATTAAAACAACTCTGAGGTGCCATCTCACACCAATCTCAGATTGATTAAGATGATAGGGAAAAAAATGATAAAAATTGAAGGGGATATGGGAAAACTGGGACACTGATGCATTGTTGGTGGAGTTGGAAAATGATCCAAACATTGTGAGGAACAATCTGAAACTATGCCCAAAAGACTATAAAACTGTGCATACCCTTTGACCCAACCATGCTATTACAGGATCTGTATCCCAAGGAAATCATAAAGAAGGAAAAGAAGCCACATGTGCAAAAACGTTTGTAGGAGCTTTTTTTTTTTTTTTTTTTTTTTTGTGGTAGCAAAGAATTGGAAAATGAGTGGATGCCCTTCAGTTGGGGAATGTCTGAACAGGCTGTGATATATAAAGGTAATAGAATATTATTGTTCAATTAAAAATGATGAACAAGCTGATTTTAGAATGGTCTGGAAAGATTTACATGAATTGATGCTGAACGAAACACGCAGAACCAGAAATATATTGTACACAGTAAAAGCAAGAAAGTGTGATGATCAGCTATGAAAGATTTGGTTCTTAGTGGTTCAGTCATTCAAAGGAATCCCAATAGACTTTGGACAGAAAATGCCACCTGCTTCCAGAAAAAAAAAGTACTATGGAGATTGAATGTAAATCAACACTTTAGGTTCACTTTTTTTTCTGTTTTTTTTTTCCTCTCCTATGGTTTTTTCCTTTAGTTCTGATCTTTCTCTCCCAACATTATTCATAAAACAATGTGTATTAAAATAAATAATTTTTTTTTAAAAGAGAGAAGAGCTATCCACAGTTATTTGAGAATCTTAAGAGTTGGAGTATCTACTCCAGAAATCCATTCTGTCAATGACAATGTAAGTTGAAGGAGTTAGTACAAAGAAATGTGTCTATGTATGTATATGTAAGTATATCTACACATACTATATATTATATGTACACATAAATTCTCTCTGTGTTTTTCCTTTCTTTCTCTCTCCTTCCTTCCTTTTTTCCTTCTTTCCTTCCTTTTTTCCCTCCTTCCTTCCTTCTTTTTCATAGCCATAGTACAATGAGATCAGCACAATGACTATGCAGATATTCAGGTTAGTAAGCAGCCTCTTCTTTCTCACATTTAGTTTTGGAGCCTCCCAAATCCCAAATGAGCTAGTTCTGGCAATCTGTTCCAGATGTAGATATAGATCTCTTTATTAGGCCGTAAACTTAAGTTTTAGAAATATTTCTCTTTTGTCTTTGTAGTAGTATCTAAACCAGTTACTGACACATGGTAGAAATTTAATAAATGCCTATTAATTAATTATACTAATCCCAAGTCTATGCAAAGTATTATATTCACTCTATGTCTTGTCAGAACTCAACTTTACAGCTTTAAATATTTATACTTAAATATGCTCAATTACTTACCTTTTCCCCCAAACTTCAAGATAAATTATACTAGATTTTCTTTCACAGATGAAAACAAAATGTATCATAAAAATATTACACACATCATCTTCCTAAACATAGCTTCTAAGATCTACTCTTTTAACCCTTATTATATTACTCAAACAAATAACAGATAGAATGAGTAAAGACATGTCTGTATATGAGAGAGAGAACAAAAGATTTTGTCAAAGATTTTGAAAAAGATTAAGTCACCAGTCCTCCTTATCCTCTTCTGTTTTCAAGAATTCATATTTCATTTTTATACATGGTGTAATCTTTTTTGAAGATTACATATTTAATATTTTCCCCAGTTACATGTAAAAACAATTTTTAACATTCATTTAAAAAACTTTTAGTTCTAAATTTCTTATCTTCCTCCTTCCCCACCCTCACATCCATTAGAAGGAAAGCATTTCAATATAGGTAATACATATATAGAGATACAAAATGTTTCCATAATAGTCTTGTTGTAAAAGAAAACATAGACAAAAACCCTCTTGAGGGAATTTTTTTAAAGTTTTAAAAAAGTATCCTTCAGTCTGTATTCAGATACCATCAGTTTTTATTCTAGGGATGGATAGCTTTATTCATAGCAGGTCCTTCAAAGTTGTTTTGGATCATTGTATTGCTGAGAATAGCTAAATCGGTCACAAGTGACCATCTTCTAATATTACTATTACTTGGTACACACATTTCATTTTGCATCAGTTCATGTAAATCCTTCCAGATTTTTCTGAGAGCATCCTGCTCTTCATTTCTTATAGCACAATAGTGTTACATCATACTCACATACCATAATTTGTTAAGTCATTCCACAATTGATGGGCATCCCCTCCAATTTCCAATTCTTTGCAACCAGGAAAGAATAGTTATAAATATTTTTGTACATATAGGTCCTTTTCCACTTTATTTTTTATTTCTTTGGGGATACATACCTAGTAGTGCTAATGCTAGATCACAGAGTAGACATGGTTTTGTAACTATTTGGGTATAGTTCCAAATTGTTCTACAGAATTGTTTAATCAATTCCCAATTCCACCAATAGTATATTAATGTTTCATTTCTCCCACATTCCCTCTAGCATTTATTATTTTCCTTTTCTGTCTTATTATCCTATCTAATAATGGGTATGAGATAGTACCTCAGAATTTTTTTAATTTTTATTTCTCCAATCAATAATGAATTAGAGCATTTTTCAGATCACTATAGATATTATTGATTATTTCATCTGAAACTTATTATTTGATCATTTATTAATTGGGAAATGGCTCTTTTTTTATAAATTTGACTCACTTCTCTATATGTTTGAGAAATGAGGCCTTTATCAAAGACATTTGCTTCATTTATTTTCCACTATTACTATTGGTATTGTATTTCCTTCCAATTCTATCTTTCTTTCCTTATACATGACCCTTCTCAGAAGTGTTTTGCTTCCGGGTATCCCCTCCCCCAATCTATTCTCCTTTCTACCCCCTTGTCTTATCTCCTCCTCCTTCTTTTCTGTAAAGTAACATAGATTTCTATATCAAATTGAGTGTGTATGTTATTCTCTCTGTGAGCCAATTTTGATGAGAGTAAAGTTCATTCATTCCCCTTTATATCTCCCTTTCATCCCTCAACTGTAAAAAAAAAAAAAAAAAAAAAATGTTTTGGCCTCTTTTATGTGAGATAATTTATCCCATTCTATCTCTATTTTTCCATTTCTCTCAGTACATTCTTCTCACCCCTTAATTTGTTTTAGATATTATTTCTTAATAATCAATTCACATCCCTGCCCTGTGTCTTTATCTATTCCTTCTAACTACCCTAATAATGAGAAAATCTACTAAGTTACAAATCTCATATTTTCATGTAGCAAGGTAAACAGTTTGAACTTATTTAAGTTCCTTATGATTTCCCTTTTCCATTTACTTTTTTATGCTTCTCTTGAGTCTTGTTTTTGGAAGTCAAATTTTCTATTCAGTTCTGGTGGTTTTTGATTGTAAATTCCTTTGCCCTCTGGAATATCATATTGCAAGCCCTTCTGATTCTTTGATGTAGAAGGTGCAAAATATTGTGATAGGATGACTGTGGCTTGAATTGTTCCTTTTTAAATGCTTGCAATGTTTTCTCCTTGACCTGGGAATTCTGGAATTTGATTATAATATTTTTTTTTCACTTTGGGCTCTCTTTCAGAAGTTGATCAATGGATTCTTTCAATTTTTGTTTTGCCATCCAAATCTAAAATCTCAGGACACTTTTCCTTGATAATTTCTTGAAAAATGATATCTAGGCTTTTTTTTGATCATAGCTTTCAAGTAGTCCAATAATTTCTAAATTATATCTCCTAGATCTAGTTTCTAGATCAGTTGTTTTTCCAATGAAATGTTTTACATTTTTTCTTCATTCTTCTGTTTTATTTTATTATTTCTTGATTTTTCATAAAGTCATTAGCTTTCATTTGTGCAGTTCTACTTTTTTAAGAAATTATTTTCTTCAGTGAGCTTTTGTACCTCCTTTTCTATTTGGCCAATTCCATTTTTTAAAGAACTCTTTCCTTCCTCAGTAAGGAAAAAAAAGACCCCTCTTTCCATTTGGCCAATTCTGCTTTTTAAATTTTTTTTTTTATTTAATAGCTTTTTATTTATAAGTTATATGCACGGGTAATTTTACAACATTGACAACTGCCAAACCTTTTGTTCTGATTTTTCCCCTCCTTCCCCCCACTCCCTCTCCTAGCCAATTCTGCTTTTTAAAGCACCCTTCTACTCATTGATTTTTTTGTACCTTTTTTTAGCATTTGGCCTAGTCTGTTTTATAAGATATTATTTTCTTTAGTATTTTTTCTTTCTCTTTTATCAAGCTGTTAATCCAATTTTCATTATTTTCTTGTGTTTCATTTCTCTTCCCAATTTTTTCTCTACCTCACTTCATTTTGAGCTCTTCCATGGTCTAAGACCAATTAGTATTTTTCTTGGAGGCTTTGTATGCATGAGCTTTGACTTTCTTGTCTTATTCTGAGTGTTTTGATTTTCCTTATCACCATAATAACTTTTTATAGTCAGATTTTTTCCTGTTGTTTGCTCATTTTCCCCAACTTATTATTTGACTTTGAATTTTGTTCAAGTAGGGCTCTGTTTCCAGGATGGAAGGTGCACTTTCCCAGGCTTCAGGAAATTGTGCAACTGTTTTCAGAGATCTAGAAATTTGTGAGTTTTTAGTTCTTACAAGGTAGTAGGATATAAAAAGAAGTGTTTTCTATTCTCTTGGCCTGTGTTCTGGTCTGTGAGTGACCACAAGCATTGTTTTCTACCCTGAAATTGTAAGGAGGATCCCCCAACACTATATCTGGTGTGCTAGTGTTCCACCTTACCCTGGGACTACTATCCAGTACCCCAACATGTATCTGATCTTGGGCAAAGAAAGTCCTGTCTTAGTCCTAGCAAAAGGTAGTCCTGTAATCTCCTTCTGACCAGCTGTTTGACCCTCTTGCTGTCTATGGGCTGAGACCTGCAAAAGCTACTACTGATGTTACTGTTGCCTACTCAATGGTCCCCAAAACCTGCTTCTGGTTTTCTGAGCTGGAAGCTATACTGCCTTGGCCAGCACTGTATTGCATTAAACTCTCATCCTGGAACAACAAATCTTTCTTACTGATCTTCTACATTGTCTTTGGCTGGAAAATTGTTTCAGCTCATCTTTTTTGTGGATTCTGATGTTCTAGAATTTGCTTAGAGTCATTATTTAAATGTGTTTGGAAAGATTTAGGGAGAGCTCAGGCAAAAACCTGCCTTTTCTTTGCCATCTTATTTCCACCACAGGGATTTCATTTTTACTGACCAAATTTCAGTTAGACTCAGGATTCTGTCAGTATTCTATGAATATTGCTATAATTTTTTCTTACCTACTTCCAAGCCAGCAATAATGTCTGAAACAGAGCTCTCACTTTCAACCAGAAATATTTAGTTTTGGAGTGAAAAATTAAAAGATTAAAAAAATGCTGGGGTAGTAATCCATCAATTTAACTATATTAATATGAGGAAAACTATTTTTGCTTACATGTTAACAAATATAAAAATGAACTTGATATTTTAAATAAGGAATTTAACAAGACAAGGTCAGAACCAATGAAACCAAGTTTCTCAGGGATTTGACTTATATCTTGCCCCAGGAAAGCATTCAAACAACTGAGTCAGATATTTAGCCATTCTATTCTGACCTTTGTCACCTAGAATATCCAAAACAGCTGGTGTTGCCTTGGCAACTCTAATAGATTACTTACTTGGAGAATATTGAGATTTGATCTTAGGAAATGAGGCTCATGTGTATTGACCCATTTCTATGAAAATATACCCTAAAGCCTTTTCAGTACTAATGATTAAGGAATGTGCAAAGGGAAAGACAAGATGTTAATAATAAATCAAAACTATTTATCTTGAGAAGCCAGATGCTTATATTACTTCAACTTTAATTTGCTTTCCAGCTCTATAAATGGTACAGAAATTGGTTAAAATACATGTTTTTAAACTTTTTTTCTTAGAAATCAAGCAATCATCAACAAACACAGACATTTTGAAATGTAAAGTCTACAAGAAGGAATGGATATGGGACAAATTTCTGACATTAATCATTTGTTTTTAAGTGTACATTAAATTTAACCTAGCAGTAACAAGATTGCACTCTTTGATTGTTTCTCCTTCTGAACTTGTTTTGTTTTTCTGAATATTGTAAAAGGGATTATTGATGCTTTCTTATCAAACTTACTTTGCTTGTTGTTTGAAAGATAAATGTGTTTCTGAACAGATAGACACAATAGAAGTGACTTTTATAGGAAACAAGGATATGTTTCTTGAGGGCAAGAATTATTTAATTTTAATCCTTACAACCCCAGAATCCAGCATAGAGTCTTGCGCATAAGTAGGAACTAAAGAAATGATTGTTGAATAGAAGCTAATTGATGTGGACATCTTTAGTAACTTATACTCAGATTCTAGACATCTTACATTGGGATCTCATCTAAGTATAGGACCACTATCACCTGGAATGGACTTTTTTTTTCTTTAATGAGGGAAAGAAAACTGAGTTTGTTTTTAATTATACACTTGACTTTTAATGGTAGGAACTCTAGTCAAAAGATTAAACTTGCAAAACCCACCTTTTCTAATATAAAACTAGGCAATTGCCTATTTGAAAACCACCACCTTACCCTGTTCCCACTCCCAATTCTGTTAACTTTATCCACTTCAAATCCCACATAAAATCTCATTTTGTACGGGGATTGCCTATACTCTTAATTCTACTATCTTCCCTCTGTTGAGCATTTCTAATTTATCCTAATTTATCATCTCCTCTTATTCCCTTGATATACTGAATCAGAAAGAAGAGTAGAAATATATCTTGCTCCCCAGAGTACTTCCAAACCATCCTGTGAACAGCTTGTTTGCACATAGTTGTTTGCACTTTGTCTCCTTCATTAGACTATTAGTTTCTTAAGAGCAGGGACTAGCTTTTACCTTTCCATATATTCCCCACATTTAGCACATTGCCTGTCACATAATATTCATTTAATAAATATTTATTGACTAACTAACTGATTTCAGTCCTTTACCTCTGATGCCCCAACTCAGTTATATATTGTCTTTCCATCATGCTCTCTGGCCCTTCCATTCTATTGTTTAACAAACATTCTTTTTCCTAAAACTTCTCTGCACTCCTGGTCTTTGTGAAGACCACCCTCATCTCCCCCAAGATGTCACTGCATCCCTTGGTCATGCTCTTCAGTATTTGATCATCTCCTCTTATTCCCTTGATATACTGAATCAGAAAGAAGAGTAGAAATATATCTTGCTTCCCAGAGTACTTCCAAACCCTCCTCTGCTATCATCACTCACCAACCTCCCTCTTTGGAGTTTCCTTCCTCCAAAGATGTAATCCTATCTAATCAATACTAGAATCTTTCCTTCAACCCCAATTCCTGTTCTTATTGGGGGGGGAGGTGTTACATTTACATGTCGAGGCTTCCTCAAGCTATTGGTATTCTAATTCATTAATTTCTTCAAATCCTGTGATTTGGATACACAAAGAATTCATTTTTCCATACACAAGCATGTCATATATTTTATCTCACTAATATTTACTGTTCTACTTCCATAATCAAGAACTCCCAGATTCCTCCATCTGACCAAAAGGTCCTATCTTGCTTGTCTCTTCCTTTGTCTCATTCCTCCAAAACCTATTCTTCATCTCTGAGGCAATCTCGAGTCCTCTACCTCAATGTGACAAAGAATCTTTTCTTTCTCCTTTTCTAATGCCAATGCTAAAATAAACAAATTCAACCAAATACATCGTTATCTACGCACAAATCCCTTACTCCTTTGTCCTATTGTCATGTTCCTTTTTCCAAACAGCAAGCCAGATTATTTTCACTACCTACTTTTCCACTGTCATGCACAATCCTGGAGGGAAAAAGTAACACAATTCTGCTAACTGGATTCTCTTTCCCCACAGGATTTCATAACTTTGCTCTTTTTTTTCTTTCTTCTAATCTTCCTGGCCTTTCTTCAACTTCAATCAAGGGCTTGATGCAATAAAATAATCTTTTTTTTTTTTTTTTTTTTTTTTTTTTTTTTTTTTTTTTTACCAAGGCCAACCATGCCACTTATGCTCCTGATTTTATCATCTCCCATTTTCAACAACATGTTCTCTTTCTTCTCCTTCCTCCTCCCCTCGCCCCTCAATCTAGGTCTTTGTCTCTTTATCTGTATTTCTGACATTCTATCCCTGTATTTTTCTGTTTTCTTTTTTTCTCTTTCTCCAAATGCTCCTGACAACTACAATGTGGAAGGAAAAACTGTACTTATTATTCTCCTTGTACTATACTGCATTTCTTGTTCAAATGACTTTAGTGATTTTATTGATTTTGTGACTATCCACCACACTTGGAATAGGTTCATCATGTGTCTCTCAAAATTCCTAGCTTCTTTCATGACTAATCCCCTCAAATGCTATCTCCTACATGAGACCCAACCTTCTCCCCACAGTTGCTAGTTCCTTTCCCCCCTTAGGAATTACTTTTTAATAAATTTTTGTATATTTTGCATTTACTTATCTGTATGCATGTTTTCAGTAATAGTATAATATCTTTTAAGAGCCGGCATAACTGCCTTTTTGTACTTATGTCCCAAAGACATAGTATTGTTCCTGACTTACAGAAAACATGTGAGTGTTTTTTTTTAATAATTTTTTAAAATGTAAGTTTTATGGGAAATCCAGGGTTTATAAGAACAGTATTTATACTCTATATTTCCCACAGGATTTCATGACTTTGTTCCTTTTTTTTTTTTTTTTTTGCTTTCTTCTAATCTTCCTAGGAAGCTTCATGCAGTCACAATGGAATATCCAAGGAATTTGGGTAGATAGAGGAATCAACCCTTAGCATTTCACCAGACATTATCTTGTCTTTTCCTTTTCATATGATCTTCCATAACATCATGAACTCTATGAGGAGCTCCCTAAGTTTTTGGAACCAACCAGACAGAATTATGACTTTGAATGACGTGGGTCTTATTTAAATAAAAGCTATCACCTATCCCAAGTCTGAAAATAAGACACATGAGGTTATATATGAGCATCATGTTTTCTAGGGGATGGGAAACCCAACTTGCAAAAGTTCTTAGAATTATGAGAGTCTCTTAGACATCTCAGCTTAACCACCCCGTCCTAAAACATTCAAATTTGCCATGTTTAGGGGGCATGAGGGTTATGTTTTAGGATAATCTGCTGCTCCTGCCCACAAAAGTGTCCAATGGACTTTCCTATCATAAGGTGACAGGTTATGTAACTTTTGAAGCAATGGTGTGAAAATTGCTCGAGAAGCTTGAGATTCAACCTAAAAAGGTTCTATCACAAGGATACTGTGCAAGGACAGGGCAAGAGTAGGAAAGGTTCTAGGAGCACACCACTTATCATTATGAATCATACTCTTTTCATGTTTGAGAGAATCCAAACCTATGCTTCTTTCATCTTGCTGTCTCTTTTCCCAGATCTTCTCTATCATAGACATCATAGACATAGTAAAAATCTTGCTGGTAGTTTAGTTGGCAAAGTCCACAGAGGATTGGACCTAGAGACAGAAGACATGTCTATGGCTGGCCATGTGACCCACGGCAAGTCACTTAATCTTTGTCTGCTTCAATTTCTTCATTTGTAAAATGGGGATAATAATAACTCTAACCTCCTAAAGTTGCCGTAAGAGTAAAATGAATTAATATTTGTAAACACTTAGGGAATTTTAAAGTGCTATATAAGTGCTAGCTTTTGTGATTGTCAGTTAGAGCATTTAGATGTGCTTCTGATTGATTTGTATATAAGCAATGGTTACTGGATAAAACAATTATAAATCATCTGAGGGAGTATGGTATAGTGCAAAATTCTTAGGCTATGAAATCAGAGAACTTGGAATTGAATTCCAACTCTCACTATAATTTAGGTCAAGTCACTCAAAATTTTAGTGCCTCAGTTTCTTTTTAACTAAGAATGGGGGAGGGGAAGATTGTACTTGATCCCATGATTAGAGTTCTAGAATTAAGAGAGATCTCAGAGGCCAAATAATCCAATCCCCTTACTATATACATGAGGAAACTGAGGCTCAGGAAGAAGTGATCTTAGAGGTCTCAAAGCTTTAATTTTAAGATGCGATAAAATGTGGAATATTCATAGAACCAAGGGAATAATCCTACTTTGAATCAGTCCATCACACTGCATGTCTCTCTAGTTTTGGCTATTTGACTCAGAGGAAGACAAAGTATATCTCTGAAGTTTAACAACACATACACTCCATTTATTTTACTCAGGGCTTTACCTGTGGAACAAATTGAGCACCTAAGCAGTAAAGCTGACTCACACTATGCTTCTTTAAAATAAATTCTACCAGAAGATGGATTAGGACTGAGAACCCCAGAAGAGCATAGTGTTCCACTGAATACACACACAAAATAGGTTATTATTTCCAAAGAAGAAAAACACTGAGAAATTCCTGGGCAAATTTCATTCTGATTGTCCCAGGATAAAACTGAGTTCAGTTTCACAATGTATTTCCTTGAACATAATAAAGCACATTTTGAAAGCATTGTATTTTATAAGAGAGTACACCTGGAGGAGGGTTCAGGATATTTGCATTTTCTTTTTGCTTCTACCAATGACTGCTTAATTGGCATTAAACAAAACAATTAGCTTCTTTAATTTTCTATTTCTTAATTTTAAAGATTTTTCTTTTTCCCTTAGCTTAAAGAGAAAGAGTTTGTTTGTTCAGAAGTCTGAATCATCATGGCCCTCCTTGTCCTGAGGGGTGAGCCTTTTGAGACTAGCTCTCAAAGCAAGTTTGCCCTGGTTCAAGGCTCTACTTGATAAACCTGTTTGGATTGTGCCAGCATCTACAATTGACCTTCTTATAAATAGGAAGGTACAAAGTAGGTGCTTAATGTTTGCTAATCAATTAATGGATTGCATCTTTTCATAGGCCTCTATCAATTCAGGAAATAATCAATGGGACTAAGACAAAAAATAGAGGGAAGCTCACATTCTATGATATTTTATGATTTGTGACTCCAAGCCTAGAGGAGCAGGAAAGATGAAAGTTCTACAATACACTGAAGAGGGAAGAATAAAGATAATAGACTTTTTGCCAAATCAGAGCATTATAGAGCAGTGTTTGTTCAGAAGTAAGATGGAGGGCAGCTAGGTGGCACAGTGGATAGAGTACCAGCCCTGAAATTCAAATCTGGCTTCAGACATTTAACACTTCCTAGCTGTGTGACCCTGGCGAAGGAAGTCACTTAACCCCAATTGCCTCAGTAAAAAAGAAAAAAAAAAGATGGGAGAAATTTGGGATGTCTGGAATATTCATCTCAGCTTTCTCTATGACAAAGTTAGACATGACTTTGGGTCCTTTTGTCTTGTGCTCAAATTAAAGCAATTTATCAAGTGTTTCATTATGGTAAATTTCTGCCCTTTAATAGCTTTATCAAAACACTAACCTAAGTAATGATCTTCTGTAGGAAGAGTCATTAGCTCTGATTAATCTTCCTTCTCTCTTTTTGTTTAATCATCTAACAACTGAATTCTGAACTAACTATAAGCAAAAAAAGAAAGAAAATCAAATACACATCCCTCATATGCACACACATATACATACAGACATACAAACATACAGAGAGACAAAGTGAGAGAAATAGAAAGAGAGAGAGAAGAGAGAAAGAGAGAGAGAGAGAGAGAGAGAGAGAGAGAAGAGAAAGAGAGAGAGAAGAGAGCGAGAGAGAGAGAGAGAGAGAGAAGAGAGAGAGAGAAGAGAGAAGAGAGAGAGAGAGAGAGAGAGAGAGAGAGAGAGAGAGAGAGAGAGAGAGAGAGGAGTTCTGATTTGTAGTGATTGCTGATTTCTGAGGTGTAAATATTCACCCTGAAAATTTATCAAATGGGCATTTAGAAGCTGCTTAAAACTAGCTCCAGCACACTTTTACATAGAGGGAACCATTGGTACTCTTCTGGTGAAGTATCTGGTGAAGCTTTGAGAAATCCAATATACTGGAAAATTTTAGCGTATAGCCCTGATAAAATATTATGTTTGTTCACCAAAAACACAATAAAGCTAAGTGAGGAAAACTGATCACTGGGTGATAAATTCTTTGAACTGACAATCTATGAAACAAAGAAAAGTACAAAACAGCTGCAAAACTATATTCCTTTCTGCTTCTGTAGAGATAATGATATGATGGTGGAAAGGGGAAGGGTTGATGTAATGACCGCGTATTTAAAATCAGCCGGAGTCAGGAATTCAGGTTAAGAGAAAAATCTTCAATATTTATTGAAGTGAAGAGGTGAATAAAGATTGCAATAGCAAATATAGGCAAGAAAGATTGCGATAGCAAATATAGGCAGTTGCGACAGGAAGCCAGCTAAGAGAGAGCGATGCGAGCCGAGCCAACCGTGGCAATGGCAATCCCAAAAGCCTCTCCTCCCCTTCCTTTTCCACTCCCCTGCCTCCACCCACCAAAATCGTCATTTCCTATACAACACATCAGGACTTGCACAAAGAGTGGGTGGGGGCCATTCTTTCTCCAGGCTTATATATTAATAGAGTATGGTCCAATTACTATTTAGCCTCATGTGCTTGGGACCTCAGTGCATCAACTCAAGCCTCAGCCCATTACAGGTTGATGCTTTTAAGAATCATACAGTTTGTAGACTGTTTTATAAATATTAGTTGCTATACTTCATGTTCAAAGAAGACCAAAATGACATAACAATATTAAGGTCAAGATACTATGTGTCCAGCTGTGGCTGAGCAGACCAATGTGAATTCGGAAGTTTCTATTCTGCACAAATAGTCCATATGAATATTTAGAATGGAGACATCTCTCAATTTGCTTCTCTCATATTTCTTTTGAGCTTATCTAGCTTTGCTTATATAGCACAGATTTTCTTTGATGCAGGAACACCATGCTGGACAATCCTATACTAATATCTCCCATGTCTTATAATCAATTAAAGTTCTTCAGAGAAACCTTATATCACTTCTCCTGACTTCCATGTGAGCCCTTCCCTTGTATGAGTTCTTTGTAAAAGTCTTTTATTGTTTGGTATTTGAAGAACATGGCCAGTCGAACAGAACTATGCTCTTTTGGCAGAGTTTGAGTGCTTGGTGGTTCAGCTCTAAAAAGGATCTGATATCCTGTAGCTTATCTTGTCAGGTGAGCTTCAGAATCTTCCTAAGAATTCAAATGAAAGCAATTTGGTTTCCTGGCATGGAACTGGTAGACTGTCCAGGTTTCATGGACATACAATGATTAGGTCAGTACAAAAACTCAATGGACCTTCAGTGTGATGGATAGCCTAATGCCTCTTTAGTCCCACAGTTTCCTTTAAAGGCTACCAAACACTAAGCTAGCTTTGGCAATGAATGCATTAATCTCATCATCTATATCTACATGTGGAAAGTGTACTGCCAAGGTAAGAATTTATTCACAGCATTCAAAATTTCTCCATTTGTTGTGACTGAGGTTCCACATATGTATGACATGGCATTAATTGGTAGAGAACCTTTGTTTTCTTGTTATTGTTAGGACAAAATTAATGCAAGCACAGAAAATCAATTAATACCTTATCGCATCTCAGAATCAATTCTATATTGAGTGTGCAATCATCTGTGAACAAAAAGTCAGGCACCAACTCTTCCTCCACTTTAGTCTTGGGTTGTAGCATTTTCCAGTTAAATAATTTGCTGTCCATACATAAGTTGACCTTGATGTCTCAGTCTATTAGTATCATGTCTCAGTTTCACCAAGACATCTGGATAGTGAATGCTCTTGTGCTGAGTTAAGAACAAACTAAGTACTTAACAAGCACTTTTCATTCATTCAGAAAAACTTCATACATATACAGTATGATTTATATTGACCCCAAAAAAGGATTAGTAAGAGTTGAAACTGGCAAAGCAACCAATAATATCAAAAAGGAAACAGAATCTGTTTTATCAGGAAACAACAAATTAATGGTGTAGAAGTCACTCTTGAATCAGCTGCCTTTGTCTAGTCAGTTAATTAACTTTCTAGCACAAAATCAAAATTAATACAAAACTGGAAGAAATAGTTTTTAAACTGAGAAAATAATGCTGGTTGTAATTTTAACCTGAAGGGTTAAAACAAGTTATTGGTAACAAAGAATGAGAAATTAACAAAGGAAATGAATTCATATTTGGTAAAATAATTTTATATAAGCATTTGATTATTATAAACTAATTAACACAATGAGACTAATAGAATTTAAAAACAGCATTAGTTAGCAAATACTTGTTATATATTTAAGGGACAGTGATTTGGCAGTCAATTACTATACTGTTTTAGACAATTCATTTATCTATGAAAATATAATATCTCAGAAGATGGAAAAATGAAATGGAGAGGAAATTAATTTAAATAAAGCTTAGTGATAAACTGACTAAATTAAGTCACCTTGAGAAAAGTTAAGAGTGAAATTGTAAATAGATTAAGAGAAAACATCTGAAAATATGTTTTATATAAAAAACTCTTTTCAAAATCAGTAAGAGTAGAGCCACCACATTTGGATTCTAACAGCACAAGCCTGGAAGTACTTCTAGAGAAAATAAAAATGGCCTTGAAAAAACCTAAGATGGGGAAAGCATCTCAACTAAACTAAGCATATACAAAGAGAAGGAATGAACTAAAAGAGACACAATTTGGAACATTTAAGGAATATGTTCTAAAGATATTTTGAATGTGAGAAAAATCTCAGATATTATGACCAAAAGTCAGAAAACATTTTATATTTTATAAGAATATGCATTTGTATAAGAATAACACACACATACCAAGGACAGCTTTACTGAGGAATACAAACAATATTCTGTAGCAGATCATATCTTTATCATTGCACATTGATTGAAGAAATACAAAATGAAAGACTTCATCTTGTTTAGTGTTTGTTGACAATATTAAAAATTGATTTCATGAAATGACATTTTAAAGATTCTTTCAAGTAGATGCTTTCCACAAATTTGTCAAAATTTTGCAGACTTCCTTGAAAAATATACCAAGAGAGATAAGCTTGTTTGATGATATTTGTTAATATTAGGTGACCCATAAAACAGAAAGTTATAAGATCATCAAATCTATAATCATGGAAAAGAACTAGTTTAGATTCCAAGACAAGGATGACAGATCTTATAAATCAGAAGCATATTCATTCTAAAGAGTTTGACTAACTGATTACACAGAGAGAAAAAAAATCAAGAATGTCAATTGTTCAGTTCATTATATATCTATATAATCATTAAAATATGTGTATAAACTTGCTAGACTAGAGAGTTGAGACTTTATCCAATTGGCAAGGGAGCATTTCAGAATTTTTACTAAGTAAGTGATGTGATGAAAGCAGTGATTTGGAAAAATTAGTCTAGCAAACATAATAATAATAATAATAGCAATAATAAATCAGGGTTAGAAGAGTCAAAGAATATCAAAGGAGATATTTTCAACACATCAGTCATAGGATGATAAGGGTGATGGCAATGGCAGTGAGAATGGATTTTAGCTGGAAGGAAAGTTAGAAATCATTTAGTCCAATTCCCTTTTGCAATAGTGAGGAAAATTAAGCTGAGAAATGCCACACGATGACTGAGCAACAAACACAGAAATTGAACCTAGACCTTCTGATTTTGTCTTGTCTTTTTTTCCCCCTGAATTTTATTTCTTCAAAAAAGAGGAAAATTAGAAACACTTTGCAAAGAAAGACCCCAAAAAACTGAGAGAGTGAGAGACAGAGAAAAATTAGAAAGAGAAAGAGGGGGAAGAGGAAGAGGGGAAAGACATTTATTGTTCCACCTTCTAAATATAAATAACCCTTCTTGTTGTTATTGATACAAAGATAAAATGAACTAGTCTCTTTCTTCAATAATGTTACATTCTATTAGGAGGGATATAAATATATAGTATTTAATACAAATATAAGTAAATTAGGCAAATATATATAAAGTAAATACAAAACTTTGTTGGGGTAGTGCTAAAAGGGAGAATAACAAAAACTGGGAAGTCAATAAAGGACCAGGTAGTAGGTAGTTTCTTAACTGAGCCTTAAAGGGAGCTAGAGATTCTTACAAGCAAAAAAAAAAAAAGTAAAAAAAGAACATCCCAGACCTTGGGGGCAATCTATGCAAAATCATGGAGATGAGAAAGGGAATGTTGCATGCAAAAAACCAGCAATAAAAACAATTTGGCTGTAATAGAAAGTCCAGAAGATGGAAGAATGTAAAATCAGTCTGGAAGGATCAGACAGAACTAGACTGTGAAAAGATTTACATTTTAAACAGATGAATTAAGAAGCAAGAGTCAGCCCCTAAAGGATCTTAAGCAAAAGGGTAATGTGTTCATATCTATACTTTTGGAATATAAATTTCAAGAACAGATTGGACTAGGCAAAGATCAAAACAGGAAGACCAATTAGAAGACTATAGTAAGTCCAGGTGAAAAGATAATGAGAGTCTGAAATAGGAAGTGGATACATCAATGATGAGAGACAAATGATGAAGACATTTATAAGGTAGAATTAACAAGATTTGATAACTATCTCAATATAGGCCGTTGTTAATTATTTCAGCCAGAGCTGACTCTTCATAATTCCACTTGGGGTCAAGAATACTGGAGTGATTTGCCATTTCCTTCTGAGGGCATTTTACAGATAAGGAAACTGAGGCAAACAGTGTTAAGTAATTTGCCCAGGGTGACATAACTAGTAAGTGTCTGAGATTGGATTTGAACTCAGGTCCTCTTTACTTCCCCAGTGTTCTACCCACTAGACTGCTTAGCTGCACAGGATAGAGGTATAAAAAGAATAAGTAGTCAAGAAAAATTTTGAAGTTGGGAGACTAGGAAAATGTTAATACTCTTGACAATAGGAAAGTTAAGAAAAGAGATATGTTTATATTGAAAGGTAATGTTTGGGGCATATTGAGTTTGAGAACATCCAAATGGAAACATCCATTAAACAGATGAAGGACTGGAGCTCTGCAAAGAAATGTGGACTAGATATATAAATGGTGATATATAAGAGCATTGGACTTGGCATTAGGAAACTGAATTCACATGTGGTCTTAGACACTTACTAGCTGTGTGACCCTGGACAAAATATTTAAAGTTTGTTTGCCTCAGTTTCTTCATCTACTTCCCATGGTTACTGGAAGGACATAATAAGATACAGCTAGGTCTCAATTAGTGTGAATAATGAATTCCCTGAAATGACTGCCTGTATTTGGCTTCCCACTATTTGAAGTTGTAATTTTGTAAAACATTCTAGTTGGTTCCAGTCCAGTGGAAAAAATACAGCAAAAATTTGAATAATGCATAATGTGACCACTTCAGGGAATTCATTATTTGTATTTTGCAGCCCTTAAAGCACTATATAATTGCTAGCTATTACTATTATTATTTATCTACAGAAAAAATAATTCAAATTGAATCTCTAGAGCTAGTCATTCAATCAATTCAAATCCACCTAACTTATTATCTAGCCTACATCTCTCCATATGGTTCAAAATTAGCATGAAAGAACCTTTTCAAATGTCTCACTAAAATCTGCGTAACCTACAACTACAACATTCTCCTGATGTCCTCGTCTAATTTCCTTATCAAACAAGGGAAAATGAAATTAAGGTAATATTCCCTGTACTTTTTATAAGCATACTGACTTTTTTTGAAGACTTCTCTGTCTACATGCTCACAAACTAATCCTTAAATAATGAAAGATTCTAAAATCAATCCAGGGATTCATTTAAGATCAGTGATCTGTAGTTTATAGACTACATCTTTGTTTTTTTAAACTGAGACAGCATTGCCCCTTTATCGGCCTTGCATTTTCTGCTCTATTGTCCATAACCTTAAGAGATTACTAAAAGTGACTTAAGAAATGACTGATAATCAATCAGTCATTATATCTGCCACATCTTCCTATAAATTCTGATTATATATATTAATTAGTTTTGAAAAATTAATTAAGTAGTTTTGAAAAATTAATGTTTTATCTTGTAAGCAGTCATATATTTGTGGCAATTCTGAGATAAATTGAAATTTTCTCCTGAATTATTGTACTTTTCCACAAGAGGGCTTTTGCAAGAAAAAAAAAATTTGTTCATAATAGTGATGTGTCACATATGTTTGTAAAAATTAGGTAAATACAAAAAATTTAAATATATGTGATATTCCCATGTATTTTATCTTTTCTCTGAAATAATTAATTAGAAAAAATATTGTTTCACTTTAAATTAAACTAACTTTAGACTGATTACATTTTAAAATTAATGTAATGGGAAATCAACTTCCAAACATTATTTTCAAAGCCAGCTAAAAAAGAGATTATAAATTTGTGTTTTAAGGAATCTGAAAGACCATCTAGTCTAACTCTTTTATTTTACAGATGAAGAAACTGAGACCCAGAAATATTAAATAATAAGTCACTATTTAACACTACACATAGGATCTGATTCTAAATCTTTTTATTACAGAAGGAAACAAGAAATTTTCACACAAGACCACACTAGTTTTATTAAAAATGTTTTTAAAAAATGATAAAGGATGATTTCCATGCATCAACCTTAAGTCTATTAATGGATCACTACATCACTGCTTTCTGATAAAAGAAAGCTAGGATTTGTTTTGGTTTGGGCTTTTTTGCTTATTCTCTTTGATGGCAAGCACCAAATCTCCTTAAAATACAAAGCCTTCCCTATTTCATGTTGCTCGGAATTGTCATGGAATGTACACTTCAAAAGACATTCCCTGTTTTGATTTTTCTTTGATTTCTTCTGCATGTTCAGTTTCTGAATTGTCTAGCTTTTTCTTCCTACCTTAAAACATATTGAAAGAGAAATCTATACTCTCTGAGTCCATGTCATCATTTTGACTTTCTAGGATTCTAGCTCCCATTTTCATAATATCATTGAAATGTCTCTAATGTCATCAGTAACTTCCTAATATTTATATCCAACGATAGCTGTGCTGGAATTTTCTTAAACCTCCCTATTGTATTGAATACTATTGTAGGATTTCATCATTCTTTTTGAAACTTGCTCTTAGCCTTTTTACAGCACTCTAGACCAACTATTCTCAGGTATTCTCTTATTCATTCATGACAATTCTATATAGTATTCCATTGTGGACACCATTTTCTTCTCTTTCCCCAAAGTGGGTGTTTATGTTTTCTTCTTTGTCATTGTTATCTTTTTCAATATCCATTATCTCCAAATTCAGGGAGTAACAATAAAATGATTTCAAAAAATCTGAGTAAGCAATTAGAAAGTGGGAAGGCAAGGCCCATTTTATCTCCTTTGATTTTCTCTATCCTTCTTTTCTTCTCTTATCTACAATTATAAAATTATTTCATTTTGTAGTCCTAATATTCTTATATGATATGAATCCTTCTATTTAAGTCATATATGAATTTGGAGGTCATTGAAATATGTGGAATGAGCCACTAGTCAAATCTAATTTTAAATGCACTATTTTTAAAATTTTGCTGTTAATTTGTAAAGAATAGTGAGTTTTTGCTTCAGTATCTGGAGTCCATGACCTTGCTCCTCTCTTTGTTTTTGTCATGTTTCTACTTTATTACTCCCTTCCTCTCTTATGTCATATCTCTTTAGGTGGAAATGTCTGTAATCTCCTCCTTCCTTTGTACTATAGTTATAAAAATGCGAACTTCTGTATGGATTGTGAATTCTCTGCGTTCCACATACATATTCATTTCTTTTGTTTCCATGTAAGTTTTGTAAAGTTGTGATTGCCTGTTGATACTAATTCAAATAAAATGTGATTTAATCTTTAAATCATTTAAAAATTTGGAGGTGGAACCAAGATGGCAGAGAGGAGAGACCTTTATTTGAACTTTCATGGTTATCCCTCAAATCAACACCAAATCAAGCCTCTGAACTGGTTTTGGACTGACAGAACCCACAAATATTTGGAGTATAACAAATTTCCAGCAGAAGATATTTTGGAAGAACTTCAGAAAAGGTCTGTTTCAATCATACATGAAGGGAGGGGCCTAGTGCAGGCTAGTGCAGAGACCCAAGATGGTGGGGCATCCTGAGAACCAGGGAATATAATCAGAGAAATCTACAGCAGTGTTGTCTACTTTGTCCTGGTTGCAAGCCAGTAGATCAGCAGATTAGCTGCAAGACATCCAAGACAAAGGCAAAAAGCAAATAGTGAGCCTCTAAACCCTAGAATAATGTGGCACCTGGCTACGCCTACCTAGCACTAGAAGTTAGTCAGCACTGACCCAGTGCAGCCATTGTCACCTATACAGGAAGCTTGGACAATCTCTCCTTTGCCCTAAAAGCCGATGAGCAAAAGAAGCAAAAAGAATTCTGACCATAGATAGTTTTTAATGGAGAAACCTTAAGGACACTAAAAGCAGATCATCTCTAGATGAAACCCCAAAGGGTAATATGAATTGGTCCCCTTTTCACAAGGCTCTCTTGGAAGAATTCAAAAAGAACCTTAAAAGAGAGTTAGAAGAAAGATGGGAAAAGAAAATGAGAGTTTTGCAAGAGGGTTTGAAAAAGGAAACACAGAAATTATCTGAAGAAAACTACTTAAAATTTAGATATAAAAATATATAAATTTATAAATATAATTATACATACAATAAATATATGAAAATAACTCCTCACAAAATACACTTGATGAAATGAAAAAAGCATATAACTCCTTACAAAAATAGATTTGACAAAATGGAAAAAGAAAACTGTTTGAAAAATAGAATTTGTGAAATGGGGGAAAAAATCCATTGAACAAAACAATTCATTTAAAAATTCAATTGGCCAAATACAAAAGGAGATAAAAAAGGTAATTGAAGAAAATAATTCACTAAAACCTAGAACTGAACAAATGGAAATGAATGACTCAATGAGACAAGAATCAAACAAAACCAAAATCATTTAAAATTTCAATTTGTATGTTTTATAATGGATATATTAGTACAGTAGTATATAATTTGTGGAAAAAAACATGGTTATGCCTATTTTTTATAAACAGGTAATAAGGTGAATATTCAAACTTTTTTTAACAACTAGAACCTCAAAATAAAAATTCTGGAGGGTATTGTTCTACGTTCATTGTCTTTGTATGCCATAGGTACAAGGTACAGTTGTTTCAGCTAATGAAAAAGAGTGAGATTGGAAGTTCATCTTTGAATTTGAATCTTTGTCATCAAATCTTTGTCATCAAGAACTTCCTTTCTACATTGAGCATGTGACAAGTAGATAGATGAGTCAATAAGAGGTAAATGGAGCAGAAAAAAAAAACATAAATAATGAGTAGGGAGAGAGTAGATATCAGAAAAGTATCCATAGGAGGTAGTATCTGAGCTGACAATTAAAATAAATATTCTAAGAAGTAAAGAAGAGGAGGAAGTATATTACAAGGATATGGGGAAAATTATGTGAAAGCAGGAGATATTGAATTCAGGATATTTATTAGGCTAGCTTAATTAGAAACAAATGTGTATCTTTATTAGAAATTGGCTATTATCTTTAAACATATCTATTGCTCCTATCATCCCACCAGTTATAATAAAATCTTTTTAGGGTTTTTTAAAAATGAAAGAGCCAGAGGATGAAGGCTTTTAAATGCCAATATGTGAAATAGACAGATGGATGGAAATATAGGTAAATAGATAGAAAGAAAAAAACTTTTTTTCTAGAGGTAGTAGGGAACAACTGAATGTTTTTCAGAAACAAATTTACATGGTGATATTATGAATATTGAAATTGATTTATGGAAATATGTGTGAAGTAGAAGGACCTGCCTCACACATAATGAAGGATGAAAGTAAAAATTAAAGTGGGTAACAGAAATAGTAGATAAAAATATAGCTAGATCGCTAGGTCAAAAACAATAATTAAGGTCTTTTCCTATGAGAGAAAACTCTTCCTAAGAGAGAAAATATATTTCCCATATAAAGTTTCTTCTAATGATCTTTTAACAAAAATGGGTAGGGGAGGGGGGAAGAATTTATATAGCATTTATTATTTATTTGGGGCAGTTATTTAGTGAAGTTGATAAAGTTCCAGCCTGGAGTCAGGAACAACTAAATTCAAATTAGGTTCAGACACTTACTAGTTGTGTGATCCTGGGAAAATTCCTTAATCTTCTTTGCCTCAGTTTCCTCATCTATAAAATAAACTGGAAAAGGAAATGGCAAAGCACTCTAGAATCTTTGCAAAAAAAAAAAAGCAACAACAAAGGGGTCACTACAATTCAGACATGATTGAAACAGCTGAACAACAAATAGTATTTACTATGTGCCAATCACTCTACCAAGTGCTTTCTACAAATATCTCTATTGATTCTCACAATAACCCTACAAGGTAGTTATTGTTATGATTCCCATTTTATACTTGAGAAAACTGAAAGCAAATAAAGTAACTTGTTCAGAGTCACACAGCTAATGAATATCTAGGACCAAACTTGGACTTGCATCTTCCTGATTCCAGATCTAGCACTCAAAAAAAAAAATGTTCAGCAATTAGATGGTGCAGTGGATAGAGCCCTGATCCTGGAATCAGGAGAACCTGAACTCAAATCTTACCTGAGACACTTAACACTTACTAGTTGTGTGACCCTGGGCAAATTATTTGACTCCAGTTACCTGAAAAACAAAACATTTTTTTTAAAAAAAACAGATCTAGCACTCAGTCCATTGTACCACCAGCTATAATAGACAGCAAACAAATAGACTACAACAATTAAATTCCAGAAACTGTCCTAAGTACGGATAAAAATCCAAGTAAACAATATACTTTTTCTACTTTCAAAAAACTTACATTCTAACTAAGGAGATGAAATATATAGAGAAACAGTAAGAGAGGAGAAAGGTTACCTAGAAAAGGAAACAGGATGACAGATTAAGAAAGAAGAGGAGCTTCTTGAGTAATTTAAGAAATAAGGTAAAGTATGGTGGGAATTCTTTCTAAAATGGTTGTTTCAGAAAGAGGGCCCAATCAAGAGAATAGGACCTCAGGGCAGAAATTTCTCCTGGATGGTAAGACATGGAGAGATTTAGAACTTTTCCTGTAACTCAGTTTGTAAAGGGCTGAAACTCCAAAAGGGTATGCTTGAATCACCAAGCACTTAAGGCTAATTACCCATTTGACAATGACTCTATTAGCATATGTTTGGGAAAATGGCCCTTCTCACTGTTCTGTGCTGGTTCTATGTTTGGTATATAATTGTAATTGTAGGTAAGGATTAAGGGGTGGGGTGACAGAGGCCAGAGACTCATTTGGTGGCAGGAAGAGAAGGAGAAAGGTAGAGATTCTGGACTCCAGAATCAAGAAGAGATCTTTGGCAAAACTCCTGCAGTTTGGTCCATCTCCTTCATTCCTCCCCCTAAAGACCAAGGATTTTACTTATCCTGACTCTGGCTGATCCTGAGGCCTCGAGGGAGCTAGCCCAGACTTTACAATTTGGTGCCCAATGTGTGAACCAAGGATCCTAATTTCACTGAAGAAATCCCTGGTGACCCAGAAATAGGGTGAGTATTTTAATAGACAAACAGGGAACTTACTTTGTTAAGGGATAACCTAGTAACTCTCATTTTCTAGCTGAAATGGGGCAGATATTAGGAAAAGATTCTCCCCCAACCCCAACCCCAATCCCACCCTGAGGGAGATCTACAGGAAGCATACTCAGACTGATAAAGAGACAGGATTTGATTGTAACTTGGGAGTAGATTGATGGACTTGTGGATACATTAGAATACATGTCCCCTTGGTTCTTCAAGGAAGAAGAAATAGAGGCAGATAATTGGAAACTAGTAGGAGATCAACTATGTGAATATTACAATGATAATGGTCCTAATTCAATTTCCAAGGAAACATTCTATATATACAACATAATATAATTGGCCTTAAAGAATCCCACAAGTTATAGAAAAAAGAAAAGTTTTAAGAACAGCCAGATGAAGAAGTGTGAGGAAAAAGAGGAAGAGACTGGAGAGGGTAATGGAAATATTGCCAAAGGGCATGGGGAACTTAAAGAGGAGTCTTCTCTAGCTTAAAAGAGGTCAAACTACACTAAAGGGACCTAGTCTTATGAGACATATATAAATCTATGTGTCTTCTGAATCAGACATAAGAAATTATGTGTGCTTAAAGGAAGGGGGATGGAGGGACTCTGCCAAATCCTGAATGATTTCAACAACTCCTAATATCTAAAGGTTATTTTATACTTAAAAGTATAAAATACTCTTCCACTCTTCCACCTGTTTCATTGGGGTTAGAGAAGAGAGGATGATTGATATTGGGAATTTGACCTGAAACATATATACTTTCCATATCTCATTTCCTCTTAACTACAGAGACAGAATTCAAGTACCAAGGAACCATAGTCAGGAACAAACAAGATTTAGTAGTTACCATCCTAAAGGTATGGAAATCATGGAATGATACTACATACATACAAGTGTATATGGGTGCATATACATATGTATCTGTATATACATGTTATGTGTATATGCAAATGTATATGCCTGTTTAAAACTAAGTATAACTTATCCAGCAAAGCTAAGGAGAATCTTTAAAAAGGAAAATTAGGCTTTTAATGAAATAGAGGATTTTCAAGCATTATTGATGAAAACACCAAACTTGGAAAAATAAGCACAAGAATTTTTAAAAAACACATAAAAAGTATATAATATATATGCTTATTGAGTCTGTGATTAAGAAATGTAACTCTGGTAAAATGAAAAACATGTATTTAGTGATATGTTGTAATAGCAATTAAATTATATCTTTAGTACTGCTGCTCCTCTGAAGATATTTTATCTTTCACTTTTATTGACAACCTTCATGGAAGAGAAGACTCAAATACCTCACTGAATTCCACCCCACACCCTATCCTACCTTAAAAAACATGCTAAGTCAAAGTTCCTAAAAGACCCCCTTACTATTAAATCAAATAGACTCTTCATTTGAAACTGGAATACTAGGCACAGAGGCTGAAAGACTTGACTTCAAATTTTACTTCTGAAACTCCTTAGTCGTGTGATCATAAACATTTAATTGTCTGAGCCTTAGTCTCTCTATAAAATAAGAATAAAATAAAATAAATAAGAGCACATAAAGAAAAATAAAATGAGTAAAAATAATACTTCCCATAGTTGCTATAAGGTTTAAATATAGTAATGTATAAAAGATACTTGATAAAAACTTAAAGCTATATATGCTATTTGTGCCAAAAGTCTTAGTGCAATTTTAAACTACTAAAGAAATTCTATCCATTCTTCAAAGTCCTATTTTTATCCTGAACCCCAATATTCAAGTTATTTCTACTCATTAATCTATTGAATCACTAAATATTTACATTAGAAAGGCACTCAGGACATTGGATCCAACCCCTAAATGAAACATGATACGACTATAAAATTATAAAATCTCTCTCCCAAAGGATCAAGATGGCATATCTACTGGTGATGTCTTCATGAGCATCCTTTTGGAAGAGACAGCCACCATACACCATTCTATTGACTGGCCATTTGATCCTGATCCTCAGAAAATTCTACAAAGTATAATAAACATGAAAAATTCTATAACTGGAAACAACAAACAGAAATTCAACCTCATTGTTCTAGTTCTAAAATTCTTATATCTGCTTCTGTAAGAAACTTGAAGCATGGAGCTAAAAACTGAATTGCATTCATTTTGGGAAGTCTTGCTATAGTTACTGAAAACAATATCAAGTCTCTCCTGGGCTTAATATTATATTATTTTTTCCCTGCCATGATTACTATCACAAGATTTGAAGTTCATTGAATCTTGTCTTAAATGCCTTCAGGCCATTTCCCCCTGTCTAGCCACCCCAGAAGAGTTATTTTATACAGATGCTGCAGTGGATTTCGTGACACTGTTTGGTGGATCTTGCTATATACAAGAATACATTTGTCTGATTTTTCTCCCATTGTAGCAAAGCACCCGATTATCAAACAATTTTATTGAACCATGAAGTAGTACAGAATATTGTTTGTCTGCTAACTTCTGTGTAACACAAAATTTGAATGCAAGCAGTGAAATTGTTCTCAGTTTGAGCCTTTGAAAACCTCACATATCCATGACCCTTGTCAATGTTTTGGTTGATGGAGAATTATTACCCCAGATTTGTGTGAAGATGATTCAGAAGGATTAGCCTATTGAAATGCCGCTCACATCAGCAAAATGCTTAACATATATATGTGCAGAGCTGGAGCAATTTGGACAGATGACAATTGTAGTAAAGACTTTGCCTTGTTTGATTACAATATGTAGAAAGGAGAGATTACTAGAGGAGCAAGTTAAAGGAGCTAAAACACTTGCCTGATTGCCTGTTGAACTACAAAGAATTGCTAGTTTACCAGATCACCTATCTGCCATGTTTCCTGATTACTCCACATCCTAGTCAATGCAATCATTAATATCAAAAGACATGCTCATGAACTTCACTAAGCTGCCATCAAGCTTTATGCCTCTCTTGGGGTTAATGATGAGAACACCTGGAACAAGGTGGATTTTGGAGAAAGGGATGTCCCCTCAATCTTGATAACTAGCAGGAAGAGAGAGACATCATCTTCAAAGACAAGGCAAAGGGCTCTAACAGTGACTGTTTGATTATAATAAAAATGAGGGACTAAAGCCATGATTGAAAAATGAGTGGAATCCATATATGAGAGATTTTTTTGTTTGTTTGTTTTTTAGAAATGTAGTATGGCATGACTATGCAAGAAAGACAAATAATTGGTGTATTTTATGTGACATCAATATGGATTCTTATATTGCACATTTTTTTTGCTTGTGTTCTGGTGAAATTTATTCTAGTACCATGAAGTTTCAGATACTTTGAAAAATATAACACTAGGATTATAAATGTTATTCATGGGAATACCTTATTTCTAATACCATTGAAAAGTTCAACTCTCCCATTGTATATTATCTTTAATATGTGATCTACTTATGTTTTAATTTCTTTGGCTACTGCACAAATTTGAAATGATGATTTTGTGAGTGGTCATCTGAATTTTTAAGTTCTTCTCCAATGTTCAATAGTCTGTTTGGCATCTTCAAGCTAACCCCACCTGAATTTCACTTTCTTTCTTGGTTCTTGAGCAAGGAGAAGAGTGTAATGTTGAGCTGTGGTTTGGGCTACGGGCAAAGACATGAGAGATGTCCACTCACATAGAGAATCTGGTGTATCTTCTGTGCTGGAGCTATTTGGTCAGAAAGGCTAAAAACCAAATCTTCTCTCATTATCATCCTTAGAAAGGATTCAGAACTAGATGATTTTTAATAGAATGTAGTAGTTTGTTGCCTATATTCATCTAGAGTACTTTGACTCACTACTTAAAAGTATAATTTTAAAATATACAAAAGTCACATGATTTACATATTTTAATAAAGCTTTTTATTTTCAAAACACATGTATAAATAGTTTTCAACATTCACCCTTGCAAAACGAATGTGTTGCAATTTTTTTTTCTCCCTTCCTCCACTCTCTTCCCTAGAAGGTAAGTAATCTATATTATCTATATTAATTACACATATTAAACATGAGCAATAATTTTGATATTTATGATGACAAACAACCTCACCACAATATGGTCAAAGTAAAAAAATGTGATGAGATCATAGATGGGCCAAAATAATAAAAATAATTTTTAAAATAATAATTAGCATGCTTTGCTTTTTTATGCACCTTGATTTGGTAACATTGATAAAATGTTTCTAACTAGAAAGGCGCTTAAAAGTCAATCTGAAAAAAATTAATTTTGCTCTCCAAAAACCAAAAGACAAAAATATCTCTTCAATCTTAATATCTGACAATATCTGATGCTATCTATTGATATTTATTCCAAAATAGAGGCTGAATGTAGATTAAAATTTGTCAATATGTCTATTACTTGCAATTTCATCATTATTGGCTAACTTTCTTTTAAATCTCTCAAATTTCTAAATTTTAATGTGAGAATATTGAAGAAATTTAAGATTGCATTAAATTTATGAGATATATTAAGCTCGTATGCTTCTTGGAAACTGGAGAATTATTTTACCCATTCATAAAGCTTCAAAAGAGTTTTTCAAGAAAATGCTATATAGATGAGGTTGTTGTAGCCATTCCTAGTTGGAAATACAAGGTTCAAGACACGTGGTGCTCTCTTGGCAAAAGGTATCTTTAGTTACCAGAAGAGATTATAGATCCCAGTAGTGGGAAATATGAAATTGATATGGGAAAACCTATAGTTAACAAGGAAAGGGGTTAATTAAAAAGGGAAAAGACAAGTATCCTAGTGGAATTCCAATTAATCAGGAGAAAGGGAATACATTATGAAGTAGGAAGCAAGCTAAATTCAAAGGGGAATTTAGCACATTAACCCTAAAAGGGATTAGTAAAGGAAGGAGATTACACTATTGATTGGCAGGCTAACCCCAAAAGGGATTTAGCACCCTAAAAGAGTTAGTTATAACAAGAAAAAAGCCACCATGAGGCATGAGGAAGAGCGTGAGAAGAAAGGGATTTGACATCATAACTTGGCTTTCTGGTTGGATTCAATAAAGTGGAATTTTCAAAGACTTGGTAGGAGTGGCTGTAAGGGTGAGCTGATCCCATCAGTGCCCTTCCCTGCTTGCCCCAGGGAGCATTCAAAGCTTCAGGCTTTCTCCTAAAGCCCATCTAGCTACCCAGGATTTCTACTCTTAAGGAGAAAAAGGGAAATAGACATATGGGTGAGTAGAAAAATAGGGTGTCCTTTTTTGTACATTGGTACAATTTTTTATTTTCTTAGCAAAGCACTATTTGGAAATTAAGTCAGTTAAAAATAATCTCTCTCCCTTGTATCTCCTATTTGTCCCAGTTCTGTCCTTCAGGGCCAAACAGAATCAGATAAAACCTTCCTTCCCATGACTGTTTTATGTTCTCATTGATCACCTCCTTGATGTCACAGACCTCTTCCAAAACAAAGGACAAACAACTTCTGTGAATAGAACTGCCTCACTGGGAACCCAACTAGATCAGGTCAGTTGAGCAACATGTAGTCAAAGCAAAAGAGTGTAATGAGGCCATAGATGGGCCATCTGGGGAAAATAATAATAATAACATTAGACTCAACTAGCATTCTTTTCCCCCACTTCCTTCAGAAAACTTAAGGGATCATACCCTTTACCTGCCAGTGCTCTATTAAAGGAATGATTTTTTTTTTTTACCTGACCCTTTCTTTTCTTTTCTGCCTGGATTTCTTTCTTAAGGACATGCCTTAAAGGCAAAATCACTCTAACTCTGTTTGATTGACCACCATTAGGTACCAGCCAAGCTGCATTTGGGCACTGATTGATTCAGAATGAAAGTAAATAGAGCTATTTTGGTGAGAAACCTTGGAGTGGGGTCTTTCCCTTCCAGATTTACTTTTTTTGACTAGGTAGAAGGTTCTGTTCTTTCCCTCAATTCTTACCCAGGCTTAATCATTGAATGGGCCTCACAAACTGAGACCCTAAAAGAACCAAAATATCCCACTGCATCCAGGGCCTACTCCAGTCATCCTGATCTATGTCATGACACTGCACCCAGACAGTTCTGGTGGAGACAATGAAGCTGGTGACTTTACCCAGCCCACCCTCACTCAAATTCAGTTCATTTGCATGTCATAGCATCCTCTCTCTGATGTCCTGATTCTCTTTGAGAAGGAAGGATAGACAGCAACAAACAATAATCATGTTCTCATAATGTGGTATTTCCCATCTCTATACCTTTGCACAGGCTCTCCCCAATAGCTAAATACACTCCTTCCTGACACCTACCTCTTAGAATCCCTTTTGTTTTTGTTGTTGTTCAGTTGTTTACCTCAATTGTGTTTTTCTTGGCAAAGATACTGTAGTGGTTTGCCATTTCCTTCTCTAACTCATTTGACAAATGAAGAAACTGAGGCAAACAGGATAATGGGAGTTGCCTAGGATCACCTAGCTAATAAATGTCCATTGTCAGATTTGAACTTATTTCTTTATGATTCCAGGCTCAGGGCTCTATCTACTGTACCACTTAGTTTCCCTAATTCCATTCAAATCTCAAATGCTACCTCCTGCTTGAGATTTAATTATATTCCCTTTCCCTATGCACATTTCTTTATAAATATTTTATATTTACTGATCTGTGTTCACATTGTTTCCTTTACAACCTCCCAATTCAACGAATTGGCAAGCAGGTGGTGTTTAGTCTGTATGACCCTCAGCAAATCATTGAATCTCTTTCATAGTATCCCCATTTATAAAGAGATAATAATCAGAGCATCTACTTCACAGAATTGTTGTGAGACCAAGTACCTTGCTTTTATAAATGCCAGCTGCTCTGTTAACTAAAAAGAGACTATTTCCTGTTTGTCTCTGTATTCCCAGCACCTAGTACTTGCCACATAGTAGGTGCTTAATAAATGCTTGTTGAATGAAAGAAAAAAACGAACACCTGACGTTCATAATGTATTTTAACATTTATAAAGCATTTTACATTTGTTAAATAGGGATGATCATATCTGTCTTAAGTCCCTTATAAAGACAATGTAAGAAGCAAATGCGATACATTTATGCAAAACACGTGGAAACAGAATGCATGTTATGAATTTAAAGCTCTTGCTCTGATCATTCCTTTCTCATTTGTCCCCTAACATATATGAAGGAAAGTCTTTTTTAAATGATTTCCTTAACACTTCTCAGTTAGTACCAGTAGGTGGCAAACGTTTCCAAACTATAGTAAAACCCTCCCAAGATGCTTCTGAGCTTATGGTTTGTATTTCATCACTATGCTTTCAGATAGCATTTCTAAAACTCTGACATTTGGGCTTTCCTGAAATAAGAATTTTAAAAATTGACCACTCCCACCCTCCACACCCAAAATCTTAGGACAACTGGAAACATTCATTTTCAAAATATAAGTTAAAATTCTAGTGTCTTCAAACATCACATTATCCACATTAAGCTGAAAACCAGATCTGGAAAGTGGAGCAACCTATCACAGCCCACATCCCCGTCTCCATGACAACATTCTAAACTGCCTATACAATTAAAGGAACAGTGGTATTTAGGAAGAGGTGGTAGGAATGGGGAGGGTAGACTAAAGAAAAATGCTGGCTCGGGTCCATTTTTAGATGTGAAAAGAAAAGTTAAAAACAGTTCTAATTAATGAGTTTGTGGGATGGAAAATAGATTTTAAAAAATATTTCACAACATTTTCTTTTCCTCCATTAGCAAACAAAAAAATTTTTTTTTGTTTTTTTACAGATTGGTATTCCTACATTTTCCCTATACTATGCCTTTTTTTTTTTTTTAAACAACAGCTACTTCAAGTCTGGCATGCTCATCAACCCTCACTTCTTCACCTTTAAAAAGATATTTTTAGAGAAAAAATCTATTTTTATTCCTAGTAATGAGGCACTTACCACCTGTCTATACTCAGATGGTATATGGGCAATTGTGGGAGTCCCTCTATAACCCAGAATATTCTTGGCTTGCAGAACTCTGTTTTCTATAATAAAACTATACATTTGCAGGATGTTTTATAGTTTGCAAAATGCTTTAATGTGTATTACCTCATTTGATCCTCAGAACAACCTTCTGAGGTAACTGAGAAGGAAAAATCAACCCCACTTTCAGACAAAGAAACTGAGACTTAGAAAAGACATGTACCTTCCAGTATATTTATATATTTATGTGATAGAGCAAGGATTGTAGCCCAGTACTTCAGCTGAATAGTTCAAAGATTGTTTCAACCTGTGCTGCCTTTCATTTTCAGGGAATGCTTGTGAGTTCTAGCACATTAACTGCCCCAATTTCTCAGAAGTGTCCCTTTTGGCTAGAGAATTTGCATAAGGTTCTGAGGAACATCACTTATCTTAAGCTTATGGTTGAAAAAAATGGAATCTATAGGGAAAAAAAATTATAGGGATCTGAACTGTTTTTCAATGAAGAAGAGAAAAGTAAAGGAAGAGTTGATAAAAAAAAATCTTCAAAAAGATATGAAAATAGGATGATGACCAGATTTTTTTTATTTTTTTCATTGAGGAAAAAATAGAAGTTGGATTCTGGGGGGAAAATAGAAGTTTTTAAAAAGGTGGATAAAGCAACTATTCCTGAACATAAGGAATTCCCAACATTGGAAGATTAATAATATAGCTGGTATGCATTTTTTTCCGGGGTAGTTGAAAAATAGCTTATATATATATAGAAAAGTTTAAATGTAAGGAAGGAAAAGCATAAACTTCTTCATCTCTTAAAGTTTATTCTAGCCCCTGCATCCTTTCACTATATGTTATGGAATAAATCAGTTACCATTTGATTCATCTTGGCCATTCTAGCAATTTCGGAGTCTTTGATTTTGTTTGTGGCTGTGCAATGAAAGTCAATCAGAATGAAATAGGATTGGCTTTAGGGGAAAGTTAGTACTTTAGATGATCTTTAAAAGAAACCTTGAATGGAGCATAGGATTCCAAGATTTAGGGATGAGGAAAGAGCATTTCAGTACAACTGACTGGCTGCAGAGACATGCTCAGTGCCTTGTAAAACCTTAAATCAAGGAGATATTTCTGAGAGAGGGGCAATCTCTTATTTTAAAGAAGTCAATAAATTATTTTCTCGATCAAAATCAATTGTGAACTTCAATTTATCAAAGTTTTTATAATGCTTCAGGTTCCTTGTCTATCCATTAGAATTATAGGTGTATGACAAGGATTTATTATCTTTTCCTTCAGTCTCAAAGAGAACTTTATTGCTTGTTTTGACAGCTTCTCACCTTTGGACTACTCACTCCTCCTACTTTCTCCCAAGTCAAGTACCTAAAACTTCCCTCCCTCTCCAGAATTTTGAAAGTTCCCAGTGATTTTGTTATGGCCAAATTAAAAACTAATGTCAAGTACAATGGATACAAAAAAACAAGTTTTTACAAAGTATTTATTTACTGTGCCATATCTACCCTAAAGACTGGAGAGGCAAAGAAAAATATAAAACAGTCCCTGCATTCAAATGGGGATTACATCATGCAAATATACAACATGATACAAGGTAGTTTAGGGAAGGAGAAAACTACCAGCTTTGAGAAGAGGGAAGGAGATGGAGTGCTGTGATTGGACTGAACCACAGAGCTCATTAGCCTGCTAATGTAGAAAGGGGACCAAATCAGTCTTTGCCCTATGGACTTTTTCTACTAGGAAATATAACATATAGTATGTTGTAAGTAAATATAATATAAATTTAAAATAAATACAAAGAAATTCTAGGGAGGGAGGAGAGAGTATTGAAAATTGGGATGGTGAAGATGGGTAAAAAGTGATACTTGAGGGGACCCTTGAAAGAATCTAGAGGGACAGCTAGGTGACACAGTGGATAGAGCACCAGCCTGAAGTCAGAAAGACCTGAGTTCAAATGTGGTCTCAGACTTTTAACAGTTCCAGTGTGTGACCCTGGGCAAATCACTTAACCCCAATTGCCAAAACAAAAAACAAACAAATAAATAAATATAAGAATCTAGAGACTCTAAGAAATGACAGTAAGAAAAGTGTATTCTATGAATGCCAGATATGAAGTAATTGTTATTAAGAAGTGAATGTGAAGACATAGGGTATTTCAGATATTGTGGACAATTTATACAAAAACATGCAAGTAGGAAATAGAATTCCATGTTTAGAATCAGTAAGAACATTTTACTTAAAGAGTACATGAGGTAGAAAAACTATGATGGCACTCATGGTATCTTGATTCTCTTTCTTCTGTTTTCTTGAAGGACTTTCATTTCTTTACCTGCCCTCAAATTATGGGTGTCACTCAGGGCTCAATTTTTGTCAATCTTCTCTTTCCTTATAGCTCTTGTTTGTTCATGGCTTCAGCTACCATCCCTGTTCTTCAGGCTTCCAAGTCACCTCTATGGTCCTTTCCTCCCACTCAATCTCCAGTCTAATCTCCAATCAACACGAATGTCTCGCCATTAGCTCAAATTCCTCATGTTCAAATCAAAACCTACTTTCATTACTGTTGAATCAATTACTCCTCCAAATTCCTCTTCTTTGGAAATGGAGCTACCATTTCCCAAGAGGTCATCTTTGTCTTATTCATCTCCTCTGCTTCCTCTATTATGTTAAGTCCTAAATATATTTCCTTTCACTTTTCTCTTGTAGTCTTCTTCATTCTCACTGTCGTCTCCTTAGTTTGAACCCAAATTATCTCAGCTTCGGTTACTGCATTAGACTCTTGGTTTACTTCTGCTATCTACCTATACACATATCGATACCAACCTAATCTTACACCTTACTTTCATGATCCCCTTCAGCACAAAATCTGCATTGCTTCCTTATTTCCTACTCTAAGTGTAAACTCTGAATGGATACCAAAAGTTTCTATAATTTGATTTTACCTTTCTATTCAACCTTGTTTCTTATTATCGCTCAGTTGTTCACTTTCTAATGTAGTTAGATTGATCTTCTTGGAGTTATCAGCATGTATTGTTAGGAACTTGCCAGTTCAGCTATCCTTGGGAAATTCAGGAGTTGTCAACTGATATTATTATCTTCTTGATGTTTGAACAGGGGAAATTGATTATTTAGCCTCTTGTAATTAGGCTTCAGATTAGAAAGTGTCAGAGAGTAGATTCAGTGAAAGTCATGTGGTTGGATTAAGGAGGTAGCTTTCTATCTACTAATGAGACTAGTCCCTCCCGACTCAAAACTATTTTGTCCCTTAAAAATGGATTTCCAGTAACTGGTCCTACTTGGAATGGAGAAAGTATGGTCCTGCATTTGTTATAATACTTTCAATTCTTAAGAGGGCAGAACTGAGCAGGTCTGGATCCTACCATGTGATCTAATAGTATTGGTAAGCAAGTTTTAAGACTTAGGCCTTCTGAGTATCATCTGATAGCTCCCTTTCTGGTAAATCTCAAAAAAAAAAAAACCAAAAAAAAAAAAAACACTTTCCTTCTTCCTGCTGAATAGGGGAATAGGGGAACAAAAGCTTCTTTCTTCTTATTATGACAGGAAGAAATTCAATTTGCAATCAATAAGGTTATCTGTGTTTCTTTCTCTAATAGAAGTTTGAAAGGCCACATGACCTTCTATCAAGGTAGAGTCACCTGGACCCAAGAAAGATAATCTAGCTCAAGCTTTCTTTCAAGCTTTCTTTCAGAAATAATTGTGTGTCCATTATCTTCAGGATTATTTTCTATTATTTTACTTTCATTATCCAGGAGGTCATTTTTAACTAAGTGAGGAATTTTCCTCTGGAAGGATTATTAGATTCAATTAAGTCTCTATGTTTCTACACATAAAATACATATTCACATGGCCATTCTTGTGTGATAATTAGGTTTTGTTATGGCAAGAATTTTATTTTCAATTTTGAAAAAGATTCCTAGGTACAAAGAGGACAGACTGAAGTTTCTTTGATCTTGTTCACAGTTTCTGGCAGACAGATATAACCATAGAATCTGTTGATACCATTTTCTGTCCTATTCCTCAGGCCCCTAGGCAGATTTTTGGTGGAAGAATGTGGGCAGTGTTTCCTTGAAGCCATATGTTCTAGTGTTCATAATAGATCATTGGTAGAAGAATGTTAGCCCTTCTTTTTCTAAGGACTTCTAATAGATAATTGATAGAGAAAATCCTATCACTTTATTTTAAGTTTCAATTAAAAATGTGCAGGAGTTTACTGATTATCCATCTTCCAATCTCTATAATTATACTATGCTCATATGCCTTGCCTTATTTTCCATTCCTATGATCTTTCTCTAGCATGGAATGCCCTTATTTCTCCTGTCTGTCTACCTAAGTTCTATCCATATTTTTAGTTGATACTCAATATCAACTTCTACATGAGCCCCCTGACTAAGTCAAAACTCATTTCCTTCCTTTTCCTCTAGACTTTTTTTTTCATGTAAAATCTATCAATTTGATATTTAAGCAAATCCTATTTTTTATGAGTAGTAATGCTGTCTTCCCAACCAAATTGTAATTTCCTTGAAAACAAGGATTTTAACTATGCATTTTTCATGATCCAGTTTCTATAATGGTTAATTATGGACATGACTTCTCCCTTTGAACAGACTCAGATTGAAACCCATGTTTTTTTTTTTAAATAATTAATTGCTTTATGCTCTAAAATGTCATCAACCAAACAACCCTAATGACAGCCCCTGTCTTTTAAGTCTGTTGATATTTAGCTAGGATGGTCATAGTCATAGTGCACTATTATCCCTGTATTTTTTGCTTCACTGGTTTAGTCTTTAGATCAGCCTCATACCATTAGTAGGCATAAGAGCATGGAAGTGTGTGAGTGGGAAGAAGGGGAACAGAGTGGAATGTTAAAGAATGATTACAAAACTAGAAAATATCTAAGGTGCGGATTCAATTGTGGATTCAAAAAGATGTGGTGTCATTCTTATGTGTTTGTGGCTATTAAATTGTAAATACCCTTCTTGGTCAATAGATCAATTAATATAATATGTTTTGAATACTTAATATGATGTACCTATTTAGAAGGCATTGTGCTCCATATTAAAGAGGATATGCAGATATATAAGAAATAAGCACCTAATAATTTAGTTGAAGAGTTAGGAACATGCATTTGGCCACAGATAGCTAGAATATGGGGATATTGATGAAAAATTGAAGTTGTTATCACTCTAAAACCTATTTATGTTTTTTTCCAGTAAGTATTCATCCTCTATATGCTCATATCAATGCTGCTTTCCTTGAATGAACTGGAAATAACATCATCACATTGGGGAAAGCCTCAGAGGATAAAAACATCCAATTTTTGAGCAGAATTTACCTTCCTTCCCTGACCCAAATTTGCACAAACATATGGTACATAATCAGTGAGAAGCTAAAGGAGCTATCTCAAGAATCAACTCTGTTTTCTATCGTAGGGCCATTTCTAAAGTGTTCTGTAAAAGTGAACATTAAACAATTTCTATTCTTATTTCTCAGGCCTTTAAAAATATAATGCTAACTCACAAACTACCTCTATTGCCTCCTTCTACCTATTGACCTTAGGCATCAAAACATGGCTCAGGGTAAGAGGTAGACCAGTTTCCGTAAAATCCAGTCATGTCAAACTTCAATCAAGTTTAGAGTGTGATGTAGGGGATCTGTGGATTTAATACAGTAACTGGCACATAGTAGACACTTTTCAAATGTTTTCAATATTAATTGAACTAATTACAAGAGTAAAGGAAGGGGATTCCCCATAAATGGATGTGCATACAAATACACATACACACACATCTCAGGTCATTTTATCATAAAATGTAGTCACAAATGTGGACATTTTAATGTGTTATATCCCTTGATACCTTTATGAGTTCAGAAAATCTTTTTCAATGAATCAGAAGCTAAAAATGCTACTGACTGAGCCAAACCTCTAAGTGAATCTAAACAATGATGCCCCAGACAAATTTCTGAAATACTAGAATGAAGAGGAAGTTACTGTAGAAAAGGCTGATTTAGGTAGGGAGAAAAGTTGGGAGAGAAGAAAGGGGAGAATTGTACTAGCCCAAAAGAAATATGGGATGTGCAAATTTAGAGCCATCTCCACTCCAAAAGTTCATAACCATTATTTTTATTTGACCTATAATAAGTAGAGCACTCTGAGCTTAGCTTGGTCTGATCCACCACAGTCTGACATGCAGCACCTTGACTCCAACGTGGTGATATTATTTTGGTCCTCTTTAGAATGAAGGACAACAACCAGTGCATAGGAGACACTGAATTTAGATGGTAACAAACACCACAAAATTATTATATGTGGCCATAGTCATGACTACAACTAAGCTGGGGACTTGGAATTGATCACATCCACTATCATTGACACAACAATGCAAAAACATCAACTTATTAAGAATTTATCCTGGGCAGAATACTGTGATAGGACTTAAAGGGGATATAAAATATTGGTATTGTTTGCCCTGAAAGATCTTACAATCTAATATAAGAATAAAATATTAACATATATTCCTTGCTTCCTAGTGTTACTGTGAAATATAACACTAAAGTAAAGTGAACTTCGAAGCTAAAGGTTGTAATCAAGTGAAGATCAGGGAAGAATTTTTTTTTTAATTCTTGAATCAAATAAATGGAAAATTATATTTAAAATATTCTCTCATCTGTGTGAGGGTAAGCCACTTTTTTTCTAGAGGAGGAGCAAAAAGACTAAACGGTTTAGAAGATTAAATCATGGCACAATCTTTTCCCTGAATCACTGGCACATGGGTGGCTAAAATTAGGATAATAAATTGTTCACACTTGTGGATTGAATCAGTGTAACAAACCATCTATATGAAAATTCCCTACACCATTACAAATACACAACTTGTCTGTAACTTATAAACTTAGAAAGCTTATTAAGACAATAGGAAGTTAAATTACTCACACAGAAAAAATGAGTCAGAGGAAATACCAGAATCCCAAGGCTTCCTGATTCCAAGGTCAATAGACTTTTTGCTATATCACACTGCATCTAAGTCTAACAAATAGGTTCAGAAATTCTGAGTAACTGCCATAATGTTCACCAACCCACAAACCTGGATTTGCTCCCATTCACATTTGCCATCTGCTTTTTCTTCCTACTCCCTTTTCTAGACAAACCCAGTTTCCACACTGAACTCCATATCACTGGGCTAAAATATTATAAAACTTCATTGGGAACAAAATTTTTCAGGGTCCTTTTCTACCTAATCTTTATTTATGGAACCTCCATATACAGCTTGCCTCTACCTCCAACACATACATAGACACAGCACAACTATTCAAAGAAACAAAGAAATGTGACAAAGGAGAAGTCCAAGAATCATAATTTCTAGGTAATCAACAACCAATTTATCAATCATTGCTAGTAAATTATTAATAGATTGATGGTCATTGCCTCTCTCTTCTAAACCAAAGATGAACCTTGGGGGTTAAATATCCTTGGAAGAGTGGGTATTCCTGAATAGGTAGAAATCAGCTCTGGTTGGTTAAGAGTCAATGAGAAGATGAATATTAGAATAAGAGGTAGATCTATTCTAATGAGGGGTTGGGCATCCACCTCTGATTATGTCACTTATGAACAAAGAGA
Organism: Antechinus flavipes; assembly: GCF_016432865.1. Classification (NCBI taxonomy): domain Eukaryota; kingdom Metazoa; phylum Chordata; class Mammalia; order Dasyuromorphia; family Dasyuridae; genus Antechinus; species Antechinus flavipes. The sequence continues at coordinate 67,247,577 of NC_067401.1, read as the reverse complement.
TTCATCTCTATCCAGACCACCCTAACCTTGGGAAATCTAGACAAAAGGATCCCCTCAAGCTTTATTGAGTAGAATTCTACTCAGCTAAGACAGTCTTAACTTATTTATCAGAACTAAGTTTTCCCAATTGAATGGGGTCCCACCTAAAATTGAGGAGACTGTTAATTCAGTCTTATCAGCTTTGACCAACAGAAGCTGATTTCTAAATGAGAAAATAAAAAGGGAAAAAATCTGGAATAATTGGTTATTTAGTAATTATTTCTCTCGTGTGAAAGAGGAATTAAAACTCATGAACAAATTATACACACACACACACACACACACACATATATATTATATATATATATATATATATATATGGATTAAATAATTAACTCAGAAAAAAGATTAAATACATGAGCATGAAATGAATGGTTACTAGGTGATACCTAGATACATCCTGTTGTCCAAGTTTGTAATTTCCCATAATTTCATCTATTCCCATATCAATCAACACATTTCTTTTTCTCTTATCAAAAAATCAAGACCAATGAGTGTTTAGTTAGGCTGAACAAATGTATATATTTGAAGTGATATGTTATACTTTGGTGCAAATTTCAGCAATTAAATGTATCTTGGTGTTTAAACATTTTAGAATTTCTAAATGTAACTTTGATCAGATTCAGCTTTGGGGATAGCCAGAGAAGTAAAAACTTGTAAAAATCTGTAAAAGCTGCCCCATTAACTTGACAAAGAAATTTCTTTTTTAGTTTGAAATTCCTACCTGTAGTCATTCATTTTGAAAAAAAAAAACCAACCAAAATGAAGGCATTCTCCTCTCACACACAAACCTGCAAAAATCATATTTAAATGCCTTTATGTTGCTATGTTGCTCAAGAAAGATAGAAGAACCTTTAAGCTTTTGTCATGAATGAGTTTATTATATTATTATATTGGCATTTTGTTATCTTATAAAACTTAAACTAAGAGTTTTGGCTATAGAGCACAATAGATTGAACACTGCTATGATGAAAGCAGAAACTACACCATGAAAGTAGACTTGATAACAATGAAAGATTTACTTTCCAAAGTTATGAATCAGAGGCATACCAGACCCTTTAAGTCTTATCAAAAGTGCTCTATTAATTTCTGGTGATTCATATGGGGAGGAATTATACTACTAAAAGGAACCTAAAAATATTGACAGAGATTATGAAGTCTTGAGAAAGACATTGAAAGCCTCAAGGCCACAAGTTGAATTTTTCTCACTCCTGACCATCAAAAGCAAAGGATATAAAAGAGAAAACCCAATTTTTGAAGTTAACAATTGTCTAAGAATATTGTAGCTGATAATGGCATTTGTATCCTAAACTATGATTTAAAATATGTAACCACAATGACAGGTTCCTATCCAGAATGGAGTACAACTAGCAAAGAATAGTAAGGATGAATTTTTCTAGTGTCTTACACTAGACACTTTTAATCAAAAGGGCTTTGAACCACAAAAGGATGAGCAAAGGGGAAAAGTTCTTACTCCCTAAGGTAAATAACATAGCAAGTAGCCACAATGAAGAAAGAATAGCCATTGAGATATCCAGAAATTCACAGAAGGCAAAAATCCAATAAAAGATTCAATGTGAAAATGTAAGTCTTCAAATACACAAATATAAGGTACAAACATATGCATTGAGTTGAAGCAGCAAACAAGATAAAGCAAGTTCTGATTTGAGGATTCATTTGACATTGATGTCAGGAAAAGCTTCCTAACAATTAGAGTTGCTTACTCAAAGTTGAATGATGTTGAGTTTCTCTTTATGAAAAATACTTAACAATCACTTATATGTTAACAGTGGGAAAGTATACATTATATGAACATTGAGGGGTAATATAATGCTGTGATTCCTAGCATGACCCCCTTGAATCATGTAAGGTGATACTAGAGCTTTAAAAAAATTAATAAGAAATTTAACGAGGAAGGCCAAGGAATACGACTGAGGCTTTCTCCCAATATGCAATATTTCACTACATCTTTACTATCTTCTAATTTTCTAGCCTCCCTTTTTTTTTGTCTCTGTCACTGTACCATGTCCCACCTAGTTTACAAAATAGAAAAACACTCTGGGAGGATTACATAGAGGAATAACCTAACTAATTATTCCTCAACTCTGTGTATATCTAGTCATCTTGACTGAGAAATTTTAGAGTAATTTTTAAAATGCTAAACATAAATAATCAGTGAAGTGAGACATCACATTATAGAGAGCTTAGCTACATTGTGTATTTTGTTGTGAGACATCTATTTTTCACTTGCCATATCACAAAGGAGACTTTTTCATTAGATAAAAGGGCTTCCAAGTCCTATAATTCTGCAAACACTGTCCTCCTTGTTTCTATACATCCACTTCATTCCTTTTAATTTCTGCTTTCCACCTTTAATAACAAAAAAGAAGAAGTGATTGTCAAATTAATAATGTGGTAGAATGGTGGACAAGGAAGAGAAGAGAGGATGAGGGAAAGAAGGGGAAGTATAAAGTAGAAAAGTGAGAAAGAAGGATAATATAAAATGTTCATTTGAAAGAACAAACATGAAGTATATTGAATTAAAACTGGTTATTTAGGCATCTAGTAAACTTAAAGATATAAGATAATAGCATTTTAGAAATTTTTATTGAAATAGTTCCATTTTCAAAAAAGTGTCAAAAATTAAATTAAATTAACTATATAAAGAATCTGTGAGGGAAGACCCTATCTGTATATAGGGAAAGAACTGGTAAATGGAAGTATATATCTTCTTTTTTTACATAGGCAATTGGGGCTAAGTGACTTGCCCAGGGTCACACAGCTAGGAAGTGTTTAGAGTCTGAAGCCAAATTTGAACTCAGGTCTACCTAACTTCAGGGCTGGTGCTCTATCCACTGCACCTCCTAGCTGCCCTTTGGAAGTATGTATGTGTGTGTATGTGTGTGTGTGTGTGTGTGTGTGTGTGTGTATACACACACATATATACATACACACAGAATAATTTTACATATATCTATATCAATGTTTATATTTAGTTGTAGCCATCTTTAAGGTAGAGGAGAAAGGGGAAATTTTTAAAAATGAAAGTGTCATAACTTGATTATAGATTTAAAAGTAATAATAAATTATTTGTAATAGATTTCCAGTTTCATGGGCAATCATTTTTTAAAAATTATACTATGTTATGAAAATGCTCATTTTACTCCATAAATTAAAGATTATATATATAAAGATGGTAAGAAGGAAAGAAGGGAGATTGAGAACAAGAACAATCAAAGATGGGTGGGGAAAAGGTGAAGATACAAGGAGGTTAGGGGGAAGGAGGGAATGAGAAGAAGCACCAAAGCAAAACAGTCATAGAAGGTGGAAAAATAACGGACATATCACTATATTGGACTCTGATTTTGTAGTTTCTGTAAAAATTCAACAAATTTTGCTCAGGAGGGAGACCTCATAAATAACTTCCCTGAGTCAGCAAAAATTCTTGAGGGGGGGAAAGACATTATGCAGGTTTTGTAATAAATTTGCTGTAACATTTCTTGTCCAACTGCTTTTCTGACAAGATTTGGATCAGAGCCACAGGCATACAACATTTCTGTCTTGTTTGTTTTCTTTTTTCAAGGCTTAGTACTATATTTCACAGTATTACTGAGAAATAAAGGCAATATTTATTAAGATACAATTGAGTGATTTTCAGGCAGTCTGTGCATTATTCCATAGATACTGTCTAAATTGTTTGTCTCTCTTCAGAGTTGAGATAAATATTAGTTCTAGCAGGCCTCTTAGGAAACCATAGAGATCCAACTTGTAACTAATCACTGAGGGACTATATTCGACATTTGAAGGGCTGCAATGTGAACAGGTTTGGGCTTGTTCCTTTTGTCCCAGAAGGGCAGAACCAGAGGCAATGGAGAGAAATTAGAATTTAAGCTTGATATTGAGGGAGGGAACACTTTCACAATAATCCCAGATATCCAAAAGAAGAATGGGATAACCAAGACAGGTAATGGGTTTCTCCTCCTCAAAGATCTCCAAGCAGAAGTTGGATGAGCACTAGTCAGGATTGTTAAAAATGGAGATTTCCTTCATTTATGAGTTAGATTATATATGGCTGCTGAGTAACCTAAATTCTTAATTCTCCTAAATTCCATGATTATATGACTTGATAACATTTCAAGTTCCTTCAAACTCTAAATCTATGGTTCTATGATCTTTTCAAATAGATGCCTAGTCAGATAAGACACTAAGTTAATGTGTCTTTTTAAAGTTTAAGTTAAAAAGAGTTTAAGTAAGAGAATGTTGTGACTGATCCCGCTTGTAATCTTCCAGGGAAGAATAAGCTCTTTCAGGCCCTCTAAAAGGAGAAAGGTTAAGAGATATGGCCTAGTACTAGTACATACACACAGATGTATGTGTGTATATATATATTTCAATCTTTCCCTCCTATATACATTTTATATTATTTTGTATACTTTCCTAAAAAATTTACCTAATTTTCATGTTTAATTCTATGAGTAGAATGTAAGCTCCCTGAAGACTAAGATTACTTCATTTTTTTAATCTTTTTTTTTTTGTTAATTTTTGTAGCAGCAGTACTTACCACAATGCCTGAAATATAATTGAATTAACTTGCATGGACAGATTTTTTTTAAATTATATTTTATTCCTTTCAGTAAAAAAAAAATTACCATATTATGCTCCTCGCCCCAGTTTTCTCCAGCTAAGATAAAAGGAAATCATTGATTCTTTCACCCGTTTGTCACGAGAAAGGTAACATGTTCCATCATTAGTCCTATGAACCCTGTTATCATTATGGGATCACAGAGGCAGAATAAGTAGATAATGTCTGGGAATGGTCTTGTTATGTGTTTATAGTCTTAAGAAAAGATTAGAAATTAAAAGAAAAGAAATACATTGGTACAGGTGTGGAGGGAAGAGAGGAAAGTTAAAATTATCTCACATAATCAAGGTGCAACAGTCTAGTTAGACAGATTTGGATCTGCTTCTAGGAGTATCTACATATACACACATCACTCATAGTCTCTTCAAGTATTAATATATAGTTAAGATGTTAAAACATGGTGTTCCAAAAGTCTTAGTGAAGTTTTAAGTTATTAAAGCTAAATTAACTGATTAGACTATAGAAACTATTTCACCATATAGATACTTAGACTTAGGATATTTTTCCTAAATATGTTATGGAAGTAGGATCAAAACAAAATTTTGTTAAATTATGCAATTAGAATTTGTTATGATGTGATGAATTAAATATGAAGTATTTTTACCATTGTGAACAGCTAGGTCATACAGTGGAGAGAGTGCTGGGCTATCTTTCTGAATTCAAATCTGATCTCAGACCATTATTAGTTATATAATCCTGGACAAGTTACTTAACCCTGTTTGCCTCAGTTTCCTTATCTGTAAAATGAACTAGAAAAAGGAAATGGCAAAACATTCCAGTATCTTTGCAAAGAAAACTACAAATAATTTTATGAAGAGGCAGATACACTAATGAACTAAATGACAACAAAATTACTATCCAATGATTAATTTCAAACATCTTTTCATATTTCAAGTCAAATAATAGCTGTAACTTGTAATGTGTCTATTTTTTTACAATTAAAAAAAATACATTATATTTAGGGTACACTATAACATCTTTAACATGTATAAGACTGCTTGTCATCTAAAGAAGAGGGTGGAGAGAAGGAAGAGAAAAGTTGGAATAGAAATGAGTGCAAGGGATAATGCTGTAAAAAATTGCCCATGCATATGTACTGTCAATAAAAAGTTATAATAAAAAAAATACATTAACCTTCTTGCTATGGTCAGTGATGTCACCAAATGACTGAATCACAGACTTTTAAAGAGAAGGGCTTTGAGAGGCCATGTAATCCACTACATATCTAAATGAAATACAATTAAAATATACTGACAAGTGCTTAGTCAGCTTTTCTTGAAGATACCTAAGAAGGGGAGACTAATCAGATGATTCTGCTTTGCAAAACTCTAGTTATTGAGAAGTTTTCTTTAACCTCAAACCTAAATTTGTTTCTTTACAATTTCTGCCTCTTGTCCATGTTTTTTGCCTTCTATAGCCCAGAAGAATAAGCCTAATCCCTTCTCTATAAGACAACTTTGCAAGGATTTAAACAATAATCTTTTCCCCTCTGTTTTTTTTTTTTCTTTTCCAGGCTAAATATACCCATTTTCTTCAACCAATATTTATGACATGCATTCAAGGCCTTCACCATCCTAGGCAGGCTGGTTCAGGCCTTGAATCTAGTTAATCAATATTCTTCTTTGACTGTGAACTGAACACAATAATAAATTAAAGCAAATCTGATGTACACACATGCTGCTTTCTTCTGCAGTCTCAATTGTGTTTTAGTGCTCCTGGTATTATTTTTATAGGACTGTGCCATGATGTTATGTTTCTTTATTATGTGCTCATTTTCATTTTGTATACACATTTTTAAAAAATATAAATTTATTGGTAAATTTTCTAAGCCATAACATCAGTATTTTTTCAGAAAACTCATTTTCTTTCTCATTAGAATGTTTTCCCTTTCTCTATACATGATTTCATTTTTGAGTATTTCAATTTTGAGAATTTTCACTATTCTGGGATTCTACTATATACAGACTCCAGCCCTGTTCTGGGTGGATTTTACTATGGAATTTTAGTCCCTGAAATCCTACTACTATCCAATATCCTGTTATCATACCTCAAAATTTGTTATACTGAGATATCGGATGCTTGTCATATATGCCAACTTAGCTTTCCATATCTGTTACAAACTTTAGGAGGATGTGGGTACTTCTACTATCACCTCAAAATACCCATAATTTCTATATCAGGAACTAGGGATTTTTTTCCCATTAGTAAGACACAGATGCAGAATAGAATTCCCCAATTATTGTTTCCTCCATCTTTTGAAAAAAGAAATTTCATGAGAGCAAGTCAAGAAAATTAGTAGGATTTAGTTAAGAGAAAGAATTCCAATTGATGTTTGGATAATGGAGACTTCTTATCATAAAACGTATTGTCAGGTCTGTGAGCTTCTTTAGACTATTCTTCTGCTGTCCCCTCTGTTCCCTAGTGGTCCACATTACAATTTGATAACAAAAGCACATCTATTTGCTCATTTAATGATCTTCATCTATACTTTTTCTATTATGTATCTTCAAGTTGTGCATATTTTTGGTGAAGAAGGTTGAACTATTTATTCCTTATTTTAGTTTTGTTTTCTCCACTAAGAAGTCTCTGAAGTTCCTCATATAAACTTCTTAATATAAATATTACTATACATTAATTAATATATTAATAAATTAATATAAAATTAACCTGGCCCAATATGCTCTCCGTATGCTTTTTCATTTGAATAACTAATTCAGGCAGAGTGGGTAAAGAGAAGGAAGTACTTCTTATCAAAGGAAGACTCGTTATCAAATCCTTACTTGACACATATTAGTTGTCAATTAACCTCTCAATGTCTCAGTTATCTCTCTGATAAGTTTCAGATTAATCATAGCTATTCATTGATAGAGGAAAATTCCTAGTCAACAGTTCTGTACACCAGTGAAAACCTCTTACCCAAAATAGCCATTCAGAGCAATATTCTTATTATTAACACCATCCTACCCAAATACCAATAAGCCTGTGAGATCAAACTGATCTCCTCACATTAGAGCCTTTAATTCATCTGGCTTTTATATCAATATTATATACATGTGTAGATGTTTTTGAGGGTATAGGTTTTACTACTGGCTCCTTTTTAAAAGTTTGTTTTCTTTATCCTTCTGGATGTTCATTTATTATTGTTCATTGTATGCTATATCTTCTCCCTGATATATTTAGTTTGATGAATGTGTATGTGCTATCACACACACTTATATGTGTATACATATGTACATTTTTGTATATATATGCGCATACATATATAAGTATATGTATGTTTTCTTTACTCTCTCATAATTTTCTATTTAAACTTTATTTGATTAGATTAAGAAGATAGCTGGCAAATACATTCTAATCATTCTTTGACAGGTTCACTCTATGATTAGACTCAGGAGTCTATCATCTCTACATTTTAAAATGACACCTAAAATTGAATCTCATTCTCAATGTCTTCTTAACCACCTGCTTACCTCCCAAATCTGCCTTTCTTTAATCTTTGTCTTTAATGGGACTACTGTTAATAGTAATTTTATATAAGCATTACTTACAACTCTATTGTTTTTAGTTTTTTGCTCACAGATTCTTATTCTTTGGCAAAGGAGGGCAAAAATTCCAGACATTGTGTATAGACTATGGAATAGTACAGGGATAAAAGATGCTAAGATAAATAAATATTTAATAGGCCAGGTGGTCTAGAATGCAGAGAGTTTGGAATTGAAAAACATGGAATAAATATGGAAAGGTAATTGGGAGCTATATTATTTTAAATACCAAGTTGATGAGTTTGTATTTTATCTTAGAGGCAATCAAAAATCACTGAGAATTTTTGAGTAGAGGAGTGACATAGTTAGAACTCTGTCTTAGATTAATTAATTTGCAAATTGTGCAGAGAAGATATTGGAGACTGCAGCAATTAGGAAACAATTAGAAAGCTGCTATAATAGTTCGGGTGAGAGATTATTGGGTATGGATAAGGTATATAGCAAATAGACATAGATCATGGAAGCCAAATCCCACAGCAGGGCAGACAAATGATTGGGGTATGTAGGGAGAGGGAGTTCAATGGTTGTAGAATTACTTATACTGTGGATTTTGATACCTGAAAATATACTGATGTATTCAATAAATATAGGGAAATTTGGGGCAGGGACAACTTTGGGATTTAAATGTTTATCACAGCTGGAAGTAACAAATGTAAAGCAGTTAAAAAATAAATCTAGACAGTAAACATAATTCATATTATGTTTCCCTAATGAATATCAATGCAATTTCCCCCTTTATTTATCTTATTTTTATTTTTAATAATATTTTATTTTTGCAAACATTTGCAAAGATGATAATCAACATTCACCTATGCAGAACTTTGTTTTCCAAATTTGTCTCCCTCTCCCCAACAGCAAGCAATCCTATATAGGTTAAACATGTGCAATTCTTCTAAACCTATTTCCATATCTGAAATGCTGTGTAAGAAAAATCAGATCAAAAGGGGAAAACAACACAACAAAAAGTTGTTACAATGGGTGAAGAAACTGTGGCAAACAGGGTTAAGTAATTTATCCAGATTCATATAGTAAGTATATCTGAGGTCAAATCTGTACTCAAGAAGATAAGTCTTCCTAACTTCAAGTTGGATACTGTATCCACTGAGCCATCTAAGCAGCATTCTTTTTAGAGTTTTAAGGTCTGTGAAGCATTTAAAAAGTATCTCATTTTCTATTCACAATAACTCTGGGAGATAGATGTCATTATTATCCCCATTTTAAAGATGAGGAAATTGAGGTGAACAGAGAGGTTAAGTATTTTGCCCAGGGTTGCTCAGCTAGTAAGCATTTAAGCTTGGATTTTTTAATCTAAATTCAAAGTCTCTAGTCACTCTGTCACAAAGCTATCTATCTATAATAAACAGATGTCTGAGGAATAATTTGCTAACTCTATATTATAAAAATAAAAGAAAGATCTTTAAGCAGATTGAGTAGTCTTTATAAAGGATATGGTAGGGGGAAAGACAACAATGAGAACACTAAAGATGAGATTATTGGAGTGGTTGCAGAGTGTTTTGTGGTGGAAATATAAACACCCATGAATTGCAGAAAAAGTAATCAAAATGTCAAGGGGGGTCATGTAAAACCACTGCAAGATAGTGGTCTCATTTCATGATAATATTACATTTCAAATTGCAACCTATCTTCAGTCTTATCAACTCTGAAAGTAAAGATTGGTTTCAATTAGCAAGGATGAAGAGAATGAAGACATTAGTGAATACATAAATCCATTTGTGTATTTTAAGTAGACACATCTGTATCAGTGATAGTTTTGTTTCCTTATTGCCTATTCAATTTCTTTTTCCTAAAACTAACATTTCTAGTATTGAATAATAGTGGAGATAATGGGCATCCTCACTTCACCCCTGATTTTATTGGTAAGGCTTCTACATTATCCCAATTACAGAAAATGCTTGCTGATGGTTTTAGATAAATACTGCTTATCATTTCCCTTTATTTCTGTGTTCTCTAGAGTTTTTAATAGTGTTTTTGGTATTGTATTTTGTCCAAAGCATTTTTTTTAGTATTTATTGAGCTAATTCTAAATGATTTCTGTTGGTTTTCTTATTGACACAATTATGTTGATGGTTTTCCTAATATTGAACCAACTCTGCATTCCTGGTCTATATCCCATATGATCACAGTATGTAATCCACATGATATGTTGTTATAATTGCTTTTATAGTATTTTGTTAAAAATTTTTGTATTCTACCCTATTTGTGGTGGTACAGAGCTGGAGGTTGAGTGGATACCCATCAGTGGAAGAATGGCTGAATAGATTATGATGTATGAATGTAGTGCAATATTATTATTCTTTTTAAATAACTTTTTATTGATAGAACACATGCCAGGGTAATATTTTACAGCATTATCCCTTGCATTCACTTCTGTTCCGATTTTTCCCTTCCCTCCCTCCACCCCTTCCCTCAGATGGCAAGCAGTCCTTTACATGTTGAATGGGTTACAGGATATCCTAGATACAATATATGTGTGCAGAACCAAACAGTTTTCTTGTTGCACAGGGAGAATTGAATTCAGAAGGCATAAATAACCCGGGAAGAAAAACAAAAATGCAAGCAGTTTATATTCATTTCCCAGTGTTCTTTCTCTGGGTGTAGCTGCTTCTGTCCATCTTTGATCAATTAAAGCTCTCTTTATCGAAGAGATCCACTTCCATCAGAATACATCCTCAAACAGTATCGTTGTTGAGGTATATAATGATCTCCTGGTTCTGCTCATTTCACTTAGCATCAGTTCATGTAAGTCTCACCAGTCCTCTCTGTATTCATCCTGCTGGTCATTCCTTACAGAACAATAATATTCCATAACGTTCATATAACCACAATTTACTCAACCATTCTCCAATTGATGGACATCCTTTCATTTTCCAGCTTCTAGCCACTACAAACAGGGCTGCCACAAACATTTTGGCACATACAGGTCCCTTTCCTTTCTTTAGTATTTCTTTGGGGTATAAGCCCAGTAGAAACACTGCTGGATCAAAGAGTATGCACAGTTTGATAACTTTTTGAGCATAGTTCCAAATTGCTCTCCAGAATGGCTGGATGTGTTCACAATTCCACCAACAATGTATCAGCGTCCCTGTTTTCCCACATCCCCTCCAACATTCCCCATTATCTTTCCCTGTCATTCTAGCCAATCTGACAGGTGTGTAGTGGTATCTCAGAGTTGTCTTAATTTGCATTTCTCTGATTAATAATGATTTGGAGCATATTTTCATATGTCTATAAATAGTTTCAATTTCTTCATCTGAGAATTGTCTGTTCATATCCTTTGACCATTTATCAATTGGAGAATGGTTTGATTTCTTATAGATTAGAGTCAATTCTCTATATATTTTGGAAATGAGGTCTTTATCAGAACCTTTGATTATAAAAATGTTTTCCCAGCAATATTATTATTGTAAGAAAAGTAATGAACAGACTGATTTCAGAGAGGCCTGGAGAGACTTGCATGAGCTAATGCTATGTGTAGTAAGCACAACAATAAGAACATTGTACACTGTAACAAGATTATATATGATGATCAACTATGATAAACTTGGCTCTTTTCAACACTAAGGTGATTCACAAGGCAATTCTAATAGACCATGATAGAAATGCCATTCACATCCAGAAAGAAAGAGAGAGAACTATGAAGACTGAATATATATCAAAGCATAGCATTTTTACATTTTATTGATGTTGTGCTTTTTCCCCTTTTAATCTGATTTTTCTTGCATACATTTCAAATAGGAAATAGCTTTAGAAGAATTGCACATGTTTAACCTTTATAAGATTGCTTGCTGTCTTGGGGAGAGGGAGAAAAATGTTGAAAACAAGGTTCTGCAGGGATGTGTGTTGATAACTATCTTTGCAAATGTTTGGAAAAATAAAATACTATTAAAAATAAAAAAATAACAAGATAAATAAAGGAAAAAATTAATTTTATTGATATTCATTAGGGAAATTGATCTATAATTTTCTTTCTCTGTTTTAGCTCTTCTTACTTTAGGTGTCATCACCATATTTGTGTCATAAAAGGAGTTTGATAGGAATCTTCCTTTGTCTATTTTTCTAAATATTTATATAGAATCAGAATTACTTGTTCTTTAAATATTCAGTAGAATTGATTTGTGAAGCCACTGGGGCCTGAGGATTTTTTTTTTAGGGAATTCATTGATGGCTTGTTCAATTTCTTTTACTGAGATGAGGTTATTTACACATTCTATTTCCTGATTTGTTAATTCAGGTAATTTGTTTAGTAAATATTCATCAATTTCACACAGATTGTCAGATTTATTGGCATATACTTAAGCAAAATACTTCCTAGTGATTGCTTTAGTTCTTTTCTCAAATAGTGGTGATTTCACCCATTTTATTATTTACTCTGGATATATGATTTCTTCTTTTAAAAAAGCAATTTAAATAATGGTTTATCCTTCCCCTCCCATAAAATCAACTACTGAATATTATAGTATAACTATAATGTAGCATTATTTAGTATTATTTCTCAACTCAATAAAGCTGGTTTTTTTATTCTCATTTTTTCATTTTTGTTGTTTTGTTTTATTTGGGGAGGGTTACTTTTAATTTTATTAGCCTCACCTTTGATTTTCAGGATTCCCAGTTTGGTACTCAATTGGGGATTTTTAATTTAGTCTTTTCCTAGTTTTCTTTTTGTTTTTGTTTTTGTTTTTTTGTAAATACATGCCATATTCATTGATCTGATCCTTTTTTTTTGTTGATGTAAGAAATTATAGAAATAAATTTTCTAAGTTCTGCTTTGACTTCATTCCATAAATTTTGAGATGTTTTCATTTTTGTCATTCTCTTTAATGAAATTATTTATTGTTTCTATGATTTGTTCTTTTACCCACTTGTTTTTTGGGATTAAACCATTTAGTTCCCAATTAATATTTAGTCTCAATCTTTGGCTCAATAAATATTATTCCATTACAATCTGAATATGATATATTCAATATTTTGCCTTTCTAAAATTTGAGGTATTTTTATGCTCTATTCCACTGTCAATTTTTGTGTAGGTATTATGTGCTGCTGAGAAAAAGGTATATTCATTTCTGTATTCATTCAGTTTTCTTGAAAGGTCTGTCATACCTAACATTCTAATGTTCTCTTCACTCTCTTAGTTTCTTATTTATTTTTTGTTGTATTTATTGAATTCTTAGAGGGGACAGTTGAAGTCTCCCACTAGTATAGTTTTTGGTCTATTTCTCACAATTATATAATTCTCTATACAATAAATATATATATAAAATATAATAACTAATACATATTATGTATGCTTAATATATATATAATAAATTTATAATTCTCAATATAATAATTTTCTCACTTAATTATATAACTCCATAACTCACTTAACTTTTCATTTAAGAACTTGAATGTTATACCACTTGATGCAATATGTTTGATATTAACATTATTTCTTCATCTTTGGTAGTTTCAAAATATAGTTTCCTTCCTTATCTTGTTTAAGTAGTTTTATTTTATCTGAGATCAGGCTTGCTACCTTTGCTTAAAAAAAAATCAGCTGAAGCATAATAAGTTCTGTTCCTTATCTTTACTATCTGTCTCTCTACTTCAAATGTGTTTCTTATAAACAAAATATTTTAGGATTCTGGTTTTTGATTCACTTTGATATCTGCTTTTGTTTTTTAGATGGGTTTGTCCTCTCTCCTTTCACCCTTCCCTCCACATCAGTGTCTTGCTTCTATGTACCATCTATGTTGCTCTGTCCTCTCTTGTGTAAGTCCTCTTCTTTATTCAATCTCCTCCTAAACTTCTTTCTTATTAGGTAAAATAGATTTCTATATTCAGTTGATTGTACATATTATTCCCTCTTTGAGACAATATTGATGAAAGGTTCAAGTGATCCCTATCACCCACCCTCCCATTTTCCTCTCCACTGAAATAGGTTTTTTATGTCTCTTGATTAGGGATCATTTATCCCCTTCTGCCTCATACTTTTTTCTGTACCCAATAAACTCCTCTTTCTTATCCCTTATTTTTATGTAATTTCCTCTAATTTACCTTATATGCATATCCTCAATTTGTGTATATTCCTTCTAGCTGTACTATTAGTGGTACACATTTAAAGAATTTCATGCATCACTTTCCAAAGTAGAAATGAAAAGTTCACCTCTATTGAACCCCTTGTATTTGAATTTCTTTTTATCCTTTTTAGCATTCTCTTTGGTCTTGATATTCATGATCATTTTTTAGTTATCTAAATCTGGTCTTCTTCTAATGAAAGCTAGAAATATTTCCATTTCACTGAATGGTCATTTTTTCCTTAAAGATACTATGTTTAATTTGACCAGGTAGGTGATTCTTAGTTGTAGTCCTAGCTCTTTGACTTCCAGTACATCATATTCCATAAATTCCAATCCTTAATGTTGCAGCTGCTAAATCTTGTATTATCCTGACTGTGGCTCCCTGATATTTGAATTGTTTCTTTCTGGCCCCTTGCAGTATTTTGTTTTTCTTTAACTGATAGTTCTGGGTACAATTTTCCTTGGAGGTTTTGTCTTAGGATCTCTTTCCTGAAGTGATTATTCGATTCTTTTAATGCCTATTTGTCTTCTTTTTCTGGAATATCAGAGTATTTGATACTTTCTTGAAAGATGCTGTCCAGGTCCTCCTTTTGATAATGGCTTTCAGGTAATCAAGTGATTCTGTCATCGTCTCTCTTGGATATATTTTCCAGGGCAGTTGTTTCTTCCATGAAGTATTTTATATTTCTTCTCTAGTTTTTTTTATTCTTTTAAATTTGTTTAATTTATTCTTAATGTTTTACAGAATTGTTAACTTCCACTTGTACATTTCTAACTTTTAAGTATTTCTTTTCCTCAGTTAGCTTTTGTATGGCTTTTCTGTTTGGCTAATTGTACTTTTTAAGGAGTTGTTTTCTTGAGCAGGATTTCGAATCTCCTTTTCCCTTTGGCTGACTCTACTTTTTAAGTAGTTTTTTTCCAATCTGTTGACTTTTCCCCCCATAATTCTCATGTATTATTATCATTTCTTTCCTCAATTTTTCTTCTATCTCTTACATGATTCTTAAACTCTTTTTTTTTTCACTTCTTCCATGAATTCACTTTGGGCTTGAGACCATTGCCTGTTTTTGTCTGGTGCTTTGCCCATGCATATTTTAATATTCCTATCCTTTTCTAAGTTTGTGTCTTGATTCTTCCCTATCAGCATAAATTTTTCTGTTCAGATTATTTTTATTGCTGCTTTTGTTGGTTACTCACCTTTTTTTTACCTTCTTCCTTTATTTTAAATTTGGGTTCTGCTCCCCATGTGGATAAGACACTAACTCAGACTTCTTATACTAGGGCTGCAGACCTTGACTGTTTACTTGGTGCTACAAGTAAGGGGTACCTGAGTGTACCCCTGTCGGGGTGGGGTGGGGGTGGCTGGAGTTATCAGGGTTGTAGAGATCTAGGAGTTTACCTGGTCCTGAGCTGGGATCCTAATGCTAGTATCTGGTGTGAGTTGAGACCAGTAGGGTGTTTCAGTGTTTCCCAGAACTACACTGAAACATTTGGGGATTCCTGGAGGCTGCCTGTTTCCTCAAGGCTTTGCTGAAGCTATCAAGGATCCAATGCTGGTGGCTGCCTAATTGCTTAGGCACCCATAGGCTTGGTGCTTACCTATTTTCCTGGGGCTAAGCTGAAGCACATGGCAGTTCTCAGAACTGGAGTCTGCAGATCTACTAGCTGTTTTGAGGCATGTACTAAGTGCTGGGGTTGGCATTTGTCTGCTCTATCACACTGGCATTCGCAATCTCCATCTGGTTTGCTGAGATGGGCTTTGCGACTGGCTTTCTGGGATGCTGTCTATCCTGGACTATGTTCCCCTTTTACCTGAGTGAGACTGATCTTTCTTGCTCATCTTCTAAGTTTCTTAGATTGAAAGATCTTTTTTCTGATTCTATTATTCCAGGTTTTGTTTAGGATGCTATACTATGGGTTTTGGGAGGCAAATGGGAAAGCTACAGCAGCTTACTGCTTATTTGACATCTTGGCTCCCAGAACTCTCCCTGAAATAAACCTTTTGCCCATAAAATATTTTCCTTTTTAGTCTCTTAGCAAAAGAATTAGCCTCCTCCAGAAAAGAAAGGCTCTATGAAATTATTGTAATCCTATTTCCTCAATTAAATGCATATGTTTACTTACCAAAAAGATTTTGGTAGCAATAGTGTGTGTATATATATATATATATATATATATATATATATATATATATATATATATATATATATATATATAATTTCAGTGTCACAACAGAGATGAATGTTTTTAGATATTTTCATTCCCATTTACCATAGGAGAAAATAATATTAAACAGACTTGCCTAAGATCTCATAGTAGGAAGTAATAGGAATGGAATTTGAATATTTGAGTCCATTTCTTTCTGACTGCAAGTCTTCCATTCTCTCAGAAAGGAGAGAAGCACAGATTAAAAAAAAATTGGAGAGAGAAAATGTCCATTTGGGGAACAGTTGGCATTTTTGTAAGGCTAATTATTTTTTGAAATTACTCAAAAAACCCCACAATAGTGTGCAAAAGAAAAATATTTTTTACATAAAGGTTTACAGTCTTCCTAAGTAGACTTCATATCAGTTGGAAAGTAATTTTTCCTGAGGCTATGTGATTCAAAACTGGTCATAAAGTGAATAAATTGATTGATTTTTCACATAGATGAAATTTGAGTGAACATACCCATAATGGCTTCTTTTTTATGAAGTTCTCACTATATTTAATACTCTCATGACACTAAGTGATGTATACAGATGTGAAATGAATGTGTTCCCATGAAAATATATTAGTTACATTGGAGATCATTAAGCTACAAAATCTTTTCATGTTGGTAGACTGGTAATGAAATTGTTCTGCTTACACAGATAGTTATAGAAGCATAAGCATAATTCAAAGAATATATCCTTATTTTATTCCATTATAAATAATAAGCAATCATTTAATACTGGAGGGTCTTTAATGGGAAAGTATTTTTGCTCTCAAGTGGTAGTTTTCAGAAAATCCCTTCTGGCTATTTAAAAAGTTATAAGAAAGAACAGTATCTACTTCTACTTCTTTTGACATGTTGATCCCTAAGGAGACACTCAGGAAGGGACCACAATAGAACATTTAGTCATCTTCCCTAAAAAAACTGTTTCAAGATTTTCCTGTTTAAAATAAATATGAATTTTTATAATAAAAGCAGCATTGAACTATTGATAGAGTGCTGATTTTGAAGGCTAGAAGATTTGGGTTCAAAGCTATATGAACTTAAGAATTTTAACATTTATGTGACTCAAGCAACCATCTGGTTTTCAAGCATAGGTTGTATTATATGTACTAAAAGTCCTTCTAATTTTGTGATTGTGTAATTGTTTGAAAATTTAAATATTCTTTTCTATGTGCTTCACATATATGAAGGCTGTCTACATCAAGAGGGCATAAGTTTGTTTCCATTAACATGTTCTCATGCTTGATCCTCATTGGTACACATTTGAATTATAGATCATAAGATTCTAGAATATCAGTGTTGGAGGTGATTTTAGAAATCATCTATTCAAGTATTTTACTTCACATGTAAGTAAAGTGAGTTTCAGAAAATTGAAATGACTTAATTTATATCACATGAGGGGCCATATTAGCATTTGAATCCCTATTCTCTAAAATTAAATGTAATATTCTTTTCATTACACCATAAAAAGTTTTAGGTGACTTAAAAGATTCAGTGACCATAGAATTGAATAACTCACATTTGTCTATAAGGAGATCAGATCAGTGACCTCATAACTCAATGGCACAGAAAATAATTCATTCTAAAGTTTATCCTGAGCACACAATGTTAAAAATTTCAAATTATCAAGTTACTTTTCCTCCCTCTTGTTCTTAGTTTAGTTTTCACATCCATAAAATGAAGGGTTTAGATGAGATGATTTTTGAGGTTCTTCCCTCCTGAATACTATGTGAGTGTTAAGTAGTCAACAATTAAATACAAAATTTTAAGTTTGGGAAAAATGATTTAATACATTTTATTATTCTTATGAAAATAATACTTTGAAAATTGAATTTTTTATACTTTGGCTATTTTACTCTTTGTTTATATTATTTCTTAAGATATTTATCCCCAAACTTGAGTCACCAACCTCTTTCCCCACCCCTACCTGATTTTTAGATTCCTACCCTTTTTTCAAAGGCTAATCGGGTTCTCACCTAGCCCTTTCCTAAATAACAATGATCATAGATTAATTTATTAACTTATTTCTGACTTTACACTTTTTTAGGAACACCTATTTTGTAGACAAGAAATAGACATGATTATTTTGTTTTATATCTCCATCATTGTTTCTGATCTAACAAAAGGACTACAGAGGAGAAGATAGATTTTTGAAGCAAAGATCTTTTGAAGAAATTAGTGACCTAAAACAAGATTTGAAATTCCAGACCATGTTTTTAAAATAGAGGGCTAGGAGTGATTGGCCAGGAATGAAATGAGAGAATGTTTCATATCTTTTCTCTATAATCTTACACATTTAATAAAATTTGTTTTAATACTTAAGAAACAAGAAGAAAACAGTGTACATGAATCTGCCAACCTTCAAACCACAAAGCATTATAATAATATATTAAGAAAAATAATAGCAGAGAGAACCAAATATTTCACAAAGAAAAAAATCTCTATAAAAATGGGCTGTGGTCAGCATACTGAGAAGTCCTTGCCTTTTAGGGCCTTACTGACTAATGATGCACTTTTATTCTTAGATTTGTAACTCTAGGTGGCCAAAAGAATTCTCCAAGTCATATGAAAAAAATGCTCTAAATCACTTTTGATTAGAGAAAATGCAATTTAAAACAACTCTAAGTACTTCCTTGCATCTATCCAATTGTCTAATATGTCCAAAAAGGACAATTATAAATCTTGGAGGGGATGTGGAAAAACTAGGGCACATATGCACTGTTAGTGGAATTGTGAACTGAGCCAATCATTCTGAGGGGTAATATGAAATTATGCCCAAAATCCTTTCTTTTTTTTATAGCTTTTTATTTACAAGATATATGCATGGATAATTTTTCAGCATTGATAATTGCAAAACCTTTTGTTCCAATTTTTCCCCTCTTTACCCCTATCCCCTGCCCCAGATGGCAGGTTGACCAATACATGTAAATATGTTAAAGTATAAATTAAATACAATATATGTATACATGTCCATATAGTTATTTTGCTGTACAAAAAGAATTGGTCTTTGAAATAGTGTACAATTAACCTGTGAAGGAAATAAAAAATGCAGGCGGACACAAATAGAGGGACTGGGAATTCTATGTAGTGGTTCATAGTCATCTCCCAGAGATCTTTCACTGGGTGTAGCTGGTTCGATTCATTACAGCTCTATTGGAGTTGATTTGGTTCATCTCATTGTTGAAGAGGGCCACGTCCATCAGAATTGATCATCATATAGTATTGTTGTTGAAGTATATAATGATCTCCTGGACCAGCTCATTTCACTCAGCATCAGTTCATGTAAGTCTCTCCAGGTCTTTCTGAAATCATCCTGTTGGTCATTTCTTATTGAACAATAATATTCCATAATATTCATATACCACAATTTATTCAGCCATTCTTCAATTAATGGGCATCCACTCGGTTTCCAGTTTCTGGCCACTACAAAGAGGGCTACCACAAACATTCATGCATATACAGATCCCTTTCCCTTCTTTAAAATCTCTTTGGGATATAAGCCCAGTAGTAACACTGTTAAATGTAACATTCATTGATTTAGCCCAATATTGTAATCCAATTTACTTAGATTAAATTAATTAAATTTAATTAGTAGAGATTAATTAAAAATCCTCTGCTATCTTATTTTGGCTCTCATCAAATATATTCTGCATATATGTTCATGTCATCTTCATATAATATTTTATGTAAGTGAAAAAGTTGATAGATATATAGTAGCTGTCAACATTCTCTCCTTCACTATATTATTGCTGCTACTGTTTAATATTAACAATGTCTAAGGTTTTTTTTTTTTTTTTTTTTTAGGTTTAGCATTTCCTCCTCATTTAGTAGATAGACTATTGATTATTCTACACTTTCCACAGTGGTTTAACTCTAGTATGAATCTCTATTTATTAGTTCTAATCTAATTGTGTCCTTTGTAAGGCCTTTTCTGTTTGTTCCATAAGAGTATCTGAGTCTGGGATTTTAGACATAGTGTGGTAGGTTTACTGATCTTGATGATTAAAAAAAAAAAATCATCTCAAAAATCAATGTAGATTCCCCTCCCATTTTTTCTTCTGTTCATTGTTCTCCTCTATTTTAATCTGTTAGTGCCAATGGGATGATATATATAATTTGAAAATAAATTTTCAAAAAAATTTATTGTTGTATTCTGTCTTTATATTGCATACATTTACAAGATACTCCCAATTATTGAGAGGTCTTTTGTAGCAAAGTAAAAAGTTAAATAATCAAATAATACAGTGAACATATCTAAAAGTACAAGCAACACAACACAAACTCAGTATTCATTCTGGATTCTTTTAACAAATTTAGATGAAAGTGAAATTCAACTGATCCCCACTTCTTCCCACTCTCTTTCCATATTTGCATATAACCTTATAATATTTTATAAACATATGTATATTACAAACTAGAGCTGCCTTTTGCTTCTATATCTCTCTGGCAAGTAAGTCAATTGTTTGTTAAGATAATTTTTAGCTGCTTTTGTCTCACCACAGCAATTGACTTATATCAGTTAAATTTCTCTATGAATTATTGTAGTCTGGGTCAAAAAAAAACACATTTAAATTTATTGTCATTCTACATTTACTAGGAAGCCAAAATGGAAATTTATTTCATTTCCTATAATTTACATAAGGAGTTGGAGAGGTATATAGTAGAAAGAAATAGCTGGAATGTACTGATAAAAGTAACTAGCACGCATGGGTAGTGAACATTGATCTCAGACAAAGTTAAAGCAAAAAATAGATTTAATCAAAAGAGAAAAATAGGGAACCTATATGTCAGCCATATTACTCAATATAGTTTTAGGCTATTTGGAATAACAAGATAGTATGAGGTTGGAATATTAATATGATATAGGAAATGATGTGTTGGTGGATTAAGAAAAATATTGAAAGACTTAGATTAAAGATGATATTATACACCTTCAAAGAAAGAAAGAACAAACAAATGTAGTACAGTCTTACAAGATGTAGTAATGTACATGTGTATGTAGATATAGGACTATAGACTATATATATGACTATGCTATATATATGTGTGTGTCTGTGTGTATATTTGTGTATGCATATAAGTATATATTTATATATACACACACATTCTTTTGAAAGATGTTGAGAGTAGGAAAGGGAGAAAGAATAATAAGTGTATGGTAGAGAACAAAAAAAAAGCCTACAAGAAAGTAAAGATGAACATATGTAAATATAAAAAGACCACTTATTCCTTCATTCTCTAGTGGTTTTTT
The DNA here is from genome assembly GCF_016432865.1 of Antechinus flavipes. Lineage (NCBI taxonomy): Eukaryota > Metazoa > Chordata > Mammalia > Dasyuromorphia > Dasyuridae > Antechinus > Antechinus flavipes. Next base: position 67,225,829 of record NC_067401.1, on the reverse strand, counting down.
TTTTTAGCAGGAATGGGTATTGGATTTTATCAAATGCTTTTTCTGTATTATCTCAATAATTGTGCATTATTGAGATAATCATATGATTTTATTAGTTTGGTTATTGATATAGTCAATTATTCTATTAGTTTTCCTAATATTGAACCTTTCCTGTATTCCTGATATAAATCCTACTTGGTCAAAGTATATTATCCTGGGGATGACTTTCTGTAATCTCTTTTGCTAATATCTTATTTAAGATTTTTGCATCAATATTCATTAGGAAAATTGATCTATAATTTTCTTTTTCTGTATTTATCTTATCTGGTTTAGGTATCAACACCATATCTCTGTCATAAAAGGAATTTAGTAGGAGTCCTTCTTTTCCTATTTTTTCAAATAGTTTATATAGTATTGGAATTAATTGTTCTTTAGATGTTTGGGAGAATTCACATGTAAATCGATCTGGCCCTGAAATTCTTTTCTTAGGTTGTTGATTAATAACTTGTTCTACTTCTTTTTCTAAAATGGGACTATTTAAATAATTTATTGCCTCTTTTGTTAATCTGGGCAATTTATTTTTGTAGATATTCCTCCATTTCATTTAAGATTGTCAAATTTATTGACATATAGTTGGGCAAAACAACTCCTAATTATTCCTCTAATTTCCTCTTCATTGGTGGAAAGTTCTCTTTTTTCATTTTTGAGACTAATAATTTGATTTTCTTCTTTCTTTTTCTAATCAAATTAAAGGTTTATCCATTTTGTTGTTTTTTTTCATGAAAAAGTTTTTTTTGTTTTGTTTATTAATTATATTAAAACTAAAAATGTTAGTTTTGTTTATTCAATTGTTTTCTTATTTTCAATTTTATTAATCTCCCCTTTTATTTTCAGAATTTCAAATCTTGTATTTAATTGAGGGTTTTTAATTTATTCTTTTTCTAGCTTTATTAATTGTAAGCCCAATTCATTCATATTCTCTTTTTCTATTGTATGCAAGTAAGTATCTAGAGAGTTTCCCTAATCACTTTGGCTGCATCCCACAAATTCTGATATGTTGTCAAGAGTTCTTTCCTTTTTACCTTTTTATGCTTCTCTTGAGTTCTGTGTTTGGAGAACAAATTTTTTGTTCAGCTCTGGTCTTTTCATCAGAAATAGATGAAATTCACCTGTGTCATTGAATGTCCATCTTCTTTCCTGAAAGATAATACTCATTTTAGCTCGATAGCTTATTCTTGGCTGTAATCAAAATTCCTTTACTTTTCAAAATGTCAGATTCTAGGCTCTTTGATCCTTTAAATGGAAGCTGCTAAGTCCTGGGTAACCTGATTGTGGCTCCTCAGTATTTAAATTCTTTCTTTCTGTCTGCTTGCAATATTTTTTGTCTTGGTTTGATAGTTCTGAAATTAAGCCACAGTATTCCTTGGTGTTTTCATTTTGGAGGTGATCAGTGAATTCTTTCAATGGCTATTTTTACCTGCTGATTTTGAGACATCAGGGAAGTTTTCCTTTATGATTTCCTGTAAGGTTATGTCTAGGTTCTATTTTTTTCTTTTTCTTTTTTTTTTTTTTGGTTTTGTTTGACTGATTTTTAAAGTCTTTTTAAGCCATCCACTTCCATTTGTTCAATTCTAATTTATAGTGTATTATTTTCTTCCATTTCTTTTTTAAATTTTTCTTGTATTTAGCAAATTAAATTGTTTTGTTCATTGAACTTTTTTTCCATCTTACAAATTCTGTTTTTCAATGAATTGCTATCTTTTTCATATCTATTTTGTAAGGAGTTATATTGTTTTCCCATTTCATCAAATCTATATTTAAGGAGTTCTCTTCAGATAAGTTCTATTTTTCCTTTTCCATACCCTCTTGCAAAGATCTCATTTCCTTTTCCCATTTTTCTTCTAACTTTCTTTTAAGATTTGAAATCTTCCAAGAAAACCTTGTGAAATGGGGACCAACTCATATCTCCCTTTGGGGCTTCATTTGCAGTTGATTTGCCTTTAAGAATATCAGGATTTGAGGTCTATTCTTCTCTCTCACCATAAAAGCTGCCTATGGTGAGAGTTCTTTTTGTTTTTTGCTCATTTTTAAGGGTTGAGGTCTGCTCTTAATGCAAAGGAGTGACAGCTGCTTTAGTTTGTCCTGGAAGTTCTGTTGATTGACTTCTGGTTCTGGGTAATCTTGGCCAGGTTCTGCATTCTTCTGGGGCTTAGCAGTTTGAAATTTGCCTTTTGTAGCAAATCTGCCAAACCACCTGCTTGCATCCAGGATAGAGTAGCCTTGGAGACTCACAGAAGATTCCCCTGTGGGGGAAGCTGACACACTCTAACTCCATGTCCCAGCTCCTTTCCCCAGGCTCCCTGTGCTGCAGTCTGGTCTCAGCAGACTGTCTCTCTCTCTCTCTCTTTCTGTTTGTTTGAAACAGAACTTTTCTGAAGTTCTTCCAAGGTATCTTCTTCTGGAAATATGTTGTTCTCCAAATATTCGTGGTTTTGTCACTGCAAAACCAGTTGGAGGCTTAATCTACTGTTGACTTGAGAGGAGGTCAGCGGATGTCACAGAAAGTAGTGTCTGCTTTCTGCTATCCTTGCTCCCCCTCTCCCCCATCCCACCCAGCTCTGAATATAAAGTATTTTTTTTTATAGGCTTTCTTGAAATGTAAATTTGTTGCTTTATATTTTGAATCCTCTCATGTTCTGCTGGGTACTTGATAATCTTTTTTTTCTATTTTGTATTTGTTTTAAATAAATAAAAAATTATAAAAATAAAAATGTTTGCAGGGAATTTTATTTTATTTTGTATCATTTGGTTAGATCCCTGAAACAGTATCATCAAACAGGTGTTGTTAATATCCCCATTTTACACATGGGAAAACTGAGGATTAGAAAGTTTGAGTGACTTACTCAAAGTCACACAAAGTGAATGAATTAATGAAATATTTAATGAATAATTATGCACAAAGCACTATGCTATGCTCCAAAGATATAAATAGAAAAGTAGGATAGACTCTGTTCTCAAGGAACTCACATTCTAATTGGAGAGACAATACACATGAAAAATACAAGATGCAAGTCAGAAGGAAAGGTTTCATAGTCCTTCAGGTACAATTGCATAGAATATGATAATGCTTATTCTTTAACATCATTTCCATGATGAAAATCATAAGTTTCTACTATTGAACTATTTCACAGTGTCAAGGATTTTGGTGACAAAAGCTTTCTTTTTGATGTTTTCAGCACCTATGTCTATATAGAACCTTGTAGGAGCTGTTACCATGCTATATCTCCACAGGGTTTGCTTCCCAGGATACCTTACAGGCACTGGTTTGGAAGCACTATACTGCAAAGTGACTCCTCATTTCAGTGTCGTAAGTTGTCTCCATCAATTTCTGAGGGCAGATGATAGTGGTGGGGACATTTGACTTTTTTGGCACATGCTAACTCCTGTCTCTCCCTCAGAGTGACTTGTTGCTTTAGCTAAACTGGTTTGCCACCCTGTGAGTGGCAATTAGTTGACATTTGGAGGGGATGCCTACTCCCATCTCCATCAGATGCATCTCCCCAGATGATGATTATGAGAACTACACTGGAAACAAGACCAGTGGTCTTAAGAGCTCAAGGAGTGCTGATCCTTGCAGAAGTCCTACATTTATCTGAGTAGTATATGAGTCAGAACTCAAAACTAGACTTTCTGGCTCCTAGAGCAATATTCCATCCATACCTTCAATGAAGAATCATTATGGAAAAGAAGCTTACAGAATTTCATAAGGGAAATGTTTGATTAGTAGAGTTGGACCAGAATCATAGTAATAACAATGTTTAAAAAACAGATAGTTCCATGAGTATCTATGGCCTGACAAGAGATTTAGAGGAAGTCCTGACCCAATACAGAGGTAGCCCACATCTTCCCAGCCACCCCCATGGATAACTGATAGGAAGACACTGACAAGAGATAAGGAGTAGTTAGAATCTGTACAACTAAAGAAAGTATTGATAAGATCATATATCCTTTCATCTATTGAAATAAATTGCATAACACCTAGTAAATTTTGGAATGCGTGATAAGAAAATGACTCTTTTGATGTAATTTATCTGTAAAATCACTTTGGTGGTTTCCTGCTATCACTATCAAGGCACCATCATCACTATTGTTTTGCTCCGTCATTTTTTTTTAACCCCTCTTCTATACTAGGACTATTTAAAGTTGGGAACAATATTATATTTGTGTTTTCAAGCAGTTGTGTCACTGTTTCATCAATGATAGAATGACTCATGATTTTAATGATAGAATTTTTTACTGCCACAGATTCTAAGCCTTTTCTCTTTTACAGCTGATAATCAGCTGAGCCAGATGAGTGTGTTACTTGTGTCATACCTAATATTGAATTGAACTGTGCTTTGAGAGATGTCCTAAATCAACTTCCTGCCTTAGAAAATTATTAAGCACATCCGATTCATCTAAAGCTGGTAAAAAGACTTTTGTCTCTGAAAAGATTGTTCATTTGGTTTCAGAGACTTTCCAAAAGAGAAGTTACCATAACTTCCCTCACTAAGCCATAATAATGGTTTATAGTTTTCATTGTTGGGATTTTTTCCTTTTAAATCTTATCATTTAAAACTCAACATGCTGCATTCAATTATTTCTCGTGGTCTATCTTTCTTGAACAAAGACAACAACCAAAATCACTCTCTATATGAGCATCCTTCATGTCCTTGGGCTCAAGTTTCTGCTTTGATATCTTCTGGATAAGTAAATCTATCTCCTTAAGCTTTTTTTCTGTGACAATAAATTGTCTTTTCTGGATCTGCTCTTCCATTTTTTCCCATTCTTTTTAGTTTGATACATACCTCTCTTTTCCTTTGTTATTTTTTCTTCTACCCCTCTTATTTGCCTTTTAAAGTCTTATGAGCATTTCCAAGAAGACTCTTTGGGCTTCAGACCAATGTATCTCACTCTTTGAGATTTCTTCTGTGGACCTTGTCATCCTCTGAGTTGTTGTTTTGGTCTGCCCTCTCACAATAATAGCTTTCTATGGTCAAAGTTCTTTCTGTTTTTCACTCATTTTCTTTTCTTTCCTTTTCTTTTAATATTTCTTCTTTATTTTACCTTTATGGTTGAGCTATGCTCCTAGGGTAAAGAGTAAAGGACTATTCCAAGGTTTCTGTGCATCTCTGAACCTTGGCTTTGAACACAGGAGCCCTTTGTGTTTGCAGGAGTAGCTTTGCCTTCTCTTTTCAGGAAATAGCCTGGTTTCTCAGAATTTGCTTTCTGAGTTGGGACTGGGGACTGCCCCACTGATTTGCTCTTGCACGGAGCCAGGATTGAGGGTCTTAGTTGCTAATTTGCTGTAAGAAAGACCCTTTCATTGGCTTTCCCAGAGTTTGTCTGAGTTGGCCTGAATACCCTTTCCACCCCAGAGAGACTTATCTTTCTTGAAGTTTTTTCTATTTTGAGCTGGAGAATGATTTCATTTCATCTGATTCTGTACATAGGTTTAGTTTTCATGTAATTTTCTTTTCTTTTTTTTTAATAACTTTTTATTGATAGAACACATGCCAGGGTAATTTTTTACAGCATTATCCCTTGCATTCACTTCTGTTCCAATTTTTCCCCTCCCTCCCTCCACCCCTTCCCCCAGATGGCAAGCAGTCCTTTACATGTTGAATGGGTTACAGTATATCCTAGCTACAATATATGTGTGCAGAACTAAACAGTTTTCTTGTTGCACAGGGAGAATTGAATTCAGAAGGTATAAATAACCTGGGAAGAAAAACAAAAATGCAAGCAGTTTATATTCATTTCCCAGTGTTCTTTCTCTGGGTGTTTTCATGTACTTTTCAAGGGAAACTGGGAGAATTCAAGCAGCTTCCTGACTATTCCACCATCTTAATTCTACCTCTGGAAGTCAGGCCCCATACTCTATTTTATTATTAATAGAGTACATTTTTGGATTGCAATAAATTGTATTGTATTGGATTTTGTCTAAGCTGGCTTTCCAAACATTTCATTTTACTACCTATTATGCACACTCTGCTCCAATAGATCCAGTTTATTTACTTCCTGGAAATGACCCTTTTTTTTCTTATCTCTGACCCCTTGCATCTCCTGTCCTCCATGCCTGGAATGTTCTTCATCTTCACTTCCAAATCCCTAGTTCCCTATAATGGTCACTTTGATTGTCACCTTCTCCAACAGTAAAAAAGTAGGGAAAGTAGGGAAAAAAGTAAAGAATCTTTTCTGATTCCCTCCTTGTGAATACTTAACTGCCTATAGACTAAAATGTGTGTGTGTGTGTACATATTCTTCCTTGCCTCTAATTTTTGTGTCTTCAGTACTTAGCATAGAACTTTTCCATAGAAGGGCTTGGGAAAAGCTGAGTTAATTAAATTGAATTAAATTTGTGGCTCTGTTTTGAATGATTTTTGAATTTCTCATACCATACAGAGCCTGTTCCAATCCTGTTCTTCACTGCTGAGGAGTGATGATAACACATAACCCACAGAAATATACACTTCTTGATTTATCATCTCCTTTCACTTATGGTGATGAATGCAGCACTAAAAATCATATAATCAGAGAACATACTGATCTAGTTTATGTATGTTTGAGTAACAGGGAAGGAACATTAAAGACATAAATTATGGTTTCAAATGATTAATTTTAAAATGATTTTTAGAAAAAAACATTTTTCATTTAATTTCTCATAAACCATTTAAACCAATTCCCTTCAGAAGTTCAAGGGGGTCCAGACTGATGATACATATGCATTTCCTCTTTCAGATTAAGTAAAATGTTATATATTAATTTTTAGGATAGTCCATTTAGCAAGGGATGGGGAAATAGAATCAGAAGTTTCCTATGTTAACCATTGATATTAGACTGGTTCTTCTAAATGTAAATTTTACATAAATTTTTTGTGAGGAGATGGTACAGTTAAGATGTTTGCTAAGATAAGTATAACAAATTAATCAGTTCAGTACTTAGGGCAGAGTCTACAAAGTGCCAAACTAGGTGTTTGAGCCAGTAAAATTCCAGAAAAAAAACTGGCCCAATTGAGATTTAAAGGATAACAGACCAATTTACTAAGTCAGATCCATAATGGAATATATTGGAGTTCCCTGAAGATCTTTCTATGGAAGATAGAAACATAATAAAGAACCAAATTGATTTGTTTTTATTAACCATCTCATTTGGAAATGATATCTTAAATGTTAATGATGTCTGAGAAACTCCATAATGTATATAGCCAGAGGCCTCACTGTCCTTTTAATGCATAGTCTACTCTTTCACTAGCTCATTTCTTATTCCTTAATCCTTGTCCTGTTTTTATCTCATAAACTACCTGTATTCTGCTAGACACTTCTCATCCTTTAAAAGTATCTTACTGATTTTCTGCTTTATATTAATTGTTGAAATATTGATGTCTTACATCTGTCCTCTGCTTTCCTTTCCAATCATAAAGCCACCAAGCTGGTTCAAGCTTTCATCACCACAACTTGTCTGGAGTATTACATTAACCTGTCAAAAAGAAGTCTTTATCTTTGATCCTGGAGGCAATGAGAAGCCATAGGGTTTAGTGAATGGGGGTATATGAAACAGGGGCAGACCTGTGCTTTAGGAGGCAAGTAGAGAAAAGTTTGGTAGAGTGAGATTTGGGGCTTCTAGGATAATTTCTCTCTAATTTGTCCTTCACCTAGCAGCTAGGATGACACTAAATATATATATGACTATGTCACTTCCCTTCCACAAAGAAGTTTCTGTAGCTACAAGTCACTTCTAGGTCTAAAATACAAATTCCCTTATCTGTCATTTAAAGTCTTTTAAAAATTGTTACCGGTCTACTTCTTCAGACAAATTTCATATTACTCCATTTCATGTACTGAATATTGTAATCAAATTAATTTGTTATTCCCCATATACATATATTTTATTCTTCTATTCTGTCTTGTTTGATGTTCTCATTCATTTCATTGGGTTCAGTTATCTTCTCTGTGTACTAATTCCCAAACATTGATGTATGTATAAATGTATTTATCCTTGTGTTCTCTCCGGAACTCCAGACCCATATTGCCAATTATAATTAGACTTCTCTAAGAAAATGCTCATTCAACATTTCAAATCTCAAATGTTCAAAAGAGAATTTATTATCTTTCCCCAAAAATTCTCTTCTCTTCCCAAATTTACTATTACTGTTGAGACTATCACACCAACTCATAACTTGAATGACATCCTCAATTGCTCAATCACACTCAACTGATATGTTTGAAATTTTATGTACATTCTTGCATATGTATGTGTTTTATACACACACACACACACACACACACACATATGTGTATAGATGTAAATCTGTATAATATTCCATTCTCTTTACTTACATGCTACCACCTTGTTGCAGGTCCTCATTACTGCACACCTAGACTAGGACTTTTTAAACTTTTCAATTCACAGCACTTTTTTTGTGTGAGAAATTTTTACTTGACTTTCATAGGTATATGAAATAGGTATACAAATCAAATGTTTACTGATAATAAATCATAATTTTGCGATGCTGACATTCAAATATGAGCCCCCTTATGGGGTCATGGGTGGTGAATCACTGTTTAAGAAGCTAGAACCTAGACAACTGCAATAGACTTCTAATTAGTCACTTTGCCCCAAATCTCACTCTCCCAAACTTTTCTCTTGCCTCCTAAAGCATAGGTCTATCCCTGTTTCATATACCTCAATTCACTAAACCCTATGGCTTCCTATTGCCTCCAGGATCAAAGATAAAAACTTCTTTTTGACATTAACAGCCTTAACAACTTCTATATCTCCAGTCTTCTTGTGCTTAACTCCTATTCAATTATTATACTATCTAGTTACTCTAGTCTTCTTTCCATTTCTCACACAAAACATTCCATTGTCTAAGTCTGTGCCTTTGTACTGGCTGTCCCTACCAAGTCCCCATGATTCCCCTCTTCCTCTTGGCTTTTTTTGCTTTCCCTCTGAGATTATTTTGCATTTGCACTGTATATGTCTGATATGGACAATTGTTTACATGTTGTGTCTAATATTAGAATGTGATCAGCTTAAGGTCAGGGACCATGATTTTGCCAGACCTCATATCATTAGTACTTATCACAATATTTGGCACATGGAAAGTGCTTAATAACTGATTGTTTGACTTAATTAGTACTTTAAAATGATGACCCTGGGCAAACAAATTTAATCTCTTAATGTGTCAGATTTTTGTTTTTTGTTTTTTTTAGGAAATTGATTTATTCATTTTAATACACATTCCTTTTTATTTACAAAACATATGCATGAGTAATTTTTCAACATTGATCCTTGCAAAACCTTTTTTTTAGTCTATAGGCAGTTAAGTATTCACAAGGAGGGAATCAGAAAAGATTCTTTACTTTTTCCCCTACTTTCCCTACTTTTTTACTGTTGGAGAAGGTGACAATCAAAGTGACCATTATAGGGAACTAGGGATTTGGAAGTAAAGATGGAGAACATTCCAGGCATGGAGGACAGGAGATGCAAGGGGTCAGAGATAAGAAAAAAAAGGGTCATTTCCAGGAAGTAAGGTCCAAATTTTCTCCTCCTTCCTCCCACTTCCTTCCCTATCTGGCAGGTAGTCCAACACATGTTAAATATATTAAAATATATGTTAAATTCAATATATGTATACATATTTATACAATTATCTTGATGTATAAGAAAGATCAAGAAGGAAGAAAAAACAGAGAAACTAAACAAAATGCAAGCAAGCAACAACAGAAAGACTGAGAATGCTATGTTGTGATCCATACTCTATTCCCATGGTTTTCTCTCTGGGTGTAGATGGCTCTAGGATGCGTGTCAGTTTTTTATGGGAAAAAGGGAAGGAGAGACAATGTCTCTAAGATACCTTCCCACTCTAAATCTATGTATGTAGGTGCTCACACATATGCCCACACATTGATTGCCCTATCACTCTGCCTCACTTAAGGTAAGCAATAAGATAATAAGACCTGATATAATAATGAGGCAAAAACAAAAAAGCATGTATCAATTCATCAGACTTTAGAATAAGTTGAAAATATTTTAAAATTTTAGGTGTTTTTGAAATCTATTTGAAATCTAAATGATACCAGATAAGAAGCCTTTTAGAATACATGACAGATTTAGCCATTTGCCAAGGATTTTCTATAAAATCACAGACCATTTAGAACTAGAGACAGTTGATCACCAAATTGCTTAGTAAACCTTGAAAAATAATCCTTTGATAGATAAAGGGAAAGCAGTGATCCTTAGTCTCTGTCACTCCCTCTTTTATCAGAGGATGATGTCAGCTTTCATAGTTTTAGAGGATTTGGGACTTCCTATTTTTCCATTAGCATCTTAGTAGCACTGATAGGCAGATGATAGAGGAAGATTCACTGAAAATTCAAGGCACTCTAAAAAGTCCAGGAGCTTCAACATTCCAAAGGGGGATATCTTGGTGACTTCCAAAAAGCAGGAATTGTGAATTATTCCTTTGCCACATGGGCTTTCTTAGCTGTAACCCATTTTCCTCTAGAATCTATACTCTATGGAGACTATGTCATGGGCTTTGGAAAGATGGAACAAATATGATTTCTACTACCTCAATAAACATTCATTTTTAAGAAAGCTAATTAACTCCTTCTGGATAATTGACATCAATTATAATCATAGCAGACAAGCATACTTGTGGGGGCTCATAAGCTATACAGCATTACAAAAACTTTATAGTCTTGAGGGAATAAAACCAGCCTTGTTCTGAGGAGCCTAATTTATAGCTCAAATGAGAATAGAGATAATTACCTCATAATATATGCTACACAGTCACAAAATTCATATTATATCATATAATTTACATATGAATTCTGAATTATTGATAATATATAAACAGATACTTAGACAAATAACAATTCTTCTTAAAATCATCCTGCAATCGATTTTGTTTTCTACAAGTAACATTGACTCTACCCAAAATAAACTCGGACGGGGCTACTAGATCTTGGATATGGAAAGCCTCTGAATATGTGTTCAATGATAGACTAGATATTTGTTGCCCAAGATTCAGTTTTGGTAAATTAGGAAAGAATTGCCCCCTGCGCAAATTTGGCAAACTTTGTGGCTTCAGCCACTTCCTAGATCACACAGCTCTCTTTGTTGTGGAGGCTGTTAATCACACTAGTGACATTATAGTTCTTTCAAGTATTGACGTATAAACTAATACAATTCAGCAATAAAATACTACCTACTTGTTAGTTACATAAATATTTGCTTACGGTGCTGTTGCTGAATGAACTTGAAAGATAATTATCCATAAGTAGACATAGATACAAAGAGTTCTTTACTCTGGCATATTTATTTCCCTCTCAGTAATAAGATCCATTAAGGATGGTATTCTTTATATTGGAGGTTGACATTAAAGGAGCTTCTCTTACTCTTTTTAGGCTCTCCAAGTTACAACATGCAGTGTAACTGTAGCTCAGCCATCATTCACATGGCTATTTGATCTGTGGAAAATTGAGAGTAAATAGTAGCCGGAGCCAAACAAAGTGAAAGAAGGATAGGCTCCAAATTTCCAGACCCAACAAAGTAATTGAATCTTGGCTCATGATGAACACACCTGTTATGTCCATCTTGAATGCAGTTAAATCCTTTAACAAATCAGTTGATCCTGAGGTGTAACGTTATATCTATAAAATGGATGGTTGGAGTTGAGATAAGGGTATTCATTCAATTGAATCACAACATCAGAGAACTTCACAATTCAAAGTGTCCTCAGTTGCTGTTCAATTCAACTCATCTCTACAAATAAATCCCCGCAACAAAAATGACTCAATAATGAAGATATATAGTAAGAGGTCTTCATCCCCTCAAGACCCCTCAGGACATTATCTCCTAGGTCACATCAACAAGAACTAATTAAGTACCTACTATGTGCTAAGCAGCCTTCTAAGATCTGAGGATATAAAGAAAGGTAAAAATAGTTGCCTTCTAATAGTATAGTCTAATGGGGCAACAGCATACATATTGAAACATTTTTCTGAGTATCAAGCATAGATTTACCTTTCTCTGACTTGTTCCCACTGTTGCTAGTACTGACTGCTGTTCCCAAATAATGAATCTAATACCTTTTCCACATGACTGCTATTTAAATACTTTAAGACAGCTGTCATACCCTGCCTATCAGTCTTCTAGGATGGACAAGGTATTACCAAATTTCATGTGAAAAGAAAACAAGACCATTCATCATCTTGGATGCTCTTCTGCTTATTAATATCCTTCCTAAACCTGACATCCCAAAAATACTATGCCGATTCATTTCCATATTATAGTTTAGGTCATCTAAACCCATAGGGATTTTTTGAAAATCACAATTGAATTTGTCCTAATAAGTGATTACTTAGAAAACAGCAGGCTAGCAAGTGATTTTTTTTTAACTTAATTCACCTGGTTGTTTTGAAAATAAACAGCCATGAGAATTAAACTAATTCTTTTTTTTTCCCCAGGGGAGATCATATGTATAGACACAGTCCATGAAAATATACTCAATGATAACATGCATTTATCAAAATAAAACTTTTAAAGAACACATATTAAAGATTCTACTCAAGTACTTTTTCAAACTTTAAAGCAATATATATAAATATCAGCTATTTTTATTATTCTCAAGTATTACATTTTTACCAAATGAAAATTCAGTAGTACTTCTTCCTCTGAAAAATGAACATTATTATTTACCAAAATCAATTCCTTTGTATGGTCTAGTTAAAAACAAAAACACAAAATGACTGCTTCCTCTAAAATCAGATTGTTCCAATTTAGCAATCAAGGAAAAAAACCTTTTAATTCCAATCAAAAATAGAAAGAGTTTTTCTTTTTAAACTTCTCTAGTTCTAAAGAGTATTTATTGTGTTGAAAAAACTGCTCTGTCTTATAGATTGTTGAAATTTGGGTAAGATAAAAATGATCATCAATATTTCAATGAATCATCTTGTTGAGTAATTAATCAATCTCTTCAATGTGGCACCTCTCTCTATTGGTGCTGTTTAGCTAATATTAGCTAACATTTACATAGCACTTACCATGTGCCTGGCATTGTGCTAAATGCTTTGCAAAGATTATCTCATTTGCTCCTCACAGCAACTCTATGAACCAGATGCTATTGTTATTATCCTTATTTTACTAATGAGGAAACTGAGACAAATAGCTAATAAGTGACTTTTTCAGTGTTATATAGCTAGTAAGTATGAATTCATGTTTGAATCAGATCTTCCTGACTCCAGATTCCTCACTATGTCACCTAGCTGCTTTTAGATATAGATCAAAACCCTGATCTTGACATAACACAAAGTTATTTTGTGATTTTCAATTAACATTAGGAAAAAAATCATTACAAAGATGGAAAACCGAAAAAGAGCTGGAGCAGAAATAATGAGCCTACTATATGTGAGCATGGCTGTGGAATGAAGAAATCAGATTAAATCAGGAAAGAAATCAGAAATCAGGATTAAAGTAAAAAGAAAAGGATAAGAGAAATCGTAGAAAGGATTAAAGAAATGCAAGAGAAGGAAACATAACAGTTTAGGAGAGCCAACCCATACTGGAACACAAACACTTTGGGATATGAGATCCAAGAAAGATTACAAGCATATTAGGGTTATCAGGGAACTGTCTGTACCATCAAAATTATGTTAAAAAATAACTAAGGAAATGGGATCACAGACAAAAATATATATCTAGTCTAACTTTCATTTTGTAGCTAAGATAAATTCTGTGGATATTTGCCTGCAGAAATATATAAGGAAGCATCTGAAAAAAAAAAGTGTTGAATTCCTTAGGACCGATTCACTTAGGGTAATTGCCAGGCTACCTTTTTGGAGGTAGACCAGGATAGAGTATAACCCAAGAAAAGCTGCTATTTTACAATCACTATTTTGTCCCCTTCTCCAAATAAAAACACAAATAACATCCTTCCACAGAAAATTTAACAATCAGCTCAAGCAGACTGAAGCTGGCTTCAGCACCACCTTGGCTCTAATTTTTATTCTGTATTTAATTTTTTTTATGAGTATATAGTTTCAAGTTTCTTATTCTCATCATGAAAATGATTGTGTCCTCTTTGTAATTGGTCGAAGATGTAGGAAACTACTTTAGGAAGAGGGCACAACCAAAAGAATTTTCAGTCTGATTTTGCATGAGTATTCTCCAAGATAGAAATTAGACTGAGGTGAATATGGGCCCTTAGAGGATCATAAGTGTGCCTTAAATACAAATGACCATTGGGCCTCTCTGTTCAAGGATGTTTTTGACATTGTCATCACATGACCTACTATGTCATTTGTTCACCTAATTTCCCCTTCTCCCCCTTTAGCCATTTGAAATATATTACATTTCATTTTCCTCTAATATAGTGTTAAAGATGAAGATTAAATGACTAGTTTGTTTCTCTGGCCACTATTGACAAGAGATGGTGATTGAGGAAGAGAAGGTCAAAAATATCTCCAATGGTAGCATTAAATATAATTTTTCCCTATTCTCCAATTAATAAATGGTCAAAGGATATAAACATATGAAAAATGCTCTAAGTCATTAGATTTAGATTAGATAAATGCAAATTAAAACAACTCTGAGGTATCACCTCATATTTCTCAGATTGGCTAAGATGACAGAAAAAGGCAATGATGAATGTTGGAGGCGATTTGGAAAAAGTGGGACACTAATGCATTGTTAGTACAATTGTGAAATGATTCAACCATTTTGGAGAGCAATTTGGAAATATGCCCAAAGAGCCATAAAACTGTGTGTACCCTTTGACCCAGTTGTACCGCTACTGGAACTGTATCCCAAGTAAATCATAAAGGATGGAAAAGGACCCACATGTGGAATAATGTTTGTGGCAGGTCTTTTTGTGGTAGCAAAGAACTGGAAAATGAGTAGATGCTCAACAATTGTGGAATGGCTGAATAAATTGTAGTAGATGAAGTAATGGAATATTATTGTTCTGTAAAAATGATGAACAAGTTGATTTTAGAAAAATCTTAGAAAAGTCTGGAAAGATTTACATAAGCTGATGTTGAGTAAAACAAGCAGAACCAGGAGTATGTTGTATACAGTAACAGCAAGATTGTGCAATGATCAACTAAGACTTGGTTCTTTCAGTGGTCCAATGATCCAAGGCAATCCAAATAAGCTTTGACTAGAAAATGCCATCTGCATCCAGAAAAAGAACTGTAGAAATTGAATGAATCAACATATGCTATGTTCACTTCTTTTTTCTGTTTCTTTTTCTTCCTTTTAGATTTTCCCCTTTGTTCTGAGTTTTCATATTGTAATATATATATAACCAGAAAAAATAAAACAATTACACAATTTTTAAAAATATTCCCTATTCTCCACTCTGCTGCAGAACCTCAACATACTTGCCAAAAGCCACCAAAGATTAGTGATTAGGCTTAAAATCATGCTTTTAATTTTATTCTTTCAATAATGCAATGATTATCTATTCAGCTTCTATAGTCAGAAGATGACACAGTGCAGGCAGAGTTTAAGGAATTTATCACTTTTAATAGAAAGGAATAGGCTTAACCTCCCAGATTCCACATCTCTCCACCTTCAGGCTACCTTTTGATATGCCCCTCTCTCTTTTTTTTCTCTTCCCATCTCTTTTTTGTGTAGGAGGGAAATTAGATGTTCTTACCTCAGGTATAGGAATTAAAGCAATCTAGTCTACTAAAAATTCTTTAATTTATTTTTTCTTTTTTGAATCCTGGATCCCTTTGGCAATATAGTGAAACTTATAGTCCCCTTTTCAGAATAATGTTTTTGAATGCAAAAACCAAAATGTATAGAATTACAAAGAAAAGCAATTACACTGAAATATCAATTAAAAAAAATCTTGAGATAAGTTAAGGAGCTCCTGATGCAGTAGAGTTACTTTCTTTTTCCTTGCTTTTATAAAAAAAGGTTATTGATGCCAATTATTAATTTTTTCTTGATAATTTCTTGAAAGATGATGTCTGGACTCTTTTTTTAATCATGACTTTCAGATAGACAAATAATTTTAAAATTACCTCTCTTGCATTTATTTTCCAAGTCAGTTGTTTTTCCAATGAGATATTTCACACTTTTTCCTATTTTTTAAATTTTTTTTATTTTGTTTTATTATATCTTGATTTGTCAGAAAATCTTTAGCTTTCATTTGCTCAATTCTGACCTTTGAGGAATTATTTTCCTCAGTAAGATTTTGTACTTCCTTTCCGATTTGGCCAATTTTGCTTTTTAAAACCTTCTTCTCCTCATTAGGTTTTTGTATTTCCTTTTGTACTACTTTCAATTATCTTCTCAATTTTTCCTCTATCTGTCTTACTTGATTTTCAAAATCCCTTTTGAAGTTTTCTATAGCCTCAGACCAATTCTTGTTTTTCTTGAAGATTTTATATATAGGAGCTTTGACTTTAACTTCTTTTGAGTATATGTTTTGATCTTCCTTGTCATCATAATAACTTTCAATGGACAGAAACTTTTTCTGTTGTCTTCTCATTTTCCTAGCCAATTATTTGACTTTTAACTCTTTGTTAGAGTAAGGATCTGTTTCCAGGGTAGAAAGTATACTGGACTCAGCTTCAATAGTTTTATGCAGCTATTTTCAGAGATCCTTCTGGAGTTCTGAGCACAAGCACTCTTTTTTTTTTTTTTTTTTTTTTTTGTGCTGTAACTATTAGGAGTGCCCCCACCCCACTGTAGCTGTAACATTTATATGCTAAAGCAACAGAGTCCTGCTTTGCTAGAGCTGGAGCAAAGCCTGGGGCCCAGGCAGCACTAGTGTGGACTGTGTTGGGATTGCATGTTGGCCTTCCACCCTGGTTTCATAGACATTTTTTGCTGACCTTTGGTATCTCTGGGCAAAGAGTCTAGAAACCACCAGTACTGGTGTTGATTTAAAGGTACCTTAGACCCATTCCTACTTTACTGGCTTGGGGCCAGAGCTGGGACCTGGGGGTCAGCCCAAGCTGTGCTGGTGCTTCCTGCATTGGGACTGCACACTGGCCTCTTATCCTGGTTCCACAGACTTTTTCTGCTGACCTTCTAAGCTGTCTTCAGCTGGAAAATGTTCTACTCCATCTTTTTGGGTATTCTGATGGTCTAAAATTGTTTAGCATCATTATTTAAAGGAATTTAAAGCAGTTTTGGGGAGAGACTGGGCAAGTTTCTGCCTTTACACTGTTATCTTGGCTCCACCTCTCCCCAATTTTTACTTTTTAAAAAAGAAAAAACTTTAAGATCCTGGGACATCTCTTAGCATCTATTTGAAAATCTTCCCAGCTGATCAATCTGCAGAGTCAAATATCTACTGAATCCCCCAACATACCCTTTTCCATATTCTCTATAGCAAAGTACTCATTCAAAATTCACTAAAAATTATCTTACTTTTATTTAGAGATAAGTCCACAAAAGCACAAAAAATAAACATTTTCAAAGACCACGAAAATATTTTAAAATGCAGTTTTCCATAAGAAGATTCTGGGAAGATGGTGCAGTCAGTAAATTTCAAGGTCTCCAGATTTCTCCCGCAAACAGAACAAATCTGTGCCTCAAGGTGAACATAGACTGGTGAAAAATTCAGACTTGAGGTAGAACAGGGATCCTCCCAAGAAGATCTGCAGAAAGCCCTCAGGTTAGAGATTAATCCATTTGAAGTGCAAATTCTTCCTAGATCATGTTTTATGCACAAACATCAAGTAGGGAATCCTGGGACTAACTGGGCTTGGCTGTAGCCTATGCAGAAACCACTGAGACTTTCACCTCCAACACTGGGCAGAGTCACAGGTCTGAGTCCAGGAATACTGGGAGAACCTCTGCAGATTAGGAACACCAGGCCTACATGTCCTGCAGAGCCATTGCCGTAGGCCAGAAGAAACCAGCATACCCAGTGAGTGCAGAAGCAGTGGAGCAGGGACTCTGCAGGTTTCCAGCATTTGCAGGAAAGGGGAGCTTTTGACTTGATTCCAAGTCAGAGAGGAGAGTTGAAATGAAAATAGAGACACCATTCCACTACCCCAGGATTAGAAGAGTTTACACTAATACTGCTTATTAAAAAAAAAAAAAAAAAAAAAAAAACGAGCCAGCAAAGAAGATCAAACCTAATCATAGAAACTTACTATGAGAACAGGAAAGAATGGGGTTCATCTCCACAGAATGACACTGAAGGCAAAAAAGCTTCTTCTCCAAAAAGTAATATTAAATGGTTCTCTGCCCAGAGAGAATTTATAGAAAAACTCAAAAAAGAATTTAAAAAATCAAATGAGAGACATTGAAGAAAAACTAAAAATATAAAAACCATCCAAGAAAAATAAGATGGGGGGGGGGGTGGAGCTAGCCAACTAGAAAAAGAGATACAGAGTCTCAAAGATGAAAATAATTTTGAAAATTAGAATTGTGCAAGGCAAAGCCAGTGAAGCTATGAGAAACCAAGAAATAACAAAATAGAAAATAACAAAATATAAAGAATGAAAAAATAAAACAGAATGTGAAACATCTTATAAGAAAAGCAACAGGTCTGGAGAACAGATCAAGAAGAGAAAATATAAGAATAATAGCACTACCTGAAAGTTGTAACCAAAAAAAGAACCTTGACACAATAGAGAAAGAGATATTCCAGGAAATGGTCCTGGAGTGATAAAATATAAGTGGAAAGTAGTAATTGAAAAGACCCACTGATCACTTCCTCAATGAGATCCTATGTGGAAAGTACATAGTAATATTATTATAAAATTTCAAAATCACCAGATAAAAGAGAAAATTTTGCAAGAAACAAGAAAAAAACCAATTCAAATACGGGGAACTACAATTAGAATTGTATAGAACTTAGCAGCAGCTACAATCAAAGACTGCAATCATGGAATTATATCTGCTGGCAATCAAAGGAACTATGCCTGTGGCCCAAAATATCAAACAAAATTATCTATAATATTGAATGAGAAAAATGGACCTTCAATGAATTTGCAGATTTTCAGGACTTTCTATCAACCACAACCTAACTCAATAGAAAATTTAATACGTAAGAGCAAATATTAAAGATTAATTTCAAGGAATTTAACATGGACAAATTGTTTATTTTTTTTACATGGTAAATGAATACCATATGTTTAAGACAGACATCAGCAATAGGGTAGCTCAAAAGAAAGAATGGGGCAGTTAAAGTAAAAATAGTAATTATGTTATACAGATGAGGTGCAGACAAAGTATAAATAGAGAGGCATTAGAAGGGGGAGGAGAGCTAGTAGTTTTGAAAATGTACTCACATATTAAAGGAGGGAAAGGGACCCACATGTGCAAAAATGTTTGTGGCCTTTTTTGTAATGGCAAGAAATTGGAAACTGAGTGGATACCCAAAAATTGGAGAATGGCTGAATAAATTATGGTATAATTGATCAGCAGGATGATTTCAGAGAGCCCTGGAGAGATTTACATGAACTGATGCTGAGTGAAACTGATGCTGAGCAGAACCAGGAGATCATCATACATGGCAACAACAATATTATACAATGATCAATTCTGATGGACATGGATCTCTTCAACAATGAGATGATCCGAACCAGTTCCAATTGTTCAGTGATGAAGAGAGCCATCCACACCCTGAGAGAGATCTGTGGGAACTGAGTGCGGAACACAACATAGCATTTTCACTCTTGTTGTTATTTGCTTGCATTTTATTTTTTTTTTCACTTTTTCTCTTGTGAGAGATTATAATTGTATAAATATGTATACATATATTGGATTTAACATATATTTCTACCATGTTTAACATACATTGCATTATTTGCCATGTAAGGGAGGACATGGGGGAAGGAGGGGAAACTGGAACACAGGGTTTTGCAAGGGCTAATGTTGAAGAATTGTCCATGCATATTGTGGGGAATAGATAAGGTGAAGAACTTACAGGAATGTATGAATTCTTTTTCTGTATTTTATTATTTCTGTGTCTCCCCTATGACCTGTATAATATGTGCAGGCTCATATCTACTTGAGCCTTGGCCAGCTAGAAACATATTTACTTAACCTGAGCTGATGACATTTATTGGTATTTGACATTTATCAATATTTAGTCTATTAGCTGGACCACTGTCTGCTTGATTAAGCCTGAAGGCCTGACTTTCTGTTTCCCAGAAATCAGGAGATTTCAGGGAAACAGAAACCTTCCATTCCAATCTCCCCAAATAGCAATAACCAATTAGATATCTCCCCTTCCCCTTCTCGATGCTCTCTTACTTGTGATGTAATTTCTTGTATAAAAGCTATGTATCTTTACTACTTCTTTAGCCCTCCTACTGAGAGCTTTCTCTTTCTTATCTTGCGATGGGACAGCTCATCCTCCGGAGGTTTTCAATAAACAACTTTTCTGCCTTCTACTGAGTGATCTCTGAGTAGTCATTTTGGGTAAGGGTCTTCTACATCCCTCACAATATGTTTTGAAAAATAAAAAGCTTTAATTAAAAAAAATAAAGAAAACCTCATATTGGGAATGGGTTAAATAGACAACACTACTTATATACCACGAAGAGTATAGTACCATCCAAAATCTAGAAAGAAATAAAGGGGGTAGGATGAGGGGAGAGGGAAACAAAGGATAAAGGAAGAAGACAAAGGTGGGATCCATGGGAGGGGGAAAGTTAAATAAATGACAGGGCAAGTTAAGGAGCAGAATTAAAGCAAAGAGTTAGCAGGAATAGGAAAGGTATGTGTGTGTATGTGGGGGAAGGATGGGGTATGTGTGTGTATCTATATATAAGTATGTATCTACACACACACACACACATACATATATTTTCTTTCTTAATTATAACCTGCTTGGAGGAAATTGAGGGGGTGAAAGAGAAAGAAATCAAGTAAAAAAGGTGTACAACAAAGAACAAAAGAACAATTTACAAGGAAGTAAAGAAAAGATGCAACACTCATGAATTTTATTTCTTCCACTAATATATATATACATATATTTTTTTTTCTGGAACTGGTAATTCATGATTATATATTTGAATCTTAGCCACATGACAATGTTCTCTTTTGTTTTATTTTGTTTTGTATTCCTTTTCTATTTTTATAAATAAAATGAAATTTTAAAAATGCAGTTTTCCAGACAAAAATAAAAGATGAAGAACTTTTCCAGAACTCAGTAGCTTCTTGGAATAGATATAGTCAAAGAAAGATCTTTACAAGAAAATCTCACATAATAGAATCAGAAAGTAAGGGAAAGTTGCATACAGTTGTTCGTGTTTATGGTCACTTAGTAGGTATGTTGCTTTCCCTTTTTTTTCCCTTTTGCTTTCCCAGCTATCTAGATCTTGCAACTATGGCTGTCCCTTTCCATCTTCCTGACAGAGAATGATTCCATCTATACTTTCCAGACTCCTGCAATTCCATCCTTCAGCCCAGATCTCATAATGTTTTATCCTCCTTCCAGGATAGGAGAAAAAAAAAAAAAAACCTCAGCTGCACACCCAGATATTGGGCCACTAAAAGAACATTGATGTTCAATTGTGTACAATTCTTTATGACCATATTTGGAATTTCTTGGCAAAACTAATGGAGTGGTTTGCCATTTCCTTCTCCAGTTCATTTTAGAGATGAGGAAACTGGAGTAAATGGTGTTAAGTTTGCTCAGGGTCACCTAGCTAGAAAGTATCTAAAACCAGATTTGAACCACACAAAGATGAGTCTTCCTGATTCAAGATCTGGCACTCTATCTGCTGTGCTACCACCGGCCCCAGTATAAGGATTTATGTTATACAGATGAGGTACAGACAAAGAATAAATAGAGAGGCATTAGAAGGGGGAAGAGGGCTAGTAGTTCTAGGCACTGTTCCATGGATATAAATACGAACAACAAATACAAATTAGTTCCTTCCTCAGGGAACTTAGATTAAGTAACAAAATATCATAAAGGTTATAAACACATATATAGAAAGCAACCTGAATGACCTGCAAGTTCTATCCATAAATATGGGGTCAAGATTAATGATTATAGGGAATAATTAAAATCTAACTCTGGACTTCCATGACATACAGCATTATTTCTTCAACTTATTCACCTGAGTCCTCAGAGATATAAGGGTGCTATAATCAATTGAAGCATCAAGCAGCTAACTGATCTCTGGTGGATGTGGGATTATTCAGTGAATATAAATTGATCTTAATCCTTATCATTAAAGGACCAGACTG
The DNA here is from genome assembly GCF_016432865.1 of Antechinus flavipes. Taxonomy (NCBI): domain Eukaryota; kingdom Metazoa; phylum Chordata; class Mammalia; order Dasyuromorphia; family Dasyuridae; genus Antechinus; species Antechinus flavipes. The sequence continues at coordinate 67,203,626 of NC_067401.1, read as the reverse complement.
TATAAGTGAGGGTGTTTAAGGGTGACAATTAATGAGAGACACAGAAATAGACACAGTCGTTGCTTTGCTAAATTCACAGGTTTGCTGAAAAAACTTAATGTTAATTACATCTATCCCCATGTGAAAGACAGAACCTTCTAGCACCAAAAAGAACCTATTGATATTCAACTGAATTTTACATGGCATCTGTTCATTAGCAATATTGTCTGTTTCTTGGTTTCTCAGGAGAGGAGAATAAAACAAGAAGGGAAAACCAACAAAATGCCTTAGCTGAAAGTTTCCAGCTGTGCTTTTCTCATCACCCTAGCTACCTTCATATGTGCAGTGTTCCATTTGCAATCAGTTATTTCCAAAGCAGACAGCTGTGGAAGTTAACAACTCTTTAAAAAGTGTAAATTGGACCAAGAAAATAGGTAACGTTTTACAGGAGTGCCTTGCACAGCTAGGATGCTCCATTTCATACTGTGTGCATTAGAATGATATAAATATGAATAATAATAATCACAATTCAGTATAGTATGCCGAAGGTTGAGACTTGAATTCAAGTTTTGTCTTTGATATAGATAGATAATACGTGTGTACATGTATGTATATGTGTATACATATGTATGTGTATATGTATATATGTGTATTTATGCATAGACACACTCTAGCTTTGATTCCCAAAAAAGACTCTTATAATGCCTTCAGAATTTCCTATTATTTTATAAAATTAGAAAATTATAATAGAAATAATAATAATATTTTCTATTATAACTTTCTAATATTCTATGCAACACATTGCACAGAACACACTTTCTACATACAGAACCAGCACTTTCTAATAATATCAGGCCAATGGGCAGATTCTTTGCCTAGACTTTTCTACTTCCTCTTCTATAAACATATAAATAAAGGTTGCTCCTTAGACTCCTTCTGCCCCATTGTTTCATGGCATTAAAATTAGTCCAAGCCCTGAGAGAGGCTTTGACTAACTAGATTTATATGTGCAAAGTTCAACTGATTCTATATTTCAAATTTAGTGGAATTTTTTAGGAACATAGAGTACCTGGGTTTGTGTCACTCTTCTGATACTTCCTCCTTGTATGACTTTGGACAAGTGGTTTAACCTCTCTTAACCTCAGTTTCCTTCACTGTTAAATGAAGGTATTGGACAACGTGATCACCAAGGTCCCTTTCCATCTCTAGTTCTATGACTGTTTCTAGCAATAAAATTGTATTTTGTTTTGTTTCCCTTGTATCCTTCCTCAGTTCCTGGTTAAGTAAATCTCAAAAGCTGCACAGGATTGTTATGCGGATCCACTTAAATAATGAATTAAATAAGAGCTGTGTGTTTTACAAAACCCTACAGTGCTATTTAATGTGGATAGATATGTAATTTCCACTTACTTTCTGTTCTAGCCAAACCAGGCCACCTGCCATTTTTTCCCTTTTGTATTCCAAGTCTTAGCATTTCTGCAACTGCTCATTGCTTGTTATTGTTAGAATTTCCTCCAGAAAACTTTTCCTGATCCACATAATTTCTTCCCCATCTGAGACCTCACGTAATATTTTGTACATATTGTAAGTACTTATGTATTAATTTATATTTTAGTTATTTGCATGTATACCACAACTGCCTCTTAGCTCCATGAAAGCAGGGACCACGGTTAGTGAAATATCATAGTTCCCCATATTTAGCATTTTAAAAACCTATTTTGCTAAATAGGACATTCACATTAAGGGTAAAGCCACTGATAAGCCCCCTCCAATTAGAACCAAATATAAATACCTCTCTCAATAATTGTTGAACCAGCATATATTTATTTAGATTTTATTATGTGAGAAAAGGTGCAAACCCAAGCCTGATTTCCTTATTGTTTGGGTTTTGATGGTTCAGAGTGAGACTAAATAGCAATTGTTTCTGTTCTGACAAGAAATTGTGAGCATATTCTACTCCCAGTTTGATTCTTTTCTGAAAACAAACTAGGCAATATTTTGCCCCAATTATTATCTAGCCTTTAACTACTAAATGGATGTTGCCTCAGATAAACTGAGATCTGGGAAATATTTTAGCTTTAAAAAGCCATGGTCTTCCCCTGTAACTAGGACCATCACCAATTGCTGTGTTCTGTGTCTTGACAATGGATTCTAATGACTCTGGAGGAGGAAAGAATGATGGTGATAACCTTACACAGTTCTGCCTCTTTTAAATCCAAGTCACTTGCAAGTCATAACATCACTTTTCAGATGTCAATGGTCCTCTTTGAGAACAAAGGACAAATAGCAACAAAGTGAGAGACAACATGGCATAAAGCCATCTCCAAAACCAAAAAATTTGGGTCGAAATTCCTCCTCTGACATATACTGACAATGAGATCGCGGATAAATCATTAATCTCTCAGTGTCCAAGGAAACTTATATGTTAAAATTATAAATGGAAAACAAAATGTCAGCTTGCATTGAAAGAAATTTTCCACATTTGGACATTACCCACACATTGTGTAATCACAGAAATGGATTTTCTCTCAAACTTTTATTATTAGAAATAAAAATATAATTGCAACAATAAGGAATTTTGCTTTTGGGGCAATGGAAAAGTGTAGAATTTGAAAGGTAGCATGTTTTAATGAATAAAGCCCTAAATTTGCAGTCAGTAAGATCTAAATTTTATTCCAGGATGTATTATACCTGTAACAGCTCTAACCTCCTTTTCAAGATCTATGATTAACTTTTCAGTGTGAGTATTTACATAGAAGAAATTCTACAAATCATGATTTGATATATTGTTGAGAGGTTTTTTTTCCCTATTGACTAGATTTAAGAAAGTGTCACTAATTCAGATTGAACTTAAAGATATGTATGCCTACATCCCTTTCCCTTTATCTTATTAAACATTTATCAGTATATGAAGAAGGAGAAAGAGGAGGAGGAGGGAAAGGAGGAAGAAGAGGAACGAGAAGGAAAAGGAAAAAGAACTGGTATGTATATAGGGCATTTTAAAGTTAGTAAAGTGCTTTTCATCCATTATATAATTTGAGCACCATAATGCCCTGTACAGAATACTATTTTAAAAAGCTTAATAACTGTATGACTCTAAGTAACTTAGTCTTTCTGAACCTTAATTTTTCTCATATGTAAAATGGAGGAGCTTGGATTCAAGGATCTCTTAGGTCCTTTTCATCTCATTTGGCTCCTTAATGAAAGGCAGAGTGCTTTGGCATATTATCATGGGACTTTCTATTTCCAGAAAAGTGGGAGAATATATACATATATGGTTGTATGTATACATATATATATATATATACACATATATACATACATATATATATAATGTTATACATAACACATGTAAAATTTAGATGATATATAATATGTATATATTAGTCAGCATATATCATCTATAATATTACATGTGATATATACATTTATATGTACACAATTATGAGAATTATCATGATAATAAACTATTCAAAGTAATATCTATCTTCTTAGCAGTGATTGGAGGAGGGAAGAGAACATATGGAAGAATTATACCAGTCAGTAATAGGAAATTATTGTTTCACTGATTTTTTTTGTTCATTAGCACAATTCATCATACTCTTCCCATACACACACACTTTAAATTCTTTGCAAATATTAGTTATCCTTCTGATCCAGTGGTTTTGTGAGTAGTGGTAATTTGATTTCTAGCCCTAGCATCAATAAGTAGTATTTTAGGGCAGAGCACTTAGCTATAGAACATAGAAGGACTTGGAGCATGATTAAAAGGTCTGAGTTCACAGTACTGAATGAATAAAAGTAAGAATGATGATTAGGAATAAGATTGTCAACCAAGTGAGTATAAAGATTCAGTATGCAGGTGAATTAAAAATAAAACATGGAGGAAATGAGCCATTAGACTACAAAAACATTATAGTTGTCTGCCCACTGTGCTCAGTTCTACATTTAAGTGGATAGTTTGTGTTGACTTATTGGCTGGAGATATATCTGAGATAATGTCTTTGAAGAAGCATAGTAGAAAAGGAATGGATTTAGGGACAAAAGAGATGAATTCCTCATATACAGATCATTTTTTTCTTTACCATTACAACTGTTTGTTCCCAGTTATGTCCTTTGAGTTTACACATTTCAGAAAAGTCTAATCTTATTCCAATAATGTAGCCCTTAAAAATTTGAAGACAATGATTACATCCCACTCCAAGTCTTATCAGCTCTAGGAATGTAGAGCTCTTGCTCTTCATTTGATTCGCAAATGCAACATATTGAGCACCTATACTATAGCAGTATATGTTGCATGCTTAGAACTAGCCTACTGTAGATTGGTATAGTTATGTATGTGTTGGTATCCTTCTACCATTGAGGGAAACCCAGGGGGACATTTACTGGGTATGTTTCAATGATTATTATTGTTTGCATATGGATTGGAATAATCTCTTCTAAAGTTCCCTACAATGTTGCAATTCTGCAATTCTATAATCACTTGAAAATTACACCCTGCCATTTTGATGTGCTATCTGTTGTAAATGATGACAGCCTATCATTGATTGGTTAGATGTTTTGTTTCCATTAGAGGTAATAGGAGAAAAATCAGAAACAATGGAACTCAGTAACTCATTGTTCAATAAATGAGAAAACAGATTAATTAGAAAAGAATTTCTCATATGATATAAAACCTAGTGGGAAATCTGAAAGGCAGTCTAGCAAAGAGTAGGTTTAGATTAACATCTTATAACTCATTTCACAATACATCCTAAATAGATGCATGATCTTACTTTGGAAATGTACTATTTTTAAAAAAATGCAAAGAGCAACAGATCATAGTCTTACAGATTGGGTAGGAAATAAATTCAGAAAGAGATACAGGGAATTTAAAAAATAAATAATGATTTTGAATAAAATTGAAAATATTCATTTATACATGCATACATATATGTTTGTGTGTATATATATACATATGTGTGTGTATACGTGTGTGTATATAAGACCAAAGCCATTCCCCCAAAAACAAGTGATCAAAGAATATGAACAAAGTATTCAGAAGTATTGCAGTTATTGTACATCTGAAAAAATGAATCAAATCAACAGTAATTGGGAAAAGCCAACATTGGGATTTCCCTACAAATAATCAATGATATTGGAGGGAGTGTGGGAAGATAGAACTACTAGTACATTATGGGTGAATCAGTACAACTATCTTGGAAAGCAATTTGGAATATGTACATAAAGTGACTAAAATTTCCATACTCTGAGTCAGAGATTTCATTACTGGGCTTCTACTCCAAAGAAGACATTGAGAAGAAGAAAATACCTATGAACTCCAAAATACTTAATTTAGCATCTTTTGTGATAGCAAAAAATTGGTAACAGTACAGAAGACCATTGATTGGTAAATTGCTCAACAAATTGTGTTACATTGATGTAAGAAAATATTATTGTACTATAAGAAATAACAAAAAAGCATGAAAATATTTTCACTGCAAACAATATTAGCAGACTCAAAAAATGTACAAGACAATAAGAATGGAAAGAGCAAATACTAAGTAATCAAAAGTTAATATCACAAAATTATAAAGAATTAGCCTGACTGCAAAAAAAAATTATGAAAACACTTTCCTGCCCCTCCACTTTGCAGAACTGGGAAATCTGGAGGTGTGAAATGCTACATAATTCTCAGGTGTATTTAACATATTTTTTTCATCTTTTTTCTTTTTTTAATTATAAAATAATAATGGTTCTCTAAGTGGGAGGGGCTAATGTAAAAACTTTTGCCATTAAAACAAAAGACATCATTAAATTTTATTTTTTAAATAAATACTGCTAGATACCGCTAAACTGTCATAGGTAGTATGTACTGAACCTCATAAATTATATTTCTCTAGGAATATGAAACCAAGACATGATGATATTTTCCTTCAGTGCTTCTTATACTGAAACCTATTAATCTTCTTCCTGATACCATTCATTTTTGGACAACCCTAATTCTTAGAAAGTTTGTAACCTCAAAGAGTCTGAATCCAGTGCTCTTTTTACCATATCTAACACAAAACCATGGGTACAAATGTCCCTATATTCTCACTGAGGCATAGGCTTTTTTTTTTATTTCCTAAGACCAGAAATACTTAATTCTTTATGTGCCACAGATCCCTTTGGCAGTCTGGTGAAACCTAAAAACACTTTCTTAGACTGATGTTTTTGAATGAATAAAATAAAAAATGGAGAATAACAAAGGTAGTCAATAATATTAAGTACTGTCATCAGAACAATTAAGTTGGCCAGTTTTATGTTGAGAACCAAAAGTTTAAATATACTCATAACTTAAATATAGTCTCTTTGTACCTTTGAAGGTCCATAAAACATTTTTGTGGCCATGCCACAGGGTCTGTTATTATCAACATTAATATTTTTAATATTAAAATAATTGAAAATAGAACTGTGACAAAATTTTATGTAGCACATTATTAATTAAGGCATCTTTAAGCACTCAACTGTTTTTTAGCACCCAAGTCCTTCTTCTCAAAATTGAAATGTTTACAAACAAACACTGTGCTGATTCTGGATAAGATTAAGTTAAATTCAGTAGTTCTGAATTTCATTCACTGTTCTGTGATAAACACACACAATAAAGTGGGCTGCATTGAAGAGATAGTTACTTTCTACTACTTTGAAGCACTATGTCATTAAGGATCTCAAACCTTGACTGTTCAACAGCCTTTTTAGGTGTGTAAGAAACTGCCCTTTTCCCTCAGTTCTAGTAGACTTCTGTTCTCTGACTGTCTTTACGTCAATTTACAATTTGGCATAAGGCTTGATGAGACCTAGGATGAAAATGGAGCTTTTCACAGGTCCAGGAATCCATTTATTCAGAGGATGCTGAGCTTTGGGCAATCTGGAAGTCTAGCACTTGTAGAGCAAAAAGTAAGAGAAAAGGAAAGGAAGACTAACGTACTTACCTGGACAGCACCTTCATTTCCCTGCACAGAGTGCCAAGCCAGTTACATTAGCAGGGCACCAGTGTGATAAGATTAATATTTAAAGGGGAAAGTGAGCGTGGCAGGAGGTGGAAGTGGTAGTGAGAAGGGGAAAGGGTGTTTCTTTATTTCTAAATGAGGTCACTTAGTATCTTCTTTCCTTCTCAAGTGACTAATTGCTTCTGGGCCTGGTAATGTCTGTCTATCTACAGTCAAAATAAGTCATTTCTGGTGGAAAACCAGAACAGAAAAGGAAGAAAGGGAAACGAGAAATTGAGAATGGGGAAAAGATCCTTGGGAAAAAACTGGAAGAAAAGGATTTTCACTATACAAATCATACAGGATCACATATTTAGAATTGAAAAGACCTTAGAAGTCATTTAGTATATTTTAATTGTATAGTTTAGGAAAATGAGCCCCAGAGCAATTCAAATTCAGTAACTTTCCCACTGCTATGAACTTCCATCTTTTAGAATCTTGAATTTCCAACACTCAGCATCAACCTCTACAGGAGGTATTTCCTGCCAAAATCACTTTATAGCATTTATTTATCTATGTGTGTATGGGTATGCTGGTATACTGTAACTTGTTGCATGTTTCTATGGACAGATAAGGGAGAAATTATGTTCAATCACCACTAAAAACAACCTAATGAGCTTAGCCACTATTGAGGATCAAATAGGTTTGAATAGAAAAGAAGGGAGAGATGGTAGATGGGAGAAAAGATTAGAAAAAAGATGAACTAGGAAGCTTTAATAATTGGTGAGAAGATCAAAGGAGAAAAATGGGAATATAAGAAAAGAGGGAAATGAAGGATAAATAGAAGGAGAAAGAATAAAGTAGCAAAGTTATAGCCAAAAAGAAGTGGAAAATATGGGAAAGAAGGGATATTATTGGCATCCAATTGTCATTTTCACTTCCTTATCAAATCACTGACTTTTATCTTCATTTCAGCTCTATCAAAAAATCCTAAACAGTCCGCCATTGTTTCAGGTAATAATGGGGAATCCGTTCACTGGCCATTTCATCTTTCATCAATCTAATTGCATTTTTGTATTATAATTTTGAAAAGCATGATTTTCTTTGCTTTCTCAAATGCAGCTATAATCTTTGACAATTCAACTTGTGATTTAAGAAGTAGAGGAGTGGAGAAAGAAGATTGTGGCCCTTCTGTCTCACTTGGTCATTATACTAGTGGAGACTAGGTAATTGCTTTTTTGTTTTTTTAAATATGTTACTGAACTATAAATAAAACTATTTCTCCTCTATTAATTCATAAGCATTTCCATCTGGGGCTCCAAATGATGATGTTTTGGGCTAGATACATAATTATACATTTCCAGAATGTGACATCTAAAAGACAGAAAGGGAAAGAAGGAGAGACAAAGACAGAGACAAAGAAAGGCAGAGACAGAGACATAAAGATACAGAGAGATAGAAACAGAGAAAGACAGAGAAACAGAGATAAATAGATGATAGAGAGACAGAGAAATACATGAAAGGGCAAACAAAAAGGAGAGGAAATTTTAAGGAATATGGAGGAGAAAGAGCGAAAGCAAGATGGAAAGATTGATAGATGACAGACACAGAAAAAGACAGTAGAGGAAAGAATGAGAAAGAGAGAAGAGAAAAATGGAGAGGGCAGAGAAGATAAGAAGAAAGAAAGAAAAGTGTTGTTTATTATTTAAGTACTTAGCTCATTCCTTTCCTTCATATGGTCTAAATTGTCAAATAATTTTTAAATATTTATTAGAGTTTCTTTTCAGTAGCTAGATTTACAAAGACCCAATCTTTCTGGCATTTGCCCTATGTATTCATAAGAAAATTGTTACTTATTATTACTAAGAATTCTTTTGTTTGTTTCCTTTTTTAAAGCCTTGTTCCCCTATAGAAATTAAATTTGTTTTTATTTTTGTTTAATCATAAAAACTTAGAAGACAATGAATACATTAAATAAAATCTTTTTCACTCATAAATAATAACTTCTTTGAAAAGGTACTTTAATCTCTCATTTCTGATTTATTTACCACTAGAACAGTAACTGCGAAACATTCTGTAGTCCTTTAGCACTATGAAGAAAACATAGCCTTGAAATTTTGTTCTTCAAAATAAATATTGTAATACATCCTTTGTTTGTAAAGGCTTCTTCAGTCCTTACATACAAATAAACCCCTTTAATCAGCTTGAATAGATTCTTGAACACAAAAATAAAAGAGAAATTTCTATGTGATGTCACAGTTTGGGTGTTGAATGAAGAAAAGTTTCCTGTGGCCTTTTATATTAACTTCTGTACTACAGAGAAGAAAATCTAAAACTCAAGGATGGACACGATTAGTATTCAAATTTAACCAAGATTCCCAATAAGATCAGGAGTGAAACAAGGTTGTCTACTATCAACATTACTATTTAATATTGTATTAGAAATGCTAGCTTTGGCAATATGAGTTGAGAAAGAGATTAAAGGAATAAGAATAGGCAATGAGGACACCAAATTATCACTCTTTGCTGATGATATGATGGTATACTTAGAGATCCCCAGAGACTCTACTAAAAAGTTTTTAGAAACAATCCACACCTTTAGCAAAGTTGCAGGATACAAAATAAACTGACATAAGTCATCAGCATTCTTATATATCACCAACAAAACCCAACAGTTAGAGTTACAAAGAGAAATTCCACTTAAAGTAACTACTGATTGTATAAAATATTTAGGAATCTATCTGCCAAGGGAAAATCAGAAACTTTATGAGCAAAACTACAAAACCCTTTCCACACAAATTAAGTCTGATCTAACCAACTGGAAAAATATTAAATGCTCTTGGATTGAGCGAGCAAATATAATAAAGATGACAATACTACCTAAGCTAATCTATTTATTTAGCGCTATACCAATCAGACTCACCCAAAAAACTACTTTGATGACCTAGAAAAAATAACAACAAAGTTCATATGGAAAAACAAAAGGTCCAGAATTTCAAGGGAATTAATGAAAAAAAATCAAATGAAGGTGGCCTAGCTGTACCAGATCTAAAATTATATTATAAAACAGCAGTTACTAAAACCATCTGGTATTAGTTAAGAAATAGACTAGTTGATCAGTGGAATAGGTTAGGTTCAAAGGACAAAACAGCGAATAACTTTAATAATATAGTGTTTGACAAACCCAAAGATCCCAGTTTTGGGGATAAGAACACACTATTTGACAAAAATTGCTGGGAAAATTGGAAATTAGTATGGCAGAAACTAGGCATTGACCCACACTTAATACCATACACCAAGATAAGGTCAAAATAGGTTCATGACCTAGGCATAAAGAATGAGATTATAAATAAATTGGAAGAGCATAGGATAGTTTACCTCTCAGACCTGTGGAAGAGGGAGGAATTTATGACCACAGAAGAACCAGAGATCACTATTGACCACAAAATAGAAAATTTTGATTATATCAAATTGAAAAGTTTTTGTACAAACAAAACAAAACAAATGCAGACAAGATTAGAAGGGAAACAATAAACTGGGAAAACATTTTTACAGTCAAAAGTTCTAATAAAGGCCTCATTTCCAAAATATATAGAGAATTGACTCTAATTTATAAGAAATCAAGCTATTCTCCAATTGATAAATGGTCAAAGGATATGAACAAACAATTCTCAGATGAAGAAATTAAAACTATTTACAGACATATGAAAATATGCTCCAAATCATTATTACTCAGAGAAATGCAAATTAAGACAACTCTGAGATACCACTACACACCTGTCAGATTGGCTAGAATGACAGGGAAAGATAATGGGGAATGTTGGAGGGGATGTGGGAAAACAGGGACACTGATACATTGTTGGTGGAATTGTGAACACATCCAGCCATTCTGGAGAGCAATTTGGAACTATGCTCAAAAAGTTATCAAACTGTGCATACCCTTTGATCCAGCAATGTTTCTACTGGGTTTATACCCCAAAGAGATACTAAAGAATGGAAAGGGACCTGTAAGTGCCAAAATGTTTGTGGCAGCCCTGTTTGTAGTGGCTAGAAGCTGGAAAATGAAAGGATGCCCATCAATTGGAGAATGGTTGAGTAAATTGTGGTATATGAACATTATGGAATATTATTGTATGGTAAGAAATGACCAGCAGGATGAATACAGAGAGGATTGGCGAGACTTACACGAATTGATGCTAAGTGAAATGAGCAGAACCAGGAGATCATTATATACCTCAGCAACGATACTGTTTGAGGATGTATTATGATGGAAGTGGATCTCTTTGACAAAGAGATCTAACTCAGTTTCAATTGATCAAGGATGAACAGAAGCAGCTACACCCAAAGAAAGAACACTGGGAAATGAATATAAATTGCTTGCATTTTTGTTTTTCTTCCCAGGTTATTTATGCCTTCTGAATCCAATTCTCCCTGTGCAACAAGAGAACTGTTTGGTTCTGCACACATATATTGTATCTAGGATATACTGTAACCTATTTAACATGTAAAGGACTGCTTGCCATCTGGGAGAGGGGGTGGAGGGAAGGAGGGGGAAAAATCGGAACAGAAGTGAGTGCAAGGGATAATGCTGTAAAAAATTACCCTGGCATGGGTTCTGTCAATAAAAAGTTATTTTAAAAAATTTAACCAAGAAATGCTTTTTAAATACAAACTGGGTGCAAAACACTCTATTGGGCACTGAGGAGATAATGATCAAAGGATAAGTGTGAGGTTGTATCACAGAGTTATTTTAATAACTCTAATCATTAATGATTTAGAGAATTTTTATATGACTATAAATAGATCTTAATATTTTGTCTGAAAACTCCCTGTTCACATCCTTTGACCATTTTTCAACTGAGGAATGTCTTTAATTTCTTAAATTTGATTCACTCTTCTATACACTTGAAATATGAGGCCTTGATGACAGAAATATTCTGTAAAAATATTTTCTCCAGTTCTCTACCTTACTTCTAATTTTGGATACATTAGCTTTATTTGTGCAAAAGCTATTTTTAAAAAAATTTATGCCATCAAAATGATCCATTTTAACTCGTTTGGCCTGCTTTATCTTTTGTTTACTCATAAACTTTTTTCCTTATCCATAGACTAAACATAAAATTTTCTATGTTCTTGTATTAGTTTATACTTCCCTTTTTGCCTAAATATTTTGCTACTATCCACTAATCTGCTTTTTAGTCAGTACCAAAGGATGTTGATATTTAACATTTTTCTGTTATAGTTTGAAATCAGGAACTGTTAAGCTGTCTTTCCTTCACATTTTGTCTCATTGAGTTCCTTGATATTCTTAACCATTTGTTCGTCCAGTTGAATTTTGTTATTAATTTCTCTAGTTCTATAAAATAATTCTTTGTTTATTTGATAGACATAATACAAAACAAGTACATTAACTTAAATTTTTTATTATTTTAGGTTAGCCTACGTATGAACAATCGATATTTTCCAATTGTTTAGATTTTTCTTCATTTGTGATGACTGTATATGTGGGACTACAGAAACAACTTGCTATTGTGTGTAGATGACTCTTTGCCACTTGTTATCACTCTTCCATCTGTATCACTCTGCTTCAATCACAACACAGGTTGTCACTATCCCCTGACTTTTCAAGAAGTTCGAGAGACCTCGGGGAGGTAGGAAGCCAACCCAGACATCATCAGAAGGTTCCCTATGGGCTGAAGGGCCTTATACCTCACCCAGAGTTTTTCTGCTATCTGTGGGCCTCTACACCTGAGTTTTTCTCAAGTATTTTGTTGAAAGTACAGTTATTTTGAATGGAATTTATCTCTTTTTTTCTCCTTACTAGGTTTTGTTGGTAATATATAGAGATGCCGATGATTTGAATAAGTTTTTTTTTTATATTTAGGGCAAGTAGGTAATGCAGTGGATAGAGCACAGGGTCCTGGGATCAAAAAGACCTGAATTTCAATCTTGCCTCAGACAGTTAATAATGGTGTGAGGTTGAAGAAATCATTTAACTCAGTTTGCCACAGTTTCCTTATATGTAAAATGAGCTGGAGAGAGAAATGGCAAATCATTTCAGTATCTTTAAAAGAAAACTACAAAGGGATTCAAGAAAAGTCAGACATGACTGAAAAAGACTGAACAATAGTAATTTTATATTCTGCAATTTTGTCAAAATTGTTAATTACTAGAATTATGTTTTTAGTTGAGTCTTTAGAGTTTACTCAGTATACCATCATATGTCTACAAAGAGGGGTAGTTTTGTTTCCTTGTTACCTGTTCTTATTCCTTCCATTTGTTTTTGTCCTATTGCTATAGTGACCATTTCCAATACAACATTAAATAGCATGATTATAATAGATATCCTCCTTTCACTCCTGATTTTACTAGACAAATTTCTAATTTACAAGCTTTATTGTTTGTTGTCACTTTTAGATAAATGCTATTTATCATTGAAGAAAAACTCCATTGATAATTATGTTTTCTTGTGTTTTTAACAGAAATGGGTTTTGTATTTTATCAAAAGTCTTTTTTTCTGCATCTCTTAATAGAATCATATGATCTTTGCTGTTTTTGTTATTGATATTGTCAAATATAATTATTGTAATCCCGTTATTGAACCTCTCCAACATTTATGCTATAACTTCCATCTCATCATAGTGCAGGATATTTATGATATATTTCTATAATCTCCTTGGTAATATTTTATTAATAGTTTTGCATCAAAAATCACTGGGAAAATTAGTCTATATTTTTCTTTCTCTATTTTTACTATACCTGATTTAGGTATAAAAACAATATTTTATAAAATATAAGAAATTTATTAGGATTCTTTCCTATCTATTTCTCAAATAGTTTTATATAATATTGGAATTATGTGTTTCTTAAATGTTTTGTAGAATTCACTACTAAATGCATCTTATTCTGGGAATATTTTCTTTTTTGGGGGGGAGGGATATTTTCTTTTTTTCCTGCCTTCCTTATTTATTTATTTATTTATTTTATCTGAAGGAGCAGAATATGCAAAAAGAAAAGCAATACAAAACAAAATGAAACAAAAGAGAACATTATCATATGCCCAGCAGAACATCAGAGAGGATTCAAAATGTATAACAACAAATACCAATTTCATGAGTATCTGTCTTTTAGTTCCTTGTAAATTGTTCTTTTGTTCTTTGTTGTGTACCTTATTTACTTAATTTTCCCCCTTTTATCTCCCCCATAACCCCCAAGAAATCTATAGTTAAGAAAGGATATATTTATATATACTTTTGGCGCTATATAAAGACACATAGATACACATCTATCTCCCTTTCATCCCCCTACTACCTCTAAGCAAGCTACAGCTAAGATATATTTATGTACAAATGTGTAAATATATACATTTACATACTCATACATATACATAGCTTAGATACATGCATGTCTTTCCTATCCCTGCTATTTCATTAAATTTTGCTCCATAACTTGTCTATTACTTAACCTTTCCTCACCTAGAGATCTTTCCTTTATCTTTTTCTCTCACCCTTTCCTCCCCCATCTATCTATTCCTCCCCCCTTAATGGTGGGTACTGTCCCCTTCATGATCACAAATTTCTGGCAATTCAATTATCCTTATATTTTCTTTTCTTGAACTGTCCTCCAGATCTGTCATTTTTCTTATAAAATGTTTCCCATTGTGTTCTTTTTTTTCATTCTTTATAACCTGTTTTGTTATTTTTTAGTCTCTCATAGCTTTCCTGGTTTCCTATTGCCTGATTTTAATATTCAAAGAGTTATTTTCATCTTTGAGACTCTGTCCCTTCTTTTCTAATTGGCTAACTTTTTTTCATAATCTTTTTGTTTTTCTTGGATAGTTTTAATTTTTTTTTAGGTTTTTCCCTCAATATCTCTTATTTGATTTTTTAATTCTTCTACAAATTATTTCACATAACTCTTTGGGGTAGAAGCATTTTTTACTAATGTGTTTTCCTCTGAAGATGAATCTTGGTCTTCCCTGTTCCCATAATATGTTTCAATGGGAGGGGTAGGTTTCTTTCTTCTTTGCCTGTTCATTTTTTTTGTAAATAAAAGGTCTTAGTGTAAGCACTTCTAATCTTGGGGTGGGGAGATGGTGCCTCAAGCTTTCCTTCAGCTTTCCACATGGGTTATATTAGGAGGATCCCTGTTCTATCCCACATCTTCATGATTTTTCACTAGACTGAGGCACAAATTTGTTCTATTTGTGGCGGAAATGGGAAGAGTTAGAAATTTTCTCTGCCATCTTCCTCCCTTTGGGAATCCTTCCTCTGGGGATATTTTGTTAGAGAGATCATTGATGGCTTATTCATTTTTTTTAAATATAGAATTTTTTAAGTATTCTATTTCCCCTTCTATTAATCTGGACAATTTTTATTTTTTGTAAATATTCATTCCATTTCATTCATCCATAGATTATAAATTTTACTGGCATATAATTAAACAAAATAATTCCTAATAATTATTGTAATTTCATCTTCATTAATAGTAAATTCATCCTTTTCATTTTTGAGATGGTAATTTGTTTTGCTTTCTTCTTTTCAGTCAAATCAGGCAATGATTTATTTGTTTTTCCCATTAAATTACCTCCTAGTTTTGTTTATTATATAAATTTTTATCAATTTTAATTTTATTAATCTCTCCTTTTATTTTTTAAGATTTTCATTTTGGTTTTAAATTGGGAATTTTAATTTGTTCTTTTTTTTACCTATTTTATTTACATGTCCAATTCCCTGATCTATTCTTTCTTTCTTTTATCGAAACACTACATGTTTAGACATATACATTTTGCCTTAATTTTTTTTTTTGGCTACTTACCACAAAATTTGGCATGTTTTCTCACTGTCATTATCTTTAATGAAACAATTGATTGTTTCTATAACTTGTCCTTTCACTTTAGGAGTATAGTGTGTAGTTTTTCATCCATGCTTTTATAATCCTTTAATAGATATATATTTTATCATATTATGGTCCTATATGGAGTGTGTTCAATATTTCTGCTTTTCTGCATTTGATTATTAGGTTCTTCTGCCCTAATATATGGTCATTTTTGTGGAAATGCTATGTAAAACTGGGGAAAAGGTATATTTTTTCTTACCATTTAATTTTTTCCAGAGGTCTATTACATCTAAAGTTTCTAAAATTCCATTCATCTCCTGAACGTCTTTCTTGTTTATTTCATGATAAGGTTTATCTAGTACTGAGAGGAAAAATTTGAGGTAAATCAATAATACAATTTTATTATCTATTTCTTGGTATAATTAATTTAACTTTTTATTTAAGAATTTGAGTACTATACCATTTGGTGCATATATATGTTTAGTGTTAATATTATTTCATCGTCTATGTTGCCTTTTGGTAAAATGTAGTTTCCCTACTTATCTATTTTAATTAGGTCTCTGTCTTTTTGAGCTTTGTCTGAAATCATGTTTGCTATTTCTCACTTTTTTACTTCAGCATAATAGATCTTGCTCCAACCTCTTATTTTAATTCTGTATGTATCTTGTAAACACAAATGTTTTTGTGAACATAGTTTCATGTGTGTTGCTTGAAAACAACATATTATTGAATTCTGCTTTCCAATTCATTCTACTATCCATTTTTCTTTTATCAGTGAGTTCATTCCTTTCACACTCACAGTTATGATTACTGTGCATTTCCCTGCATTTTCTTATAATTTTTCTCTTTTTTTGTAAAAATTCTTCCTTGCCCACTTTTTTATGAGACAATTTTCCCACATTTTTCTTTTTCCTTTTCTCTTCTTTCAGTGCATCCTTTTCACTCATCCATTTTTTTTTTTGAGATTATCTGGATATAATTGACTCATACCATGCCCATTGTGTATGTAGATGCTTTCTAAACTGCTCCAATAATTATAAAGTTATATAGGAATATAAACAGTTTGACTTTTTGAGTCCCTTATGATTTCTCTTTTATTTTTTATCTTTCTATGTTTCTCTTGAGTCTTGTGTTTGAACATCAAATTTATTTTAATTTTTTTCCCTATATACTTGCAATATTTTTCCTTGACTGGAAGTTCTGGGATTTGACTGTTTACATTTTTGAATGCCTACCTGGAGGAGATTGGTGGATTTTTTTCCATTTCTATTTTGCCCCCAGTTCTAAAGTACCAGGAAATTTTTCCTTTGTAATTTTTTTTGAAATATGATGTCATAAATACTATTGTTTTTTGATCATGGATTTTAGGTAGTCTAACAATGATTAAATTAAATCTCCTCAATCTATTTTCCAGATTATTTGTTGTTTTTTTTCCAATGAGATATTTCACATTTCTTCTCTTTTTTATTCTTTTGACTTTATTTTATTGTTTCTTGAAATCTCATGGATTCATTAGCTACCATTTTCTCAATTCTAATTTTTAAGGAACTATTTTCCTCAGTGACCTTTTGTACTTCTTTTACCAGTTGGTGAATTCTGCTTTAAAGTGTTATTCTCATCTTTATATATTTGCACCTCTTTTACAAAGTTATTCATTATCTCATAATTTTCTTGCATCATTCTCAACTTTTCTCAACAACTGTTGGTGAATTTTTAAAATTGATTTTTTTGCTTTTTCTTTAGCTCTTCCAGAAATTCTTGTTGGACTTGTGTCCAGTCTTCAATTTTTTGAGGCTTTAATTGTAGCTGTTTTCACATTTATTGTTTCTTTTGAATGTGTGCTTGAAGTTCCTCATCACAATAGCAGCATTTTGGGATCAGGATTTGTTGTTGTTGATGATGATGATAATAGTGGTTTTTACTCATTTTTCCAGCTCATTTACTCATTTCTTGACTTCTTACTTTATTCTTGAACTAAGGATTTGCCTACCTTGGGGGAAACATGTCACTATACCAAGCTTCAGACTTTTTTATGCTGCTGTTTTTATTGCTGGTTCTGGGTAACTTTTTGGAGCTTCCAAGGAGGTATGATTACTGGAGTGGTATGATAACTTCTCCTGGTCTATGCTTTAGTTCTTATTCAGGTACAGTTTTTGTTCACTTATAGTTGCAATTACTAGTATTCCTCCAATCCTGGAATTGTGACCAGTGTTTCTGTCCCATTGTGACAACAAGGACTCCTCTACACTCTTTTAACTGTTATCTACTGGTTCCTACACCCAATACTAACACAATGGCTTCTGTGTTAGTATTAGTTAGTTAGTAGTAGTTAGAAAGAGAATATAATATTCTCTTTCTAACCAGTTGTCCAATTCCTTTAATGTCTCTGGATTGTAAGTTCCTGAAGCTGCTCTTGTTGCTATTGCAAGAATCTCTAAGATCTACAATCTGGATTCCAACCCAGTTTCCAATCTAGTACCACAGACTTCTTCAAGACTCCAAAGTTGTCTTGGTTTGGGGGGATAACACATTCCAATCTTTTGTCGTCTTTGTTGCTCCAGGAATTGATTTGAAGTATTATTTTAAAGTTTAGAGGAAAATGTTGGGAGAACTTGGCTGGAATTCTGCCTCTACTCTGATACTTTTGATTTCTATTCAACCTGCTATTAACTTTTGACTTCCAGTCAAAGCCAATTTTACTTTAGTTTGCTGAAAGAAAAATTCTGGGTACACATGAGTCTCCAGTAAGTACACAAGAACAGCAAGAATGTGCAATGATCAACTATGAAAAGCTTGATTCTTCTCAGTAGTTTAGTGATCCAAAGGAATCTCAATAGACTTTGGATAGAAAATGTCATCTGTAACCAGAGAAGGAACTAAGGAGACTGAATAAATCAACACATGCTATGCTTACTTCTTTTTCTGTTTTTTTAAAAATCTCTCCTATGTTTTTTTTTCCCCATTTGCTCTGATTTTTCTCTCCTAACATAATTCATAAAACAATGGTTATTAAAAATTAAAAAAAAAAGTCCCTATAACAAGCTTGCTACAATGGAGACTTCAGGGAACTTTTGCTTAAATGTTATAAGATATAACATTGAAAAAATTGAAAAAATATAATTTCAAAAGTGAATAATGACATCCCAATCACAAAATTTAATGGTTTTCTTACAGTTCTCATTCTCATTGATCCTTGTAGCATTTGAGAGGGTTGATGACTTCTTCTTTTTAATATTGGCTCTTTCCCCTAGATTCCTTGATAATCTTGATTCTCCCCCCCCCCCTTTGTTTAACTATTTCCCTTATTTCTTTTTAATCCTGCCCCACACTTCATTTCACTGCCATTTATACTTATTATTATTCTTTCTGTATCTCTCTATGTCTCTATTTCTTCTATTTTTTTTTGTTTCTATATGTGTCTGCCTCTGGGTCTATCTTTGTCTCTCTGTCTCTCTCCACCTCTTTCTCTCTCTGTCTCTGTTTCTCTCCCTGTCTCTCAGTCTCTGTCTCTCTCTCTCTCTCTCTCTCTCTCTCTGTGTGTCTGTGTCTGTCTCTGTCTCTGTCTCTCTCTGTCTCTCTCTTTCTCTCTCTCTTTCTCTTTTCAGACCTGAATTCAGGCACCACCTCTAACACTAATTATGTGGGTAGCACTGGGATTTATTTACTTCCCTGGTTCTTAGTTTCCTTATTTGTAAAATGAGAGTGTTGAAATATATAAGGCAGTTAGGCAATATAATTAGAGTAAGTTGAATAAGAAGCAACAAAATTCAAAGTGACTTGACCATGAATAAGTCACTTATCCTTTCACAAATCTAATTTTCTTATCTGCAAAATTGGAGTAATAATTATTATGACCATCAAATGAGATGAAATTTGCAAAGTGCTTTGTAAACCTTAAATCCTAGATAAATAGCAGTTATCATCATCATTGTCATCCAGATTGTCTCCATCATTGTTAGTATTGTTGCTCTTAGATAGTCCTTCCAACTATTAACCATGGTCTGAAAAATCTACTTAGGAGAAGAGTTGTCCAAAAATGAAAAATAAAGTATTCAATGTACAGAAGAGTCACAGCCTTATTTAATTTTGCAACCTTTGGGAAGAAAGAATATCCTAAAATACATCATTTGAATATATATTGTCTATTGAGTTTCTCTTCTCCTGTTGTCCAAGTGAGCACATTGTAGACCTGTCTGCTTTCCCTTCATTCAGAACACCAGATGGTTATGGAAGCACATAATGTACTATGAACCATTTACTCCTCCTACTCAAGATGTGTGCACACAAATCTCATGACAAAATTTCACTTAAACTGTCCTACAGCCAAGGCCTGTGTGTAATTAACCCAACATATGCCAACAAAATGATTGGAAAGGATTTTATTACAGCACAAACCAAGCTAAATGCTCAATATTCCGATCACAGTAATATCCTTGGCCAGTTTGAAATTTGATTTTTTGCCACTAACCAAGAGCTTGCCAGTGGCAAGGACAATTTCAAACCAACATGAAAATGTGGACTTTGATTTTTTTCTTATAAATTTCCTAGCTAAATTGTAATAGTATTAACCTATATACATATTCCCAAATAAAACCACATATAGTACAATTGTATTTTTCAGCAGCTCTCACAATGATATTGTCAAAATTCAACTCTGATTTTAAGTCTCCTTAAAAAATCTAGCACCATACAATTTCCTTTATATTGTAAATTGAGAAGGAAGATTAGTCCTTTTTAGCTTTCTTAAATGTTCTACATTGTACAATGCCATAAGCTATACTATTCTAATTTTACCATTAAGATTTTGAATTATTTTTTAAAGATTAGACATTAAATTTGATTTTAATAGTTTGGATATTTAGACTCATGAGAACTTAGAGGTTATCCAACATTCTCATTTTACAAATGAGAAAACTAAGGACTTGCAAATCTAAGTGGCTTGCCCAAAGTCACATGAAAACAAGAAGATGACCTAGGATTTTAATACAGAGCCCTTGACTCCAAATCTAGTATTAATCCTGGTGTATAGTATTGGCTATTATAAGATATTATGTTAATTAATGTGTACTCTGTGTGTCCAATGACAACAATAATGATGATTACATTTCATAGTATAAATCAAAAAAAGCAAGACTGAAGTCTTTGAAATCTAATCAATGTTTTATTAAATCAAGGGATAAAGGGGATAGCAATACCTTGGTCTTTTCCAAACAAGATATAAGGAACAGTAAGTTAGCACCAAAAAAAAAAAAAGAACATTAAAAAGAGATTTACTGATAACCTGAAATTGAACTTATTAGGACAATTAACACACATGTAAAATCAGTCAGCATATACTGGGATTATAAAATGCATTATTATACATTTAGAAAGTATTTTCAAAAATGCATACAGTTTATTTGGGTTTTTTCCTTGATCATGCATTTTTTCTCTTTTTGATCTGATTTTTCTTGAATATGGAAATATGTTTAAAAGCATCACATATATTTATATCAGGGTGCTTGATATCTTGGGAGGAGATAAAAGAATCATTTGCTATAAAATGTCTTAGAAAAATGAATATTGATAAATATCTTTAGATGTATTTATAAAAACAAGATATTGTTGATTATTTTTAAATGCATACAATATAAAAACAACAACATGGGATCCATTTCCCTAAGTTAATTTATACAAAAGTAATCACTTCCTCAAAAAGGAAAATGAATAGACATTCTTAGTACACATGATAAATATGTGAAAAACCTATAGAAATACTTTTGCAACAAAGACATCACTTCAGTGAGCCACAACAATATCTTATAATAGGTTTACACCACTAGACTAATGCAATTGAAAATTATTTGCTTCTGGGAAGATGCTATGAAATGGGCAAGATCCAAAATAGAATCAAAAAGCCTTCTGTGTTAGAGCTACACAACTTAGACAACTTATGTTGATTAAAAAACAAAGAACAAATGGCTAAGTCATGTGAATTTGTGGAAATAGAAAGTATGATAATGTCAATCCAGGACTAGGAACTTCAAATCCAAATCTTTAAATGTACTTGAGAATTTTACAAATAAGCCACATTTGAAACAGATAATTATTCCATACTGAATGGATATTGACAACATTACCTAGATGTGACATTAATCCATAAACATTTTAAAACAGCACTTTTAACAGTCATCATAACAAATTTAAAGGTAGTACTACAAGGAACACTCATATACACAAAATCTTTCAAATTATACTTAGAAGAAACAAAAGTTCTGTGGGAGAAAGATAATATACATAGTATTCCTGTCATCTCCTATTGAAGTTGTACTGAGGGTGCTCTTAGTGAGCCTTTGGGGGATGAGTTTATAAGCTGATACTTTTTTTCAACTGCAGAAAAACATTTTGGTCCCCTATTCGATGGTGTATAGCAAAGCTTCTTAAATTATGTGTCCCAACCCCATATGAGGTCACATAACTGAATGTAAGGGTTGTGAAATTATGATTTATTATCAGTAAATGTTTGATTTGCATACTTATTTTATATACCTACATATCCAGGGTCATGTAAAAATGTCTTTCAGAGAAAAGGTTGTGCGAATGGAAAAAGTTTAGTGGAATACTAAATATATATATATATTCAAAGGGTAGTGTCTCATTATAAGAATATTTGTGTCTGAATTCCATCAAAAAGAATAAAAGCAAAATAATGAGGAAAAGGATAAAAGGCAGTTTTAATATTAACTATTAAAAATAGCAAGATAGTTTCTTATCCAAGGATCATTTCAATCTGAATTCCATCTAAAAAGATCAGAATGACATTATTATTAATGCTTTACATACAGTACTACATTTATTCCTTACAGCAACCTTGTAAAATAGCTACTATCACCCATTTTAAAAATGAAGAAACTGAGTCAGGATATGTTATTTTTATGGCAATATAACTAAATGAACATGGAAATATAACTATAATATAATAAGCGCCTGAGACAGGATGAAAACATTGGTCTTACTAACTCCAAGTTTAGCACTTCACCCATGAAATATCTGGAAATATCTGGAAAATGTCTGGTGCTTTCAGCAAAGACTTTTCATCAACAAGCATTGACCTAAGTACTGTATTATTAAAAGTCATGTCAGTATCTTCAGAGAGGATGACCATGGATACAGCTGCTTCAATTTACCTAATCTGCAAGTAAAGAATAAATAGCACAGGGATGAATCGGGGTTGGTCTGTGTGGTCTTTTCCAAAAACATATTCATAACCATTTCCATTCTGATCTCCTATAAGGCTGAGACAAAAATCCCCAAAGGATTTGTCCTTTATTTTTTTTTATTTTATTAAAAAGAAGAGAAGAATGAAAGAAAGAAGCAATCATCAAATATACAGTAATGATTTATAAGGATTTCTAGAGAGGCAGAAGCATTGTGTGCCTGGAGTGAGCATTTAAGGAGTGGATGCTGCTGTTTTCCATGGAGCCATTTCTGCACCAGGGAATTCTCTTCTCTAGGCTGTTACATGCATTGTTATTCATGTAGCATTTATATGCAGGTTGAGTATTTCTGTAAGACATCCAGAGAACAACTTCCAGGTGAAACGTTTTCAGCAGAATTCTTACTGCCTGACTCACCCCATCCAGGGTTCTCTTAGGCTTGGATTGGTACAGCTGTTAACTGTGGAATGCACAGGGACCCTAGGGAGAAATAGCAACGAACACTTCAATTCTCCCCAAAAATGCAATTGGTAATATGAAATATAAAAAAATTGTTAATGCTTCTGAAACCCTCACACACAGTATTGTATCCCATATAGCAATTCTCCATTCAACAACAAAAAATGTATTGCCAATTCAGTCTAGTGCATGTTTTTCTTTAAAAAAAAAAATTAAAGTACTGATGACATCTATTTTGAACTCTACTATTTGCCAACTTCAGTTTCTAGTCAGGATATACTAGAGAGAGAAAAAAGGTGAAATGGATATAATTTAACTTTGGCAGGTCACCATACCTTTTTTTTTTTTACTCTCAGAGATGTAAGTAGGGTAGGAAATCTGGGGCTTCATCCTATATGACACAGAATTTAGTGGGTACTGACAGGACTTGCAGTCCATCAGGTCATAAGCAGCAAACCTTAGTACTTAGTTTGTAAGCATAATTTATTAAAATATGAAGCCCCCAGATGGTGAGCTGGAACAAACTACCCTGTTATGTCCCCCACCTCCATCTCCATCTCTAATGAGAGTATGTTGTGTGTGTGTGTGTGTGTGTGTGTGTGTGTGTGTGTGTGTGTGTAGTCTGTGTGTGTGTTTTTCTCCCATTAGAAATGGTTTGTGGCATTTGTCTTTAGCATACAAATTCCTAGTTACAGCTTAGAGAGCTCTAATTCTTAGGCACCATTGCACTGATTCCTTGACCCAATTAATTCATTAAACTTTATCCTTCCCACTGTATGCCCTATTTTTTATTCTTTTCAAGGCAAGAGCTATTTTGTATTTCAAAATTTCATGGTATTTGTGTTCCTATTTGCAAAATCTATCCCTTCCATCAGCACAAATTACAGTATATCTATGCTTTTTTCACCTGATAAAATTCATAAATTGTCCAGATCAATCCATTAGACTAGAGAACTTCCTCTGTTTTTTGTTGTTATTGTTTCTGTTATTGTTGTACATGTCATTGTCATTTTGCTTTATGGATATGAAAAAAAAAACTCAGAATACCTAATTTCACTTTTGCTTCATTACCAGCCCTCACATCCCTTGTCCTTATCTACCTACTCTCAATAATAGTTTTTATGTCATTTCCTATATTAAAGTCAACATGGATAATATTGGAATATACTAAGTGTTCCATTAGTATACAAGTTTATGGAGGACGGGGGCAGTTTCTATAATTATTTATCTATCAGACCTTAGAACAGTGTCTGTCATATAGTAAACACTTTTAAAAAGTATGTTGATTATTTTTTAAATATATAGAAACCTGCCTGAATGCATCATGTATCTTTCCATTATGGTTTGAATCTGGAAATTTTGATTCTTCTGAGATTATAATATCCCATGATTTACAGTCATATATCATCTCCAGGGAAATCTTGATGTTTTCAAGATAGGTAATCTCAGCATACCAAACAACTTGAGATTGAAAGCACTTCC
The DNA here is from genome assembly GCF_016432865.1 of Antechinus flavipes. NCBI lineage: Eukaryota > Metazoa > Chordata > Mammalia > Dasyuromorphia > Dasyuridae > Antechinus > Antechinus flavipes. The sequence goes on along the minus strand of NC_067401.1, from coordinate 67,178,722 downwards.
TGATTTCCCATGTCTCTCCCTCATTCTTTCCTGCTCCTTCTTTCACCCCCCTCTCTTTCTCTTGGATCCTTTACTAAGTCAAGCTCTCATGAGGGTCAATCATCACACAAGTAATCAGGAGGACTTTTAGTCTTGTGAGGTGTGCTACAATTAGCACACAGCACCTCAAACATTTTATAATCTGGAGGGAATTCCTCTTTTAGTTGGTCTTTGTACAGTTTATCATCTATACATGACAGTGGCAAATTCCTTTGGGTACTATAAGTCTACTTGTTTAATACTTTGTGTAATGTTGATATACAGAGTATCACTTAACAAAATGTTCTCTGTAGTCCCATCTATTATGTATTCCAGTATGATCTTAACATGGGCACAGGAGACATTTAGTTGGATGAGAGCCTTCAAGACTAAATTTTGTTCCAATAAATCAAATGTTTGAATAGCACTAACATTTATGTAACACTAAAGTTTACCACACTTTCTCTCTCTCTCTCTCATATATATATATATATATATATATATATATATATGTGTGTGTGTGTGTGTGTGTGTGTATTTACATATATATGTTTGTATAAACACACATGTATATATGTGTGTTTCTTTATACACATCAAATCTTTTGATCCTCATATCTATCATGTAAGAAAAGTACTTAAGATATTATTTTAATTTGAAAAATGAGGTCCAGAAAGTACTTGTCCATGATCCGATAGCTGATAAATTTCACATGCAGGATCCACATTCAATTCTCACATCCAATATGCTTTCCATGCTAGTGAGTCAAAAAAAAAAAATAAACACATAAGAAATGCTGCAAGCACAGCATTTCAAGATTTGGGAAAGATATTTAATAAGGTCTACCATGATATACTTATGTACAAGATAAAAAAAATATGGGTTTAACATACTGTATTTTGTATTATATATTTTTCACTATGTTTTATTAAGTTAAATAGCCATCACCAAAATATTTTGATTAATGGATAAAGGGCATTTTGGAAGAAGGTACACTGTCCCTGAGTCGCTCTTAGCCAATATTTTATAAGCAATTAAAAACATAGATGTTATCCTTAAAGAGAAGACATAAAGTGTTGGAAAGAACCAGGATTCAAAAAAATTATTACTAACTAAAACTATGGACTCAAACTAATATCAAATTCACCAACAAAATAACATGTTTAAGTCCAACAAGTCAATTGCAAAAGGGTAATATGGGACAGAATTATCTCAATAGCTATTCATGTGAAAAAATGCTTGGGGATTTTAGTGAGTTATCAATGCAGTGAATACCAATGGTGTGACATGAATACTTTAAACAATACAAATTTTAAAAACTAATTCAATAGTCAGGTCCACCTAAAGAGGGCAATCAGAATACTGAGCAGTCTTATGTCAAGTGAACAATAATTGACAGAACTTGAGAAACAGCCTGGGAAATAGGATCATAAAAACATGATAGATGTCTTTGTATATCTGAAAAAAAATTAAAAAAAAAAAACGAGAGAGCTGTATTTTTGCAGATTTCAGAATGATAATCAACAGAGAAAAGTTTCAGGGAGGAAGATTTTGCTTTAATATAAGGAAGAACTTTCTAATGACTAAAGAGGCAATATAGAAGAATAGATGATATGGAAGTGCAGAAGACTTAGGTTTAAAATCCCCTTTTGATCTTTGCTAATCCTGTGACTTGAGGAAGTGGCTTAGCCTTTATATTTCAGACAATTCTGTAGGATTTACTTAATAAGGCAGGGATTTCCAACCTTTTTAAGTCCCCAAACTGCCCCTCTTCATTCAATTTCAAAGGAACTAAATGATAGATTACTATACATACATATATATGATTAATTTCAATAGGGCAATATAAGTTTTTTTATGGCAATACAGTTCTTTACCAAAAATTCTACATATCTTTTTTGAAAAGTTTCTCATACTCCTTGGGAATAAATTTATCCTGAACTAAGGCATCAATGGCTCTACAACTGTGATAGTGAAGGAAGTTTCTAAATCCACTATACTTCCAAAAGCACACAGCCTTCTTATCTGTCCAATGACTATTCAACAATAGAGTAGAATGCTTCCAACTGTAGTAAATTCTCCATCACTGAAAATGTTCAAACCGTGGTAAATAAAAATCTTCCAGAAATGTTATAATGGGGATATCTATATTGGAAAGGATCTTGAACTAGGTTTCTTTTAATTCTTTAATTCTATCAAAGAATGCTTAAATTGATGAAGGAAAGAAAGAAAAAGCAAGCACATATTTAAATGTATACCAGCAAAGCACTTGTGCATGCCATGTTTCTCTAAATAAGCAATTTCGAATCTCTGTGAATGACTGCACATTTAGGTCATGTCTGCATGAGAGGAAACTTTCTGCTAGAGTAAACTGGTAAATAAGAGCCCTTTCATTATCCCTGACAGGGATGCAGTGATGGCTACATGAAATCATGGAATTTTATCTAAATTGGATGTGTTTGGGAAGTGGGGAAAGGAGCTGATTTTGCTGACCTTATTGGACTCCATCCTACAGAGTGCTTGATTCAGGGCAAAGGCATAACACATATATTAAAGAACTATGAAGTTATTTCATTCCCTTAGTGTACATAACATCCATTTCAAGGCATTTTAAAGGATCACTGATTGAGAGTTGGGAAAACTTCATATATAGCAGTCTCTTCATTTTTCAGATAAGGAAACTGAAGACTAGTAAGGGTTTATTCAAGATTACATTAGTAGTAACTATCTGAAGCAGAATTTGAATACAGGTCCTTTGATTCTTGAGCCAGCATTTTCTTTTCCTTTCTTTTCCTTTCTTTCCTTCTTTCTTTTTTAACTAAACCAAGAATAAATACTTGATTTGCTTCTTTTAGTTAAATAAAAGATCCTTGATGGCCAAGATTTTTTTTTGGTCTTTATATCTAGAGTGCCTTATATTGTTGGTCTTTGTTTTTTTTTTAATTTTTTTAATTTTTTAAAATTTATTTTATTTGCAAAAACAGAGTAAGAAAAAAAGAATAACAGAAAAGAAATACAAAATAAAAGAAAGCAAAACAAAAGAGAACATTGTATGAGCCCAACAGAACATCAGGGAGGAGTCAAAATATATAACAACAAATTACCAGATCAAGAAAGTATATAAGTAGAAGAAATTATATTCATGAATATCCATTTTTCTTTACTTCCTTATAAATTGTCCTTTGGTTCTCTGCTGTACATCTTATTTACTTTATTCTTCCCCCCACTTTCATCTCTCCTATCTCCCCCAAACAAGCTATAGTTAAGAAAATATATATTTATGTATACATATATAGATATGTACAACTATTAACACCCCTCCCACACACATGTCTTTCTTATCCCTGCTGCCTCTTTTAATTAAATTTTACTGTATAACTTGCCTTGTTATTAGTTAACCTCCCCCACCCAAGAATTGCTTCCTTGACTTCTTTCCTCACTCTTTGCTTCACCTCTCCCTCTTCCTTTATTTCTTTATGTATTTTGGAGGTACTTTACCTTTCATGGTATGTATGTAGTGTTGCCTATTGAATCCTTTTCCTATGTGAGTAGGTTTTTAGAACTGCAGGCCCTTCTCCCACTTCTAATACCTTTTTGTTTATTCTTCTGTACCTCATTTGTGTAACATGATTACTATTTTACCTTAACTCTGACAATCTTTCCTTTAAGCTACTTTATTGTTGATGTGAATCTTAAACATATAGTGTATACATATATATGTATATATGTATATGCATACACATATATATATATATAAAATATAAACATTTATCCATGTTAAATTCCTTAAAACTCATCTTTCATACTGACTCTAATATACTAAATTTTCTATTAAGTTTGGGTTTGATTGATAGAAAATCCTGAAAATGTGCAAGTTTGTTGAAGGTTCATTTTTTTCCCATTGAAAATTATAGATAATTTTGCTGGATATGATATTTTTGTGTGTTTTTAAAATCAAAAACATCTTTTGAGGAGGACCAATGACATCTTGGGGTGATGTCTTAACTAGCATGTGAATTGGATTTAAGTGAAGCAGAATTACACAAAGTCATCAGTCTCATTCTCTCTTCCTGAAATATTGAATTCCAATAGAAGGGCAAAAATCAAGATGACTGATGATGGCTCTGAATGCAGTGGATGGTGTCTGAAATTCCTGAAGTTTAGGCACTCCACAATATGGCTATTGGAACAAATTATTCTTTTCCTTTCATTCATTCTCAGTTTTCACATGCACGGGGTAAACACCTCCTTAATTCACCAACAACTATGAGGTCTGTTGATTACCCTCAAAGTAGTTTATCATGTTTGCCAAGTTGGTTTACTTGATTGTGTCCACTGCACATACTATAATTTCTTTTTTTGTTTGTTTTTTTTTCTTTTTCTTTTTTGAATTAACTTATTTTAACACACATTGCTTTATGAATCATATTGGGAGAGAAAAATCAGAGCAAAAAGAAAAAACCATGGGAGAGATAAAAAACAGAAAAAAGAAGTACACATTAACATGTATTAATTTACATTCAGTCTCCTTAGTTTTTGGTTTTGTTTTTCTGGATGCAGATTTTCTGTCCAAAGTCTATTGGGATTGCTTTACATCACTGAACCACTGAGTAAAACCAAATCTTTCATAGTTTATTATAGCAAATTCTTGCAGGTATTGTGTACAATGTATTCCTGGTTCTGCTTGTTTTGCTTAGCATCAGTTAATATAAATATTTATAGGCCTTTCTAAAGTCATCTTGTTTATCATTTTTATAGAACAATAATATTCCATTACCTTCATATGCCACAACTTGTTCAGCCATTCCCCAATTAATATGCATCTATTCATTTTCCAATTCTTTGCTACCACAAAAAGAATTGCTACAAACATTTTTGTACAGAAACATTTTCCTTCCTTTATGATTTCCTTGGGATACAGACCCAGTAATGGCACTGCTGGGTCAAAGGGTATGCACAATTTTATAGCCTGTTGGGAAGAGTTCCAGCTTGTTCCCCACAATGGAGGGATAATTTCACAACTCCACCAACAATACATTAGTGTCTCAGATTTCTCACATCCTCTCCAGCATTTATCATTATCTTTTTCTGTCATCTAAGCCAATCTGAGAGGTATGAGGTGGTACCTCAGAGTTGTTTTAATTTGCATTTCTCTAATAAATACTGATTTAGAGCATTTTTTCATATAACTATAGATGCTTTTAATTTCTTCATCTGAAAATTGTCTGTTCATATCCTTTGACCATTTATCAAGTGGGGAATGACTTGTATTTTTATAAATTTGAATTCTTTCTATATTTTAGAAATGAGACCGTTATCAGAAATATTGGCTGTAAAGATTTTTTCCAGCTTTGTGTTTCCCTTTTAATTTTTTTCTCTTGATTTTGTTTGTGTAAAAACTTTAATTTAATATAATTAAAGTTGTCCATTGTGTTTTTCCTAATGTTCTCTAGTTCTTCTTTGGTCATAAATTCCTCCCTCCAAAGATTATATGTTCATTTTGACCTTAATTTGGTATGGGATATGACATGTAGGTCTATGCCAAGTTACTGACATATTATTTTCCAGTTATCCCAACAATTTTTGTCAAGTAATGAGTTCCTATTCCAGAAGCTGAAGTTTGGGGATTTATCAAACACTAGATTGCTATAGGCTTTGATTATTGTGTCAAGTATATCTAATCTATTCACCACTCTATTTCTTAGCCAATACCAAATGGTTTTGATGACTGCTGCTTCACAAACATGCTATAATTTCTTGGAACCACAGGTGAGAACTGGGTGAATCAGGGTGACACCAAAAGTATCTTGAAAAGAGATAACCTTGAAAAGGGCTTGTCAAACTCTCGTATCAGAGTTGCTAGTCCTCCTGAGCACCCTGCACAAAGTACAGAAAGTTTTCTGGGGGAAAGTGTAGGAAGGAACACTGAGCAGTGATTTTAATGGTATAAGGAATTTCCAATGAGGAAATTCCATCTACAAATCTACAAATATATCTGTAACAAATCTGCAACCTAAGAGTTTTTGAGAATTGCTTGGGACACTGAAAAAGCAAAGTGATTTTTCCAGAGTCATATAATCAATCAGCAAGAGGCAAAAGTCAAACTTAGGTTTTTTCAGCTTCAAAGCCAGCTTTTCAATTTGCCTTCTACTTTATTTATTATAAGCATATGATAAATGTTTGTTAAATGAAGGTTTACTTTATGTTATTTCTAAAACTGCATAATAAATTAAAATGGGATATTGTTACATAAGGGAAAAAAGATCTGTCAATGTGCATTTATTAAATATTTATGTGCTAGATACATACAAGCAGAAAAGGGCTTTCATTCTAATGAAGAAGACAACATATAAAAGGGAGATAGAGTGAAAGAAGGTATCTAGCTCAGGGCATCAATTTAGAAGTTTCCAATGCATTTCTCTGACAAAGAGACTTAACTGAGTTTCATTGGATAAATGATGGACAGAAACAGCTACACCCAAAGAAGGAGTACTGGGAAATGAATGTGAACTATTTGATTTTTGATTTTCTTCCTGAGGTATTTTTACCTTCTGAATCCAATTCTCCCTGTGCATCGGGAGAACTGTTCGGTTCTGCAAACATATATTGTATCTAGGATATACTGCAACATATTTAACATATATAGGACTGCTTGCCATCTTGGGGGGGAGGGGAGGAGGGAGGAAGGGGAAAAAACGAAACATAAGTGATTGCAAGGGATAATGCTGTGTAAAAATTATCCTGGCATGGATTCTGTCAATACAAAGTTATTATTAAATAAAATTAAATTTAAAAATTAAAAAAAAAAAAAGAAGTTCCCAATGCAAATAACAAATAGTCTTTTGGGTAGAAAAACATATTGTCCCTCAGGCTGCCTTAGTCACATGTGTATTCAGGGACAAATCATTAATTAAAAGTCTGATTTTAGAACTATCTAGCCCCTTTCCCAAAATATATATCTTCCAATTATATGTTATAGTGCCTAAAAATCAATTAGTAAAGATTAATTCATTTAAGTTAAGCATTGCCCTCTATATAGTCTTTTGTCTAAAGGCAAATAGTCCTGGAAGGAGAAACAGTCATTCACATCTTAATGTGAATTACTGTATAAAAATCTGCCAAAGACTAACATATCCTGAGTGGGTGAAGTGCTTGAGTTGGCAGAAGTACTGTATAGGGATAGGAAATAGAAAAAAATGCCTGTGGTAAATTTTTCTTCATATTTCCACAGAGGACCAACACTGAACCTATTATTGGTCGATTTGTCTTATATTATAAACTCATCTATTCCTTTAAATCCCCATAGGAATAATAATCACTGCCATTTATATAAAGCATTAAAATTCACAAAGTGCTTTACATGTATTATCTCATTTAAGTTTTGTTACAACTCTGCAAAGTAGACGTAAATATCCCCATTTTTTAGATGTTGAAACTGAGATTCAGAGATACAGTGATTTGTCAAAGGTCACACAACCAGTAGATGTGAGAGGGAGGATTCCATCTGTGAACTTCTTGGCTCCAAGTCCCCATATTTGTCCTATTACATTATACCACAAGAATTACAATATTTCATAGATCTCATTTGGCTATGAAAACTGACTTTTCATTCATTTTTAAAAATGACATTATTGCATTATATATAACCATATAAGTAAGACCCTTCCTTAGAGTACTGATTATATAAAAACAGCTGATTTCACAAAGGTAATGATTACATAAAAGATTCTTTATTTCAGTAAAGTCAATTGCAATATCCTAAATTTGCTACCAGGCCTTGCAATCTGCAGATATACTACATAAGAATAGTAAAAATAAAATAAAGAATATTTTACTAGAAATTTTTGCTTGAAATCCTAACCTATATTTCTTGAGTATAGAAGACAGCCCCAGAAATGACCAATTTACTAAAATGGGCTATTAAGGTAGATAGTAACCTACCTGACTTACGCTACATTGAAATGATCTTTACTATTTTAAGGTAGAAATTTCATTTCTGTTTCAGTTCATGGAAATCATATGAATTTCCACTAGACAGTCTACCTCAGCTGTGTTATTCAGGGAGCATCCCTTGCTGTAAGCTACAAATACTGCTAAAAATTGTAACCCTTGTATTAAAAGGGAAAATGGTCCCATAAAAATGGACACAATAGAACTGATTCAACCAAACTGGAGAACAATTTGGAACTGTGCCTAAAAGGCAATCAAACTCTTCATATCCTTTGATCCAACAATGTCTCTAATGGGGCTGTATCCCAAAGAGATCATAAAAAGGGGAAAAAACTCACATGTGCAAAAATGTTTGTAACAGCCATTTTTGTAATTGCAAGAGACTGGAAACTAAGTGAATTTGGAGTTTAGCTGGAAAATAACTGAATAAGTTATGGTATATGAATATTATGGAATATTATTTTTCTAAAAGAAACAATCACCAGGATAATTTCAAAGAGGCTTGGAAAAACTTACAGGAACTGATGCTAAGTGAAGTGAGTAGAACCAAGAGAACATTGTACACAGCAACAAGAAGATTATACAATGATCAATTCTAACGAATGTGGCTCTTTTCAATAGCAAGGTGATTTAAGCCACTTCCAATGGTCTTGTCATGAAGAGAGTCATCTGCACCCAGAGGACTGTAGGAACTGAGTGTGGTTCACAACATAGTATTTTCAATTTTTAATTGTTGTTTGCCTGCATTTTGTTTTCTTTCTCATTTTTTCTTTTTTGATCTGATTTTTCTTGTGCAGCATGATATTGTGGAAATGTGTATAGAAGAATGGCCCATGTTTAACATATATTGTATTACTTGCTGTCTAGGGGAGGGGAGAAAGGGGAGGGAGAAAAAAATTTTGGAACAAAATTTTTTTTGCAAGGGTGAATGTTGAAAAATTATCTACCCATGTGTTTTGAAAATAAAAAGCTTTAATACAAAAGATTGTTTTTTTTAAAAAAAGAATCTTTAAAATGAAGATAATCTGCAATCAAGCAAAACAAATACTATTATTTTATGTGATTGAATGAATTTTTATTTCCATAGCTTTTATTTCCCAGTGATAATAACCATGAAATTCCTCAATAATAACTTGATTTTGTTAAATTGCTGAACCTTTAGAAATGATTTCAAAGAACATACTTGTAAATGCTATAACTAAGTAACAGCTTTTGTTCATATAGCCCTTTAAAACTATGGAAATATGTGCCTGGCATATATGATATAGAAATTCTCACAATGCTGCAAGGTAGATAGCATTATTATTCTCCATTATACAGATGAGTAAACAAAGGCTCTCAGAAGAGAAAGAATTTTTTCCAGATTATGCAGCTAATATGGTTGACTCAGTAATAAAATCCAGATCTTGAAGCCTAATGACTTTTCATTGAATCAAGATGCCTGTTATTACTAATCAGTGTTCATCTGAGAGAAGTAAATTAGGACTACAAATTAGAACAAAAGTCTAACTATTCCCAGCATAACTTTTCAAAATAACAGAATGAGCTTATGGCAGTTCAGTGTCCTCATTATATGCTGTTCAAACATGCAAAAAAATGTTTATTGAAACTAACAGATTGTGTTTGTGCCTGTGCTTACTTTTTTCTACCAAGACTAATTTGTTGAATTGTTAATACCATTTTGAAGTGGTTTAAAAATAATTTTTTAAAAATCTTACCAGTAAGAACAAGCTAAGGAACCATCAGATTTAGAAATGGTATATTGCATCACTGCATTCCATCTCTGTTAATTTGCTGATCACTCTATTCAACAGATACATATTAAGTTTTTGGCATATTTTGTGTTGATATATGAGTAAACATCAGTTGGATAAAATCCCATAATTGATATGGCATGGCCTACAACATATTAATATATATGCCTACTACCAATTACCCTTCAATGACAACTGACTCACTTGAGTTGCAAAATTACATTATTTTACAATTGGAAGACAGTAAATAAGCATCTACTAATCATTTACTGTGCACTCTGACTGCTAAGTTTTGAAGATAAAAGAGAAACTAAAAACATCAATAACTGAAAAAAATAGTCCTATAGCCTTCTCACCTTGGAAAACTCTCCACCCTACATACCTGTGATTCCTTATTCTTATTAGTCAATTATTTACATAACCTCCATTTTATCTTTGTTTTTCAATGGAATTTTATTTTTCCAAACACATGCAAAGACAGTTTCCAACATTCACCTTTGCAAAATCTTGTGTTCCAAATTTTTTTCTCTCCCTTCTCCTACCCCCCTCTCTAAGATAGCAAAATGTGTTGAACATGCAATTCATCATGCTGCACAACAAAACCAAAAGAGTAAAAACCACAACAAAGAAAAAGCAAGCAAACAATAAAAATGAAAATACTATGCTTTGATCTACATTCAGTCTCCGTAATTCTCTCTCTGAATGCAGATAGCACTTTCCATCCCAAGTCTATTAGAATTGTCCTGAATCACCTCATTGTTGAAAAGAACTAAATACATCACAATTGATCATCACCTAATCTTATTGTTACTGTATACAACATTCTCTTGGTTCTGCTCACTTTACTTAGCATCAATTCACATGTCTTTCCAGGCTTTTCTGAAACCAGCCTGCTCATCATTTCTTATAGAACAATGATATTTATTACAATCATATACCATAAGTTATTTAGCCATTCCCCAATCATCTATTCAATTTCTAGTTTCTTGCCACTACAAAAAGGGCTGCTACAAACATTTTTGCGCCTATGGCTTTTTTTTCCCTCTTTTATCATCTCTTTGGTATTTGTGCCCAGAACAGAAACAGCTGAATCAAAGGTATACACAGTTTTATGCCCTTTGGACATAGTTCCAAATTGTATAGAATAATATAACCTTCATTTCAATAAAAGGCCCAGGTCTATGATGACTTTTTTCCTTTTCTATGGCTTTTTCCTCTTATATATTATTTTCTTTCATGAGAATGTAAGAAAGCAGGAACTTTTTTGCTTCTATTTGTATTCTCTGTACTTAGGACCGTGCCTGACCCCCATCCTAGAGAAAGAGAATGTAATGAGACAATAGCACCCAGGATCTAAACTTTGAGTGAACCCTAGTCTTAGAGGACAGGAGAAGGATGACGATTTAGCAAAGGAGCCTGAGAGCAATGATAGAATGGTAGATTGGAGTTAGGAAGATCTGAGTTGAATTCTATTTATCCACATCCCATGCTATAAACTTTAGACCCTGTGGCTCTGAAAAATGGACATGGACTTTGGTCTCTTCCATTTGTCTTTTTCAGTTCTATGGGAGGAGGCAGTAGAATATCCAGACCTGAAAACTGGAGTCATGAAAACTTTAGAGGCAGCATTCCATGCTGATTGTTTTTGGTAGGCTAGCAGCAAAGTTCTAGAAGCCACACAAGCCCAAAAAGGCCTAGAACTTGGAACATGGTGGGACGGATGCTATACAGGAAATAATATACAGAGCTTATTTTTATTAAGCAATAAATGAACTTCTTTCCTCTTCCCATCGATTGAGGTTTTTAAGGGAGGATTATAGCCCTTCATATGTTGAGGGGTGTTTTAAAATTTGTTCTCGATAAATCTTCAAAGTAAATATTCTTTTATAAAAGCTAAGCTGAATATTAAGTAGCTAAGTGGAATTGGGATGCAGGATATCCCTAAAATTGGGGAAACATCATTTATGGAAACGAGTCAATTATAGAAATATTAGACACAACCAAACTTTGGTAAGCATGGTGGAAAACATGGGGGAGTGGGGTAATACAACATATCTGACTTTTAAGTACTGGGCCCAGAGTAGTCCTTTTTTTAAAAAAAAAGGCAAATAATTTAAGATCTCTCATCTTCAATTTCCTCATTTGTAAAATGGAGATAATATCCATAGTATCTATTTCACTATTATTAGTGAATATAGCCTATTTTGCAAACCTTATAACACCATATGACAGCCATCCTTGTTCCTTCACTTCCATCATCTTGAATTTTATCCTCACCATTGGCACTCTTCCTTCTACTTTCCAAAAGATCTTTCCAGAGATTTTGAAATCTCTCACTTCCACTGAGAGAGAAAAAGAGACAGATAGGCAGACAGGGACAGAGACACAGATACAAAGATAAAAAGAAACAAAGAAAGACAGAGAAAGAGAGAGACAGAGAAAAGAAAGAGATGATCGAGCATTTATGAAATATTTGTTTTGTTCATTAATTTATGGTTTTAGTTGTTGAATAGTTAAATAATTCTTCATTTATCCTTGTAGCCACTTCAAAATAGCACCCTATTTCTCTCCTATGTCTAAGTTAAATTTCTTGAATGACATGCATGATCTAATCCATTATGTCCATTTTCTCACTAGCAATTCCTTCATAATCACCCACCATCTGTCTTCTTGTCCCCATCATTCTACTAAAATTGTTTTCTAAAGATTCTAATATCACCTTCTGGAAAAAATTCTATAGACTATTATCAGTCTTCATGTTTTCTAACTTTTCAGTCCAATTTAACAGTTGACCACTCTCTCTTTTCTTGAAAATGAAAGATGGCCTAACTGTAATGGAGAGCAATTTTAGTGGAAAGATGAAGTAGGAAAATAGACACAATTCAACTATTCAACAAACATTTATTAAGTCCTTACCAGGTGTAAAGTATTTATACTTATATTATGCAAAATACTGAAGATACAAAGTAATGAAGAGTCCTTCTTTTAAAGTTTTTACATTCTGATGGAAGAGACAACTTCAAATGGGATTATACAAGGTATATACAAAATAAATACAAAATAAGAAGCACTGTAAAAAACCATTTCCAAGAAAACTCCAAGTGGAGTCCCAAAGAGGCAGACACTACTGAAATAACTAAATAACAAAAACCTAGAAAGGAAGGCGCCAGCCTCTTGACTTAGGAAGTGAATGGTAATGGTAACCTGCAGAAGGTAACAAAATAATTGGCACATAATAACTGTTTAATAGAATCAACTAAGTGGCTCAATGGTTAGAGTTCTGGCCCTGGAATCAGGAAGACTTGATTTCAAATCCAGGCTCAGACACTTAGTAATTGTATGACTGTGAACAAACCATTTATCCCTATTTGCCTCAATTTCTTCATATATAAAATAAATAGGAGAAAGAACTGGCAAAGCACTCTAGTATTTTTGCCAGGAAAACTCCAAACAGGGTCACAAAGAATCAGATATGACTAACATAACTGAATAAATGTTTAATAAATGTTCTATTTGTCTATTGATTGATTGAAAAAGAAGTTAAGCCCTTTCCTTTACAATTCAAGTTCAAAGTTGTCAGCATGGCAATCAAAACTTGCCATCAACTATACACTTTCCCTATTTGCTCTTTTCTCCTAGCTCTTCATCATAAACTCTCTCCTCTTGTCAATTGGTTTCCATACTGTTTCTCCAAAATTGACAGACTGTATCTCAGAATAATTCTAATCTCTCTTCCACATGTGAAAATCCAGCATAGTAAGTCTAGACTTTTTGCAAGGGAAAACATTCTAACCATTAGAACTAATCAAAAGTAGAATGAGCTGCCTTTAGAATTAATGAGTTGCCTTTAATAGAGGTCTTCAAATAAAGACAGATATGCTCAGCACTAACCTACAGCTAGTGCAACTGCTAATTGATCCAACCTTTCTAAAATATAATGTAGAATTATATGAGAGAAGTACCTTATATGATATGATCATTTTTCATATGGTATATGAATCATATGATCATAGGTTTCAATTTCAATGAGATTTTAAGGGCCATGAAGAACAATTTGAATTTGAGAGTTAGAAAGGAGTTCCACTAGTCTAACGCATATATGAAAGAAATTTCCATTGTTATATCCTTGACAAGTAGCCTCTGTTTGAAAACCTAAGGCGTTTCTTGGCAACCCATTCCATTTTTGATAACTTGTTAGTGTTTTTTCAAACACTAACAAATTTAAATTTTCCTTTTTTGGCTTTTTCACATAATCACCTAATCTATCCTCTAAGGCCAAACTGGAACAAGTCTAATGTTTCTTCTCCTTTGCAGTCCCTTTAAATACCTGACAGAATTTGAATCTAGATCCTCATGATTCTGAGGTCAACTTATTTTAAATTATGTTATGTTATAAATCCAAGCCTTCATTCTTAACATCTTAGCTCTAATTTGGATGCTATTAACTAGCTATGTGACTATGAGTAATTTCTATAAGCTTCAATTCTCTCATCTGTATAAGTGGAGCAATAGATGAATTGCACTAGAAGCCTATTTCTAATGTCTCACTGTAGGATGAGTGGTTAACAGTTATACAAAATAAGCAGAGCCTCCAATAGCTACTATTTACAGGAGGAGACTTTTTAGCATAGGTCTATTAAGAGAATTTGAACCTAGGTAGGTGTAGACAAGTTCATCTTTAAAATCTTCAGCCAAGTAAGGTGATGGAGATTTTTTTTTGCCTACAGTCATCTCTGAAATAGACAGACATACCTAATGGGTCTCATTCCCTAATGATGCAAATACATAAAGGTCTCTGTCTGCTCTCAGAAAAATGATATTAAAGTGGCAGAAAACAAGATTTAAGAGTGTCATACAATATTTATTCAACTTCTTATGCTCTCAGTATATCATTTTGGTTCAATGACTAGCAGGCTGAAATATTACTAGGGGACCAGACAATCTCTGAGGATCTTTTCAGATAACATTCTATGATTTTGTGTCTTCATGCACATAGGCACTAATGGCTAGTCTGTGTACCCAGTAAGAGAGGATAAGGTTCTAACTAAAATCACACAGCAATGACAATCCCTAAATATTGCTGCTATATTTGCTATACTGACATTGGCATCAGTCAGTATACCCTACTTATTAACCATCATCTAAAGAAATTGTTCAGGACAGTGCTTTGAAATAGTACCTATAGTTGATTCTAACTCAGAACATTGATTAGAAAAATTGAAATTGAAAGGCTAAGAAGAAGTACTTCTAAATCAGAGTTAAAGTGTCTGATCTCTGCTTTTGAAACCTCCAAATTGATTTGTTCCATCTGATTTGAAATAGATTTTGGAAATAACTATCACCTTAATTATTCAAGAAAAATATAAATGTAACTAGAGCAGATTGACCCACATCATATCTTCTTGGAACTGGCATTTTTCAAATGTTCATTTAACTAGTGGTTGTTTCTTATAATTTTTACCACATGATTTTACAAACAGCATCCAGTTTTTTTCTTATCCCCCATTTTCTTTCAGCATTAATGATCTCTTCAGCTTTAAATGACATTTAATTTATGAAAAGTAAATAGGTTTTTTTTTACAGTAGCAAAAAATGGAACCAAAATAAATGTCCATCCATTGGAAAATGCTTAAACAAATTATGGTATGTGAATGTAACAGATTTTTCTACACTGGAAGAAATAATGAATAAGATAAATATCCAAAAGCATGGAAAAGACTTATATGAACAGGTAAATAAAGCCTGGAAAATAGTAATTATAGATATAGAAACAAACAATTACTACAATATTATAAATTTAAAAAATTAATAAATTTAATACTGTGAAATTATATTGACCAGGTAATGCCCATACAAAAAGGAAATCCCTAATATTGCATATTAAATAAGTAGTTATGTTGCTTTTGCCTGAAAATCCTCTAAAGATGGAGGCTGTACCACATTTTTGGGAAGTTGATTCCATTTTTAGACAAATTGAATTGTTTGGATTTTTTCCTGTCAGAAAACCTCTATTTTCCATCTTACAATTTCAACCTATTTCTCCTTTAGCCTTCTGGAAAAAGAAGGGATATGTGAGTGTTTTTCCAGTCCCATTAAATATTTATTAAATCTCTACTATACACAAGGTACTGTGCTGACCTCTAAGGAGTTTACATTCCAATAGACGGATCCAAAACACATAGAGTTGGCCAGGGAGGAGTACTTTGTTATGGAAAGTCACAAGAATGTGAAGAAATTATGATATCCATTCTAGGAGCAAGGGCAAGTTGATTTGATTATGGTTTCAGAACTGAAGAGTTGGGAATGGAAAAATTAGAGGAGGAAATCTTATAGAACCTGTTTTTTGGTCTAGGGGATTAGCAAAAAGATGAGAGTAAGGAGTAAAATGAAGAATGGCTAGAGGCGATCTGAAATAGAGGGCTAAGGAAAACATTCATTACTCTGAATAGGAACTTCCTCAGATAAAAGGCTTAAAACTCAAAAGCATGGCCTCTGAGTTCAAAAGGCAAGGCGATCAAAGGATCTTTAATGAATCCAGTCCAAAGTCTTATTGAGGAAAGTCAAACATTGTTGTCAATATCTTTAAATGCATTTCTTTTCTTTTCTCCTCCTGATTTAAGCTATCTTCTATTCTAGTGTTCAGAGCTCCCAAACTATTCCCTTATAAGAGAAAATCACATCAACATGCACACCAAGGGCATGCTGATTAGTGAGGCAACTAATAGATTGTCAATCCTCTATAAACAGGCTGGGGTTGGGGAAAGAGACATTCCAATTCCAGAACTATTCATGTATGTACCAAAAGTGTATTACTGTGCCTGTCAGACTCTAGTCATTTGTTGTTTTTAACTTCCTCTGCTTCTCCCATACAAAACCTTTTCTTTCTATTCATTCTGCCCTTTAGTGATTCCACTTTCTCCTACTTTTCCTTTTTTAAGCTTTTTTTTTTTAACTATCTCACTCCTACATAACCTTTCCTTTCACTCCTTCATAACCTTGACCTTATACTTAATCAATTCAATTATGCACTGTTCTCTACTTTCAAATGTTTTACAGCAAGTTTTTTAACTTGGAATCCATGGAAAGAATCCAATTTTAATCTGAATGGGAAAAAATACATGTTTATTTTTACTAATCTCTATTCTAATCTCTACTAATGCTAAATCTATCATTTCATGCAAGTATTTTAGATATATTATTCTAAGGTCCAAAGGCTTTATCCAAAGTCTTTACCAGATCCATGGACACAATAGATCCATGACACAAAATAGTTAAGAAACCCTGGTTTACAACCTTGTCCTTTAGTCATACAAGCCTTTCTAACCTCTAGATCTAAGGTATCACCATGACCTATCTTCTCCACTTGTGTTGTCATGCTGCTAAAACTCACTGAAGGAAATCACACACTATCCTGTCTAGATCCCCTACAATCTGGAATCTCACTGCTATATGAAAATGTTTATAGACTAACCTGATAGATTACCTAAACCTATATCTCCTCCCTCTTATCATATATTTTCTATACTTTAGTGGGAAATCAAGGGTCACATTAAGAATTCCTTCTTCTCTAACTCTAGAACTCACACCTCTCAAATGTCATTCCTTCCTTTTTCTCTTTGCTCCACTCTTGTTTCTCCTTACTTAAACCAATCCTTCTTCTTCTTAAACCCACGTTCTTCTGTCTAATGCAGGAGTTTGTAACATGGTGTAGCCATTCTTGTTCTCTAATGTTCTATCTCTCTTTGTCCATTACTTACTCCTTTGCAACCTATAAACCAATTAAACTCTTCATTTGACTCTGTTTTCTCTTAAATTATTCTTCTCAAGCCATGTTCCTATATCTATCATCTACTTTGCAGTCAAACTCCTAAAAAGACTCTAATCGTTACTTATGCTTTCTGACTCCCCATTATTTTTTAAACACCTTATGATATGGCTTTGGACCCTATAATTCAATTGAAAATCTCTTGTTTACCAGATTCAATATCTATTTCTCAAGTCTCATCCTTCCTGATTTTTGCATCATCTGGAACTGTCAACCACTTACTCTTCTAAGATTTTCTTTTCTCTTAGGTTGCCATATTGTGATTTTCTTGGTTCTCCTCCTACCTGTCTGATTGATACATTTAAGTTTCAATTGGTGGATCATCATTTATGTCTCATATCTTCTGTATATATACCTCAGAATTCTGTCTTAGGCTTTCTGTTTTCTCTCTTTAAGTGTTTTCCATATCTCATAAGCAAAATTAACATATCTATGCAAATGACTCCCAAATCTATACATCCAATGTTCACATTTCTTCTGATTTCGAGTCCTGTTTCACCAACTGACAGCTACAAATTTCCAGCTATATGCCTTATGAGTATGTTATTGTTCTTTTTTATTCTAGTAAGTTTATGTTTAATAAACATTGCTTTATAAATCATATTGGGAGAGAAAAATCAGAGCAAAAGGGAAAACCAATGGGAGAAATTAAAAAAAAAACAAACAGAAAAAAGAAGTAAACATAGCATATGTTGATTTATATTCAGTCTCTTTAGTTCTTTTTCTGGAGGCAGATGGAATTTTCTGTCCAAAGTTTATTGGGATTGTTTTGGATCACTGAACCACTGAGAAGAACCAAGCCTTTCATAGTTGATCATCACACATTCTTGCTGTTATGGTGTACAATATATTCCTGGTTCTACTTGTTTTGCTCAGCATCAGTCCATGTAAATTTTTTCAGGCCATTCTATATCAGCTTGCTCATCATTTTTAATAGAATAATAATATTCCAATACCTTCACGTACCACAACACATTCAGCCATTCCCCAATTGATGACCATTACTCCTTTTCAAATTCTTTGTTACCACAGAAAGAGTTGCTACAAACATTTTTGCACATATGGTTCCTTTTCTCTCCTTTATGATTTCCTTGGGAAACAGATCCAGTAATGGCATGCTGGGTCAAAAGAATATGCACAGTTCTATATCCTGCTGAGTATAGTTCCAGATTGTTCCCAAGAATGGTTGGATCATTTCACAACTCTACCAACAATGCATGTGTGCCAGTTTTCCCACATCCCCTTCATCATTTATCATTATATTTTCCTGTCATCTTAGCCAATCTGTGAGGTGTGAGATGATACCTCAGAGTTGTTTTAATCTGCATTTCTCTAATCAATATTGATTTAGAGCATTTTTTCATATTATTATAAATGGCTTTAATTTCATTATATGAAAATTGTCTTTTCATATCCTTTGACCACTTGTCAATTGGGGAATGACTTAGATTCATATAAATTTGACATAGTTCTTTATATATTTTAGAAATGAGACCTTTATCAGAAATAATTTCTGTAAAGATTTTTCCCAACTTTGTGCTTCCCTTTTAATCTTATTTCTGTTGGTTTTGTTTGTGCAAAAATTTTTTAATTTAATGTAATCAAAGTTGTCCCTTGTGCCTTTCATAATGTTCTCTAGTTCTTCTTAAGTCATAAATTCTTCCCTTGTCCAAAGATCTGGTAGGTGAATTATCCCTTGTTCTTCTAATTTTTTTATGATATCATCTTTTATGTCCAAATTATATATCAATTTCAACCTTAATTTGGTATGGTGTGTGAAATGTAGATGTATGCTGAGTTACTGACATTATTTTCCAGTTTTCCAGGTAATTTTTGTCAAATAGTCAAATAACTTATTCCATAAGTTGGAGTTGGGGGACTTATCAAATACTAGATTGCTATAGGCTTTAATTATTATGTCATAGGTATCTAATGTATTTCACTGATCCACTCATCTATTTCTTAGCCAGTACCAAATACCAGTACTTCTGCTTTATAATAATAGTGTTATATTTGGTACTGCTAAGCCACCATCCCTTGTAATTTTTTTCATTAATTCCATTGATATTCTTGACCTTATGTTCTTCCAGATGAATACTGTTATTATTTTTTTCTAATTCTATAAAACAATGTTTTGGCAATTTGAACTGGTATGGCACTGAACAAGCATTACTTTAAGCAGAATTAAAATTTTATTATATTAGCTCAGCCTAGTCATGAACAATTGATCTTTTTCCAATTGTTTAGATCTGATTTTTTGTATGTGAGAAGTGTTTTGTAATTGTGTTTATGAATTCTTGATTTCTTTTGGCAGGTAGACCCCCAAGTATTTTATCTATAGTAATTTTAAATGGAATTTTGTAAAGGGCTGAAACTCTTAAAAGGTGTGCTTGGATCAGACAAGGAGCACTTAAGGCTAATTGCCTATTGGACAATAACTCTATTAGCATATTTTGGAATTTCTCTTCTCTCAGTTAATGATGGCTCAATGTTTAGGGTTAAGAGAATTGTAGGTAAGGATTAGGGGGTAGAATGAGAGAGGTGAGAGAACTTCATTTGGCTGCAGGACAGAGAGGAGAAAAGTGTGGAGATTCTGGACTCTAGAACCAAGGAGGGATCCTTGGCAAAACTCCTGACAGTTTTGTCCATCTCCTTCACTTCTCCCTCTAAAGACTAAGGACTTTTGCTTATCATGACTCTGGCTGATCCTGAGGTCTCCAGGGACCTAGCCCGGATTTCACAGAATTTCTCTTTCTTTGTCTTGCTGATAGGCTTTGTCAGTAATATATATTTGTGTGGGTGTATTTTATATCCTGAAACTTTGTCATTGGTGGTAATTTCACCCCTTTTCATTTTTGAAGCTGATGATTTAGTTTTTTCTTTCCTTTTTCTGATCAAATTAACTAAAGGTTAATTTTGTTAGCTTTTTTTCATAAAACCAATTCTTAATTTTATTTATTAGTTCAATAGTTTTCTTGTCTCTACTTTAATAATCTATCCTTTGAGCTTCAAAATTTCTAATTTGATATTTAATTGGAGGTTTTAATTTGTTCTTTTTCTAACTTTTTTATAAAAGTTTCATTACTAATTCGTTGATCTCTGTAATTTCTTTATGTAAATAGACATATATAATTTGCCCTAAGAACTGCTTTAGCTGCATCGCATAGGTTTTGGAAAGTTGTCATGTTACTGTCATTTTCTTCAATGAAATTAAGGATTGTTTCTGCGGTTTGTTTGAATTTTTTAAGAATAATTTTTAAAAGAATTTTTATAATTAGATTATTTAATTTTCAATTGGTTCTTAGTTGATCTTCCCCTGCACATTTATTGAATATAATTTTTATTGCATTGTGGTCTGAAAAGGAAGCATTTTACTATTTCTGCCCTTTGGCATTTGATTGTAAGGTTTTTATGTCCTAATACACGCTCAATTTTTGTGTAGGTGCCATGTACTACCAAGAAACAGGTGTATTCTTTCTGTCTTTATTTAATTTCCTCCAGAGGTCTATCATATCTAGGTTTTCTAGGATCATATTAATGTCCCTAATTTCTTTCTTGTTTATTTTGTGGTTATATTTGTCTGAATCTGAGACAGGAAGGTTGAGGTCCCCAACTGGATTGGTTTTACTGTCTATTTCTTCCTGTAACTGGTTTAAAATTTTCTCTAGGAATTTGCCTATTCTACCATTTGGTGTATATACCTCTACTTCATTATTTACTGTACCTTTTATCAAGATGTATTTTCCTTCCTTACTTCTTTTAATAAGATTATTTTTACTTTTTCTTTATCTGAGATCAGAATTGCTACCTCTGCTTTTTTTTTTTTACTTCATTTGAAGCAGAATAAATTCTGTTCCAGCCTTTTACCTTTACTCTGTGTCTCTCTGTGTCAAATTTGTTTCTTGTAAATAACATATTGTAGGATTCTGTTTTTTAATCATCTCTGATATTTGCTTCCATTTTTATGGGAGAGTTCATCCCATTCACATTCACAGTTATGATTACCAGCTTTGTATTTCCCTCCATCCTATTTTCTCCCCTATATATACTTTTGTTCTCTCTTTCCATCCTGTCCTTAGTCATGTGTGTTTTTTGACCATACCACCTACTACCTTATCTCCTGTTATCACTCCCCTTTCTCTTATTGTTTTTTTCTCACCCCATCCACCACATTATCTCTTATAATTCTCCCCACTTCTATTAGTAATGTATTTTTAAACCACTCCAACCATTATCTTATATTCTAGCAATCCTTCCCCTCTTCTCTTACCTTTTCCCCTAGTATTTCTGCCCTCCCTTCTATCCTGGCCCTCTGTTTTCTTTTCATCTTTCTCCTCCTACTTATGTATAGAGTTATGTTAATTTCTTTGCCTAACTTACTAATTAAGTTATTCCATCTTAGAGCCAAAACTGATGAGATCAACCTTCAGATAATGCTCATTTCCCTCTTTTCTTTCCCTGGATTGTAGTAGGTCTTTTGCCCCTCTTCATGTGAACTAATTGACCTATTATAATTCCCCTTTCCTCTAGACCTTTTTTCACCCCTTAATGTTTTTTTTTTCTTTGATATAATCACATCAGGACCATTCACAACCACAACCTCAGTCTATATGATGGCCACCACTTTCTGCCCACTGATAGAAATAGTTCTCAAAAGTTACAGATATTGTTTTCCCATCTAGAGATATAAACAGTTTAACCTTTAAATATATAGAGATATAAATTATCTATATCTAGACAGATACATAGATTCATAGATTTTCCCTATTTACCTTTTTATGGTTCTCTTGTCTCCTTGTTTGTAGGTTAAATTTTCTGTTCAGTTCAGTTCTGTTTTTTTTTTTTTTTCTCTTTTTTTCAAAACAAATGATTGAAAGTTTCTTACTTCATTGTCTTGGAAGATAATGCTGAGTCTCTGTGGGTAGTTAATTTTGGGTGGTAACCCCAGGTCCTTTGTCTTCACGAAAAATGGTATTACAAGTCCTCTTGTCTTTTAATGTAGAAGCTGCCAGATCCTGGGCAATTCTTACTGTTGCAATCCTGACTCCTTGATATTTCAATTGTTTTTGTCTGGCAACTTCCAGTATTTTTCCTTCAGACTATAATTTTGGAATTTTCACAACAATGTTCCTCTCAGTTTTCCTTGTGGGATTTCTTTCCAGAAGTGATCAATGGATTCATTCAATGAGCATTTCCTTCCCTGTTTCTAGAATACTGGGATAGTTTTCCTTAATGATCTCTCATAGAATGCTATCTAGGCTCTTTTTTTTGGTCATGGCCTTGAAGTAGGCCATTAATTTTTAAATTGTCTCTTTTGATCTATTTTTTAGGTCTGCATAAAGGGCTGAAACTATTAAAAGGTGTGCTTGAATCAGACAACGGAGCACTTAAGGCTAATTACCTATTGGACAATAACTCTATTAGCATATGTTTGGAATTTCTCTTCTCACAGTTAAGGCAGAGAATTTCACTTGGCCTCAGGACAAACAGGAGAAAAGTGTGGAGATTTTGGACTCTAGAATCAAGGAAGGATTCTTGGCAAAACTCCTGGCAGTTTTGTGCATCTTCTTCACTACTCCCCTAAAGACCAAGGACTTTTGCTTATCCTGACTCTGGCTGATCCTGAAGCCTCCAGGGAGCTAGCCCAGACTTCACAGTTCGGCTGTTTTGCCAATGAAGTGTTTCATATTTTCTTCTATTTTTTTTTTCATTCTTTTTAGTTTGACTGATTCCTGCTGTCTTACAAAGCCATTAGCCTACATTTGTTCTGTCCTAGTTTTAATGTGTAATTTTCTTCAGTTAGTTTTGTATCTCTTTTTCCATTTGGTTAATTCTACTGTTTAAGCAGTTGTTTTCTTAAGTTTTTTCTTTCCTTTTCTCTTTCATGCATATTTCTCATTTCTTTTTCATTTTTCTTCTATCTTTTCTATTTGCCTTTTAAAATCCTTTATGAGCACCTCTAAGAAGATTCTTTGGGCTTGAGACCAATTTATATAACTCTTTGAGTCTTCTTTTGTAGACATTTTGTCCTCATCTGAGTTTTGGTCCACCTTGTCACCATAGTACCTTCCTATGGTCAGGGATCTTTTTCTGTTTCTTGCTCATTTTCTTTTGTTTTCTTTTGGTATTTCCTCTTTTTTAAAACTTTTAAAATAGAGCTCTGCACCTGGAGTAAAAAAGGTGCTATCCCAAGCTTCCTGTGTTTCTTCTGAGCCTTAGTTTCAAGCAAAGGGCCCTTTGTGTTTGCAGGGGGTAGATTTGCCTGCTCTATTCAGGAAACATGCTGGTTTCCCAAAGTTTGCCTTCTGGACTGGGACTGGAAATTGCCCCCACTGGTTTGATCCTCTACTAAGCCAGGACTGAGGGTCTTATTTGCTGATTTGCTATAATTAAGATCCTCTCACTGGTTTTCCCAGAATCTATCTGGAATATTCTTTTCATCCCACTGAGAATGACCTTTGTTGAAGTTTTTTCATTTTATCTTGAGCTGAAGAATGGTTTCATTCCATCAGACTCTGTTCAGAGGCTTGGCTTAATGTGGTTTTCTAGGGAAACATAAGTATTTTAAATTCAACGTGTTCTAAAGAGAATGATAATCATATATGCTAAGTCCAACTCTCTTCCTATCTTTCCTTTTTAATTTTTTTCCTAGGGTACCACCACCCTTTCAGTCACACAGGTTCCTAAGCGTGGAATTATCTTTGACTTTTTAGTTCCTCTCTTCATATACATATATACATACACACATACATTCATGCTTATATAAGGGGAGGGTGTAGTTGATGAAAGCTAGAGAAAAGAGAGTTCCAGAGTCTTCTGGCTTCCATTTTTAAGAAAGAAAATACAGCATTTAAGTCTGTCTTCAGGTCCCTGAAGGAGAGGAAAAATTTTGGAAAGAAACAACATAAAGATGAACTGAAATTTTTTTTTATGTCCATATTGCCAACTTTCTATATGAAAGATTTCGGTGAATTTCTTCTTGAGTGAGATCTGAGACTCTCTCAGTTGATCTGAGTTATCTCATGCCCAAAGGGAAAAATCATTCACTCTCTGTATTGTCTAGTATATAATTTTAAATGTATAATTTATGTGACTTCTATTTAGTATCTGGATAAATCAGCTTATTATCAACTTGCATAAATGAGTTTATTTGTTATTTATATGTGTGCTGCTTGTGAAATTGACATGTAGTGGGAAGAGAATCAAATCTTGGATAAATAACTTGGGGCCCTCCTTCCCAGTTAAAGAATAGTCATCAGAAATGAAGTTCATACCTTATGATTACTTTGCCTAGACTTACACTATTTAAGGGAACAAAAATATATAATTCTAGCCTTTTACTCCTTCTCTCTGAGGAGAGCAGAGTAGTCAGTTTTCAGCCCCCAACATCCTGCAGGAGTCAAAGTATACCTTGATGAAGGATGGGGGGGGGGGGAGTTTCTGCTTCTCTCCACTCACATAAGTACCATCCTAGTACAGGAATTCATCATATCTCTAAAGTCTTTTGGTATCTTTTTATTTTACCTAATGGTTTATCTTTATTTTGTGCCAAGATCAGTTCTTTCTACACTGAAAAAAGAACATTGTCAAGAACCTTTACATTTTTAGCACATTAAGTCAAAGCTAAGTTTGCCTAATACTAGTTATGCTCTATCAAAATATAAAAATAAGCAATAAACAGTAACTTATAGAGTGATAAAAATCAAACTAAAGTGAAAATAAAGAATTATTCTCTTCTTTACAAATTCTGTTCTCACTACCTAGATGATACTATTTTCCTCTATCTCAAACTACTTTATATTTCATAATTTTCAATATATTTGGATTGATTCAATTAATATTTATACTTTATATATTTACTTTTGTCCTTCCTTCATTAGAGTATAAACTTCACAATTCAAACTTAGCACTTATATACTTCACACCTAACTCAGTGTCTGGCACATAGTAGGCACTTAATAAATACTTGCTAGTTAATTGATTTTGCATAATAATGATAATAATAGTAATAATGTCATAGCTAGCATTTGTATTGAATTTTAAAGTTTGCAAAGTGCTTTACAAATTTTATCTCATTTAATCTTCACAATATTCCTTGAGAAAGGAGCTATTATCTTTGCCATTTTCTCTAATAATAACAGCTTATATTTCTACAGAATGTTAAGGTTCACAAAAGATATTCCTCACAACAATCCTATGAATTAGTTTTTGTCAACCAGAGCTATTTTCTGCTCAGTGATTGTATTTCTCAGACAGTTTACCATGGGACTTGCTTAGACTCGAGAAAACAAAATGCCATCTGTCTCATTCTCAATACAGGTTATGATTATGATGCTATGTCCCTTTAAAAGGATGGTTGAATAAACATAAATGAAAAGTTATTCACCAGTCTGTTCTAAATGTAAGGAAGAAGGAAATAAACATTTATTAGGCATCTATTATGTGGAAGGTACTAGAATTAGAAATAGTTATCTCATTTAATCTTAACAATTTTTGAGCAGGTATGTGGCACAGTGATCTAGCATTACGATTCAGGAAGACCTGAGCTCAAATCTGACCTCAGATAATTATTGACTACATGGTACAAGTCACTTAAACCTGTTTGTCTCAGTTTTTTCATCTTTAAAATGATCCAAAGAAAGATAGTCAATATCTTTGCCTAGAAAACACCACATGGGATCAGTAAGTCAGACAGGACTAAACAATGACATGCTATTATTAACCCCATTTTATAGTTGAATAAACTGAGCCACAGATTAATTAACTAGTAAATGTCTGGAGCCATATTTGAAATCAAATCTTCTTGAGACCCAGTGCCCTAACACACCGTACAGATATTTTTGGAAGTTGTTCTGGTAAATTTGAGGCAATATGACAGTAGATAGAATTCTGAGCTCAAATTATATTCCCTAATACTTAATAGACAAATGACTATGTAAAGGTCGTTATCTCCATGTGCACAGGACCTTTATTCTAAGTCACAAAAGTTTACAATTTACCTTCTGAAGATGATATTCCCACACCAAGAATTCTCCATTCTGATGAAACCAGAGTTAGTTCATGTATCTCTCTCTTTTGGCAGTAGGATAATAAATAAGTATATTCTAGTCATATACGGTACTTTGCTTCAGAGATTTATTATGGCAGCATGTTAGAGGCAGGGAATGGAACCTGGCACAATTCTTCGCTCTCCCCTCCATATCTTTAAAGGAGTATGTCAT
This sequence comes from Antechinus flavipes, assembly GCF_016432865.1. Taxonomy (NCBI): domain Eukaryota; kingdom Metazoa; phylum Chordata; class Mammalia; order Dasyuromorphia; family Dasyuridae; genus Antechinus; species Antechinus flavipes. The sequence goes on along the minus strand of NC_067401.1, from coordinate 67,151,954 downwards.
AGAATAAGATAATCTTAGCATTGAAACAGAATGTAATCTAACCTGAGCTACATACCAATACCCTCTACAACTTCCAGAAAGAGTCATAGGATCATGAACCTGAGAAGCCATCTGTCCTAAATCCACTATTCTATAAATTAGCTGAGACTCAGCAGCCTAAATGGCTTGACCACAATCTTGAACCCAGATTTTCTGACTATCATGTTCTTTGACAAGAATTCATCCAGAGAATTCATTTTTACTTGAAGAGCATTTTCTTTAATCAGGGTGTTATATTTTTGGATCCCCCCAAAAACACTTAATGTACAACCTTGCATATGGATTTCTTTATTGAAATCAATCAATTGTACTTATATAAAAAGTTATGATAAGACCATAATATTCCAGTTCTCATGATTTGTCAAAGTCATAATAGAATGTTGTCAACATAGAGAGACATCTTTTGTCCTTTTATCACTTAATAGTATTTTACATGTGAAGATAGTTTTCAACATTCATTTTTGTAAGATTTGTAGTTCCAAATTTTTCTCATCCCTTCCTTTCCTCCTCATTTTTCTTATCCCTTCCTTTCCTCCTCCCCCACTCCAACATCTGCAAACAATCTGATATAAGTTATATATAGATATAACAATCATATTAAACATTTCCATATTAGTCTTGTGAATGAAGAATCAAAACAAAAGGGTGTGCTTCAATTTGCATTTAGTTTCCATTGTTTTGTTTGTACACATGTATGGTCACAAGTCTATTGAAATTATTTTAGATCCCTATATTGCTGAGAAGAGCTAAGTCTATTATAGTTGATCTTCACACAATCTTGCTGTTCCAGTGTACAATGTTCTCTTGGTTCTGCTCATTTCACTCAGCATCAGTTCGTGTAAGGTTTTTCTGAAATCTATTTTCTCATCATTTCTTGTAGAAATATTTCCTATAGTATTCCATTACATGGGAAATATAACTTGGTCAGTTGATGAGCTTCATCTAAATTTCCCTTTCTTTGCAGGGACATCTTTAATGACATTATAGAATTACAGAGCACACTAACCTCCCATTCATTTCAAATCAAAATTATGATGTCATTTGGCATTCTGACCGATATGATTCCTCACATTTGTGAATAATTTAAATGAAAACATATTTCTGTTGACAGCACCATCATCCTTCTACCCACTACAGCTTGAAAATTTGAAATCGTCTTTGGTTGTTCCTCATCCCAACTCCTGTTCAAAAACTTATAAAATACTAATGATTCAATGACAACAATATCCCTGAAATTCATTCCATTCCATCTACATATATTTCTACTACTAGATTTCTAAAATCTAGTTCAGATCTTCATCACCTTTTGCCTGGACTTGTAAAATGACTTCCAAATTGATCTTTCTGGTTTTCATATTAGTATCATGGAAATAAAATTGGAAAGGACATCAGAAGATATTTAGTACAAACTCCTTATTTTGCAGATGAGAAAACTAAAGCCTAAGGAAGTTGTTCAGTCAAAAAGGATGCATTAAATTCTTACTATGAGTTGGACACTGTGTTAAGTGCTGAGCATATAAAAACAAGCAAAAATACAGTTCCTGCCCTCAAGGAGCTTATATTCTAATGGAAGAAGACAACACATAAGAGAGAAGTAAAAGTATTCCCACGCAGGGACATTGGTAGTTAAGAACAGAGAAGCAAAAAGAAGTAGAAAAGAAATGAAGGTTGGCACGCCTGAGGTTTCCCCAAAATGGACTATTGGGAAAGAACTCATCAGTGTGGAAAAGGGCCAAAATCCAGGCTGTTTGATGGAAGAACTAATACAGTTTGTGTTGAGTCATGTTTTCACTCACTGTTTAATCCATCCAAATTGCCAAAAACAATTCTAATGCTCAGTTCTAACTATATGAGCTGATAAGGGCTATCTCTAGTTATCCTGATTGTATTTTAACCTAAATCCAGATGGCTTTGAAGGATGGTGACTTTACACAGCCCACCTTTATTTAAAACCAATTCACTTATACATCACAGCATCACCTGTGATGTCATGTTCCTCTTTGAGAATTAAGGACAAACAACAACAATGAAAATTTATGAATTGATAGCTCAAAAACTTTCAGTGACTCCCAATTCCATATAAGAGAAAATATTAACTTGGCCCTCAATATCTTCTGCATTCTACTTCTTCCAAACTTACTATATCCCACCTTCTTTTACATTTAACACATTCTCCTCAAATCTCCTTTTTCTATCTCTAATCATTTGTCTATGATGTCTCACATATCTGATATGGACTCCCTTAAATTTTTTCCTGTTAAAAATCTCATGAATCTCTTTATGATTTCTACCATCTGTAACTAATTTTAACTTCTATTGCAATTATGTGTATACTGTGCTCATTTTCCAATTTGAATTAAAACCTATTGATGCAAAACCCTTTTTCACCTTTGTACTTTCAGGATCTAGTGTAAAGTCATGCACATACTAATTTTTTTTTGATGAGGCAATTGGGGTTAAGTGACTTGCCCAGGATCATACAGCCAGGAAGAGTAAAGTATCTGAACCCAAATTTGAACCCAGGTCCTCCTGACTTCAGGGCTGGTGTTCTATCCACTGTGCCACCTAGCTGCCCCCACATGCTAATTATTAAGAAGAATTTCAAATGAATTGGTATAATTTTTATTAGAATTACAAATGCCATAAATCATGGAGGGAAAGCTGATGCATCTTAATGGTAGAGTTGAGATTATTAAAATCTTGGTAGACTAGCATTATGAGATAAAACCAACAAATTGAGTTTAAGAATATACACACAATGTGTGTGTGTGTGTGTATATATATATATATAAAATCTAGCTATGTGTATTTAGATAAGTTGTTCAAAAATACATTGGACAAATCCAAGATAAATGGTATTGATATTGAGTGGCAACACCTTACATGAAAAATTCATAGCATCATTGAATTCCAAATGCAATATGAGTCAAGAATATGACACAGCTGCCAAAAATCTGTTTCAATTTTTAACTAGATGAATGAAAATGAAGTATTCAATTGAAAGAGTCCCTTTCTCCTCTGTATGGTAAAATCACATGTGGCATTATATATGTTCAGATGTATAAACATATTAAGAAGGATAAGTTATTGCTTGTTCAGAGAAAAGTAATTAGATTTTTTTGTGGTTTTTGAAGTTGTTTCATATGAAAAATAGTTGAGCAAACAGAATTTTGACCTGAAGAAGGTAATATTTACCAGATAATGAGAACTGTCCTGAAATACAAAATGTCATCTAAGTCTCAGTGATAAGTTATGAAAAATTAATGCACTAAGACTTCTGAGATACCCAAAACTTGTCATTAAGTCAATAAGCATTCATTAACAAGGCACAGGCTAAGCTTGTATTCATTTAGATAAATTAGATAAAAGCTCTAGGTAAATTGCATTGTTCTAAATTTCATAATGTTGGATTCAAAATCAGGAAAATCTGGATTCAAACACTGTCACAGATGGTAGGTCTGTTATCCTGGACAAGTCATTTATTGTACCTCAATCTCAGTTCTCCTGTCTGCAAAATGAGAACGGTAGCTCTTACCTTTTAGGATTGTTGGTAATATGACTAAAGTGCTTTGCAAGTCAAGTATTATAGAAATATTAGTTATTATTATTATCACAAACCTAGGATGAATAGATAAAAACTACAAATAGTTTACAAACTACAAACTGTGTTTACAATTCAGTCTAACTAAGAAGTTTCTGAGATTAGAATTGTCTGATAAAATAAATGGCTGCTTCTTTTTGATTTGTTTGTTTTTTAATAATGTTTCTTTGTATTCTATGTTTAACAAGACTTAGCAATTTATTTCCCCTGTTACAGAACCTGCATATAATTTCTTGAAAATTATAGATGTGCATTAGATCATATAGAAAACTTAATATGATTTATACACCTTACTTAGATCATTACATTCATTATATTTCACTTCCAAGTCAAAGTTATTTGTGGAACTGATGAATAGAAATTTCACTTTCCTCTCAGTCTTTCACCATCTGAGTAACTTTCATGATCAGATCATGCTTCACCTTCTATTTAATCATCCACCCAAGCTATCTGCTGGTTATGGTCCACATAACTCTGTGGATTATGTGATTTTCAGACATCATATCTGGCAACTTAGTTTTAAAGATACTAACATGATTTGAACTCTCTGAATTGATGAATGAATAAATGAGTGCAATTAACAAAGTCAACTATAACTAGTTAGTGCCAGGCCGGACCATCTAAGCCATGCATTTCCTAGTCATCGTCTTGCCGTTAACTATATCATACTTTTTTTCCCTTGTATTTTCCATTTCTTATTCCGAAAACTACAGTATAATCAAATTAATACTATCAATACTTCTAGAAAGAATGTGACAATTAAATCTCCCAGTGACTCTACTTTTTATCCCTATGATCAAAACATCTTTTCATGACCACTGTTGCCCTAATCTGTTGTTTCCTCTCATTAAAATGAAAACTTCTTTTATAGATTTTCTCTGTGTTTGTATCCTCAAGTCTCATCGCAGTAATTTTCACAAATAGTTAATGCATGTTTTTCTTTCATTTATTCCCTCATTCATTCATTTACTCCATAATGCAGGATATTTTAAAATTTTTCTATTATTTAGTAATTATCAGTACTTGAAAGATAATGACTCACCCTTATTCCATTTCCCCAGGATTTAGTTTTTATTCTTAATCTTTTTTATTTATTTTTGTTCATTTTTCTGGTATTCAACTTCTCATGACTTTATTTGTGGATTTTCTGGCAAAGATTCTGGAGTGGGTCTGACATTTTCTTCTCCAGCTCATTTTACAGAAAAAGAAGCTGAGGCAAACATGGTTAAGTGGTTTTCTATGGATGATACGGCTAATACAAGATTTAAATTCAAGTTTTCCTAATTCCAGAAAAAGCACTTATTCCATTGGTCCATATAACTGCTCCAACCATTTTTAGGCATTTTACTAAAGGAAAAAGACTAGAGAGAACTATTTGTCGATTATTTTTAAAAATTCTTTAGTGGAGTAAAAAACTACTTTAAAAACTCTTTTTTAGCAAAATGTCTTTAATTCACACACATAACTAAATCAAAATTTCCTAATAACTATCTTTAATGGCCCTTTAATCATAAACATCAAGTGAAGCAAAAAAAGTTAGAAAAATTCCATCTTTCTGTTATTCAGTTATGTCAAGTGGCTGAGGGTGTTGGACCATGGGAAAGTTACTTTATTCTTTAGGTCTCACTTTCAACACCTTTAAAATGAATTGATTGGATAGAATGACCTTTGAGTTCCCTTCCAGGTCCAAGTCTATTATCCTATGGCCCTATAAAAATGGCCAACTGAGAGTGAATACCCTTGAATTTCTAGATTCTAGATGTTGTAGACTACTTCATTCCCATCCATTGGATGTGTAGACATTCCCTAAATTAGCAAATTGCACATAAGAATGGCAAAATAACATTTGCTATGTAATAAATATAAAAGAAATACTAGTCAAAATACTTTTATTAATTTGAATGTAAAAACTCCTTAATCTTACCTTAATTGTAAACATTTATTTTTAGCTAACCTAAGACAATGAATACCAAAATACTTTTTGTACTATCAGCATTTGTAAAATCATTTAACTGTACTCACTTATTATCATGAGACATTAAATTGAGTGTAATTTCATTTGGATTCTCTCAGAAAAATAACTTACTAGGAACTTAGTATACTACCCCATATTTAAATATTTATTAAATTAATATTTAAAACAAGTCAAATAAATACAAGCTGTACAATCTCATTAATATTGAATTGTACATTCAGAAAGGACAACTAGGTGATTCATTTCATAGATTGCTGGACCTGGAATCAGGAAGACTCCTCTTCCTAAATTCTAATCTGGTCTCAGACACTAGCTGTGAGATTCTGAGCCAGTCACTTACTTCTTTTTGCATCTGTTAACTCAGCTTTAAAAGGAAGATAATAACAGTATCAACCTTGCTGGATTGTTGTAAATCTCAAAGATTATCATGGTAAACTGCTTTGCACAATTCCTATCACATTGTAAGGAATATATAAATGTTAGTTGTTATTATTCTTTTAAAAGAAAAAACATTCTTTGGAATGAGAAATAACCTTGCTAAGGGCACTACTCTCTTTTAAAACTCTATAAATACATTTCTCTAAAATTTATTAAGAATAAGGATGAAATTTTTGGATTATGATTGTTCACTCCTTTCCCAGCCAATAACTTGGATACATTAAATCTGTGTATAATTGATCATTTGATTGGCTGACTGCCCTTGAATTAGATGAGGATTTTGCTCAAGAGATAATGAAATATATTTAATAATAGCCTGAAAGTATATGGACTATCAGGAAATTTTTAGTTCAGCATATACATACAAATCCATCAAAACAACCATTATACACTGACATAATTCTTTTTTTTTAATTTAAAGCTTGTTAGGGGCTGCTAGGTGGCACAGTGGATAGAGTATCAGGCCTGAAATCAGGAGGACCTGAGTCCAAATCTTATTTCAGACACTTAACACTTGCAAGCTGTGTGACTCTGGGCAAATCACTTAACCCCAGTTGTCTCAGCAACAACAACAACAACAAAAAAATTAAAGCTTGTTATTTTCAAAACATGTGCATAGATAGTTCTCAACATTCATCCCTGCAAAAAACATTTTTTCTCCCTTCCTTCTCTCCATCCTCTTCCCCAGATGGTAATCAATCCAACATATGTCAAATGTGCAATTCTCCTATATATCTTTCCACAATTATCATACTGCACAAGAAAAATCAGATCAAAATGGAGAAAAAATGAGAAAGAAAACAAAATGCAAGCAGACAACAACAAAAAGAGTGAAAATACTATGTTGTGTGATCCACACTCAGTCCCCACAGTACTCTCTGGGTGCAGATGGTTCTCTTCATTACAAGTACATGGCCCAAATCATCCCACTCTTGAAAAGAGCCACACATCCATCAGAATTGATCATTATATAATCCTGTTGTTGTTGTGTACAATGTTTTCTTGGTTCTACTCACTTCACTTAGCATCATGTAAGTCTCTCCAAGCCTTTCTGAATGCATCCTACTGATAATTTCTTTTTTTTTTTCTTTTTCTTTTTTTTCCTGAGTCAATTGGAGTTAAGTGATTTGCCCAGGGTCATACAGCTAGGAAGTGTTAAGTGTCTGAGACTAGACTTGAACTCAGGTCCTCCTGACTTCAGGGTTGGTGCTTGATCAACTGTTCCATCTAGCTGCCCCATGATTATTTCTTAACAATACTATTCCATAACATTCATATAATTTATTCAGTCATTTTCCAACTAATGAGCAACCACGCAACTTCCAGTTCCTTGCCACTACAAAAAGGGCTGTTACAAATATTTTGCACAAGTGGGACCTTTTCCATTTTTGATGATCTTTTTGGAACATAGGCTCAGTAAAGACACTGCTGGATCAAAGAGTATGCACAGTTTGATAACCCTTTGGGCATAGTTTCATAGTTTTGCTCACCAGAATGGTTAGCTCAGTTCACAACTCCACCAATCAGTTTTCCCACAATCCCTCCAACATCCATCAATATCTTTTCCTGTCATCTTAATCAATCTGAGAGGTGTGTTGTCTTAATTTGTATTTGTCTGACCAATAGTGATTTAGAGCATTTTTTCATATGATTTCATAAAATACTTTTAATTTTTCCATCTGAAAATTATCTCTTTATATATCCTTTGATCATTTCTTAATTGGAGAATGTATTATATTCTTATAAATTTGCCTCAATTCTCTATATAATTTAGAAATGAGGCCTTTATTAAAACCTTTGGATGTAAAATTTCCCCCCAGTTTACCTCTTTCCTTCTAATCTTCTCTACATTGGTCTTTTTTGTAAAAAAAAAACTTTTAACTTAATATAATCAAAACTATCCATTTAGCATTTCAGAATGTACTTTAGTTCTTTTTCTAGCCACAAATTCCTTCTTTCTCTCCACATCTAGACTATCCTTTGTTCTTCTAATTTGCTTATACTATCACTCTTTATTGTGGACATATTTCTTAACTATGGTCCTAAAACACATAGATAGATGCATTAATATAAACAGGATATTAAAGATCATGAGTATTTATAGAGTTTTTTTTAAGGATTTGTAATTAAAATTTTACAATTTTTTAAAAATTTTATCCTCACAAGTATCTTGGGATATATGTATTGTTATCCCCATTTTCTAAGTGAAAGAACCAAGAAACAGAGGTTAAGTAATTTTCCAGATTCATACAGCTAATATGATTGGTACAGATTTTGAACATATGTCTTCCTGATTCCAGTGCTATTTCAACTATACCCCTCCAGCTGCCTTGCAATGAAGGCTCTGGGGAGTCTCAACTCCAATGCAGGAGGAGAGAAAAAATAGAAGAAAAGTATTATCTTCTTGTTTTCAATATAAAATGTGTATAAAATCCCAGAGTCACTATGATAGAAATACCTATTACAGAATGCCCAGCAAGTACAGTATCTATAGGTTGCTCTGAGTTTCTTGGGGATGTCGGTAGGTTATACTTTTTTTCTATTTCTCTTTATCTTTCTACTTCTCTCAGGGGCCCTTTATCAAACAAGAGAAGCATGGATTTTTAAAGTTCTGTAAACTTTTAGTTCCTTTTTTGGCAAGTGAAAAAGGGACAAAGCATGCAAAGTCATACTTTTTTCATAGTGCCACTGGTCTCCCACTTCTGGTTTCTTTTTCCTGTGTATTCTTCAGTTTTACATTGTTATACATCCTTTCTAATATATACCAGTCATTCTGTGTAGTCACTCAACTAGGAAAAGCAGAGAGAAATATATTGCACCTGCTATATTTAATTATATCCCTAGGATGGGCTCAATCTGAAAGACTTAATATGAAAGGAAATAGGAACCCACTGAAGGGGAAGAGCAAAGGAAATAAACATTAAAAAAAAAACCCTCTATGTGGCCAACACTGTGCTAAGTGCTATACAAATATTATCTTGTTTGATTCTAATAACAACCTAGAAATGTAGGGGTTGTTACTATTCCCATTTTACAGTTGAGGAAACTGAGGAAAGCATAAGTAAAATGATTTGCTTCAGCTCACAAGGCCAATAAGGAGTAATAGCTCTGGAATTCAAATATTACATGGACTTTTCCATTAGGAAGAAAATTCTATAGTAAAGGAAGCCAACTAGAAGATCAACTGTATATAGTGTGTGTAGTATAGACATGAGGTGACAAATGTATGCATTTGGGTGACAGCAATGGAAATAGAAAAAAAAAAACAAACAGATATAAGACATATACCCAATTCCACCTCCAGACAGTAAGGACCATTAAGACAGGAGAGATCTTATCTAAACTTCGTATCTCTCTAGAGTCCCAGCATAGTAGTCTGTTTACAGGTTAATGTATGAGATAATGTGTGATTCAATGCCTAGAAAAGCTATTTGTAAACCGGCAAGCATATAAAAGATTTTGGGAAGCTTTTCTGTTTTGGTGACTGGGGCACTCCTATAGCACAGGTCCAATTTACTAACTACAATTAGTAACGTAGCAAGAATATTGTAACAAGGGACAAATATGATAGCAGAACAAAAGGTACTGAATTTTATGTATATGTATATATATATATGTATATATATATATATATGATTTTAGTCTCTTTTGTTTCCTGTATGTATGGAAGGAGTGCCCACTTTGTTGAAATCATGGATACCTGATACAGAGAAATAACTTTATTCCATGGTTTTTTATTCATTATTCAACAGTTTATGAGTATGAATGGAAATTAATTATTTTGGGGTATTGAATAAAATAATGGAGTTCATGGTTCCACTGTTGCCTTGTAATATCAAAAGCCAAAATGGAGAAAAATCAATGAGTCTAAGAAAGAGAAAATGATTTTTGAAGAACAAATTACATTTGACATTTTGATACTTCTAATGAATTCATTTAATTTGTACCCAATTAAATTAAATCACTAGTCAGGAAATCTCATTTTAATAGTTTTTTCTTCAGAAAATATACTATAAAATCATAGGACTTTCAGATTGGAAATATCTTTGAGGTCATCTAGTTCAAATTTCTTATTTTACAAATATAGAAATCAAATCTCAGTTCATGTAAGTGACATATCAAGGGTCACACACTAAGAAAAGACTAGAATACAAATTTCTTGACTCTCAGGCCTTTATTCTTTCTATTAATCAGGCTGAATCTAGGTCATTTTATTTCACAAAACTTTTAATGTAAGAGGGAAGAAAAACTCTTGTTCTAATTCCTCAATATTTGGGATGGTGGGTTGTCATAGTAGTGGGAACATGAGCAAACATGCTATTATTTTCATGTTTTCAATGTTGTAATTTGAAAATCCCTTGAAAGGAGAAACATATATTGTCAAAGAAGAGAAGTTGTTTATATTCATCTGTGATCACACAAAACAAATAAAAGCAAAAAAAAGTGTTTCTTGCTTATCACAGAAATCTGACAGTTTTAATGATTATGTCAAATGCATTTTTTCAGGCATATTGTTTTCTTGAGTTTATTTGGGCTGTGAAGTACTTTATCTTGTGAAATATCACTGTGCTATGCTTCAAGTTGGCACCATTACCTTTTGAATATGTAGGAACAAACCCCAGACTGGAAATGTTAAATCCTTCTTGAGAGGGGACAGGTATAGGAAAGGATTCCTAATGTGGCTTCTTTTTAAGGAGCTGCAAACCAATTATGTTCAATCCAGTGTTCACTAAAGCCTTTACAAGGTACCATCATTAACAATTCAATAAAACAAATATTTACTATGAGTAAAGCACTATACCAAGTGCTAGAGATAGAAACATTTTTAAAAATGACAGTGCCTTCCCACAAGGAACTTATGAAACCATAAAGAAGAGAAAATATAGATATTTTCACTTAAAAATGATACCAGATAATGTGACATGTTTAGGGGAGAATTACAGAGGGCTCTAGGACAATTTGAGAGGGAAGGGAATATTTTTATTTGTAAGAATTGCATGACAGAATTGTAACATTAATTGGGTCATAATGAGAAAAGATTCCAATAAACATAGATGAGATTAGAGTATGTTTCAGGGGTGGGGATTATAAATACATACATACATAAAAATAGGAGAATGCTAGGACGAAGTGAGAGAGTAGCTAATAGAACCTTGTAAAAGAGAGCCATGACAAACATAGGACTTTCTGGCCTTTGCCTCAGAGTTTCTAAATTGGGGTTAGCCTCCTCCTCCATGGAAAATATCATGGGGTATGGCTACTTTCTATGGTGACAAGGGTCCATCCACTGAAGGATCAGAGAACATGGAAGCTGCTCACTAACAGTAAATGAATAAAAAGTTCCTCATCTCTTCCTTCTCTATGGATGGTGACACCCACTATCCAAATAGGTATATTAACCAAGCACCTTTTGGTCCACTAGATGTGGTAATGTGGTAATGGAAACATAAAAGGTTATTTGTAAATCCAAAGGAAATACTGTTATTTCCCATAACAGTAAAATTTATCCCAAAGTGCCAAAAACTCCCACTTATCATTTTAATGGCAGAAATCTCAGTAAGAAAATTGAATGAAATTATTAAAGTCAGAAAAGTAAATTGGAGTCAAATTGTGGAAGATTTAAGTGTCAGACTAAGGTGTTTGCAATTTAATCTATAAGTAATAAAGAACTATTGAAGGTTTTTAATTAGAGAAGTTACATAATGATACCTGCACACTAAGAAGGTCATTTTGGCATCAATGTAAAAAAATAATGAAAAAAAAAAGATGCTGTGAACTTGGATCATCTCATCTCGAGAGATTTGTAGAAAAAGAGATCTCAGAAGTTTCTTATCTCACCTTCTCATTTTAAAGATGAGGAAAAGGGAGCCCAAGAGGTATGTATTTATTTGACCAAGATTACAGAGGAAATGTATAAAAAGTCGGGATTCAAATGCAGATCTTTTATTCCAACTATTCATGTTTATTTAAGTTACAAACTCTTCCTAGACTTGATAATTGATGTAGGATGAGCCATTTTCATTAATGTCATGGAAAAGTCTGCAGAATTTCTATACTATGCTCTGAAAAACACTGATGGGAAATTGTTTCATTGAGAGTAAAGCAATATACTTTTTAGATTATTGCTTATATCATTAGAAAACTGAAGTCATCCTCATTCCCTCTTGTTTGATGTCTATAAGGCATTGTAACTTAACAGAAACATAACTGAAATAAGTCAAGATATTTAATTCTTGTAAGGGATATGTTAGAGCCTGCTTATAGAGGTTAAGGAGGCACCATTGTTTAATTATCCATTTGAGCATTTACACCTTGAAAATCAGTAAATGCCTATAAACCAAGGCTTGATTTATTGTTTTGTGGAGTATCTAGACTTTAAAAATGATAAAGAAAAATGTTAATAATACAAATTAAACTTAAAAGTATATTATACACTAACTTCCAAGGGTAGAGATAAGATGGTAGAATAAACAGCAGAATTCTCAATTATTTTCAAACAAATTTTAAATAAAATTTCAAATCAAGTACTGGAATGGTAAAGCCAATAAAAAATCAAGTTGAAAAAATTTTCCAGTCTGAGGTAATTTAGAAGGTCAAAAGGAGAGGTTATTGAATCTGGGCTAAAGGCTAGTCCAGAGCCCATAGTGGCAACAACAAGAGCAAAGGCAAGAACAGCATTAGCAGCTTCAAGAGCTCTCAAACCAGAAATGGAAAAGGGAGCAGGCAACTGCTCAGAAACAACTTAAAGGGAACCTCTGTGCTAGATTGAACATATATATCTACTTCCTAGTCACAGTTCCAAGGCAAAAAGGAGCACTCACTGTCCTAAGAGAATAGGGACCTTAAGAAGCAGTTTCATTTACAGTCACAAGAAGTCAGAAGGATCCCTGGGGAACAGTATCACTTCTGATCTCAAAAGAGCACTGATCATAGCCTATGAAAATGCATAATGACAACAATAAAAATAATAATGAATTTTTTAAAATCTCACCATAAAAAGCTACTGTGGTAAAAGGGAAGATAAAGACACAAATTTGGAAAGAGGATAAAGTGTCAACGCAGCTATAAATAAGGCCTCTGCATCAAATGTAAATATTATACATGCCTATAAAGAATTCCTAAAAGAACTAAAAGTAATTTTTAAAATTGAATAAAAGTAATAGAGGAAAAAATACATAAATGAGTGATGCAAGGAAATTATGAAAAGACAATAAATAGCTTGCTTAAAGAAATAAAAAATGTTGACAAAAAAACATTAAAAACAAAAACATAAAACATAGTCAAATGGACAAAGAAATACAAAGCTTCAAAAAGTAAAATTAAAAAGTAGAATTAGCCAAATGAAAAGACGTATACAAAAGCTCACAAAATTAGAAGTTAATAACTCCATGAGACATAAAAAACACTGAAGCAATTAAAAGAGTTTAAAATGGAAGAAAATGAGAAATATTTTTTTTATTTTTTTTTAAATTTAATATTTATTTAATAATTACTTTATATTGACACTCGTTTCTGTTCCGATTTTTTTTTCCCTCCCTCCCTCCACCCCCTCCCCTAGATGGCAAGCAGTCCTTTATATGTTGGATATGTTGCAGTATATCCTAGATACAATATATGTTTGCAGAACCAAACAGTTCTCTTGTTGCATAGGGAGAATTGGATTCAGAAGGTATAAATAACCCAGGAAGAAAAACAAAAATGCAGATAGTTCACATTCATTTCCCAGTGTTCTTTCTTTGGGTGTAGCTGCTTTTGTCCGTCATTTATCAATTGAAACTCAGGTCTCTTTGTCAAAGAAATCCACTTCCATCAAAATATGTCCTCATACAATATCGTTGTCGAAGTGTATAATGATCTCCTGGTTCTGCTCATTTCACTTAGCATCAGTTCATGTAAGTCTCGCCAGTCCTCTCTGTATTCATCCTGCTGGTCATTTCTTACAGAACAATATTCCATAACATTCATATACCACAATTTACCCAGCCATTCTCCAATTGATGGGCATCCATTCATTTTCCAGTTTCTAGCCACTACAAACAGGGCTGCTACAAACATTTTGGCATATACAGGTCCCTTTCCCTTCTTTAGTATTTCTTTGGGATATAAGCCCAATAGAAACACTGCTGGATCAAAGGGTATGCACACTTTGATAATTTTTGGGGCATAATTCCAGATTGCTCTCCAGAATGGTTGGATTCGTTCACAACTCCACCAACAATGCATTAGTGTCCCAGTTTTCCCGCATCCCCTCCAACATTCATCATTATTTTTTCCTGTCATCTTAGCCAATCTGACAGGTGTGTAGTGGTATCTCAGAGTTGTCTTAATTTGCATTTCTCTGATCAATAATGATTTGGAACACTCTTTCATGTGAGTGGTAATAGTTTCAATTTCATCCTCTGAAAATTGTCTGTTCATATCCTTTGACCATTTATCAATTGGAGAATGGCTTGATTTCTTATAAATTTGAGTCAGTTCTCTATATATTTTGGAAATGAGGCCTTTATCAGAACCTTTAACTGTGAAAATGTTTTCCCAGTTTGTTGCTTCCCTTCTAATCTTGTTTGCATTAGTTTTATTTGTACAAAGGCTTTTTAATTTGATGTAATCAAAATTTTCTATTTTGTGATCAGTAATGGTCTCTAGTTCATCTTTGGTCACAAATTTCTTTCTCCTCCACAAGTCTGAGAGATAAACTATTCTATGTTCCTCTAATTTATTTATAATCTCGTTCTTTATGCCTAGGTCATAGACCCATTTTGATCTTATCTTGGTATATGGTGTTAAGTGTGGGTCCATGCCTAATTTCTGCCATACTAATTTCCAATTATCCCAGCAGTTTTTATCAAATAATGAAATCTTTTCCCAGAAGTTAGGGGCTTTGGGTTTGTCAAACACTAGATTGCTATAGTTGACTATTCTGTCTTGTGAACCTAGCCTTTTCCACTGATCCACTAATCTATTTCTTAGCCAATACCAAATGGTTTTGGTGACTGCTGCTTTATAATATAATTTTAGATCAGGTACAGCTAGGCCACCTTCATTTGATTTTTTTTTCATTAATTCCCTTGAGATTCTCGACTTTTTATTGTTCCATATGAATTTTGTTGTTATTTTTTCTAGATCAATAAAATATTTTCTTGGAAGTCTGATTGGTATAGCACTAAATAAATAGATTAGTTTAGGGAGTATTGTCATCTTTATTATGTTCGCTCGGCCGATCCAAGAGCACTTAATATTTTTCCAATTATTTAAGTCTGACTTTATTTGTGTGGAGACTTTTTTATAATTTTGCTCATATAATTCCTGACTTTCCTTTGGTAGATAGATTCCCAAATATTTTATGGTATCAACAGTTATTCTGAATGGAATTTCTCTTTGTATCTCTTGCTGTTGGGTTTTGTTGGTGATGTATAGAAAATGAGAAATACAAGCACAATTGGACTGCTATGGAAAGCCATGATTGAAGAAAGAACATAGATATCATATTTCAAGAAATTTTCAAGGAAAACTTCTCTGAAAAAAACACAGATCACTTCTTGAAAGAAATTTCAAAATAAAGACCCCCCCTTCTCCAAGAGTGCTATAGTCAAACTGTAGAGCTCCCAGAAAAAAAAAAAACTTCAAATATTCATAAAGAAACAATTCAAATATCATGGAGGTTCATCCAAAATCACATAAGATTTGGCAGCTACCACATTAAAGGAGCAGTGGGTTTAGAATATAATATTTTAGAGGATAAAAGGAAAAGAATTACAAACAAGAGTCACTTATCCAATGGAACTGAGTATAATACTTCAAGAAAGAAAATTGGTATTTAATGAACCAGAAGGCTTTCAAACAATATATATTTTTAAAAGATGTTTTAAAAAGATATTTGACCTTCATATACAGGATCAAAAGGTAAAAATAAAAGTGAAATCATAAGACAATAAATAATGTTACACTGTATTTCTATATATAACCCCTAAAATTTTTTATCATTATTGGGAAAATTAGAAGGAATACACAGAGAGGACATGGAAGTGCGTCAATTATGTTGGGAGGATCTCTTTAAAAATGCATGAGTGAAAAGGAGGGATGCATTGGAAGAAGGAGGAAGGGAGACAAAAAATAGGGGAAATTATATCAGAGACATCTTTAAGGAAGAGCTGTACTAGTGGAGGGAAAATGATGGTCAGGCAATATGTAAATCTCACTCATGTCTGAATTAATTCAAAGAGAGGATATTACAGGAAGGAGAAGGAAATAAAGGAAAAGAGGTGTGAGTGATAAAACAGGAACAGATTAAGAGATGTAATGGTCAGAAGGAAAACACATTTTTGAATGAATACAGAGTAAAAAAAGAAACAAAAGCCTAAAACAGAAAAAAATGCAATGAAGAGAAATGCACAATTAGTAATTATATTTGGAATGGGAAAGAGATGAATTCACCCATAAAATGAAAACTAATAGTAGAATTTAGAAACTAGAATCCAACAATATGTTGTTTACAAGAAACACACTTGACAAAGAGAGAAATATAATTAAAATAAAGGGCTGGAACAGGATCAGATATTTTTCAACTGAAGTATGAAAAAAAGACAGGGTATCATGTTCTCAGAAAAAGGAAAAGCAAAAATAAATCTAATTAATAGAAATAAGGAGGGAAATTACATATTGTTGAAAGACACCATAAACAATGAAGTAATATCAAAATTAAACAAATATGTGCCAAACAGCATAGAATCTGGATTCTATGGAAAATTAAAATTAGTGCAGATATACATTATAAAATGCTTGGGCATCTATCTGCCAAGAAAACTCAGGGACTATATTAATGAAATTCCAAAACACTTTTTACATAAATAAAGCTATGTAGAGGGCTGAAACTCCAAAAAGGTATGCTTGAATCAGACAACTGAGCACTTAAGGCTAATTACCTATTCAGTGTGAGATAATGGCTCTATATATTTAGATGAGATGGTGATGGGATGGCTTTCCTCATCGTTGGTGTTTGCTGAATGTTTGGTGTTGAGATAATCATAGGTAAGAATTGGAGAGCTGGGAGAGAGAAGTCAGAATCATTTGGCGGCAGGACGAGTAGGAGAGAAGCTGGAGACTCCAGGCTCCAGAATGCAGGATGCATCTTTGGCAAACCAAATGGCAGCTTGCCTGCCTCCTTCACTTCTCCCCCTAAAGACCAAGGACTTCGATTTATTCTGGCTCTGGCTGATAGTGAGGCCCTCCAGGGAACTAGCCCGTACTTTATAAAGATAGATCTAAACAATTGGAGAAATGTTTGTTGCATGTAAGTAATATGAAAAAAATGACAATTTTAAATGACAAAAATTTACTTCTTCACTGCCATACCAATCAAATTACCAAAAATATATTTTATAGAGCCAACAAAAAAAATTTCAACAATTCATTTGGAAGAAGAAAAAGTCAAAAATAACATGGGAATCGATGGAGAGGAAATGTGAAGGAAAGAAATCTTACAGTACATGAAGGTTGATATAATAAGAAAATTAGGGGAACATGGAAAATTTAATCTGCCAGATCAATGGATAAGGAAAGAATTTACAACCCAACAGGAGACAGAAAGCATTATAAGAAATAAAATGGCTTCTTTTGAATACATGAAATTAGAAAGGATTTACACAAAACCAATGCAACCAAAATTTAAAGGAAAGCAAGAAAGTGGGGGAAAGTTTACAAGTTGTTCTCAAATCTATAAAGAACTGAGTCAAATGTTTTACACATATACACACACAAAGCAATCAATAGTCACATGAAAAAATACAACTCTGAGATGTCATCTATCATGTTGATTAACACAATACAAAGAAAGTAACAAATTCTGTAAGTGATGTCAAAAAAACTGAGACACTATTGGTAGAATTGTGAATAGCTTTAATCATAATGTAGAACAATTTAGAACTTTCCTCAAAAGTTTTATCCTTTAACTGAGTATATCCTTTAACCGAAAAATATCACTATTATGTCTGTATCCCAAAGAGATTAAAGAAAAGCAAAAAGGACCTATATGTGCAAAAATATTTATAGCAAATCTTTTTTGTAGTGCCAAAGTATTGGAAATTGAGGGATATCCATACATAAGTTTGGCAATGGCTGAACAAATTGTGGTATATAATCATGAAGGAATTGTATTGTCCTTTAGGTATGTTTTTGTGTCATAAAAATGATGAGCAGGATGATTTTTAGAAAAAACTGAAGATTTATATGAACTGATGCACAGTTAAGTGAGCAAAATCAATGGAATATTATACAAAATATTAGCAATATTGTCATGATGATCAAGCATGAAAGACTGTTATCCTAATTAATTCAGTAATCTAAACAATTTCAAAGACCCCACAATGAAAATACTATCTACTTCTAAATGGTGGATTCTGAGTATACATTGAAGCATCGGTTTTTTTTTTTCACTTCCTTTATATTTCTTTCTTTTTATTTTTTTCAACATGGGTAATATAGGCATAGGTTTTGCATGATTTTACATGTGCAATTTTTTAATAATAATATTTTACTTCCCCAATTACGTATAAAAACAGAATTGTTTTTAAGTTTTGAATTCAAAATTCTACCTGATCATTTCTCCTTTAGCCTCTTACTCAGGCAATAAGCAAACATATAGAATATACATGTGCAATCATGTAAAATATTTCCATATTGTAATGTTCCATCTAGCTTTCTGAAGGGCCTTCAGACCAGTCTTGGTCTCAGCAGAATAATCACCCTGAGAATAGTAAGGGATAAAGTCCAAAGTCTTTACTGTTTCCTTCAATCTCACAGTCTGCGTCAGCAATCTTAGCCAATTAGCCAGTCAGTTGTCTGCACATCTCAATATAATGCTTTGCTTTCTAGAGCCCCCAAGTTGGGGTGACAAATGTACCATTGCTTTCTAGTGTCCCCACACCAGAGTGGATTAAAATATAGTGTCCAGACTAGCTCTTTGGAGAATCTCAGGACCAGCCCGAGTCTTTGGTTTTAGTGGAGAAATGATGAAGGTAGGAGAGCCACCATGAGGCTGGTCAAGTCCTTTCCTTTGTGGCTGAGTTTGCCTCCAGTTTATATACTCTTTTACAATTAAATGAATTCATCATAGTGAGTATAAGCCAATCGTTATATCACTAAGGAACCATTATTTGTTGTAAGATTTTGTGGAAGAAAATTCAAACTGAAAAAAATAGAGAGAAAGTAAAAATATCATATTTTGGTTTGTATTGAGATACAATAAGTTCTTTCTCTGGAAATAGATAGCATTATTCATCTGAGTTGCTTGGGATTTGTTTGGACCATTGCATTGCTGAAAAATGGCTATTATTCATAGTTGTTGATGATACAATATTGCTATTAACTGTGTACAAAGTTCTTCTTGTCCTTCTCACTTCACTCCATTTAAGT
Source organism: Antechinus flavipes (assembly GCF_016432865.1). Classification (NCBI taxonomy): domain Eukaryota; kingdom Metazoa; phylum Chordata; class Mammalia; order Dasyuromorphia; family Dasyuridae; genus Antechinus; species Antechinus flavipes. The sequence goes on along the minus strand of NC_067401.1, from coordinate 67,132,491 downwards.
ATTTTGCAGTTTTTCTGAAATCTTCCTGCTTATCATTTCTTTATAGCATAATAACATTTCGTCACAATCATATACCACAATTTGGCCATTTTCTAATTAATGGGAATCCTCTTAATTTCCAATTCTTAGACACTACAAAAAGAGCCACTATAAATCACAAGTATGATTGATATCATATTGCTTACCTTCTCAATGGGTGGTATAGATAGAAGAGAACTTGGAGCTCAAAAATTTTAAAAAGTTGTTAAAATTTTAAAATATATTTTAAAATTGATCATAAACACATTTTTTGGAAAGCCAGTTGTAAAACATTTACCAACACACTAGTAATTCTAGTTTTTTTCTCAACTATTATTTAGTTATATAATGTTAGTCATTTTACTTTAATAAACCTCAATTTCCACATCTACAAAATAAAGAGCTAGACTGATTGCTAATATGGCAGAATCAAGATGATGTAGTGATAAGCAACGAAATGAATTCCCTTCCAAAAAATGCCTCAAAATAAATCTAGAAAACACACCAGATTCAATCCTTAAGATTTGAGAAGTTTTAGTACTGGAGGGCAAAGAGGACATGAAAGGAATCTACTTCCTAAGAGAAACACCAAAATGAAATGTATCAGCAATATCACAGCCAATATTCAGAGCTTCCAAGTCAAAGAAGCAAGCAGCTAGAAAATAAATATTGAGGAAACACAATCAAGATTATACATAATTTAGCAGCCACTACTATAAAAAAGTGGAAATCTTGGAAAATGATATTCCAGAAGACAAAGAATATTGAGAAACAGCAAAGAATAACTGAACAAAATTGAGTATGATGCTAAAAAGGAAAAAGATACATCTTTAAGGAAATAAACTACTTCTTAGCATTCCTAATTAAAAGACCAGAACTTCACATATACTCTAAAGTTTATGATCCAATCATTCTGGAGAGCAATTTGGAACTATACCCAAAGGGTATGTCCTTTGATCCAGCAATACCACTACTCAATCTATATCCCAAAGAGATTTTTAAAATGGGATGGTAGGACAATTTATAAGGTATTTATAATAGTTCTTTTGCTGTGGTGGCAAAGAATTGGAAATTGAAATGTCCATCAATTGGGAGATAGTAGAACAATTTGTGTTACATAATTTCAAGATATAAAATATTATAATTATAAGATATAATAATAAGATGATTGATTTCAGAAAAATCTGGGAAGATTTACATAAACTAAATCATAATGAAATAATCAGAACCAGAACATTGTGCACAGTAACAACAATATTGTATAATGAACTGTGAACACATAGTTATACTTAGCAACACAATAATGAAAGACAATCCCAAAGGATTCATAATGAAAAATGTTCCTGTAGAGAAAAAAACCAATGATGTCTGAATATTGTTTGAAGTACAATATTTTCACTTTATTTTTCCTTTGATTCAAGCTTTTTTCACAAAATGACTAATACGGAAATACTTTTACATGATTGCACATGTATAAACTATATCATCTTACCATTTGAGAGAGGGGCAAAAAAAGGAGGGAGGGAAAGGATATTGAATTCAAAAAAATTAAGAATGTTAAAATTGTTTTACCATATAGTTAGGGGGAAATAAAATATTCTTTTTAAAAAGAAATTTTGAAGTTCAAACATAAAAATGAAGATAAACAAAATGACAAAGGACTAAATTATATACTGCTTATATTTTAAATGTGATATATGCTTCCTCTCTGAATCTTAAACACGATCAGGAGAGACTCCAATTAGAAAAGGCCTGGGAGCAGTTCTGATATGTCTTTATGAACTTAAAAATGGAAAAAGAGAAGAATACACCTGGATTGAATAGAAAGAAAGATTAGGAAATATTTGCTCAATCAAGGTGCAGCAAGTACACATCTATATAAACAAAAAGGAAAGATGAAGGGAATAGATGACACGAACTTCACTGTGATCTGAATTGGTCACAAGAAGGAAAAGGAGAGAGAGAGAAAGAGAGGGAAAGAGACAGAGACAGAGAGTAGGAGATAAATAGAGAAATAAATTTCACTTAACAGGGAAACAAGGAACTGGAAGAAGCAAGGAAGGGAAATTAAAAGGGAAGGACCATTCCTAAACAATAGTAATGATATATTTTTTTTAATGAGTAGCTCTTTTTTAAATGATAAAGAATGGGAATTTGAGGGAGATTTTGAGGGACAGATTTTTTTTCATCATAAGTCCTTCAGAGTAGTTCTAAGGATAGAAAAATCATTCATACCTGATCATCCTTGAACATTATTACTTTGTAAACAGTACATTTTACTTTGCTTGAGTTCATGGAGGACTTTACAAGTTTCCTTTCCCACAGAACAATAATATCGAATTGTAATCACAACACCACAAATTATTCAGCCATTTCCCAATCAATTTTCAATCTTTTGTCCTGAGAATGGCTATGAAATTGTACATATAGGTCTTTGCTTTTAAAAAAAATTATTTTGGGATTCATACCTAATTGGTGGTTTTGTTAAGTCAAATTTATAGTCCTTTGGGCAAAGTTCAGATTTTTTAATCATTTATCACTGGGGCATGGCTCTTATATTTTTATAAATTTGACTCAGTTCCCTTTATGTTTGAGAAATGAGGTCTTATCAAAGAAATGTGGCTTCAAAATTCTTTCTGCAGTTATTATTGCTAGCTACATTTCCCCCTATTTATTATATTCTCCCTTATCCTGTAACTCCTCAAAAGTATTTAGCTACTAACCACTCCCTTTCCCAATATGCTCTTTCTTTTGTCACCTTCCCTCACCTTTCTATATCCCTTTCCCCTCCTATTTTCCTGAAGGATAAGACATATTTCTGTACCCATACTTATGTGCATGTTACTTCCTATTTGAGTCAATTTTGATGAGAGTAAGGTTCACTCCCCTTCTCCTCCCTGTGAAAAGCTTTTTTTTGGCCTCTTTTTATGGCAGATAATTTACATCATTCCACTTCTTCCTTTTTTTTCTCCAAATATATTCCTTGTTCAACCCTTAATTTAATCTTTTTAAATATTATCCTTTCATAATCAACTCACACCTGTGCCTTCTATCTATATATACTTCTTCTAACTGCCATAATAATGAGAAAGTTCTAATGAGTTACAAGTATCATCCTCCCATGAAGAAATGTAAACAGATAAACCTTGTTAAGTCCCTTATGATCACTTTCCTGATTACTAGCTTATGCTTCTTTAGAGCCCTGTATAGAAAACATAAAAAATCAAATTTTCTATTCAGCTCTAGTCTTTTCATCACAAATACTTGAAAATCTTCTTCTTCATTGAATTTTCACCTTTTACCCTGAAGGATTATACTAAGTTTTGCTGGCCAGGTGATTATTGGTTATGATCCTAGCTCCTTTACTCCATTACATTATGGAATATCATATTCCAAGTCCTCTAGTCCTTTAATATAGAAAATGCTAAATCTTGTGTTGTCCTGAGTGTGACTCCAATATACTCGTATTGTTGCTTTCTGAATGCTTTTAACATTTTCTCATTGATCTGGGAGATCAGGAATTTGACTATATATAATATTCCTGGGAGTTTTCATTTGGGATCTCTTTCAGAGGGTGATAAGTAGATTCTTCCAGTTTCTATTTTATCCTCTGGTTCTACAATATCAGGGCAGTTTTCCTTGATCACTTCTTGAAAGATGATGTCCAGGTTCTTTCATGACTTTCAGTTAGGCCAATAATTCTAAATATCTCAACTGGATCTATTTTCCAAGTCAGTTGTTTTTCTATTGAGATATTTCACATTTTTTCTATTTTTTAAAATTCTTTTGGTTTTGCTTTATTGTATCTAGATTACTCATAAAGTCATTAGCTTCCATTTGCTCAATTCCAATTTTTGAGGAATTATTTTCCTCAGTGAGCTTTTGTACCTTCCTTCCCACTTAGCCAATTTTGCTTTTTTAGGCATTCTTTTCATTAGGTTTTTTTTTTGTATTTCCTTTTGTACCACTCTCTTCTCTTCCTATTTTTTTCTCTGTCTCTCTTATTTGATTTTCAAAATCCTTTTTGAGTTCTTTCATAGCCTGAGACGAATTCTTATTTTTCATGGAGGCTTTGGATGTAGGAGAGCTTTGGCTTTGTTATCATTTCCTGAGTGTGTGTTTTGATCTTCCTTGAAATCATAGTAACTATCAATGTTCAGAAATTTTTTCTGTTGTCTGCGCATTTTCCTATCCTATTCTCTGCTTTTAACTCTTTGTTAAAGTAAGGCTCTGTTTCCAGAGTGGAGGATGCACTGTCCCAAGATTATTTCAGAGATTCTTCTAAAGATCTAACTGCAATTGCTCTTTTCAACCCTAGAACTGTTAGGAATGTCCTTGCCCTATTATAGTTGGAAGACCTAATGTGCCAAAGTAACAGAGTCCTGCTTAGTGGGAGCTGGGACCAGGATTGGGACTGGGGCTGCACTAGTGTAGCTTACATTGGGATTGCACACTGGACTCCCACTTTATTGCCACAGACTTTTTCTGCTGGCCTCACAAGTCTATTTTGGCATCTCGGGGCTGAAAGGTCTAGATGCTTCCAGTACTGCCACTTATTTAGAGGTCCTGCTTTGCTAATGTGAGGGCTGAAGCTTGGGCCAAGCCCAGGCTACACTGGATCAGCCTGCATTGAGATTGTGTGTAAGGTTCCCACCCTGGATCAACAGACCTTTCCTGTTGATCTTCTAAGTTGTCTTAGACTGGAAAATGTTCTACTCCATCTTTTTTGGGTTCTCTGATATAAGTAAGAAAGAGGACAAATATTAATAAGAATATGCCTGCAGTTTTCAAAGTGTCTAGGTGAACCATATTTAGAATATGCTTACTTGTGAAACCAACCAGCATGATATAAGTACCCTGAACTATAGAATTATTATACTAACTACATCAAAGAACATTTAGATATGCTGAAATTTCCAATCCCCATTCTCTAAAAAAAAAAAAAAATTCTACCACTGTAAAGTATTGAAGGTCATTTATATTAAAATCCACATCTTTATTCAGGAATTTTGTTTAATATTTAGATTTAAATTCTGAACTAAACACTTTTTGCTATATTATATTTATGATGTTATAAGCCATTTAAAAATCAAAACTAGTCTTAAGGCATATGAATTGTAAAAATTTACAGTAGTGTATAATTCAAATGCAGTTTCTTCCTTTTTAAAAATAGAATAATATATACCCTTCCTGAATAGATACATGTGTTAAGGCCTAAGGGGTAAACACTTTTGCTATGCAAAAAATAGTGAAGAAACTGCACATTAATTTTTACTTCTACAATTTTATAATAAATCCCTAGATCTTTGAATCTACAAATTGAAACATTTGCATCCAGAATTTGTATCTAAGACATACATTCATATAAAAACTAGCTATTACTTTTATTAGGAACAAATTGCACCGTCTTTAAAAATGCATTGTAGAATGGATTCTTATTTTACACAGTGTAGTTCTCTCCTTACATTCCTGTAGGGGGTGCAACTGTTTTTGCACTGAATAGAAACATTTGATTGACTGTGCAAGGGGTCTCCTTATATACAAATCAAGCATTTCATTCCTAAAGTATCTTGTTCAGAAAACCAAAGATCACTGATATATTCAGATAATGCATATAGCTTACAAAGGCATAGTAGCAGTTTATCTTCTTGCAAGAGTCAATCTAACCAAAAAGATTTTTCATCTGTGGTCACTTTAATGTCTGTCAGAGCCTTAGCCAAGGCTCAAATGTTCAACAACCACAAGAAAGTAGCAATAAGAGTAATCAGGAAGTTGATAAAGTGGATTTTTGACTCTTCTGATGTAAAGTACCAGTGCAACAATACAGTGTAGGAAGACAAAGGCTACAAATGTATCACAGAACTGAACAGAAAAAAAATCTCCTATAAAAACAATTGCTCCAAGTTATATTACATTGAGACTTCAGTATTGCATTAAGTGAAGCCTGATTCAACCTGAATGGGTAGGCAAAGGTAGCTTCACTTGTCTCATTATTAGGAGTACCTTGATGGTCAGGAAATTTGGAAATTTGTTTTATTCTTAAAACCTCAAAAAGTGGCAACAGAAAAAAATGGAACTACCCACTGGAGAATCTTAATGAAATGAATTGAAGTTAATGTGGAGGTCCAACATCCTCTGAGTATAGGAGGAAAAGAAGGAAAGAGTCAAGATCATCGGATGAAAGAGTAGAAGGCCAGATTTAGTGGCCCAGCAGTGAAGGGAAGTTCTATTTCATTTCTGATAGCATAATAGTATTCTCACATCTATATGCTATGGTTTGTTAAGCCACTGCCTAATTCATGGGTATCCTCTTAGTTTCTAAGTTTTTTTTTTCCATCACAAAATAATTGCTATAAACACTTTTACATAGATATTTCTTCTTTCTGTTTCTGTTTCTTTCTTGTTCCTACTTTCTTTAATCTCTTTGGGGTGTAGGCCTACTATTGTATAGCTTTGTCAAAGGACATGCATTGTTTAGAAATTTGTGTGTGTGTGTGTGTGTGTGTGTGTGTGTGTGTGTGTTTAATTCCATGTTGCTTCCAAGAATAATCGTGTCCATTCTCAGGCCCACAAAACAGAACAATGTGCTTCTTTCCTCACAGTCCTACTGACATCTGCCATTTTCATTTTTTATCATTTTTGAAAAATTTTGTCATTTATCATATTACCAATGGGTATGAAATAGAACCTCAGAATTACTTTTATTTGTATTTATCTCACTGTTAGAAATTTGCAGCATTATTATATACCTGTTGCTCACCTTGGTTCTTTTCTTGAGAACCTTCTGTTCATATTTTTACATCATTTGTTAATTGAAGAATTTAATATAATTTAATTGAGGAGATTTATATGCTGTCTCTCCTATTAAAATGCAATCTCCTTGATGATAAGGACTATTTTATTTTTATCTTTATATCCCCAATACTTAACACATGTCTGCAATACAGTAGGCACCTAATAAATGCTTGTTAATTTATTTGTCTAATTTAGAAGGACCTACGGGACAGAAAAAAGTTGATATTCCCTCTTGGGGACAGCTAGTTGATGTAGTAGTTAGAGCATCAGCCCTGAAGTCAGGAAGAACTAAATTCAATTCTGGCCTCAGACATTTAACACTTCCTGACTATGTGACTCTGGGCAAGTCACTTAACTCCAATTGCCTCAGGAAAAAAAAAAGATATCCCCTCTTCTCCCTTAAGGAAGAAGAAACTCAACAGTTGGCCAAGTTAATTTTGTGATATGCCCCTGGAATACCTAAGTTAAAGAACTGAAAATAGGCTTTGAAACAGAAAAGATCTTAACTTGTGATAGTATTGATAATAAAGATGGTAAAGTGATAAATAAGTTAAACAAGGCAAAGAAATGCTCTCTCATTTTTAATGTTGTTATTTCAAGATAATGGCATCTTCTGGTAATATGGGACTGCAATTTGTCCAAAACATACGTATCACTCTGATAATGAGAGGAAACATAAGCGACTTTTTTTTCTACTCCTCCTTGATAATAAAATTTTAAGCTTTCCATAATTATTCATTAAGAGATTCCACATTTTCCTTTAACAATTTGTTAAATAGAGATGTTAACAAAAAGCAACACTTACCATGTTTCATGAAAAAAAACAAAGATTCTTGACAAATTCCACAAACAGATAACAGACTACTGAATGTCTACCAAAATGTCTACCAATAAAAATACTTCTGTTTCTTAATTGATGGGTATCCTCTTAATTTCCAAGTTTGTTTGTTTTTTTTCCACCACAAAATAATTGTCATAAATATTTTACATAGAATATTTTCTTCTAGAACATTGGACATTTTCAGCCAAGAGTTGATATTGAAATACAGGAGCCACCTGCCAGTGGCTATTGGAGGGCTAATTCAATCCTATCGAATGGATCTCTTCCTGTGAGAGGATGATGATGATTATTATGATGATGATGATGATGATGATGATACAAGGAGACTGAGAGGCAGTTATGTTGTCTGAACCTCTCTCATCTTCCCTTTGCCTCCAATTTATTTCATTCCCAGTCCACAAGCAACACCTGTGTCAGTAAAGGCTGCCCCACAACTCCCTCAAGAGTCACAATCCACAGTTGCGGAAGCTCTCAGAGAATTGACCTGCCCCTTCACCCAGACATGGTCCTTAACAAGTTGAAGAATTTAATCTTTTATTTTATGGTAAATTTCTTTGACTTGTCACTAAAGCATTAACTGAAGAGGTACGAAACAAGAACTTTGATACCCCAATGATGGTCATCATCTAGTTTTCTATACCTTCCTTCAAAACCTCCTTCACCATCATCACCATCACCAGCAGCAGTACTAGGACCAGTACCATTGTCTTCTGCACAAATCAAGAATCCATGTCTGCACGAGACTGGACATTGCGTAAAATGAACTACTTTATGATAAATACTAGACCATGCTGTAATGGACACCCAACAGAGGCATTTAATTAAGAGGGTAGTGGATGGGACCAATATAATTATTTCTTGGGGTTTTTTCTAGGAATGGAAATCATGATTTAATTTTGGGGAAAGAGAATTAGGACAAGGCAGTTTTCTTCCTCTGAGGCTCAATGTGCCAAGTACAGAGTTCCTAGAGTGACAGATGTTGATTCTTCAGAAGAGAATAGGCTTCAGAACCCTCAGCTCTATTACTGCAGAAAAACCAGGGTCCTTCCCCTCCTTTTTCTGGGAGTAGTAGGCTTCTTGACGTCAAGCCTCAGAAATGCTGTAAAGCGCTTTGGCATCGCTAGAGCTGGAGAGAGCTGAGGGAGAGGGAAGCTGGGAGAAGGGGAAGGAGCCATTGTAGCAACAGCTTTGGAGGTTAGATGGGTGGCGGGAAGTGCTAGAGGAGAAGCAAAAGGGGGCAGTTGATTGGGGAACAGAGTGAAGGGGTCAGAAAGGACCCTGCAGCTCGAAACTGACAGCACTGTGGCAGCAGTGCTGCAAAGAGGGGGTGGGGAGAGGTGAGAGGAAGCTGCTGCATGCATGCAGCGCGCTGACTCCCAAAGCGTCCAGGGGGAATGTGACATCAGCGCCGGGCGCTGGCGGCTGAAAGAGGCAGCAGCGGCGGCGGCTCTCCTCGGAAGTGCCTCCAGCTCGGCGCCCCCTGGAGAAGACCCCCGACCCTTGCCCAAGGCAGGCATGTCGGCCAAGGAAAGGCCAAAGAACAAAGTGACCAAGGACAGCGTCACCTTACTACCTTGCTTTTATTTCGTGGAGGTGAGTGAAGGGCCCCAGACTCGGGGGGATCTCCAGCCCAGGGAGAGAGCGTATTGCAGAGCTGCCCATAGAATTCAGCACTTGGACAGCGCAGCGCTGAAGTACACTCTGGCTGAAAGCAAGGCTGCTTGAGCCTCCCCGCCCCCCTCACCCCACCAGATGCCTGGTTTAGCCTGGGCGAGTTTACCTCCGTTCTCATTTCTATGTAAGAGTCTGGATATCTATGTCTGCACACCCGGGAGTGTTCGATTCCACGGTTGTATGAGCCGAGGTGGCCTGTATGGGAGGGATACCTGTGTGAGTGGAGACTTCTCTGGGTCGTGAGAGAGCCGCTAAGTCAGTTGGTGATCATGTCTGTTGAGAGCGTTGCCTATGCCTCCTAGCTGTCAGTATACCAGTATTTCAAGTACATTCCGTCCACTCACTAGGCATCTAGGATTCTAGAAGACCCTATTTTCCTCTAGTCAGAATTGCGGGTACATAAGGGTTAGTAGGTATGTACCATTTGGGTACAGTAGCTGAATAATGCATAGTATCAGATTTATTTGGATCGTCTATGTTGTTGTTGTTGTTGTTGTTGTTTTAAGCTTTCCTTATGTCCTGATTAAGATGGTGCTCACGTCTACTTCTAAAATTGGGTCTGCACCATCTGGGTAATAATCCACTGCCCCTTTCCGATAAAGAAAATGGTGCTAATAATTTACATCAGCTGATTTTTGAATGATTGATATATGCATATTTATTCTAGAGAGAGTAAAAGCTATATGGAAGAGCAGTTGACATGTAGGAGGATTTGAAATTAACTTTTCACTTGGAAAAATGCAGAATTTAGAGGAGGAATAATTTATAGAAGGTTTTGAGAGACTGACAGCTAAGGGGATTCCATGCACTGTGGTTCATTGCAATAGGAAGACATGTTTGAGCAAAAGGTTTATTAAATCATAGCTAAGAATTGGTGCAGGCAAAAAGACTTGTTGGATTAACTCTTTGGAGAGAAAAGATAAAAAAATGGAAAATACCTTCTATGTAATCCAAGCTCAGGTAATTTAAAGAAATGTTAATAAACGTGCCTGTATTATTAATTTCTTTCTTTGGCTATCTAGCCCAACATGGAGGCTTTACATTTAAAAATACAAGACATCAGGAATGATTACTCCCTTGAAGCTGAGGGATGATTTCAGACTTTTTTGCAACTGATAGTATGCACTGAAGTTTGTTTTGGAAGTGACAAACAAAAACATCATTATTTTGGTGGTTTGTATAATTTGTAGCTAATAAAGGAATGAATCATCAATTCAGGCATATCTAATTCACCTTATTCACTTCGACTCTATCACCACCTCACACCCCCTCGAAAATTTGTTAGTCCTATTTACTTGGTTTGGTTGAATATCAAAAAGCCTTGTCAAAAATGTATAGCTATACAGCTGAGAGGAATTTTAGATTCCTCAGCCCCTCATTTCACAGGCTAGAAAGCTGAGGCCTAGAGGGGAACTGAATTGCCCAAAGTTACACAGGTGGCAGAGCTAGGATTTGAACCCACATCTTCTGACTACAAATGCAGCACTTTGCTACTAAACCTCATCAGCTTGATGGCCATACATGATGGGGGAAATGAGATTAAAAATAGATTGCATCAGATACTATCAGAAGATATTTTATTATTCCTTAGCTTAAGTTCCAAAATCCCTACATATTATACTAATATAATTTTCATCTCACATTAAAGGTTGATAGTTTTTCCCTTAGTATTTATTATATTTTGTCCAGGATTAAGAAACAATAGAATGATTCTGATACTCCCACGAGGAGATATAACTGAAGCTGATTTAGAACAGTAAGCTCAAACTTTAATGTGGATATATTAGCTAAATACTTCAGAAATGGTACTGTCATTAGAAAAAAAGTGAGAGATGAACAAGAAGAATAGGGAAATGTCTTATAAAATATTTTCATGTGCTTGCCAAAAGCTTCTAAGAAGTGTACTTCTAATGAATGTATACCAAAAGTGAAAATACTCAGAATATCTAAATCCATTACTTCTGACACTCAAATGCAATGAACATCATGTTAGTATCTCATATATTTAAGGAGTTATTTTGCTTTGACAATCAATAATAATATCTTAAAATATCCTTCTTTCCCCATATATTTGAATGTGTTTAGAAATGTCCAAAAAGTAAGCTAGTGTTTAATATATTCATCTTGGTATTTTCTGATGCCCTCTGTTAGCTCTAGAATATTAAATATTCTAGATTAAATATTTAATATCAGTCAATGCTAGAAAATGTTTTATTTTTAAGGACATTCAGATATCAAGAGATATAGAAGCCAGTGCTATGCATTATGTCTATATAGATGAGTCAGCTTCATACATGAAAGCTACAAAATTTGAAGATAAGATGTAATTCTGTAGATGGCAACAGAATATATATTCTCACACTAAAAGCATATAGAGGAAAATCCTTTAGAGTTGTGCTGTAGTACAGTGAGCCCAAGTTGGGAAACATGGCTTCAAGCCTTGGCTCTACATCTTATTAATTGAATTTCTTTGAACAGTTTTTTTCCCATTTTTCTTTGCCTCAGTTTAACTTTGCCTAAAATTGGGAACATAATATTTGTGGGTTCTATCCCACAGGTATTATAAAGAAAGTTCTGTAGGTTATACAATTCTTTATAAAAATGAACTCTTTTAGAATATTATAGAATTTCTATACAATGAAAATAGCATTCATTTTTTTCCTTTTGAGGGTGAATTATCATAGATTAAAAAGGAAGGCAAATTTTTGAGACTAATGATGCTTTGACAAAGTTAATTTCCCCAAGGTTTAATGATTTAAAAATACAAAATAAAAATAACTTTTATTTCTCATGTGATATGATGGAAAGAGCACTGAATCTGAAGTATCTACCCAGACACTTACTACCTTTTCACCTTGGGCAAGTAAAGATCATTTAAAATTCTGAGCCTAAGTTTTCTTGTCTCTAATCTTAGGGAAATGGAACAAGATGACCTATGAAGTTCTTTCCAACTTTACACCCTTGATCCTATAATCCTTATTAAAAATGTCAACCACTTTACTTTTCTTCAGCCTTGATCAAGATTTTAAAAAATAACCTAAGGAAAATAGGAAAAAAGACATTTCATGTGAAAATTGGTAAGAATCTTAATTTAAGTCCTTTCCTCACATGGTGCCTCACATGGTTTGAAATTGTTCTTCAAGGTATCAAGATAGAAACCAAGTATCGTGATTTCCCAAAATGTGGACAAAAAGAAGCATAGATTAAGTCTAAACCAGTTGATGGCAAGAAAATTCAACCCTATCCCCTCTCCACAGAGGTTGATACATGATTAATTAATCTTAGGAAGCCAATTGGATAGAGGGTTGTCTGAGTTCATCCTTAGTACATAAATCTCCTTGAAAGATGAGTAGATCTCAAGTCTTTCCTTTAAAGGACATGAACTACACTCCAGGAGTAGGGATGATGGAGTCCCTCTCTGAAGAGATATATACAATGGTGAAGTAACTTCTTTTCCTGTCCAAGTATGATGTAAGGATCAAAGTGACTAAGGTTCTTAGGTAAGACTGAAGAGACCTCAATGGGCATCTAATCCCCTTCAATTACTAGTTGAGGAAACTGAGGCACAGGAGTGTGAAGTGACTTTCTCAGTGTCACAAGATAATATGTCAGGATTAAAATTTGAACTCGGGCTCCCTCACTCTAGGATATACTGTGGCATAACAGAAAGGGTACTGAATTTAGAATCAGAAAAGATCAGTTTGAACCTTCACTTTCCCTGCTACTTATTGCATATGTGAACTTGGGCAGTCATTTCAACTCTCTGGGCATTAATTTCCTTACCTAGAAAAATGTGGGGTGGGATGGTAGGAGAATAACTGTTTTGTTTTTGTTTTGTTGGTTTCTAAAACACCTTCTTAAGATTCAACATGTCTTCAGACAAACACATCAAAGATGGTAAATAGGTCAGTTTTCATTCTCTCTTTTGTCTTCTGTCTCTCTTTTCTCTTTCTCTTTCTGTCCTCTCTCCCTCTCTCCTTCTTCTCCTCTCTTTCTCTCTCTCTCTCTGTCTCTGTCTCTCTCTGTCTCTCTCTGTGTGTCTCTGTCTCTGTCTCTCTCTGTCTCTTCTCTCTTTCTCTCTCTCTGTCTCTCTCTCTGTCTGTCTCTGTCTCTCTCTGTCTTTTCTCTCTCTCTCTCTCTCTCTCTCTCTCTCTCTCTCTCTCTCTCTCTCTCTCTCTCTCTCTCTCTTTCTCTCTCTCTCTCTCATATCTACCTTGAACTCTATTTCTCTTTTTTCCTAATAGTATTTTATTTTTCCAATACATATAAAGATAGTTTTCAACATTCATTTTTGTAGGACTTTGTGTTGCAAATGTTTCTTCCTCTCTTCCTTACCTCTCCCCTTTCCGAAGATTACAAGCAATCTCATATGTTAAATATATACAATCCTTTAAAGCATATTTCCATATTCATTCCATTGTACAAGAAAAATCAGAAGTGGGGGGACATGAGAAAGAAAAAGCAAACAAATAAAAAAGGTGAAAAAACTGTACTTCAATCCACATTCAGTCTCCATAGTTCTCTTTCTGGATGCAGATTGCATTTTTCCATCCCAAGTCTATTGAAATTGTCTTGAATTGAACATTGCTGAGAAGAGACAAATCCATTACAGTTGATCATCACATAATTTTGTTGTTTCTGTGTATAAGGTTCTCCTGGTTCTGCTCACTTCATTAAGTATCATTGAACCTTATTTCTTTGTGCAACTACCAGACTGTTAGTTCCCAGAAGATCAGGAGGGAACAGGAGCTAGGTGGCTCAGTAGATAGTGCTTTGGGCCCAGAGTCAGGAAGACTTTGGATCAAATTTAGCCTTAGATACCTACTGGTTTTGTGACCCTAGGCAATTCACTTAAGTCTGTATATCTTGGTTGTAAAATGAAAAAAACAATAGTACCTATGTCATTGGATTGTAGTAAGATCAAATGAGATAAGATTTGTAAAAAACAGCTTAGTATAGTACCTACTACATAGCAGATTCTTAATGTTTCTTCCCTTCTAATATTTCCTGATGCACTTAGCACAAAGCCTTGAACATAATAGGAACTCAATTTTTTTATGGAGTGAATAAATTGAAAGTTCTGTCCACCAGAAACTATTAATATACTTAATAAGAGTAGCTGTTTATGAAATTTATATTCTAAAGACTGAGAGTCCATGAAGTAAAGGGGAAAGAATGGTGCACTAGGAGTTTAAAAAGAGCCAGGTTCAAATCTAAAATTGGATGCTTATTAGCTATATGATAATGGGCAAATCATTAAACCTCTCTGACCCTCAATTAACTTGTCTGTAAAACAGGGAACATAATAATACTGTGATGATTAAATATAATGATGTATATGAGGCCTTTTGCAAACCTTGGTCTCCAAAAAGTATGAATAAAATTTTAAGCTTTTAAATTATTAATTGCACTATTAAAATGTTAATAGTAACCATTAAAACTTAAAACTGCACTAGGATTTTGAGACATTGTATATGTATAAATATATATGTGTTAGATTAAATATGTGTATATATATATGTATGTGTGTGTGTATATACATATATATGTATATATACACACATACACACATATGTTCCAAGAAGTCATATTGCTATGACTGATAAATATGTGTGATTTTTTGTGGGAACCTGTAATTTCAATGCTATAGAAATTGCTTGGTAAGGAAATTTCCTCTACAGATGTTAATTATCAGCTGTTATAAATGGTGCGGTCTTAAAGAATTTCCATGTGGCATTAAAAGTTTAAATGATTTTCCAAGGAACAAAGACAGGATATGTATGTGTCAGAGTCAAACTTTAATACAGATCCTTTTCCTTTCTAGTCATTTTTTGTTTTTATCCATGATGTAACACTGTCTCTTTTTTATCATATCATTCATTTTTATGAAGATTAAAGCTGAAAATTCTTTTTCTTTTCTTTTTTTAAAAGTAATTTTTAATTTAAAAAAAATCTTCCCTCCCTCCCACTTTCCCACCCACATTTGGAAGGGGAAAAAAAGAACAAATCCTTTGAAACAAATATGCATAGTTAAATAAAACAAATTCACTCATTGACAATGTCCAAAAATATATGTATCATTCTGCAATATGAATCCATTGCACATTTTCTGAAGATGGAGTATATGTTTCATTATGAATCTTCTAGGATCTTGATTAGCCCTTTCATTTATTAGAGTTTCCAAGTTGTCATCAAAATGGCATTGTTGGCGTATGAATTTTTCTCTTGGTTCTGTACATGACACTTTATATCAACTTTTGCAAGTCTATTAAGGTTTCTCTAAAAACATCCTTTTCATAATTTCTTATGGTACAACAGTGGTGGTGGTGGTAGTGCTAGCACTCATAGTAGTAGTAGTAGTAGTAGTAGTGGTAATAATAGTAATAGTAGTAGTAGTAGCAGCAGCAGTAGCAGCAGCAGCAATAGTAACAATAATAATCTAGCTAACATATATTTAGTGTTTTAAAGTTTTTAAAACTTTTCAAATATAATCTTATTTTATCTTCAAAAAACTGAGATTTGAGATTCTATTATTATTATTATTCCCATTTTTACAGATAAAAATTAAGGAAGAAAGTGCTAAATAACAATATAAATAGCAATGATAACAAAAATAGTAGCTAGCATTTATATAATATCTACAATCAAATAAATATTTTACAAATGTTATCTTATTTGATCCTCACAACAACCCTATTATTAACATTCCCATTTTACAAATGAGGAAACTTAGTTGAATAGAGATTAAGTAACTAGTTCATGGTCATATATCTAGTAAGTCCCTCAGGCTACATTTGAACTCTGGTCTTGGTTTCAGGTTTATTCCAGGTCTACTTGTTAACTCCATATGCTATCTATTGCAACAAGTTGTTGTTGTTGAGTTGTTCATTGTATGCAACTCTTAATGACCCCATGGACCATGCTGCCCATTGGATTTTCAAAGTAGACACTGGAGTGGTTTGCCATTTTCCAGTATGAAAGCAAAGAAAGCTTAAGTGATTTGCCCAGGTTCACACCACTAATAAATATATGAGGCTGGATTTGAAATCAAGTTTTCCTGGTTTCAGGCCCAGCTTTCCATCCACTGAGCCACCTACTTTTCTCTTTGCAACACATAGCTTCCTATATTGTCATTATATTCCATCACATTGGTACATCATAATTTGTTCAGCTATTCTCTATTGAATAAGAACCTTTAATACCACAAAAAAGATCTACTTACATAATTTTTCACATATGAATTCTTATCTTTTTTCTTTCATGAATATACCTGTAACACTGGATGAAAAGATATGCACATTTGGGGGAATTTTTCCATGTAGATCCAAACTGTTTTCTAGAATGGCTGGGCTGACTTGCAATTCCACCAAGAATACATTAAAATGATTGCTTTCTCATGTTTTTCCACATTGTCCATTTTCCCTTTTTTGTCAGCTTTGCCAATCTAATGAGTGTGAGGTAGATGGTCTTTCATTTATATTTCTCTAATTAATAGTGATTTGGAGCACTTTTTTTTCACATAGCATTTGATTACTTGGATTTCTTCCTCTGAAAATTGCTTGTCTGTATCTTTTGACCATTTATTAATCAGGGAATAGCTCTTATTCCTTTAAATTTAAATTTAAATCAGTTCCCTAAATATGTTAAAAATGTTAAAAGATCTTTATGATGGAAATTTACTACAAAGACGGTTTTCCCAAATTCTATGAAACTTTCTAAATTTTAGCTACATTCATTTTACTGGCTTTTCTTTAAAAACAAATATTCTACCCCTTCACTACAAAATGTATCCTAAGATTCTCTCTTTTCTATGATTTTAAGATTAATAATAAACATACAATCATTTAATGTTTTAAGTTTGCTCTAGTATAATGGCCCTTAATTATTTTGCCCTTCATTCATATAGCATAAAGAAGTTTCTACAAAATAAGCATTCTATTCAGGATCTGATCCCAAAAAATATTTCTTTTATCCTTTGTCAAATGTCACAGGCTTCAGCAGCCTTTGAAGCAAATAAAAAAGAAAATGGAGGAAATAATGGACTTTAAGTCCTTACAAAACAAGGAGACTACAGAGAGAGAACTATTCCTGTTCAGATATGGATGAGATATCAGCTGAGGTTCCTGCCAATCATGAAATCTTGGATTCCAAACCTAAATAAAGGTTCATGGTTTTGTCTACAGATCATAGAATCAAGAATAGAAAATGTACTCTTTGCTGTTAGGAAATAATACTAGCTGATACTTTTATCATACCTCACATACATTATTTTATTTAATCTTCACACACCTCTACAAGGCAAATACTATAAATATTATTATCTCCATTTTACAGATGAGGAAACTTAGGTGTAGGGAAGTTGAATGATTTGTTAAATGTTCATGTAACTAGTATCAGAAATAGAATTTGAATGTAGGTTTCATGACTTTAAGACCAAGGTTTTATTCATTATTAATTAATCAAAACAAATTTATTGAATGTGTTCTAATTGCCAAACCACTAAATTTCTTAAGAAGTATCTTCTACTTTAGCTCCATCAACTAAGCCAATGTGTAATAATGTCTATCTCATCCAGTTCTTCCCTATTTTGATTTTTTCTTTAAAGTTGGAAAAAAGAGATATTAAAATGATATTAAAATAAATGATGGGATTATAGAGGGAAGAATTTTGAAACCCAAGCCAGAAAATGGAGATACTGATTCTGATCTTATCACTAATGTATTGACCTTTTTTATGATCAAGATCATTTGTTTAGGTAAAGGTACAATATGAGGGCAATGGAATACAGCTATTTGCTTAGTAAAGTTAAATGTCTCTTATGGGAATCTGGCCTTGGATTTTACTAGCACCATGGTCTAATTAAGTTAACTGGCTTCATTCTGTATTGAGTTTGCAAAACAGATAATGGCTATATACCTGAAAAGATACTAATTTTTGGAAGGTACTGATTGTATCTTGAAATGTGTTGTAGAATTGAGGTGGGTAGAGTGAGGGGGTGGGATAGCAAATAAAGCAGAAAATGGAAACAGGTGAAGCCAAGAGAAGCAACCAGAAGAGTCTTTCATGGTACCAGAGGGAAAAGAAGAGAGGATCAAATTAAGATTAAAGAAATGGGAAAAGGGCAGGCTTAGAGAAGATGAGTCAGTTTTGGGAAAGAAAGCTTAAGAAAACAGAAAATGAACTATAATGTGGGATAGTAGTTGTTGAGACTCTTACATATTTGATAAATCTCTTATTCAAAATCCCTAAATTGTCAGAAGTACTTTGGAGTTTCCAACATAAAATATTTCATTTTGATCTTCAAATATATGCCTTTTCTCAGATGCAGATAGCAACATCCTTCTATTCATTCAAGTGAGCAGTCATAGTATCTACAGGCCTCCCTTTTATTAACTCCATAAAGCCAATGTTGCCAAAATCTTATTGTTTCTAGCCCAAAAAGCATATCTTACAAACCTCCTTCTTTATATCACATAGTCCCATTTTAGTTCATGTTCATAAACTTCGATGATGCAAAACTATCATAAGACTATTGCAATAGCTTTCTAATTAGATTGGCAAATTCAAACATCTCAAAACAGAAAGCCCAGACAGCTTGCTTTAATCAATAAATCAAAAGTGGTTATCTTATAATTGTTTTGTATATTTGCATATATCTATATTTGTTGTGATATCTCCCATGAGAGGATATAATATCCTTGAGGGTAAGGATTATTTTTAATTGCTTTCCCCATAGACCTAGTATATAAAAAGATGTTAATAAAAGCTTATTGATTAGTTGATCAGCATATGTAATAATACCAATAATCAGGGGAAAGTCAGACTTCAAACTCTGTACTCTGATAAAATGAAGTTTTAGGATTTAGCCCAAAGATTCATTGAAAATTGGAAATAATATTTATTGTACCAGAATTACATGATAAGTTTAAAATATGATTCCTATAAATGTGAAATATATTATTGATTTATTATTACTAATAATCTAGTCTTTGGGGTTCATAAGATCCAGAAGGAGGAAACTGAGATCCAGAAAGTTAAACTGCCTTGCACAAAATCAGACAACTAATAAACAAAAGAGGCAAAATTCCAATTCTCTTCTTCCTTCTAGATTTAATTCTTATGGTAGTTGTTTCTACTTTTAATAATTTATTTAAGTAGTGACTCATACTTCCATACTCTCCCATATTTAAGTAGCTTTCATTTTATTTAAATGTATAAAACTTTATTAAGCAACCAGGCCAAATACTTCTGACTTGCTCTTTAGTTGATAGAAACTAGGAGGAAACCAAGATTCATGACAGATTTGGAAATCATAAAAATTGAGTTCATATGTTCAACAAAATGATTAAAATCATTACTATGTACTTGAAAAGAAGGAAACATTTATTAAGTAGCTACTATGTGTCAAACATTGTTCTAAGCATTTTATAAATGTTATGTCATTTGGTGTTGTGAACAACACCCCTGAGATTTCAGGTACTATTATGTTACCAATTTTTTTTTACCATATTTTACCATACTATTACCATTTAATTTTGAAAAAACTGAGGCCGAAAGAATTTAAAAGACTTACTTAGGATGATTCAGTTAGTAAGTGTCTGAGATGATATCTGAACTCAGAATGAAAGTTTCCAGGATTGTACTACTAGCTGGGCTCCAAGTCCAACATTCCATTCAGTGAACCACCTAGATACCAAGGGGGAGACATATTATTCACTGATATTAAGATATACTTATCTATATCTTCTTCATACCAACCTCCTGTATCCTCCCAGACTTTAGTCACTATTTTAATAAATTATAAATGTGCGTTCTAGAATAGGGTTGTGGATTAAGAAAGAAATTGGCTATTATACAGAAAAAATTTAAGAAGAGAAAATTACTTTTTTAGTCAAGAAAATTAATTGAGTTAGAAGAAAAAGAAATAAACATCAAATAAATATGTTAGTAATATGCCAAAAAAAGTGTTAATCACTTACTATAAAAAGAGCATTGCACTTGGAGTGGATAAGGCAGAAACAAAGTTTGGATAAAATATAGTACCTATCCTCAAGGAATTCACTTTCTTATGGAAAGAAGAAGACATCCCCCCAACATGGTGAACTCTTCGAAATCAGGAATGATATTTTATCAAGCCCTTTACTGAATACAGGCTACATGAAGCCCTTCCAGAATATAAATCCATTTTTAGAGTCATTGCTATGGACTATGCTAGAGGGCAGATTACTTTTTAATAAGGTATTGCTAGTACTTCAAAACTTAAGTATTCTTGGATAAAGTCCAAGACAGATCCATTCATAATGAATTCTGTTTTCTAGTGAAGGGTGAGATATAGCTGAGGTCTCACTGTCACTGTAAGGCCTTTTGCATTCACATTTCTGTTACTCAATTAATGGAAGTAGCATAGAAACATTACCTGGGAGCAAACCATTACTAGTAATCATGAACATTTTTCTTTTTTTCAAAGATGAGGACATTTTCAAGCATGCTGGCTTTTTGATGAATGCTCTATGAAACACTTTATTTTGTTTGCTGGATCGCTGAGCTACAAAAGGTTTCATCAATCCATGTGCCTTCTCTCTTAATCTTGGCTGCTCCATGTTTAAGATCCATGGAGTATCTGAATCACTGGAGACTTATGTCTTCAGAGTAATGCACTCTTTTTTTTTTAATTTTTATTTAATAATTACTTTATATTGACAGAATCCATGCCAGGGTAATTTTTTTTTACAACATTATCCTTTGCACTCGTTTCTGTTCCAATTTTTTTCCCCTCCCTCCCTCCACCCCCTCCCCTAGATGGCAAGCAGTCCTTTATATGTTGGATATGTTGCAGTATATCCTAGATAGAGTAATGCACTCTTAATGAAAAACAAAAATTTCCATATTAAGCCAAGAGACAGAGACAGAGATAGAGAGAGAAAAAGAGAGGGAGAAAGACAGACAGAGAGACCAAGAGGGACAGAGAGACAAGACACAGATAGCTATATAGACAAAAAATGCAGAGACAGATACCTAGAGTGACAGCGCTAGATAGAATATAGGATTAAAATCCTAGGAAAAATGTTTATATTTTGAATTGAAACTTTGTCAGGTTAATGTTTCATTTTTGCTTGACCCTCCAAAGAAAAAGATAATTATTATCTGTTTGACCTCTTCATCCATCAGCCTATTTATTTCAATATAAACCTAGTTATTGATATTGTTCTGGAGACTTTCTATTTTGGTAGGGTTTTTTCACGATTTCCACTTTTCAGAAGTTTTTGTGGAAAAAAATCTAATTCTGACCATTAAATATTTAGGATAAGGACTGGACCTGTAATTTCATTAGCATAGAAAGATCTCAAATGAGAAATTCTCTCTTCTAATGAAAATTGATCCTTTCTCTGCAATTTATAATTTTAGAGCGATATATACAGTGCTGATAAAGAACTTGTGCAGTCACATAGAGTAAATCTCAGAACAAGAAGTTGGGCTCTTATCTTCCTAGCTCCTAAACCGACTCCCTATCTGCTACATGACACT
Organism: Antechinus flavipes; assembly: GCF_016432865.1. Lineage (NCBI taxonomy): Eukaryota > Metazoa > Chordata > Mammalia > Dasyuromorphia > Dasyuridae > Antechinus > Antechinus flavipes. The sequence continues at coordinate 67,110,638 of NC_067401.1, read as the reverse complement.
GCCATGAAGGGCATATTGGGTGTTCAGAAGTATCATAAAAAACATACTGAGGAGGCTTCAAAGACAAATGCCTCTACCAGTTAAGAATAGCTTCTCTGGGGAAAGGGACCTGTATGTGCAAGAATATTTGTGGCAACCCTCTTTGTAATGGCCAGAAACTGGAAACTGAGTGGATGCCCATCAATTGGAGAATGGCTGAATAAATTGTGGTATATAAATATTATGGAATATTATTGTTCTGTAAGAAATGACCAGCAGGATGATTTCAGAAAGGCCAGGAGAGACTTACATGAACTGATGTTGAATGAAATGAGCAGGAGATCATTATATACTTCAACAACAATACTATATGATGATCAATTCTGATGGACGTGGCCCTTTTCAACAATGTAATGAACCAAATCAGTTCCAATAGAGCATTAATGAACTGAACCAGCAACATCCAGGGAAAGAATTCTGGGAGACGACTATGAATCACTACATAGAATTCCCAATGCCTCTATTTTTGTCTGCCTGCATTTTTTATTTCCTTCACAGGTTAATTGTACACTATTTCAAAGTCTAACTCTTTTTGTACAGCAAAATAACTGTTTGGACATGTATACATATATTGTATTTAATTTATACTTTAACATATTTAACATGTTTTGGTCAACCTGCCATCTGGGGGAAGGGATGGGGGGAAGGAGGGAAAAGTTGGAACAAAAGGATTTGCAACTGTCAATGCTGAAAAATTATCTATGCATATATCTTGTAAATAAAAAGCTATAATAAATATATATACATACATACATATATATATGCTGAATAAAAGACATAACAGAACTCAAAAAAAAAAAAAAAAGAATAGCTTCTCTGTTTCAGGAGAGCTGAACTTTTTCAGAACTAATTCAAGATGGCCAAATCACAATCTTTCACATGTTAATCAAATAGCAAAAGGCTAACCTTATTCTAAGAAGCAGAATTTTTAGTCAGAAAGCTTGAGTTTGTCTCTTACTGTGTGTGCCCTTGACTGAATGATTTTAAACTCTCAGGATGGCAGATAGCACATAAAAAAATAAATTGCAGCAGCATCATTGTCTATTTGCTTTGGTGGAGAGAATTTCCACATAGGATACTGCCATTTGTCTGGACCTAAAAAAAGTGGAAGGAACATGAGACAAAGAGTTAGAAATCACTTTGTGGATTCACTTAACCTGAATTTCAGTGTTCTCACCTATAAAACCAAGCCAATAGCATCTCTTTTGTCTATTTATGAAGCTGTTGCAGAGATAGAAAGAGGCATTTTTATTTCCAAGTTCCTGGAAATGATCAAATCATAATAAATGGATCTACTGAAAATTCATGTCATCTGACCTCTCCTGGGCTCTCAAGGCTACAAAGGAATCCTTATATTCATATTTTATGTTCTTCCTATCACATCTGACCTAATGGCTATTTTGTTATTAATTCCTCTCTTTGAGACTTACATGAACTGATGCTGAGTGAAATGAGCAGGACCAGGAAATTATTATATATTTCAACAATACTACATGATGATCAATTCTGATGGACATGGCTCTTTTCAAGAATGAGATGAACCAAATCGGTTCCATTTGTTCAATAATGAAGAGAACCAGCTACATCCAGTGAAAGAGCTAAGGGAAATGAGTATGAACCACAACATAGCATTTCCACTCCCTCTGTTTTTGTCCACTTGCATTTTTTGATTTTCTTTTTAGGTTATTTTTGCCTTATTTCTAAGTCTGATTTTTAGTGTGCAGCAAAATAACTGTATGAATATGTATACACATATTTTATTTAACATATACTTCAACATATTTAACATGTATTGGTCTACCTGCCATCTAGGGAAGGGGAGGGGGAAGGAGGAGAAAAGTTGAAACAGAAGATTTTGCAAGGGTCAATGCTGAAAAATTACCCATTCATATATCTTGTAAATAAAAAGAAAAAGAATTCCTCTCTTACATTGAATAACTTTTTTTGTTTTGCCACTCTGATCATGTTATTTTTCCACTTAATAGCCATCAATGATTAATACATTGATTTCCAAATAACAATTTTAATTCTGATTCTTATATTAAAGATCTTTCACAATCTGGTCCTATGATATTTGTCTTTGTAACTCACTTCCACTTCCCATATTCTACAATCCAGCCAAACTAATATATTTCTTATCTTCTGTTCTTACCTAATCATCTACTATCTCTATGCCTTTGCTTAGGCTCTCTTCTGTATCCAGAATGGGATCGATTCCATCTCTCTTCTATCCCAAAATCCATCTAGTTTATTATCCCTTCATTAAGGGCTCAACTAAGATATCCATATTTCCATGAAACTATCCAAGACTACACCACCATCCTCTTCAGCATTCTTATAGTATTTAACCTTTGCACATATTATATTCTCCTTTATGTCATAACTACTTATGCTCCTGTCCTTCATTACATTGAGTTCACTGATAGGGTGCCACATTATCTTTATGTGAATATCTGTAAAATATAATTTCTTATTATCAGAGTAGCCACTTGGTGTATGAATTAAATTTAAAATATGAAAATTGTCTGAAAAAATTAAAACAGAACTAAACACAGTGTTGATGTTTAATATATGGTTGCTGACTTAATAGAAAAAGTGATTTCCACCTAAAGTACCATGGCACAAATTGAAGGAGGAAAAAAGGTATAGTGCTGGTTAATCTGAGTAGCACTATTCAACGAAAAGAGTTTGAAATTTAAAAACAGAGGATCTGGCTCCAAATTCCCATTGCAGCATTTTAACCTTTGACTTGTATCAATTTTGGCTAGTTACTGAACTTCCGTGGCCCACAATATCTTCATCTGCAAAATGAAGATGAGTAAAAGGGTTGAAGTAGACTATCTGTAAGGTTTCTTTCAAATGGAATTTTTGTAAGTAGGTAAATTTATCCATTTTTACTTCCTAAAATCTTTGTGGAATGTGTGATAAGAAATTATGTTGAAACTGAGTTCAAATGAGGCTTTCATGTTATACATACACCACATTACCATGGTAAATGAATCATTTCTGTGTGCTCATTGAAAAAAAATTCCATATGAAGAAAGGATTTAAAGATTACTATCATTTACAAATTAAATAGACAGTGTGTCTCAGGTTGCATTCATCAGTACAGTTAATCAGCCAGCTAGAATTTCTGAAGTACCTACTATATGCCCAGAATAATGCTGAAGTTACAAAGAAGGGGAGAAAACATGGGGGGGGGGGAAAGTCTTTCCTCTAACAAAGATAATTCTTATTTAAAAGAAAGTATCTATTTTATATCTGATTATCATTTATTCAACAATATTTATAAAACATGTACAATGCTAGGGACCAAGGATACAAAAGAAAAATAATAAATGGTACAATCTTTGCTCTCAATAAATAGATTTTATTGGGGAGGGACAGAAGGATACGGTATAAATACAAGACAAGTATAATACAAAAAGTGTATGATGGAGGAAATGATAGAGACAAGGAAGACCTTCAAATATGGCTCTAGGAAAATGTAAAGATGGAGAAAATATTTTGAGTTGTGGTATGGAAAAATCAAGGAAGGTTAGAATCAGAAAAGCTCAGGTTGGAAGAGACTTAAACAACCATCTTTGCTATTCCTTGTTTGATGAAGTAATCATCTTCTACAGCATATTTGACAAGTACATCTAGCTTCTACTTGAATACCTTCAGTGATGGGGACCTTGCTATCCAATGTGATAGTCCATGTCATTTTCAATCACTAAATCCATCAAGCATTTATTAAGTGACTAATAGGTTCTTTGAAGTGAGTTAAGATGTAGTGATACAATGGTGAAAGAAAAAATGTTCCTTGTTCTATATATGTTCTAAAAGAAAATTCTTATTGTTGAGAAGGTATTCTGCATATTGAGTTAAAACCTGCTTTCTTTTGTAGGTTGTTGGTTCTGCTCTCTGGAATTACATGGAATAATTATTATTCTTCTTTCATATGATATCCTTCTAAATACTTGATAACAAGCTGTGCTATTATTTGATCATAATATCTGAAGTAATGATTAACAGTTATGAGATTAATGTTATTATAAGCCAGGCAGCTAGGTGATATGGTGAATAGATCACCCAGTCTGAATTTAGGAAGATCTAAGTTGAAATCTGGCCTCAGACACTTACTAGTTGTGTGATCCTGAGCAAGTGACTTTATTCCTATTTACCTTAGCTCTATATCTGTAAAATGGTGACATAGAGAACAAAATGCCAAATCACTCCAGTATCTTTACTAAGAAAAACTTCATGGACGAAACAATAGGGTCACATAAAGCCAGAACAACAACAGGGATTCTTAACTCTTTGACTGTCATATATATCCCCTTTGGAAGTCTGGCAAAACCAAAAAACCCTTCTCAGAAGGTTTTTAAATGCATAAAAATGTAGAATTATAAAAGAAATCAATTATATTGAGATATGGTTATCAATTTTTTTTAGAAAATGAATTATTATACTTTTATAAAATTCAACTTTAGACAAGTGACCAAAGACAAATTTGAAGATCTCTAGACCTCCATTAACTCATTTATAAAACATTAATATCAATGCCCGGATTACCTATTTCACATATCTCTTGTAAAAATCCAAATGAGATAGTGAATAGAAAGGGTTTTTTTTTTTTGCAAATATAGTATAAAATATAATGCAAAAGCAACATCAGTTATTATTACATGTATAATATGGTCTATTATAATCATATGAACCAACTTACTTTAAATTTTAGATTTCATTATTAGATCAATGTTTGATTTTTTTTTTTTAGTCTTTTTGATGTAGTAAATGTAGTTCGTTTTCCTGGCATAAAGAGATAAGAGCACAGATTTTTCTTCCCCCATTAGACCTAACATACATATTATGCCTACTAGCTATTACCTATTAATTACCAATGCTATTTTTAGGACCAATTAGAGTCTTTTGTGTTCCCTGATGTTAACAAGAATCATGAGAATGCTAGGAACCCAAATTAGGAAGCATCTTGCTTGTGGTAGAAATATATAATGAAGCTTGCACAGTGGAGTTTTATTTTTAATAGTTTACTGTGAATAATGTTAATTACAGAAATACATGATAAACATCATTTCTGCCAAAGCTTAGTACAATAATACACACACACACACACACACACACACACTGACTTGAAGCTTCCTGTATCTTGAAAGTTAATTATTTAGTCAGGATAGAAGTGAATTGAAAATAAACACCAGCAAACACAAAATCAGAATAACTTCCTTCTTTAGAAAAGAAGCTCAGCATGGTGAAGGGAATAGCACTACCTACCTTTTTCATACATCTAGGCACCAAGGTGGTAGAGTGGACAAGAAAATTTGGAAGTGGAAAAACTTCAGTTTAAATACTGCTTCAGATGCTGATTAGCTTTGTGACCCCTGGGCTATCATCAGTCATCTTCACTTTTTTCTTTGTCATTGGATTCCAATACCTCTGGAAGAGCGAGTGAGACTAATGACTTTGCATAGAAGTGCCTCATTTAGCCCCAATCCACAGGCAAATCAAAACATCCCCCTCTTAATGTCATTAGTCCCCATCAAAAATGAAGGATGAACAACAATTGTGTGAATCTAGCTGGGTCACTTAATTTCTCTCACCCTTACTTTCTTCATCTGTAAAATGAAGATAATAAAATAACTGTTTAAAGTTGTATTTAAATTTAATTAAACTATCTAAAGATGAATTATAATTTGTAATATATATATATACATATATATACATATGTATATATATATATATTATATATATATATATATATATATATATATATATATATATAACATCTTCCTTGTCCCCTTCATGTGGTGAAATCCTTTTTTAAAATCCCAATTAAATGTCATATGACATGACTTCTTTCCTGATAAGTAGTGATTACTTTCAGGAGCTGATGTTACACTGTATTTTAGACATCTATAATGTGATTTATCATGTAATTCAGTGCACTTATTCTTCATTATTTATTCAGTTTGTGTTTAATCTTGATATTAAAATCTAAGTTCCATGTTATATTGAAATTTAGCTATTTCCCTGGCCTGGCAGAGGGCTCTGTAAACAATGGAAAAGTAATGAATTCTTCTTGAATTTGAGTTTGAGTGGTAAATGATGAGTCAGCAACTTCTTCTCCTTATATCTTTTATATATTTATTTATTTACATCTTACATCTTCTTCTTACATCTTTTATATATTTATTTACATTTCACCTCCCCATTAGAATGTAAGTTCCCTGGGGACAAAGATAGTTTTTCCCTTTGTCAGTATTTCTAGAATTTAGCACAGAGCCTTAAACAGATTAGATTAAGTAAATATAATCCAATATTGTATTAGATGTGTTAGTTTTAGCAATAAGAAGAAAAATAAATGGAAAGAATTAGAGTAGACAATGATGAAACAAAGTTATCACTTTATAGATGATATAATGGTATCCTTATAGAATTCTAGACAATGAACAAAAAAACTACTAGAAACAATTAACAACTTTAGCAAAGTTGCAGGATATAAAATAAACCCACATAAGTCATCTGCATTTCTATATGTTGCCAACAAAGTCCAGCAGTAAAGATAGAAAGAGAAATTCTATTTAAAATAACTTTAGATAATATAAAATATGTGGGATTCTACCCAAGAATACAAACCCAATAACTATATGAACACAATTACAAAATGTTTTTCATACAAATAAAATTAGACGTAAACTACTAGAACACTATCAAGTGCTCATAGGTAGGCTGAGCTAATATAACAAAAATGACAATTCTATTTAAATTAGCATACTTATTCAGTGCCATACCAATCAAACTGCCAAGAAATTATTTTATAGAGTTAAAAATAATAACAAAATTGATTTGGAAGAAAAAAAAGTCAAGAATTTCAAGGCAATTAATGAAAAATGCAAAAAAGGTGGTCTAGCTACCAGACCTAAAACTATATTGTAAAGCAGCAATCAAAACCATATGGTACTGGCTAAGAAATAAAGTAATGGATTGATGGAATAGGTTAAGTTTACAAGACTTAATAGCCAATGACTATAGTAATCTAATATTTGATAAATCCAAAGACTCCAGTTTGGGGGATAAGAACTCACTATTTGACAAAAATTGCTGGGAAAATTATAAAATAGTATAGCAGAAATGAGTTATTGATCAACACCTAACATCATATACCAAGATAAACTTGAAATGGGTTCATGATTTAGACACAAATGGTGATACTATAAGCAAATTAGGAGAACAAGGAATAACCTATCTCTCGGATCTTTGGAGAAGGAAGGAATTTATGGCCTAAAAAAAAACTAGAGAACATTATAAAATGCAAAACGAGTAATTTTGATTATATTAAATTTAAAAGATTTTGCACAAACAAAACCAATGCAGACAAGATTAGAAGAGAAGCAGAAAGCTGGTAAAAAGTTTTTACATCTAAGGTTTCTGATAAAGACCTCATTTGTAAAATACATAGAGAACTGACTCAAATTTATAAGAATACAAGCCATTCTCCAATTGATAAATAGTCAAAAGACAGAAACAGACAATTTTCAGATGAAGAAATTAAAGCCATTTTTAGTCATATGAAAAAAAATGCTCTATATCACTAATGATTAGAGAAATGAAAATTAAGACAACTCTGAGGTACCATTACACACCTCTAAGATTGGCTAAGATGATAGCAAATAATAATGTAGAGATGTGGAAAATGATGAATGAAATGTGGGAAAACTGGTGCTAATACACTGTTGGTAGAGTAAAATAATCCAACCCTTCTGGAGTAATTTGAAACTATGCTCAAAGAACTACAAACTCTGCATACCCTTTGATCCAACAATGTCTCTCCTGGGTCTGTATCCAAAAGAGATCATGTGAAAATGTTTGTAGCAGTTTCTTTTTGTAGTGACAAGGAACTAGAAACTGAGCAACTTGAAGAATGGCTAAATAAGTTATGGTATATAAATATTATGGCATATTATTGTTCTGTAAGAAACAGTCAGGAGGATGATTTTACAGAGGCCTGGAGAGATTTAGGTGAACTGATGCTAAATAAAGTGAGCAGAACCAGGAGAACATTGTACATAGTTAAGAGCAAGATTATAGCAATGATTAACTCTGATAGTCATGGCTCTCTTCAACAGCAAGGTGATTCAGGATAGTTCCATGCTCCTATGATGGAGAAAGTCATCTGGATTCAGAGAGAAGATTAAGGACTGAATGTAGAACACAACATACTATTTTCACTCATTTTGTTGTTATTGTTGTCTGCTAGCTTTTTTTCCTCACTTTTTTCCCTTTTTGAAATGATTTTTCTTGTGCAATATGATAAATGTGGAAATATATTTAGAAAAATTGCACAAGTTTAACCTATATTGGATTACTTGCTATTTAGGGGAAGAGAGGAAAAGGAAGAAGGAGAAAGCAAAATTTGGAACTCAAGGTTTTGCAAAGGTGAATGTTGAAAACTATTTTTATACATATTTTTTAAAATAAAAAGCTATTATAAAAACAGACTAAGTAAATATCTGTTGATTGTTGATAGACTATGGGCAGTATAATAGGTACATTGTATCAATGTAAAATTTCTTAGATCGACATGTAAAAAGTTATATTTATTTCTGAGGCCCAGGGATTTGATTTGTTGAACATGAGATTTTTATTTTCCCTACTTACTAGTATTTTATTTTTTCACAATAATATGTAAAGATAATTTTCAACATTCACTTTTACAAAATTCTGAATTCCAAATTTTTCCCATCTCCTCCACCAAGACAGAAAGCAATCTGATATAGGTTATACATGTATAATTATATTAATCATAGATCCACATTTGTCACATTGTGAAAGAAGAATGAGAACAAAAACCAGAAAGTCTGAGAAAGTTAAAAAAAAAAAAGCAAAAATAGTGGGTTTTCACCTGCATTCAGATTCCATCAATTCTTTCTCTGAATGTAGATGGTATTTTCTAGCACAGATCTTGAAATTCCCTTGGATCACTGTGTTGCTGAGAAGCGCTAAGTCTGTTACAGTTGATCATTGCACAATGTTGCTGTTACTACATAGGATTTCTTCCTGTTCTTCTTTATTCAACATCTGTTTGAACATAAGATTTTTAATCCAATATTCTGAGCTTTAAGTCTCTGTTTAGTTGAAGTTTTTTCTGCAACTATAGATGGACAATTCAAACATTTTCATTTTAATGGTATTTTTTATCTCTGATAAGAGAAATTCAATTTTTAAGCAAGTGATCTTGTTCATTACAAATTTTACAAGTGAAGGACATGGGCCTAGATATATTCTGGAAAGAAGTTATTTTTTAAAGTTTATTTCAACAAAATTTTGTAACTGTTGTTCTTATTGAGTCATATCAGTCATGTCTGACACTTTATGACTCCATTTGGGGTTTTCTTGGCAAAGATACTGATTTGCTATTTTTTTCTCCAACTCATTTTACATATGGTTAAACTGAGGCAAACAGAATTAATTGATTCGCCCTAGGTCCCCCAGCTAATAATTCCTGAGGCCAGATTTTAATTCTCAAAGATGAGTCTTCTTGATTTCAGGCACTATCCACTGGCTACCTAACTGCCTTCACAAAAAAATTAGGAAAACTCTTAATAACAATTTACATCAGAGAGGCCACATTAGAATTATTGTCTATAGTGTTACATCTTCCTAGCCTGGGAAAATTAAAGGAACTTCTTCACCTTTCCCTCAATGTTACCTTCTCTGCAGTGACATATGAACTTATACCTTATAACCTTATACCTTATACAAGTGCAATGTGTTTGGAGACAAAAGACACAGGTTCAACACTTAGCCATACAATATCCATATAACCTTGGATGAGTCATTTGATTCTCCAGAATTGTAATTTCTTACCTATAAAATGAAATAATTCAACTAGAAAGCTTTTAAGTTTTCTTCCAACTTCACAGCTATGCTTGGTGCTCAGTTTCTCTTAGGGTGCATTGCCAATGGGGATTAATAGTGGAATGGAAATGGGAAATTGAGATGAGAAGAAAAATTTAACACTCAGAGTGGATCCTCAATAGTTATTTTAGCAGTAATGGCCCTTAATTTATCCCTGCAAAGTTTGTTTTGATATGCCCCACTTGATTCTTTCCATTAGAATTTTATTTTGAAATATTTTGTTAATATTTTGCTTCTGGTGTTTATATTATAGTTTATATTATGGCATTTATTAGTTTATTCCAATCTCCCAGATGAATACTTTGGCAGATTTCACAATTTCCTTCTTCTCTGGTGACTTTGACAGTACCATGCCAATTCCTTTTATACAATCCCTGAGAATATGTGAATGCACATAACCACATGCCATTTTTGCTTGCTTGAAGATCATTCTCTGTCTAACAGGATTATGTCAACACCAAGGTAATTTAATTCTGAAATTTCATTAAAATGTGTCATGCTTCTTCTATAAAGGTAGAGACTTCACAGCAAGCAAAAACAACATTGGGCATTTTTTAACATCATAAGACCTCTATGAATTTTGATTCTCCTACTTCATTTCCATGTGACATTTTTCTGAGTACCTACTGTGTTTAAAACACTGTTAGTGGTGATAAACATTTAGATGAAAAAGCCTTTATCATGAATAAGAGACAAAGAAAAATGGGGAAAAAACAGTTGTGTTATAATGAAACTAAAAATAATTAGTGTTATTGATGAGAGGCAATGTCACACAATTAGAGCGAGATCCAATCTTAGAATCAGAGACTTGGATTGATGAATACCTCTGATACATACTGGCTATGGTGATCCTAGGCAAGTCACATAATTTCTCAGTGCCCTAGGTAACTAGCTATAAATTACCACATGCCAATCTTTATCAGTAGAGAAAATTTCTCATGTAGGAGTTTCCTATGCCAGTGGAATCACAGGTCCAATACTAGTTCCTCTCCTACTGACATTTATATTATTCTTTTAAAGTGGTGGAGTACTTTTCATAGATTATGCCATTTAAGCCTCAGAACAACTCTATGAGATATTTTTTGAATTATTGGCCCATTTTCCAGATGAAGAGTCAAAGCTCAGAGGGGTGACATGATTTTTTCATAGTCACAAGTGGCAGATGCAGAAAGTAAACCCTTTCTTCCAACCACAAATCAAAAAGACTACATAGTATTACATACTACTTACATAAATTAAGAGTTAGAGGCCTTGGGATCAATTCTTACTCTGTAACTTATCATGAGTATGATCTTGAAAAAATTCCAGCATTCTCAGACCTCAATTTGCTCATTTTTGAAAGGAAGAGTTTAGACTGAATGACCTCCAAAATCCTTTCTAAATCACATATTATATAATGCTATGGACATGTTTATACATATCCATATGTCCATTTAGAATGCAAACATACTGATGAAATAACAAAAGATTCTTTGGTGTTGACATTGAGAAAAAGAGCATAGTGTCATATGCAATCCCAAATTCACTGAATTATATAAAAAATCAAATGAGAGAATTTAGATTATTATTATAGAGATCTAAAGTATTATTATAAAATGTAAAGCACCATATAAATGAAAATTATCATTGCCCACTGTACTACCTAGTCATCAGAAAAAGGGGATGTAGTTTATGTGTATTTTGGTAGTGGAAATATGTATGCCCAGAAGCAAAATATTAACAAAATATTTCAAAATAAAATTCTAATGGAAAGAATCAAGTGGGGCATATCAAAACAAACTTTGCAGGGATAAATTAAAGGCCATTACTGGCACAGAATAGGCACTTTATTGTTTACATTTATTGTACTATCTGAGTAAGTCATCAGAGCTTTACAAGCATAGATAGATTAAAAGTACAGACCAAAGTACATTAAATAAAATGAATTACTGAAGGTCAAATTCATCTTGCATTTAAGACTTTTCTTCAATTTTGGTCAGAAAAAATCACACTTTAGCAGATTTACAATTTCACCAGTGTGAGTACTGAAACCACCATAAGTCCTGAAATCCTTGATGCATTTGTTGACAATCTTCCTGATTTTTTGTGGTCAAAAATTATATATTACTCAGTAACTAACATAATAATAAGACTGTACATATAACTAAGCTTGTCTTCAGACATACAACACACACACACACACACACACACACACACATTCTTCCTAAGCTTATTCTTAAATGATTTCTAACTGGTAAAGATCTGCCAGAGCTTTATATTCTGCTGGCCTGGTACAATCTGAGAAACACTGATGTACCACAAAAGGACTATGGAATAGAACTTTTTTTCCATGTTTACACTGTTACATACATATTTATAAATTTTTGTTTCCTTTCCTAATAATTGTATTCTTATTTTCTTAAGTATTGACTTTAGAGCTGTTATTTTGTTATTTTTTTCTTTTTGAAAACTTTCTTTTCTTAAAATCAAAGATATGATATGTCTGTACATATACATACATATTTTGATTACATGTAAAAACACTTTTACATTTTTTAATTTGAATTCAAATTCTCTCCTTTCCTTTCTCCTATACCTCTTCCCTAAGATAGTAAGCAATCTGATATAGCTTATATATAATATATATATGAAATTATGCAAAGCATATTTCCATCTTAGTAATGATGAAAAGAAATTGTAGGCAGCCCCCCTCAAAAAAGAAAAGAAAAATGAAGTTTTTAAACGGTATGCTTTGATCTTCATTCAGACTCCATCAGTTCTTTCTCTCAAAGTGGTTAGCATTTTTCATCATATATGCTTTGGAATTGTCCTAGATCATGTTTTGTTGAGAATAGATTCACATTTGATCATTATACAATAATGCATTACTATATACAATATTCTCCTGGTTCTAATCACTTTATTTTGCATCAGGTATTGTAAATCTTTCCAGTCTTTTCTCTAAAAGCATTTACTCATCATTTCTTATAAACAGTGTCTTTCTAATGATCAAATGTTCAGCTAGTATTTATGTATTACTGAAGGTTTGCAAAATACTATATATATGATACATATGCATATCATATATATAAATATATCTATATATAATCTCTTTTGGTCCTCACAACCCTAGAATTTAAGTGCTATTATCATCCCCCTTTTATATATATAAAAAACTGAGATTGAATGAAGTTGATGCAGGTTCATACAGTAAATGTCTGAGGCAAAATTTGAATTCAGGTCTTCCTGACACCAGGATTAACACTCCATCTATAATGTCAGTTTATTACCTCAATCTCATAATTTTGCTCTCACAATTCACTTCTGTATAATAAATAGAAAATGAAGTTTCTATTGCTTTGACGTATATAGATCATTAATCTGGCTTCGAATTTTTTCTTATTAATAATAGCTTAATAATAGTTTATATATAATGCTTTATAAAAATTCATCATCATGAATGATTCATCACAATTCATCATCATGTCTCTGTGAGACAGATACAAATATTTTTATCCCTATTTTATAGATGAGAAAACTGGAGCTCATAAAATTAAAACCATTTCACAAGATCACAAAGTTGGAACAAAATCAAGGTTGCTCTATATCTGGACAAAAGTCCCTCCTCCAATATAGGTCAACAAATGATTACCTAGCTCTTGCTTGAGTTTCTGGTAAGTGAAACCAAGTCAAGTCAAGTCAATAAGCATTTTTTAAGCACTTACTATGTGCTTAAAGACAGAGAATGCAAAGTGCTGGAAACACAAATAAAGTTGACAAAGCAACTCACACTCTAATAGGGATGGACAACATATACATTATATACGCATATGCACAGTTATATATGTGTGTGTGTGTATACATATATGTGTGCATATAAGCAAATTTAAAGGCAATCTCCAAGGGAAGGCACTGGATTTAAGAGCAATTGGGAAAGATTTCTTAAAGAAAGTGGGACTTTAACTTGATAAACCATGAAGGAAACTTGAAGATTTGACTTGAAGGAAACCATGGAGATAGAAATGAGAGGCACAGAATTCCAAGCATGGTATTGATAGAGCCTTGAAAATGCCCAGAGTTGGGAGATGGATTGTCACGCTTAAGAAATAATAAGGCTACTAATGTCACTGTATTTTAAAGTATATAGAGGGGAGTTAGAACTTTGCTTTTATGTGTCTTGGATTTAGGTTATTTAAATGATGAAATCTGTGACAGAAACTCAAAACATAAGTTAGGATGTTATAAAGGTCCCTAGCACAGGTGGCGCTCACTACAGAAATTGACTTGCTACAAACTCTTGAGTATTTTTTTTTTTGCCTTGTAATCTGGATATAGTAGTAATATAAATTGAGAGGAATACTTAGTCTTATCTCTAAGAAAGATGGTTCACCAACATGGAATGAGAGTAGTTTTGAACATGAGTCCCTTTGTATTTTTAATCAGATGAACTAAAACATTGATTTGTGTAATACATTATTATCCTATGGGAACTGAGTGCGTTATTTATTTATTTTTTTGATGAAGAGAGAGAGAGAGAGAGACTCAAATAAAATTCCTGTTTTCTCTGAGGAAACTAAACCAAACAAATCCAATTCTGATGTACCTGTGGTGCTATGTTATAAGAAAAAAAATAAGATTTATATGAGATGTTCCTAAGATATAGTTCTGGCATGTAAATCTGCTAAGCTGAGTCATGATTTGTATACTTTATTGAAATTAAAATAAAAAGGCAAACAGAAACATTCAGAAGATGTTAAATTATGATTATTTTGATCTCTTAGTTAGCCATATCATCCCATTCTATTCACTGCTCAACAAGCATTTATTTATTATGTGTAGGAACTGATTATCCCAATTAAATGAGGTATATTTTACTAAATAATACAACCCAACTTCATATGTACACTGAAATGTGACTTAAAATAACTTATTATTATCCATATTGATATTGCCTAGGAAATCTAGAATACCTAATAAGGACTGTTACTACATCTTCTTCAATATGGAAATAAGAATAATAATAATAACTGACATTTATATATTGCTTTAATTTTTTAAAGCACTTTGCATATGTTAAACTACTTGAACTTCATAAATCCCTTGTGATATAGTTATTGCAATTATAATTTTCATGATGAGGAAACTGTGGCCAAAAGTGGTTCAATGACTTGCCTGTCATGACAGATAGTGCCAGAGACAAAATTTGAACTCAGTTCTCCCCAATTCCAAGGATACTATCTATAGTATCACTCTTTGGCTCATGGAAAAGAATCAGATATCTGAAAAAGTCCAAATTTTTAAAATTCCAACTTAGTGAATTGTAACAATTTCACTATTTCCTGGAAATACCCCATTCTTATAATTTAAGAGTAGAATAAAAATTCCAGGTTACAACATCTCTGCTCTTTTCTACATAGTTCTAGGGTGTTGAAATGTTTGTTGAATTAATAAGAAGCACAAATAACTTCTTGTAGAATTTTCTAAAATTACTCAGGAAATCAAAATTTTATTTTTCTCTAAGAAATTATATACTGATTCCTGGATCCACCACCCACAATTTCTAAGTACATTCTTATCAAACATTCCCATTTCCACTCACTGCCTCTAATCTCACTAGTATAATAGCATGTGTTCCCAACACATATGCTTTGAATTGTGAAGAATTCAAGGGACTATCTGTGGGCAGTCACCTCAATTCAGAAGATATCTATAACAACTACTGAGTACAAAGAAAAGTGCATAAATTTACTTAGATACAAATGAAGAGTTTGAGAGGAAAAACTATCCACATTTCATGGGAGGTGGGGTATCATCTGGTCTTCAGAGACAAGAAGAGAATAGCTGGAGTCATTTCTTGGATGAATAAAGTGACTTTTCTGTTGAGGTCAGAGATGCATTCAGTCAGGATACTTTAAAAATGGAACCAATGCTTGAACTTAATGATTGAATGACACTATTGCATGGCACCTTGTTGATGCAAAGGCATTATTTGAGAGAACAGAATATGATAGACTCTGGTAGGATACTAACTTAAAGGGAGGTAGGACTGATTATTTGGATGTTTTCATTTGTTTGGTGTCTAAGGTGTTTTGTTAGTTAGAAAATCCTTCAAGGGATGTGGGATAGAAAAGGAATGATGGGTATATTTCTTCCTTTTCCACATTTTTTGTCCTATCTCCTACTTACTGTCTTGTCAGTGAAAGATATGCTTTCCTATTACCTACAAGTTTGGAGATAGTTGAGCCAAAAAAGAAAAACTATGATGAAAATGTGCATCAGAATCAATAACTTCACATATCTAATATAAAAGCTTTAAATGTTACCCTCTTCCCCCTGGAAGCCTGATCAAGTTCCAGGCTCATAGGTGACAGAGGTACATGATTATGACTGTGCCTGCATATAATCATTTAACTTGATATCCAATTTTTATTTGACTCATTCTCATTTCTTTTGGCCTCTGTGTATACAGATTTGTACTTATTTTCATAATTTGAATGATGGTATATTGCCATGCATTTGGTAGTTTGTCAAAGCCTGCTAATTGAACTTAATTATATTTTCAACGTTTGGTGAGCTAGTTCAAATTAGTCTATTTTAAAAAAAAGAATCACTCCCTGAATATTATGGTTCAATCTTTTCATAATTGCTCAGATAAATTCAGTCAGATTTTGTTATGTCCTAAGTCCTTCTTAGTAGAAAATGTTCCTCAGTCATTTTGCAGGACATTTTTACTACAATCTATATTCCCTTTTTTGGAAATTAAGAAAATTATAAATGAAAAGAAAATAGATGGAGAATGAAATAACCTCCCTCTGCTGCCAGATATCTTAAATGAAGAATAATCTTTTTTATGAAAGAAAGGAAATCTTTCAGAATTCAGTGTATAAGAACTTTTCAGGAGAACTATTTTGAAGCATGGTATCTTCCAAAATGTTGTAAAGAGTCAGGAATTTGAATTTCTTCTACTAGGTAGAATTTTCACTTCCAACAGTGAATTGACACAAAAAGAAGCCAAAAATATCCTCTTTGGTTATATAAAAGCTACTGCCCTCCACATATGACAACACCTTAAATCAATCTTTTTTATGTTATATAATTCAGCAATTCCAGGATATGGGAGGAATTGAAATTTGGCATTTACAAGATCCTGCTATTTGAAAATATCTTCTTCCTCTAAGAGCTGTCACCTAACTTACAACCTGAGTTCATCCTCAACTCTTCACACTTTCCAACATTCCACATCTAAGCTGTTGTCTTATTCTTATTAATTCTTTGTATCATCTCCTGTGTATGTCTCTTTTGCTCTTCTGACCCTGCTATTACCCTGATCCAGGCCCTCCTCACCAGATCCCTAGTTTATTACAATAGTCTTTTGGGTATAGTAATATTCTGACCATTCTGTTTCAAGTACTTTCCTAATTCAGTCTATCTTCCATCCAATTATCAAAGTGAACCTCCTAAATCTCAGGCATGATTATGTCAAACACCTCCTCTTCCTCCAAACAAACAGATATGTAAACAGAGTCAATAAATTCAAGAGACATCTCATCATCTTTCTAGATCAAATGTAAAATCTTCTGTCTGGCCTCCAAAATTCTTCATAATATGGCCCCTTTCTATCTTTCCAGTATTCTTACATTTTACTATTCTCCACATCTCATGCAATCTAAGAATACTGACATCCTGCTGTTCTTCACATAATATACTGCATCTCTTGAATGCACATTTATTGACAGATATAGAACAAGACAAGTATTTTCAGACATAAACTATGTGTTGATTTGTTTTTCATGACTATCCTAAATTGTTGCATGAAAATTATTTTTTTTTGGTGGAATAAGAGGATTATCCAGAGTAAGTGGGATACTGATAATGATACCAGAAAGAAAAAAAAAAGTGGTAATAATTTTTAAGGAATAATTTAAATATATATATCTTTTATGTTTTCTTTATTTATTTAGAAATTTGATGTATTTATTTTATATATATTATATAAATACATTATATATTTATTTAAATATAATTTCTATAAATAAAAATAATAAACTAATAAGTTAAGAATTAAATAATAAATGTTTTTAAGAAAAAGAAAACATAAGGAATTTCAAAAGGAAAGTTTCAGGTTAGGGAAATTACAAATCATGTGCTAAATAAATATATGCTTTAAAAAACTGTATAATATAAATCCATTGTTTCATTACAATCTTCTTGTTCTGCTCTTTTTTCATGAAGATGTCCATGTTTATTTGGAGTTCTCAAATTCATAATTATAAAAAAAATTTAACAAAGAAATTTTTTAAATGATTAAGGTAATTGAGAAATAATAATGGCTCATGAGCTAGACATTGAAGATATTAGGGGCAGTTTGTACAGTCACAGAAATTGGATGAACAAGCAAATCCCTCTTTCTCCAACACTATATTACCTATCTAATTGCCTTGCTAGAAGGAAGAAAGGAGGGAAGGAAGGAAGGAAGGAAGGAAGGAAGGAAGGAAGGAAGGAAGGAAGGAAGGAAGGAAGGAAGGAAGGAAGGAAGGAAGGAAGGAAGGAAGGAAGGAAGGAAGGGAAGGAGGGAGAGAGGAAGGAAGGAAGGAAGGGAGGGAAGGAGGGAGAGAGGGAGAGAAGGAGTAAGCATAGGAGGGAGAGAAGAAGGAAGAGAGGGAGAAAAGGAGGTAGGAGTCATTTATTAAGTGCCTACTGTGTGCTAAGTACTTTATAAATATTTTCTCTATATAACAACCCTGTATATTATAATATCCGATTTACAGTTGAGAAAACTGAGAGGCAGAAATTAAGCCCCAGAGCCCTACAGCTACTAAATAGTGGATTTACCTTGAAATCTTCCTGACTTCAAGCTCAGCCCCTTGATTAAATATCCTCACTTATGTATAGAATAAATGTACACAGGTTCTCTCTGTAAAACGATCTGCAGATGAATAAAGAAAGCTCTCTCCATAGGCCTTTTTCCTGCCCACTGACTTTCCATGTTCTCTGAATTAAAGCGAAAATTCACCTGAATGAAGTGAGTTTTTTCCCTGCCTTCACAGCTGCCCATCTTGGCTTCCTCTGTGGTCAGTCTCTACTTCCTGGAGCTCACAGATGTCTTCAAGCCGGTGCACTCGGGATTCAGCTGCTATGACCGGAGTCTCAGCATGCCCTACATCGAGCCCACCCAGGAAGCTATCCCATTCCTCATGTTGCTTAGCTTAGCTTTTGCTGGACCTGCAATTACGGTAAGAAGATGCGATGTTTTCCTTGTCATTTCCACTCCATCTATGCTTGGTTCTTAAAAATGAAACAAAATGAACAGCAGCAGCAACAGCATCCTAATCCTATTTAACTTTTCTAGCACTTTAAATCTTGCAAAGTTCTTTTCATGTTATCTCATTTGATCCTTCTGACATAGATGCTACTGTTATTCTTATTTTAAAGATGAGGAAATGAGGCAAAAAGAAATGATTTGGCAGTTTTTCCTGATTCCAAGTCTAGCCTTCTATCCACTATATCACCTACCTGCCTCTTATTTATGATTATAAGAATTTTTTTAAAGAAGTTGGTTGCCGTAGTGGTTTGAGAACTAACCTCAGAATCAGGAAGTCCAGGATTCAAATCTCCACTTTTGAAATAGTCTGCCCATAAAACTCTGGACAAATCCCTTAAGTAAACTTCTCAATGCCCCTAGCAACTATTTTCTCAGAGGATAAATTGTACATTTACTGATGCATATTGGGGAGCTATCTACAAGAATAAAAACAGTCCTAGATAGAAGCACTTTTTTAAAAATGACTCTCAAGATCACAAATATTGTATTTCTATATACTGCTTTTTAGTGATTCATTTTTTATTCAATAATATTTTACTTTTCCAATTACATGTAATAGTTTTCAATATTCATTTTCAAAAGATTCTGGGTTCTCAATTTTTCCTCCACCGTTTCCTTAGCTTTTCCCTTCCCCAAAAAGCAAGCAACCTGCCTAAATACTGCTTATCATTGCATCAGGCATGGAAAGGTTAAGTAAGTTTTAATGGTGCTACCAAATGCACTTTACTGAAAGGGGACAAATTATAATTTGCTTTCACAAGAACTGTCTAATCATACATTCTAAAAACACTTTAGCAAATTCATTGTTCTCCCTCTTTGAAAAAAGTTGTTGAATTTCATTAGAGAGGGTTGCTTTTAGTTCACAGAATAATTCAGTTTGGAAAATGTTTCCCAGTCTTTCAAAGCCTATTTCATTTTCGTTTAATAATAACACGTCCCATTTTTAGTGTTTTAATATTATCTTTCTTTCCTCATCATGAGTACTGAGGTAGGTACTACCAATGTTATCATCTGCATTTTAAAAATAAGCAAACTGAGTTTCTGGGAAATCAAATGAATTTTCTTGGGTCACATTAAAGTACCTGAGGTTACATCCAAGATCTCCTAGGTCCAAGATTCCACACTAACTCCTCAAGTGCTATATCATTTCTCATAGCATTTGAAGCTTAGAACACTGATTACAAAACTTGGCAGGACTGGGACTTCCTTAAATGTTACCTTGAAAAGACTTCCAATTATATTCTTTCAGGCACAGAATTCCAGGGTTGGAAAAAAGATGACTGAAAACTTGTGAAATATGAATCCCATCAAAAGTATGTATCCAACCAATAATATTCCCAAAGTGTTTTCCATCTAATTTCTACATGAAGAATTCCAGTGAAAGATAACTCAGTGGAGCAATCCATTTTATTTTTAGACAGTTTTAACTTTAGGACAAGGGCAATGAATAGAGTGGCAAGCCTGGAATCAAGAAACTCATCCTCATGAGTTCAAATCTAGCTTCAGACTTGTACTAAATATGTGACCCTGGGCAATAGACTTAACTTTTCAGTGCATCTCAGATCAACAAACACAGGCAGAGCTTATAGTGGCTATTCTTCAATAGCATCTATAAGAATTTGATAAAGATCACCAATTTGTATATACAAAGCACCTAGCAGTAAAGAAATTTGAGTTTCAAGGATAAATAATTTACATTCACATCGCAAAAAGCATTTTCCTTCTTGGCCTCCTTAGTTCTCATTAAAGTCAGTAGATACTGACTCAGTTAATTAAAGTTATATTTAAACCAGGTTTTTAATAAAAATCACTTATGAATTGACTTACTCCCGTTACCATTTTTGAAACAGCTTCCTCCTGGGGAAAAGTTATATTTATTGTCAGCAAGGTATACTCCTAAGAACAAGAAGATAAGTATCATTCATCTAATGAAGGATTTTCTTCTTTGTTGATGAAATAAAAAATTATGAGAAAAATCAATGAATATATATACATATCAACAAAATAATGCCATGGGGTCTCTAAAGAAGATCAATGTGGCCTGGAGCAATCAGGAAAGACCATAAGAAAAGACTTGAACCAGACTTCAAAGAATGAATAGGATTTAGTTGGAAGGGAAAAAAAAAAACTTAAAGAGGATATGATTTATTTATCCTCAAATATTTAAGGGAATTTCATGTAAAAAGTATTAAACTTATTTGAAGTAGCTCTAAAGAGTAAAGAGGTAAGCAGATGATTGATAGATTGATTGAATTAATATTAAATTCTTAGTATTTTCAGGTGCTGTGATAAACTCTGGGGACACACACAGCCAAACACACAGATAAGATAGTCTCTCCTGAAAGATTCACCTTATTTTATAAATGGGAGAAGGCAACACAAAAGAAAGGAAATAAAAGTGAGGGAATGGAAGGGAAGAAAATTCGATATATGTGGTACAGGTACCAGAATACAGTTCATCTCAAAAGAAAATCTTTCTAGTAATTAGGACAATCCAAAAATGGAATGGAATACTTTCTATTCCATTCCATTTAATTCAGTTTGACAGTGTCTTACATGGAAGGAGAAAGGCATTGTAGCAAACTGCATAGAGAGCCAGGTTTTCTTTAAGCCATAAAAACTTGGAATAAAGTTTAGCTAACAGCTTCTGACTGTGTGACTAAGGGAAAGTCACCTAAT
The DNA here is from genome assembly GCF_016432865.1 of Antechinus flavipes. NCBI lineage: Eukaryota > Metazoa > Chordata > Mammalia > Dasyuromorphia > Dasyuridae > Antechinus > Antechinus flavipes. The sequence goes on along the minus strand of NC_067401.1, from coordinate 67,088,698 downwards.
CTCTCAATGATCCAGAGCCCTCCCAAAGACGTTAGGCTGTTGAAAAATTGCTGATCTGCCTTGGAGGAAGGAATTTCCTCAAGTAAAACTATACATCTGGCATACTGGGCTAAATATTTGGAGTAAAAAGACAATAAGGGAAAAAGTGCCCTATGTTCAAGAAGCTTAATACTAATTTGTACTTAGAGTTTTCAAAATGATCTACTTATAATGTCATCAGATCATCACAACTATCTTTAGAATCTAATGAGTTGCTTGTTAATGAAAGTTTTTAAGCATATGGATTTGATGATCCCTTGTCAGTGACTTTGTGGAAGGGATTTTTTGTTTGGATAAGAAAGTTGGTTGGGCTAGGCAGTTTCTAAGATTCTTTCTAGCTCCAAGAGTCTAGGGGTTTTAGGAGTCTTCATTTTTAGAAACAAAGATTTCAGAATAGAATGTTTCTATAGCCAATATTTAGCATAGGCTTTTCTTCATAACTCTTTCCCTTAATGCTAAATAGATATAATACATTTTGAGTAATGAAAATACATTATACAGAGCCTTTTGGACTTTACTAATAGAATCAAGAGCTGAAATTGGAATTTAATTTTCCATTATACTTCTCATATTCAGAAGATCTCAAAAGGCTTCCCAAATTAATGTTACTCCCACTACAATGAGTGGAGGTGATTAGAACAATAACATTGTATTTGAAAGTAGTTCAGACTACATTCAAAAAAGTGCATTTATATGCATAGATACCACATGGGCTTGTATCTGTACACATATGCAAACATCCACTTTTAAAGAGATTACTGTGGCCCAGAATAATAAAATATTTTCTTGCCTCTTTTATTTTTCTGAAACTGGGTCTTCCAATCTCACCTTTGTTGGAAGCACAACCATTCACAAGTCAGTCCTACTAATGATCATCATAGAAGCTGAAAACTACTTCGTTTTTCTAATGTAGGTCAGTGTGTCTCTCCTTATGTGGTTCAGGTACTTCACTCTTATATGCCTTTCATAATTCCCCAATTTCTGGTGCCAGATTTGTGTTATATATCCAATCTGCCTTAACCCTGCTCCAATATGAATTCCTGATTTCCAGTAATTCACTTACCTCAGCCTTCCCAATAGCAGCAATTACAGGTATGTACTATTATGCACAGAATCCCGTGTCTCTTTTCTCAAACTCTCTAATAGACCTTTAACATTTGAGAGATAGAAAGTACTTTTAACATTTAACAAAATAAAAATCACCCCCCGAGGCTAAAGTGCCAATATTGCTTTTAATTTAAATAAGTAAAAAAAAAATGAGATTTTTTTTTAAATGAGCTTAACGTTGCTGTAATTACCATCTCACATTTTGAGAATTTAAAGATTTGGTTTTGTGAACATTCACAATTCTTCTTCTACCACAACTGCCATTGATGTAGCTGAGAGGGAGAACTTTCTCAGTACAGCTGATGTCATTGCTTCTTCTCTTAACTTTGCTTATATGCCTTAGTATTTTAATTAGGCTTGTAATTTCAACACCGAATTGTTGCCCTTGTGAATCACACTTCTTTGAATTAGCTTTAAATTGAAATTTGTGGGAAGAAGTAATTGAGGTATTCTAATCCTTGAGAGGGTTCTTAACCTTTTGAGGGTCATGAACCTCTTGGCAGTTTGGTTGTCTATAGACCCATTCTCAGAATGATTTTTTTTTGTTTTAAATAAATATCATTTAAATGAAGGTCTACCTTCAACCCTTTCCACCTCCATCTCCCAGTAGAGAAGACATTATTTAGAAATATGTAAAGTAAGACAAATACCTGCATTGTACATGACCAAAAACAACAAAAAAAGAAAAAGTATCAATCTGCACTCCAAGTTCATCACTCTCTGTCAGGTTTTGAGCTGCCTATTTCTGGAATCATAGTTTATTATCTGATTATCAGAGTTTCTAAGCCTATAGAAGGTGATTTTTTTCAATATTATTATTATTGCAGAAATTGTTCTTCTAGTTCTGCTCACTCTACTCCGCATCATTTCTTGCAAGTCTTCCTGGGTAGAAAGAAAATTAAACCTTTTCTAAAAATTAAACCTTTTTATTATTTATTATAGCTTAACAGTATTCCATTACTTTCATATATAGCATAGTTCATTCAACCATTTTTGCAAGAATGATGGTTTAAAATGTATAAAATAAGATAGATGAGGTTAGAGAAAAAATAAATTATATTGAAATAGTTATCAAAGTTTTTGTTTGTTTGTTTGTTTTTTGCTGAGGCAATTGGGGTTAAGTGATTTGCCCAGAGTCACACAGCTCGGAAGTCTAGTGTGTGAGGTCAAATTTGAACTCAGGTCCTCCTGACTTCACGGCTGTAACACCTAGCTGCCCCACCAAAGTATTTTTTTTTTAAAGTATGGTGCTCAGATTAAGAAATTGCTCTTGAGCCACTCAGAATCACAAAGTCACAATAAGATAATAATAACTAACAATAGCTAGTATTTTTATAGTACCTACTTTGTGTCAGCAACTGTGCTAAGTATTTAAAATATTATTTTATCCCCAAAACAATCCTGGGAATTAGAATGCTTGCCTGAGATAATTTGTTGCATAGGTCCTCTGCAATGACCCCCTTTTCTAAGCTACATACTTCTTAGCTCATTCCACATTAACTAAATCTACATAAAGAATTTACATAAAGGCTAACCAAAGTTACCAGCAATTGTAGTAACTACCTTACAAAATTGTTCTGAGAGTTTATTGACTTTCAGATGTATGCGAATTTTGCAATTTTTTAGGAAAGACTTGTGATTTAATTGGTTTAGGGAACTCCCAATGGGGCAATTCTCTCTACCACTGCATATTGGAAATAACTATGCAATTTATAGTTTTAAAGACCTGCCTGAATCCCTGAAACTTAAATGATTTTCTATATTCACAGAGCCATTGCCTAAGATAGAATACAACTTGTAGCCATATCTTTCTGATTTGGAGGCTTACTTCCAACTATGCTATTCTGCTTCATGTTGCAAAATTTAAAAGTGTTATATGAATATCAATTGCTATTATCATCACTATTATATAAATAAGTAAACTGAGGCTCAGAGAAGTTAAATAAAAAAATCAAAGTAGTAAAGAGAATAGAGAACTGTACCTAAAAGAAGACATGATTTCAAATCCTGTCTCGACATTTAATAACTATATAACCCTGGACAAAATATTTAACCTTTCTGTGACTCAATTTCCTATCTATAATTTAAGGGTTGCACTTATTGGTTCCTAAAATCCCTTTCAGCTCTAAATGCATGATTCTATAACTGACTAATAACATGCAATTCTTTAGTGACACACTAAATCAGATTCAGATCTTATAACTAGCATGTTTCCCTTTATTCTTTGTTACTCTCAACCATTAGATTTCTGCCCCCCCCCACCAAAGTATAATCTAAAGGGAGAAAAAAATAAGTTCAGAGTCAAGTATGGGGTGGAGAAGAAGGAGGAAGGGGAACAGATGTGTTTAGATCCAAAGAGGATAGCAATCTCAAAAAAAAAAAATCTTAGCAAGGTTGTGCTCACCATATAGGTTTTTTTTTCTCCCCTTGAATTCATATAGGAAAGAGAGATACATTCTTTAGCAAATCTTTATTTTTGCATGTCTCAGCATAATTAATCCCTTTGTTATTCAGAAAAAAAGCAAACCTTGTCTGGATTTGTCTATAGCTCCTGTGGTGATAATCTTAGCTTTAGAAGCTTATATAATCAGAACGCCGGACCATAAGTATGTTCAAGTTTGCTGAGACCTCATTGCAATTTGAAACCCAGGAGATATTATAATAATTGTTCACAAAGCATTTGGAAAGGGAAAGTTCTCCTTGCTGTGGCAGTAACAGAAGCCATATTCAAAAACTGCAACCCTGCTTTACAGAAGAAATTTAGCACAATAGCTCCCTTAAAGGTAGTCACTGTTTAATATCCCACCAAAACCAAGATATAGATATTTTCCATGACAGCAATTTTGCTCTGCTGCTCTCCTTATTGGAAATTAAATGCTTTTCACTTTCATATGGCAAGTGGCAATTAATCCCTTTTTTGTTATTAAATCATAATCCTGGAAACACACTACAGTCCTGCTGTTATCTCACTGAGGGGCCATTGCCATTTATCCTGATCTATATATTGCCACTGGACTCAGGTGGTTCTGGAGGAGATATTAAAGTTGGTGACCTCTGCAGAGCTGTCCCTCACTTAAAACCAAATTACTTGCAAGTCATAATAACACCTTCCTGGTGTCATGGTCCACTTTGAGAATGAAAGATAAACAACAACAACAATTTTACTAAGGGGGACATATCAGTAGCATTAGAAAATAAACTGGCAAGCACTGCTCATCCCCAAAGAGGGGTTTATACTAAAGCAACTGAAATAATTTGCAAAGTTTATGCCATGGCTTCTAGATCAAGATCAAGTGAAGAAGAAAGTCAAGTAAATATTAACCATATCATTCTCCTCCTAAAAAACAGGACAAGGAAGTACTCAATTTGTTTTAGAATGAAGCAAAATATAAAACTTGGGTCCTTATATAGATAATATAAGATAATATAATAAAACAAGATAATATAGATAATATACCTATACCTATACTAGTTTTTAGCATGCTGTGTTGAAATATACTGAGAAGTTAAAAGGCCTTATGCATGGTCACAGACCTATAGTGTGTCTGAGGTAGGACTTGAACCCAAGTATTTCTAACTCCAAGCTTCCAATCCATCATTATAACTATGATGTTCTCTAAGAATTTATGAACTCATTGCTGACTTAAATCAGTGGAGGTGATTTCTGCAACAGCTGTGCCCCATACTGATGAAATGAAAGGTCCAGATAATATTTGGTAAAAGGGAAGTAACACTGATAAACTAGAATAATGCTACAAATCTAGCAAGCAAATATGTCATCATATCCTTTTTTTTCTTCATTCCTATACACACTGATATTTATATCACTTTCAAGTAATGTATTATGCTAATATTATGCCTATAATTACTATAAGAGAATCAAAGAAGTAAGAGAACTGACTTTAAAGATATTATCTATACTTTTACCTTATCTCTACAAATTACATGTGGGTTCCATTATCTTGGTAACCCTCAAATGGGATGCTTTTCCTCTAACCTTTCATGGTAAAGGACATATTATCTGGATTACAAGCTACACCTTCTGACTATGGTCAGACTGTCTCTCTGACATCACCACATACCTTCTTCCTCAATAAGGTAAAAAATTCCATATTACAGCTCTATAGGAAAAAAAATCCTCAAATATAACTCAGTTCCAAATATTGTCCTACTTCTTCTACATCTGTGTCACGATTAGATTACCTAGTTAGGAAGCAAGCATTGCTGGACTGGAAATTTCTCTCCCATAATTGTAATAAAAGAGAAGGCAAAACAAAAATTAAAAGACAAGACAAAGATTTGAAGTGGCACCAGGAGTTAGAATGACCATCTGGTTCATTGCATTAACCAGTTTGTAAAATGTTGCCAATCTAACTAATAGAGAACTTGCATCATCTAGCTCTCACTCATCTTTTTTTTTCATAGTAATAGTGATAAAATGCCAAGACTCTAACAGTTGTAGGGCAGCCTACATCATGCTGCAATTTATCAATTAGACACCACAGGGTGTTGCTGGGCAAGAGGCCAAAGGCTGAGTGTTTCCACCTCTGGCAAATGCCAAGATGTACCTTAAACTCTTGACCATTAAGTAGGAATCCAAAATCTCCTAATGCTATTTGTGATGACCCCATTCACCCTCTTCTTTCTCCCTGGGTTCAGGTACTCAGGGAAAATTGCTTACCAATTGAAAGCTTTTAAATGCAAGTACATTTTAGCCAGCAACATTTTACATTTTACCCTGTTAAATTATATCTACTCTCTTCATGCCCTATTGAATTCATTTGTAATTGTTAAATTCACTATGAACGCCCTTTTGTCATTGCAGATAATGGTAGGAGAAGGAATTCTCTACTGTTGCCTTTCCAAAAGGAGAAATGGGATTGGAATGGAGCCCAATATAAATGCAGGAGGCTGCAACTTCAACTCTTTCCTTAGAAGAGCCGTCAGATTTGTTGGTAGGTTAGAGAACTAACTGTAAAAAAAAAAAAGGAATGCTTTTTCAAAGAGAAATGTTTTATTTAATTACAGATTCTAAGTTTTTGAAGCTATAATTAAGTTGTATAATTTCAAGTCTAAGATAGTTCTTGAGCAAGAAGCCATTAGTTAACTCAAAATCCTAGAGCTAGCACTTAAAATGTAATATTTACAGTTTCCATTTTCCCTATTAGCAAGATTCACAGGTAATAACTTTCGAGTACTTTTTGCCTTAACATTATTTGGTAGTTGCCGCTCATTGGAGGAAAGGATTGTTCCTTTCCAAAGAATTAGCCTTTATCATCTGGATTTGCTACTGATTGGATAAACCTTAGCCAATTTGACTAAAATACTTAGTCTAAGTCTAAGTAAGCAATGACCTAAGAAGCAATGAAATTAGAACCTTTAGGCAGTTAGATTGGTTTAAGAAGCCCCTAATACTGTGTGAACAATGCTGCTGGCATTTCTGTGTAGCAAGGCTGTGAATATAAAAGATAGTATAACATGATGGGATTATATGATTTACTTTGGTCAATAAAAACTTAATAAAATTGAATAATATATGCAAAGCATTTTGCAAACCTTAAGCACTATGTAAATGTAAGATAATAATAGTAATAATAAATAACTACCAAGTTACCTATTTTATCTCTAAAATAGTCAGGAAAAAGTTCCTTTTCTATGAAATACCAAATTAAATGCGTCACTTTTACACTACCAAGGCATTCTTCTTAATACATTATTTATTCAACATGACTCACTTCCACCCTCTTCCACCTCCCAAACAAAAAAAAAAGAAAAAAAAAATTCAGTTATACATTGTATTAGGAGATTTGCAATCCTGAGGAAGGCACTTAAGCTAGTAGAAAGAGAACAGAAAAATATTTCAAAAGGTCAGAAACTAGGAAGAGCAGATATGATACCTAGAATTGAATTGTTTTTTTCTAAAAGAAAAAATATCTCTTAATGTCAGTGCTTAACACAGTACCACTATACATAGTAAGCATTAGTAGAGATTTGTAAATTTGACTTTTCATAAGTTTAAAATGCAGTAGAGAAGTGGGCAGATAACCTGGGAAAAACCCAAAGATGAGGTGAGTAACTCAGTAATTCTTCTTGCTCTAGGGAGAATCTTCCTAGAATACCCAATTTTTAGCATTCCTGGAGCTTCTCCATTTCATATTCCATCAGTACTCAGATATGGGAGACCACAGGGCAAGGACTTTACAGAAGGGGATCCAATCCAGAGCTAGGCTAGTCAAATGGAATGAGACTTAAAAGTCATGACCTGTTCTCATAGAAAGGAATCATGCAGCAGTATAAATCCTAAAGACGAAGAAATCAGAATCAGAAATGTTTGAGTAAAACTGGAAATTATGATCAAATTTCGGAGTCAAAGGATCTTAAGATTCTAGCTTAAAAAGAAATATTAAAGGTTATCTAGTCCAATTATCTTATTTTATAGATTATTGACTTAATTTGACATAGCTTTAAATGCAATAGAAAAGTGGGCAGATATATGGGAATGACCTAGATATAGGGTGAATAACTCAGGAACTCCTCTTGCTCTAGGGAGACTCTTCCTAGAGAGTACAATGAGAGAGACTTGAGGCAGGAAGCTAACAAGAAGGCCATTACAATCTTCCAGGGATGAAGTGATGAAGGTCTGCACTAGGACAGTGGCAGTGTCAGAGCAGAGAAGGCAACATATATGAAAGATGTTGTAAAGGCAAAATTGAAAGGATTTTGGAACTGATTGATCATAAGAGGTAAGAGAAGATAACAGTCAAAGAACATGCCTAGATTGAGAATTTGAATGACTGGAAATCGGTGGTGTCCTAAACAGTGATCAGGAGTTTAGGAAGAGGGAGGGCAGAGATAACAGATTCAGTTTTAGACATATTTAGTTCAAGATGTCTACAGGATATCTAGTTTGAGATGTCCAATAGGTAGTTTGAGATGCAGGACTAAAAGTCAAGAATGAAGTTAAGATTAGCTAAGTAGATACAACATAATCACCAATATAACAGGAAAGTTGAATCTGTGGGAGCTGGTGAGATCAAGGAAAAGCATATAAAATTAGAAAAAAGGATGGATCAATACAGAACCCAGGATAAAGATCCAGTAAAGGAAAATGTTATGGGCCAGAACTTGAAACAAGGTACTAAGTCACTGGAATTGACAGAGACAATGCTTATGTACTTAGTTCATACCTTTAGAGTTCATACCTTTAAGAGAGTTCACACATAAGAGTTCACACATTAGTTTACACATTAGAATTCACACCTTTAGAGAGCATATATAAGGAGGAGCTCCCACAAGCCCAAGAGAGACTTCGGGAGATTCACAAGTTAGAAGCCCACAAGCCCACTCTCAGAGGAGGAATCAAGATTCTTTCCAACTTCTACCTTTGTGCTGCCTGGAGGCTTTGGATTTGAAGGAATTAGAGGCTGAAGCTGGAAGAGACAAAGGACTAGCAGCAAGAGCTCTCAGAACCAAGAAGAGAGATAGGCTTCTAAGAAAGCTAACTGGGCCCAAGGAAGGACACAAGACTTGGAAAGGAAACAATAAAGGTTTGGACTTTAACTTCTGGCTGCATTTGAGGTGATTATTACTCTGAACTGAAACAAAGGCTGCCTCCAGAAGCCCCCTAAGATATCTGCTCCCAGAGAATAATTGTATTTTAGAGAAGAAAACACTACAGGAAAATGAGAAGAAGCAGTCAGATAGGCTACAGAAGTACCACAAAATCCTAGAGAAAAGATTATGAAGGAGAAAAAGGTGATTCAAAATGCCAAAATTCTAAAAAGAAATCAAAAAGGATGAAGGTAAAGGTCATGAAATCTGGCAATTGAGAGATCAATGGCAGCTTTAGAGAGACTAGTTGTATTAAATGAAGAGGTTGGAAGCTAGATTTCTGAGAGTTAAAAAAAAGTGTATGAAAAAAGGAAATGGGGGTATCTATTATGGTTCTCAAGAAGTTTAGCTGTGAAAGAGAGGAGAGATATAGAATAATAGTTCATGAATAACATAAAGGTCTGAAGTTTTTTGAGAATGTAAGAGGGTGCTTAATAAGCAGAAAAGAAATAGCCAGTAGACAGGAAGAGATTGAAGATCAATGAGAGTAAGGATGATAGAGAAATTCAATCTGTTAAGAAAACAGGATTAGAATGAGATCATTTTTGCATCTAGAAGCATTTATCTTGAGATGGACTACCTCTTCATGTGAGATGGAGTGAAAAAGGAGATGATAAAAGAAAGAAAGCATCTTATTGAAGTAAAATGAGTAGGAAAAGGAGGGAGAGACCTAACAGACCTAAGAAAAAAGAAAAAAAAAGAGGGAGTTCTTGATAGATGGCCTCAATTTTTTTCAATGAAATATAACCAAGATTCTCAGTTGATATGGTGGATGGAATAAGGGAGGGGAAGCTGTGAGAAGGTTGGGTAGAAATGAAAAGACACTGTGATAATTAGAATAGTGAATTGATTAGTGACATGTAAAATAAATGCCTTGTTATATAGTAAGGATCCAGTTAAGATTATATAACATAAATTTGTAGTAGACTCAGTCCAGCACAACTTCATGATTTTCTCCAGCTTGATTCAATAGTAAATGAGTAAAATGAGTAGCAATGAATGAGTAGTAGATGTTTGGCATTATTTAAGACTGAAGCCAGACAAGGAAAGATTGGTGATGAGAAAAGGGCACAAGGGACATGACCAGAACACAGTTGAACTGGTTCATCAATAAATCCTGGTGGGGAAGGGAGGAGAAAATAGTCAGTGCAGGGATGATCATGGCCTAAAAAGAAATTGTGAGATAAAGTAATTAGAGATCACAGTGAGGACAAAGAACAAAGTTGACTATCAAGGCAGAGGAAAGATTAGAATGACCAAAAATTATGGTCAGATAAAGTTATTTCACAATTCATGAATATAGAAAAGGAACAATTGCAAGTATTGACAAGATTGAAGGCATAACCCAAACAACCATCTGTTATTTGTTGTTTGTATTGCATTATCTGATCATCTTCTTTTCTGGCTATGAACATTCTTGAGAACATCTTTTTATGTCATTGGTAATATCCTGGAACCTGCACAAACCCCTTGATATTATAGCAAAATCACTAATATTGATAGACTTCAAGAGGATTAATTGAGCTTCTATACTTTTAATTAGCTGCACTGCAAAATTAAGAATTTTCTAAAGAGGATAGTTACTGAAATAAATAATCCCAAGATAAATGACTACCTTAGAGTAAATATTTATATTATGTATTACAAGCAATTTGGGGATCATTTTTAAATATTATTAAACATGATAAATAATAAAGGAGCAAGATAAGCACTGAGCAGCTAAGTCTTTATTTTGTGTTTTCTTTTTCTTTACAGGGGTTCATGTATTTGGACTTTGTTCTACCGCTCTTATCACTGATATCATACAACTATCAACAGGATACCAAGCACCATATTTTCTGACTGTATGCAAGCCAAATTACACATCTCTGAATGTATCTTGCAAAGAAAATTCCTACATTGTAGAAGACATCTGCTCAGGATCTGACCTCACAGTCATTAACAGTGGAAGGTTAGAAACGTTGAGATCTAAAGAAGAGCGCTTGCGCTCTCTCTCTTTCTCTCTCTCTCTCTCTCTCTGTATATATATATATATATATGTGTGTGTATATGTATATATATATATATGTATATATATATAGCTATATAATATATATTAGTGTGTTTAAAATAAAATATTAAACATATACATATGTTTAATATTTTATTTTAAACACACTAATTTATATTATTTAGTGTGATGCTTTGCATTTCTTTTACTCAGAGATTCCAATAGTCATTGAATTACAAGAACAGAATCCAACAATCAAAGATCACAATCCTTACAGTTTTTGTTGGCTCATTCCCAGTCTTTGGAAATCATTCAGTGAGTCACATCATCCTATTCCATGGTTTGATTTGGCTGATATAATTTGCCTAATGAGATAGTTTAAAATCAATGGTAGCTCATACTTAAAGGTCTATGACCCTCCATGATAGCAGTTTGTCTTAAATAAGGTGACCCATTCTACTTTAGAAGGAGAATGAATCTATGGAGCTCTGTAAGTTACACAACTTTGATATTTCACAAATTGTGTCCTACATTATCAATATATAAAGTCAGGAGAAAAACATCTCCATGGGATGGTTAGTATTTTATGGTCCCACTAGAGCATATCTAGCTAGTAAAACTTAATCATGCTCATTCTTTGATATTATGTGACATAAATAGTTATTTGCCCTTGGTGACTATTTCACAGAATTGTAGAATTTTTGAGCTAGAAGAATCCTCAGTAAACACCTAATTCAAGCCATACTTACAAATCAGCTTTGACTGAAGACATCCAGTTATAGAGAAATCTAATATCTGCCCTCATGGCCCATTCCACTTGGGAATTCCTCTAGTTATTTGCAAGGCTCTTTTTGTTTTTAACTTTTTAAAAATTAATTCCATGCAGGGTTCTCTTGCTGATACCACCGAAGACTATTCTATTATTTTCTTCTATTTAATTTATAATGTGTTTGTGTTTATGAAATTCTATTGGTTAAAGACTCATTTTCAAAATCTGAACAGTCCATGTCTCCTATTTTATTCTTTCCCAATTTTTAAGTTATCTTCTCTAAATACTCTAAATATATTTTAGGAGCATATATCTTTTTTATTGAACCATGGTCTCATAAAATTTTATTTGCTGCTATTTCTTGAGACTTTTATGATGTTTTTCCCCCTGGGGCAGGCTAGTAGACGACATGGTCAAGTTTGACAATCCATCTCTTCTCTTTTAAAACTTAAGAATGTGTTTGTGTTTTTTTTTTTATATTCATTGTTTTTATAGTCTATCAGAAATCTCTTGCTATCTAATAACTTCTGGAGTTATAGTCAGAATTCTTAGGTAGGAACTCTGGAACTTAAATGATGGTTTTTTTTTCTAGAGGTATTCTGATGAAATTATGAATGACTTTTATTTTACATTCATCATGTCCCAGAAGTTGTTTTGATATTTCTGGCATCACATTCATAAATTTCTCCTAAAGCAATAAACAGCTTACTGAGTTTACTAGTTCCTCCATTGATAACTTAGTAACTTTCTTTTATCAAGCATTTTGTTCAAAGATGATTCATTATTTATGTTAAAGTTCTCAATGTCTCTCTCCTTGACTAGTTAATCATTTTTCTGCCATTTCCCTCTGACCATATTTATTTTTCATACTTTCTCTGTTCTTATAAAAATCAAGAGCATAATTACTGTCTTCAGAAAATTTGTTTCAAATAACTTTTTTTTTTAGTGATTCACATATTTCTACTCAGCAAATCATTCTGAGTAAATTTATTTCCAAAGAATGTATGTATTTGCTGTTAAAGTCCTTCATCCCCTTCCCTCTTCATTTTACTATCCTCTTATATTGAAAATGCCATTGGGAAGAATCTTTATCTTTGTGTATCTATTTCTATTGCTAATCAAAAACATTCCTCATCTTTCTCCATGTGAGCCTTGTAAGTGAACCCATGTAGCAGTGGGATTACTTGTGGAGATTCCCTTTTTTAAAAAACATCTTTGAAAATAAGTCTTAGTATCTTTGGTCAATTTAGTTAACTATGAATGTCTATACTAAAAACAAAATCCTCAAATTAGTCATGGTATCATTTTAGATAGCTTCTCTAAAATCCCTTCCATGGGAATATGAGAGGAAAGTGTTTTTTCATGCCATTAAACTGAATTTGCCCCTTTTGATACTTTTTTTCATTGTTTCTGATGCTGCTCCTTGGAGCTAAATAGAGCTTCCATGACTTCTCCATGAATAAATCTTCAAATACTTAAATAAAAAACAAACAAACAAACAAAAAAAAACAAGTGGGAAATTGAGTGCCAAGGACCAGTTTTCATTTTCTCATCTAGCATTTTGAACATACCATCAGAATGATGGGTAAAGTCTATTATAACAGGATTAGGTACCAGGAGCAGAGGAACCTTGGAAAACACAGCATAGACCTCTCTCTCTCTCTCTCTCTCTCTCTCTCTCTCTCTTCTCATCACTCCTCTCCAATTTCCCCTTATGCAAGTATGTACAAACACACACATTCACACACATATGTAGTTATATGTCTATACATAGATGTATATATTACTACATATAGACCATTAATACCAACTCCATATGTATACACTATAGATATGGACTACCCATATAGTAAGGTGTATGGAGCATTCAGGGAGGACTAACAATTTTGTTATGAAGACTTGCTGAGCCTTTTTCAGGGCTACTCATATACCTTTGTTGTCCACTTGACACCTAAATTTCATCTGTGACTCCAAGAAGGTGCAACATGCACAGCAGCCACAACCCAGTAAAACCATTTCAGTGTACAGAACAGACCAGATTGAGAGTAACTGATAGGCTTCAAATCCATTAGTGAGTTAGGGGGGTGTCTACTCCCTACATGGGAAGACTATCCCCAACAGAATGAGCGGATGAGAACAATTTTTCCAATATCCATGAAGGCAGCTGAAGCAGGTGTTATGGAGCTCTTGGAGATTAATTGTCCATCAAAGATGCTAAGGTCATCTATATCCCCGACCAGTATCAGTTATCTCAACTTTTTTCTTGCCACTGAACTTCTGTGATCGGAAGAGAGCAAGGCTGGTGACTTTGTGCAACTCTGCCTCACTTAAATCTAATTCACATGCAAAGTCAAGACATCACCCATAATATACCTGATTCCCTTTGAAAACAAAAGATATATAGGTTTTATTTATATCTATAACTATACATGTATAGTTTAGGAAAATAAAGGTTTAAGTCATGGATCTTGCCCTTTCTCTGCTTTTCATTTATTTGTTTTTCCCAGTTTTTCACTTTATCCTGGCTTAAGAAGCAGTCCCAGCTAGCTTCACAAAGTTTATGTTTTCTGGGAGAACCAATTATTCAGATATTGCAATCAAGATTCCTCCTGGGGTAGGAGAAAAAGATGAGGATGAGTGGCCTAAACATTCCTCTTGCTCTGGTTCCAGACTTTTTCTTCCAATTTTCTTTGCCTAGATGAGATCTCAAAGACAAACAATCCAACAATAAAGAAAGAATAGCCAGAAAGAAAGAAGAGTGGGAAATACTGGCCCATTTAATAAGAGCTTGATGACTAAATTACTGCTGGCTAGACTAGTCCATTGGATATATCACAGTCAATGCTAAGATGGCAAAGGCAGGCACAGTTTTCTTGAATAAAGCCTTGAAAAGGGGCATCTAGCCAAATGATTTCCTCCCTAAGAAGAGTTATAGGAAAGTAGGAGATGGAGGGTGAAGCTAGTAATGTCTCTGAAGGGGCAATCTCCCCGAAGTAAGTCCTTTTAAAACTACGGTATTTGTTCTTGGAACCAGTTATAACATGTATTCATCAAATTATCTCTGAACCAAAAATTTGGGGGGGAGAAATCCTGAGCCCTAGCACTTCCCCATATATTCCTAAGATGGGAAAAAAGCCATGGTTTTGAACTCATTTCTTTTTATTCTCCCTCCCCCTCCCACCCAGTGCCTGTGAACAATTCCAGAATTCATCACATATGTTCATAATCCCAGCAACCAATAGGATTCTTGAGAAATATTTTGTATCTACATGACTGGGATTGGGAAAGGGAGAAGGCAGCAGGGTTGCAGATTTCAATGGAGGATTACAATTGAAAAAAAGTTATCATGCTTCTTTTGTTCCTTGGTTCTCTTTGTCACTCCACTGATTCTCCAGTCTGATTTTCCTCCTCTAGGCCTTGTCCATCTTATCAATGTCTTTCTTAAATGGTAACACTCAGGACTGAATTCTGTAAATCTAAATAAATATGTTCTGAACAGAAAAGAATACAGAGACGTCATCTCCACATGTCTGGAAACTCTACCTACCTCTCAATGGTGAATCCCATTGACTTTTTCTAGCTGTCACATCGCATTAAGAAATCACTTTGAGAGGGTTATCTAACAAGGACCTCAGATCTCTTGAGATAAAGTACAGAAGAAGAGAGATCAGTAGTCTGAAAATTAATAGGCCACATTTGAATAAATCCAGGGGACCTTTAAGATCTTCTCTTGGGAAACTGCACCAAAAATCTTTGATGATACCAAATAAATACTATTGCCAGGCAAATCAAGATTTGTTTTTTTTTTTAATAAAATCAAATAAAATTTCAAAAACAAGGTTAAAATGAAAGAAAAGGATCAGAGGATAGCAATAGCAATAACAATTCTTGGATAGTTCTTTTTTTATCCAGCAAATTTAAATCATAAATTTAAGAATAAAATTTATGCTGAAGGTTATACAAATATCAAGACATTGATAGTATAAATACTATATGTGTGTGTGTGTATATATATATATATACTTTGTGTAAGCTCACTAAAACCTTTTCAGAAGGGATTAGATTGCCTAGTTTCCATCATGATGCATATATTTGCTTTTAAGATGTGCCCATTTCACAGATCTTTGTTCTTTTCTTTATCAAAATTTAAGGCCAGACTTTCCCCAATACTCTTAAAGTCTTATTCCTATTACATGAGAATTTCTTTTATCATTCTAGGGAGTTAGGATGGTGGTTTTGTAATTTCATGATCCACCTAATCTATGTTTTTAAAAATCAATTTTTTGAATCTTTTTTCCTCTAGCTATCCCTTATCATTTCAAGGTTTTGTTTTGTTTTTTTTTTCCTCATGTTAGAATGTTCCAAAATTCCTGTTATGGCAAGTATTGACAAACAGGATAATAACATTCAGCTTTACTCTGATGTAAATTGGGGGATATCTGAGAAATAAAATACTAGCGTTTAGATCTTTAATTATAAGGAGAGAAAATTATTTTATTATTTCATAGAAAATTATAATTTTGGATGTATTATAGGATGTTTTATAAAACTCAATTTTTAGAAACATTTATCTAAAATGAAAATAATTTCAATATATTCTCAATGATACAATGTCACAAGTTTCAGCTTTCTAATTATTAACTAATAGCATGTAAATATATATTACATACATTTCTTGATCAATCATATTAATTACTTTACTGGCACTTCCAAACTTTATGTAACAAGAAAAAATTTTATCTTTCAAATCAAAGATGATTATCAGCATTTATTTTTATCAACACAATTTTATTTTATTTTCTCATCAGAAAACATAATTGAAATTAAAGTTATTGATTATTAGTTTATGGCTTTTAAGACTGACTTTCACCACCCTGTGTCTTTTAAGATGAAAAATAACTGTATATTTGAATTAAAGGGTATCATAATTTAACTGTCTTTCTTTGGCAGAAAGTCATTCCCTTCTCAACATGCCACCCTAGCAGCCTTTGCAGCTGTGTACATTTCAGTAAGTAATTATGTCATTTCTTTACTATGTGTATTAAGAAAAGTGAGAGAAAAGTTCACTATCTACAAGGGATTGTCTTCATCTATAGCCATGAAATAAAATCACAGGGAATTTTTGACAATGCAAAAGATTACTGCCTGATCATCAGTATTTTGAAACATCAAGCCTTTAAAACGTTTTCTGTTACTATGAAAGATACAATTATAATATAGTTATTCTACATATGTAGCAGTAATGTTTCCTTTGACATACCTTTAAAACTGAATTCTATTCCACAACTTAGTCCATGTGTTGAATAATATATGTGTTAAAAAAAATCTATAATTGCTTTCCATTATGTTATACAATATAAGAGAGCTAGCCTTGAAGATAGGAAAAATTTGATTCTGATTTTGCCTTTAACACATATAGTATGTGGTACATATAGGCAATGCATTTAGCTTCTCATTGCTCTGGTACAGGGCTTAACTTCTTCCACTTGTCAATCCTTTTCACCAGAAAAATGTTTACATATAAGTAGTAGAATAGGTATAAAAATCAAAATTTGCTGATAACATCATTGTGACCCCTACATTCAGTTATGGGAAGTCATATGGAGTTGTGATCCATAATTTAAGAAGTTCAATTCTAGTCTAGGTGATACTTCAAAACTATTAATTTGCAGTAAAACTGCAACTCATATTGTTAGGGAAATTTTCCTTACCATGAAATCACAGGCCTCTCCTCTAATCCTGTGTTATATAGTATAAAATATCATCTACAATGTCTATTTGGTTTCATACTGCTATTAATAAAAGCTATTTCATGACCTACATGAGGGCAGCTAGATGGCACAATGGATGGAGCTATAGGCTTGGAATCAGGAAGGTATGAGATCAAATCCAGGCTTAGAAGCTTTTTTTTTAGCAGTGTGACCCTAGGCAAGTCACTTAACTCTGTTGGCTTCAGTTTACTCAACTGTAAAATGAGCTGGAGAAGAAAATGGTAAAAGACTCCAAAATCTTTACCAAGAAAACCCCAAATGGGTCATAAGGAGTTGGACATAACTGAAACTCCTGAACAACAGCAAAATAATCTATAAAATGAACACAGTTACCAACATATTAGTAAGAGATAGAAGGAGTTTTCAAAGACTGTGTTTATTAGGTGTACTACAAAAAAAGTGAGAGACAAGTTCCCTCTCTATTAGGTATTGTCTATAGCATATAGCCATGAAATAAAATCACAGAGAACTTTTACAGTGTAAAAGGATTACTGTCAGATCATCAGTGCCATGAAATGCCAAGTATTTGAAACATTTTCTGTTATTGTGAAATCATAGTTATTCTACATACATAATAATGTTTCTTTTGATATACTTTTAAAACTGAATTCCATTTCATGACAGTTCATGTGTTGAATAATAATAATAATAATCTGGCATGGCATATCTGTATAACTGGGACAAATGAGTATTTTTTTCTCACTTGGAATTCATTATTTGGCATTTTGTAGTAGATGACTGTGCATGTATTATCTCATTTAAGTTGCTGTCCCTGTGAGAAAGTTCCTGGAAAGGTAATTATCTGTATTACTGCTTGTTTTGAGTGATGTTCTATAGAGGAGAAACTGAATCTAAGCAGGAAAATAATTTGCACAAAGGTAGCTTGTAAGTCTTAAAGCAGGATTTGAAACCAGATCTTCTTGACTTCAGGTCCAGTATGATAAACTGCTTCTGCTCTAAAGACAATTGCCTCAACTTTCTACTTCACCTTCCCTTCCCCAAAAGTCAAAGTTGTTACAATGGTGTCACAATGACCAGTTTGGGTTCTGACTTTGAAACAGTGAGAATGTTTTAGAATAAAATAAAATCACTATGCTCAGTCAGCTGAATCCAATCACTTTTTCTCTTTTAAGATGTACTTCAATTCTACATTAACTGATTCTTCTAAGCTCCTGAAACCTCTCCTGGTGTTTTCATTTATCATCTGTGGCATCATCTGTGGTCTAACAAGGATAACACAGTATAAGAACCACCCGGTCGATGTCTATTGTGGCTTTTTAATTGGAGGAGGAATTGCTCTATACTTGGTAAATAATCTCTTATTATATAGTATATCTATGGTGTTTGAGATATAGCAATTGTTTAATAAATGTTTCTTCTATTTATATCTATTAATAAAGTCCTTACCAAAAAAGAAGGAAAATATGAGGTAGTTTCAACAGTATTCAATTTCTTATGATTTATGATTTAATTGAATTCTGAGATGACTATGAAAATCTTTTGCCATGTCTTCTTGTTCAGCATATACACAGTTAGGAAATGTGATTGTGATTTGATCTCAGGTATTGATTTTTCAAGGTGTTTTTTTTTTCATAACTTCAGAGTTTTGACTTGAAATCTAGCATGCTATCCATAACCTCACCCACCTTCCTTCAAGGGGAAAAACTCAGAATAATAAAATGCATTTGATTACAAATGTGACCTTTAGGCATTTGTTTGGCTGTTTGTGAAGTGTGGAAATAGAGACATTATGGCTATAACTATAGTTTATAGGCTTGTGGACCAGCCAGATCAGGAAATTCTTTCTAATGATGTTGTTCAGCATTTTCTTAGCAAATTATAGTCTTAGAGAGCTACCTCAGGCAATGAAAGGTTATAGGACTTTCTCAGCATTACACAGAAGTCTAATTTGAATATATATGTATTTTTACATTAAAGCAAAAGCAAAAAAATGTGGAAAGGCTACAACCAAGGAAAATATAGCATATGGTTACAACAGGGATGCTGAAAAGTACTTTTAAAAATTCTTACCTAAAGTAGGGTTTCTTAAATTGGAATCTGTGAGGTTTGCTTTCTTTTTAATTTTGGTAATTATAATTAAATATAATTGGTTTTCTTTGAAATTCTACATCTCTTATTTTATCCATTTAAAAACTTTTTCTGGAAGGGATTTATGGACTTCATCATATTGTCAAACAGACTATAATACAGACCCACAAAAATAAATTTAAGAAACTCTAATCCAGAGTGATAGGTATGAAAATTTTCAAAGAATCTAAAGTATACTTCTACAACCTAAGTCATCCCTTCACACATATTTCAAATCTAGGTACTACCATCACACCTCCCTATCTGAAATGGTATAGTTTTGTTTTCTTTCATTCCTATCTATATATATGGACATCATTTGGTTAGAAGCTTTCAATATCAACATCTGAGAGAAGCTAGTATAGCTCCCATGTTGTCTCTCCAATTAGACTGTAATCTCTTTGTAACATGTATTGATTTTGGTCTTTCATTGTATCTTCATCATTTAACCATAGTGCATAATAGGTAATTAATAAATGTTTATTGACCAACTTACTAATTGCACTTCCTCTCACCATCAGTTTTATGATTTCTTACTTAGGCAATGTCTTAGAGGACTGATATTTTTCTTTGAATTATTAAACAATATTAAAAGTTAAATTGATAAGTTAATTAGGTGGAAAATCTATGAATTTAAAAAGCATAAACTATACTTTCACAATGATACTATATAGATAGGGAACAAATCCTGAAGAAAGGATTGATCAAACCAAAATTTGAAGAGTCATCTCTTTATTCTCAAAGGATTATAGATCTCTAGCTAGAAAGAATCTCAAAGATCATTATCTATCATCTAACAAGTAAGGAAATGGAGGTAGCGCAGAGAGGTAAAATAACTTGCCTGAGGTTATAAAAATGAATTTGAAAGAAAATCTCTTATTTCAGGACCATATGCTTTCTGCCATACTCTCTGGCATCTTAAGGCTGCTTTTCCCCTACAACCAAGTTTGTCTTGGGTCCTTGACTGAATCAGAAAGAAATTATTTATTCATTGTTCTTTTGACAACTGAAGAAAAATATTACTTCAGAGAAGAAACATAAAACTCATCTAATGTGACATTTGCTGGTTCTTGGGAAACCTCTGTGTGATCTAAGTTTAAAAAAATTCTGAACAAATTGTCTCTTACTAATGGTAGTTGTATGACCTGAATGCCAAGCAAGTGATATCCAAGTTATATATTTAGTTGTATGTCTCCAGAACAACTAGCTCATTTCTATACACAGAAAATCTACTCAATAAATGTTGTTATGTGTCACTTACAATTCCAAATCAATCAATAAGGAAGCCTTTTTAAAACAATTACTATGCACCAAGTACTTTGCTAAGTGCTAGGGAATGTAAGCACTAAACCAAGGTGTTCTGAAGTCAAGTAGATTAGGTCTTTTTAATGATCTGCTCTATTTCCAAAATCCATTTTTCATTATAAGATTATAGTTGCAAAGGGGATGTACAAAACATATTTAAGCCATTTAAAGAGCCACTGGATAAAATACTTCCCCCAATTCAACTAAATTCAACAAGTTGTTAAATGTTTACTAAATTGGACAAAGTCAACAGTTGAGGAGGTTGGGGAAGAGGAGAGGATGAAAGTGAAGGTGAGGTGTACATTATAGCAATAAGGGATATCTTGTGAGATTGCATAACAGTGGAATACAGAATGTTGAATCTGAAATAACTGGTAAGACAAGCAGTCTGAGAAAGCTAACATATATATAATAGTTTAGTGTTTTCAAAGCACTTAACATTCATTGTTTCATTTGATCTCCCTAACAATACTGTAAACTGTATGTTATTATTCTCTTTATTTTACAGATGAGGGACCTGTAGCATAAGACGAGTAAATGACTTGCTTAGGATCACAAGGCTAATAAGTATCTAGGGCAGGATGAAATTTAGTGCTTCTCAACTACAATTATATTTTAGGGGATAAGCTACTTAGCTATGAAAAATATGTGAAAAGGAGTAAAATTATATGAGATTGGCAAGTTAAGTTGGAGGCAGATTGTGCAAGGGCTTTAAATTTAGGTTAAGAAGTTTGCAAAGAAAGCAATTAGAAAAATGACAGTTTTTTAAGGTAGCAGCTACAAAAAACATACTTTTTTTTTCAAAAAAAAAAAAAAAAGACATATGATTATCCATGCCTGAAATTTGTGGTTTCTCACTTTCAACTGTTTGAATCTTCAAAAGTTTTCTATAAACTTCAGCTCCAATCCAATCTGGATTGGAGGAAGGAGGGGATTTCCCTGATTCCTCTATCAGCTAGTCCCTCTCCTCAATTTTTTTAATATTTATTTGACCTGTATTTTATATGTGCATATAATAGCAATAATAGTAGTAGCTAGCATCTATATAGTGATATATATCTATGTATGCTATATATATCTATATATGTATTATTTGTATATATGTAATATATACATACACATATGTATATGGTACAGAAAGTAATTTACACATGTTCCCTCATATACATATATATATGCATATACATATATATATAGTGCATATTGTCTCTGCCAATCAATTACAAATTTATTGAGGGTCAGGATAATTTCATTTTTTTCCTTATTTCCTCAAAGCATACCTTGAATATCAGATACACGGTATGTGCATTATAGAAGTTTAGATTATTTTTCAGAAAAGAAAAGATTATTAATGAAGTACTGCATATTTCTAAAAGAAAAGAAAAACATAATATATTAACTTGTTTAGTGATACTTAACAAGTTGACAACAAATTTGCCTTGGTTTTGATATAGCAGTATTTGTCTTGGAAGTGCCATAGAAAGTATCTATCTTATCTATTTGCTTCAGCAGAAATAATACAATATCTAAAATAATTTTATATTTCTGATTGTTTTGTCTTGATTTTAGGGATTGTACGCTGTAGGAAACTTCCTGCCAAGTGAAGAAAGTATGTTTCAGCATAGAGATGGCCTCAGATCTCTGACTGACCTCAACCAAGATCCTAGCCGAGCATTATCTGGTAAAAATGGTAGCAATAGTGATGGGATTGCTCATACTGAAGCAATCCTAAACCGCAACCCAAGAGATGCAAGTTCACTGACAAACCTCAAAAGGGCAAATGCTGATGTGGAGATCATCACCCCAAGAAGCCCCATGGGGAAGGAAAATATGGTGACATTCAGTAACACATTACCCAGAGCTAATACCCCATCAGTGGAAGATCCTGTGAGAAGAAATGCATCAATTCATGCCTCCATGGATTCGGCCCGATCAAAGCAGCTTCTCACCCAATGGAAGAGCAAGAATGAAAGTCGAAAATTATCCCTGCAAGTCCTAGAGCCTGAACCTGGCCAGTCTCCACCAAGATCTATAGAAATGAGGTCAAGCTCTGAACCATCAAGAGTAGGGGTTAATGGAGACCACCATGGACCTGGAAATCAGTACCTGAAAATTCAGCCTGGCAACGTTCCAGTATGTAACAATAGTATGCCTGGTGGACCAAGGGTGTCTATTCAATCTCGACCTGGTTCATCGCAGCTGGTGCACATTCCTGAAGAGACCCAAGAAAACATCAACACTTCTCCTAAAACTAGCTCTGCCAGAGCCAAGTGGCTGAAAGCTGCTGAGAAGAGTGTTGCTTGTAGCCGGAGCAACAGTCAACCTCGGATTATGCAGGTCATCGCCATGTCAAAGCAACAAGGAGTCCTTCAGAGTAGTCCAAAGAACACTGAAGGTAGCACAGTCACCTGCACTGGATCTATCCGATATAAAACCTTGACAGATCATGAACCTGGTGGGATTGTGAGAGTTGAAGCCCATCCTGAAAACAATCGACCAATCATCCAGATCCCCTCTTCAGAAGGAGAAGGGAGTGGATCTTGGAAATGGAAAGCCCCTGAAAAAGGCAGTCTTCGTCAAACCTACGAGCTCAATGACCTCAACAGAGACTCTGAGAGCTGTGAGTCCTTAAAAGACAGTTTTGGGTCTGGAGATCGGAAGAGAAGCAACATTGACAGCAATGAGCACCATCATCACGGAATCACAACCATCCGCGTCACTCCAGTAGAAGGAAGTGAAATTGGCTCTGAGACATTGTCCATCTCCTCAAGTCGTGATTCCACATTGAGGAGAAAAGGTAACATCATCTTAATTCCTGAAAGAAGCAACAGCCCAGAAAATACTCGGAATATCTTCTATAAGGGGACCTCCCCAACGCGAGCTTACAAAGACTGAGTGACGATCATTGCTGACCATTGCTTTAAGCAGGTCCACTCCAGGAAGATCACGTGTCAATATCACTAGTGTTCTAGATGTATTTTTTGAGCTGGTACAGAACAAACCACTCACTGCGCCAAGTCATTCATCTTCAGCCCACCGTTTGATAAAGGGCAAGGAACTATCGTTTGCATGGGCTTTTGTATTTCTTTTGATGGGGGAGGGGGGAACAAAGCACAATGCAAGAACCTAACCAATGTGAAGCATTTTCTTATAATGTGTTTCTCCAGACCCAGAAACATCAAGTAATAATTTTTAAAAAGACATTTTATCTGTGAATGTGCCAACTTGGGGGGGAGGGGCTTTATATTTACACCTGGGATCAAGAATATATGTACATGTATATGTATATATAGAGATAGATAGATGTAAATGTCATTATTATATATTGACTTCACCTATTCTTCACCCCACATTTGATACCAGGTGGTGCTGTTCTAATGTGAACATATTTGACCATTTAAACTGTTATTGGTCTGTGACATGTTGGTGTGCAGTTCCTTGTAGAGAAATACTGCTTTATGATGAGGATGCTAGCTGCATTGTCGTAGAATAGGAAACCCTCCTTGCTTCCTTGTAGTGGATCTGTCACATTAAATGGTCGAGAAGGTCGTGTGTCTTTTTTCTTTGACATTGTGCTTTCTACAAAGGCATTTCACTGAGATGTCATGACCAACCTTTCTTCTGCACAGTTTCATTGCTGCTCAACTTCATCTAAATACAGGTGCTACTAATGAAGACCCTGCTTCTTAGTGGGTAAACTTGTATGATTGTTTTGAACATTTTCCCCCCAAGGGTTTTTTTTTTAAGGAACACAAACATATTTGACATTTTCATGACTTTCTTCTCTTGTCTTGTCAGCTTTTTGGTTCTTCTCATGATTTCTTCTAAAAACTGAAGCATTGTCAACATTATTCTGGAATGAGATATGCTAAAATAATCTTAGAAACCATGGTAACCAAACCCAAACTTGGTCCTTGGTAGTTGCCAACAACCAAATAGCAATGATTCAAGACAATTCTTAGAAGTAACTATCCTACCTGCTTTGCTTGGCATCCAGTCCATATAGCCCCCCCAAACTAAAATACAACTTAGTTCCAAATTCTTCAGTTTAGAACACACTGGGATTCTTTAAGAAATTAGCTTATGCCACAACAGTTGGTTTTTGTATTTCTTCTTTGAAATAAAATTTTACCTTATACTCTGAAAAGCCAGGATCTTAAAAAAAATGGAAATGAACTGGCCAGTTTAATATATTTGAGAATGTTCCTTTAGATTGGTCTAATAATCTGGGAGTGGACATAGCATATGTGGGGGCTGCTTGTAAAGGAAATAACCCATCAATGTCCCTTTTCCAACCATGAAGTCGTAAGCCTGCATCCAGGGATATTAATCCCATCCACAGAGATATATCTTAAAGAAATAAACTGATTTTTAAAACTTTCCAAATAAGAATTTACAATTTTTTTAAAAAGTATGAGTGACCATTTGGTTCTCAGTGTTTAATATCAAATGTTTTTTATTCACTTCCTAAGGATTCAAATACACTGGCTTGGTGATGGTCTCTGGAAAAAGGCCTACTGGCTTTGACTTCATTCCGTGACCTAGTGAAATGGGCAGGCAAGATTTGTTTGTTTAAGGAGAATGACAGCTTCAATCATTAGCAGCCTCAAAACAGAAAGAGGGGGATGTAAGCTGAGAAAGCTGAAAACCCAGAGACAGTGATGCTATGGTGAAGAGAGCAGAACTGGGGAAAATGGCAATAAAAAAAAAAAAAAAAAAACTAAACAAGGTCCTTTCTGATAATTTAGTCCTCAGAGTGGGAGTGAAATGTTGCCTTTCTCCCTCCCCTCTCCCACACCACCCAGCTTCTGACAGCTTGTAAAAGGGTGGAAGGTGGGTTGATTTTAGTACTCTAAAAAATAACTGCATTATTTCAGGTGCAGAATAATATTTCCTAAACTTTCCTATTTCTTAACAGAAGATTTTAAAGTACTTATGTAATCATTGGAGAGGTTTTTTTTTCTTTAAATAAATATTGATATATTATTTTGTACTCAAAGTGCCAAAGGCTACAGTTTTTAATAATAATTTATCAAATTATATGAGTATTAAAGAAATATAATAAGATATTAATTAGAATTCAGACCTCTGCATGTATATTTGATAAGATGTCTTTTGTACAAAATAAAATAACCTTTGTTTACATTCCACTGGGACCTTAATTTAAATGATTCAAACCAACAGGTGGCATCTCTTCTCAGTGTTCAATTTGTCTTATTTATTGAAGGGAGTGTGTCTTCCTTCATTAGATTGTGCTTTAATGAGAAAAAAGTATTGAATAAAGAAAATTAATTATGTTTTTAAATAAAATATATATATATACATATAGTATTGTGTTTAATAAAATGTTATGCAATGTTTTCCAGAATGAAAAGAAGTTTGTAAATTGGTATAAATGTATTTTAAATACAAATTGATGCTATTGTGAGTTTATTGTGTTAATATCATAGAAATAAATATTGAAATTCCTCACTGAAAATTAGTCATTTTTTAATTCAAAACAAAGTATATGACTAGCAATTGGGTAATAGGATAAAAGATGAATTGGTATTAAGCAAACGAGATGAGTTATTACAGATCTAGAGCTGAAAGAAATTGTGGGCTATCAAGTCATTTTATAAGTCAGAAAACAGATCCAGAGAATATAAAAACATAAGAGTCAAGATTTGAATCTGGGGCCCCAAGTCAAGAGACTCAGGTTCTAGTCCTAACGTTGCATCTGAAAAGCTCTATAAATTTTAAAATGCTATTTTACTTCACCTAGCAAAACAGTTGAAATGGATGATTTATAAACCATAAAATTCTATAAATTTAGTAGGAACCAACATGGAATTTTTTAGTTGAGGAATAGAAAAAGGAAATTTATAAATGATGAGTTTTGTTCCAGTTTGATTTTTTTTCCCCTGAAGCAATTAGGATTAGGTGACTTGCCCAAGATCACTCAGCTAGGAAGTGTTAAGTGTTTGAGGCTAGATTTGAACTCAGGGCCTACTTACTTTAGGGCTGGTGCTCTATCCATTGCACCACCTAGCTGCCTCCAGTTTGGATTTTTTAAAGGAAAAAATTGGGTTGCATTAGATATTGAGTTAAACAATTTCAATCAATCCCCATTACCAGGCGACTCCTTAAGCCACTATAGCATAGCAACTGACAAAAAAAAAAAGTCTTCTAAAAATCAGTGATTTCTCCCTTCTCTCTAGAAGTATTCTTTTTATGTGATGTAGATTCTTTTGATGTTATTATAGCATTTTATTACTTTTATGAATCTTAATCAAATTTTCACAAGTAATATACATTTTTCTTAAAAAGAAGTATAGGCACATATATGTTTTATATATGTGAGCACATATATAGGTCACTGAACTGGAATCAAGATAAATTTAATTTTGAGATATTTTATATTAGCTTAGACTGTAGTTGAAAAATCATCATATTGAGAATTGGAAAGGAACTCAGTGATTAACTGATTCAACTACTATCCAAAAATAACTAATATAGTATTTTTACAATATATCTCACAAGTAGTCATCTAGTCTGTGCTTAAAGACATCCATTGAGGGGAGATTCAATGTTTCCCGAGATATCATATTATGGTTATTTCTAATTATTGGGAGTTTGTTGTTGTTATTGTTGTTATTTGTGGTTTTCCCAAAATCAAGCCTAAATTTGTCTCTTTGGAACTTCCTCTATTTGTCATTTGGCCCTCTGACAATCAAAGGATCCCCAACTCCTCTTTCACTTGACAACCCTCCAGACCCGTGAAAATAGTTATCATACTTCTCTCTGAATCGATCATTCAAAAAAATCAAGAAGCATGTATTAATCACCTATGTGCTGGATCTTATAATAAATGCTAGTGAGAAAAACACAAAAATAAGATGGTACAGGTACCCAAAGAATTTAAATAGGGAGTCTTTCTCTCCAGTCTGTGAGCTGGATTCAAATCTCAACTTTCTTAGTTATTTCCTGTGTAATATTAGATAATATATTTACTCTTTCTGGGACTCAACTTCTTTTTATCTCAGTACTTCAAGTTCCCATGTTTTAAACAATGAGGATACTCCTCCAATCTGTGTAGAATACCACCCCTCTATGACTTAGTTCTTAGTAGATGGTATCATCAAAATAATGAAGAGATTGGACTAGACTATCTCAAAGATTTATTCAGTTAAATAATTTTGAGGATCCTTGGCTCTTATAAAAAAGTAAACGTGAAAAAAAAACATTTTTAAGGAAAGTTTCAGTTCTGATACAAATTCTAAACACCCATTCATGACAACATGTATGCAAAAAAAAGATAGTAGTTGACAATATTTTTCCAAGAGGCCTAGTGGACTACTCAAATTCACAATCAAAAGATCTAAAAGACTCAAGACTCTAAATGAACCACAAATTAGAAGCCATCTTCAAAGACTGCCTATCTTTTATACTCATTATTTCTAATGTGATATCTTTTGGGGGCTTAATATTTTTCCACTTTGTGATAACCTCCCTACTCATCCTGATCGTATCCTACCCCAATCCCCCCAAAAATGAAGGACTATAGACTTTACATGTCAATACAGAAATCTGAGTTCACTTTTCCTCTCATCTCCTTTCCCTAATACTTTAAGAAAGATTCACAAAAGAAATTCTTGGGAAGGAAGATCATTTAGCACTTAAGAAATTTTCATAGGCATGTTTATAACCCATGATCTGGATGTGTTGCCCCAGTCTGGGGAAGTCAATTGGTCAGAAGGCAGTCGACAAACATGTATATGATTCTGGAGGTAAAGAAGACTTATTGAGAATTATTGTTTAGGAGGAGTTCCTGAAGCGATAAAAAATCTAATAAGAATGTTCACTAAAGGCATTCAGAAACCTCTTACCCATAGCTGTACGTGGAAATGACAAGAAAGAAAAGCCATAAAAGAAACCCTCTCCCTGTTAAAAAAAAAAAAAAAAACTATCCTCAGATGACTCCTTTTAGGAAGAAACAGAGTGATACACATTAGATGCTAACACTGCAAGAAACACAGCTGGGGATGAGTCTGGGAAAATAGGAAGTTGTAAAACTGGAAAGAAAGCAATTTTTCCTTCTATTTCCTGAATGAGAAGAATTCCTTGAGAAGAAAGGAAAATGGAAAAATGGAAAATAGCCAGAGAAAAATGATATCCAGAAGCTCCACTTGCTATATAATTTGGAATATACTGTACTATATAGTTTTTGATTCATATCATCAATTTGTTAAATGGGTTTCATATTCTTTCTTGGAGTATTTCTTGGAGAATTTGGGGATTTGATTATTGAGAGGCAAAACTCTCTATTACCATAAATCATTATACCAAAAGGTATTGTGTATAAAGGACCTATTTTCCTTGTCCTAGTGGATACAGAATAGCAATTTTGCTTTGTTGCTCTACTTCATAGTTTCTATAAAATAAGTATAAAAATATCTTCTTTTTTCTCTGTCCCTGTAATTGTCTCTCTCTGTGAAAATTAGTTTTGTTACATTATTACAATTTACTCTCTGGCTTTTTAGCCCACAATTTCACACTAGGAAATTAGCATACTTCTTTTTGTCCTTTGTGAATAACAAAATGCCAATGATTATCTTCCAATGACTATAACCAATGAAGATCAATGATTCTTAAAGAAGTGGGGAAGCTCTCTTCTTCCACAATCATCATATAGTAAATCAGGTATTGATGGCAACATAATTGAATGATGCTTAAAACAGTTTTGATCATTTGTAGAGAACATATCTGTCCATGAAATGATAATAACTCAGGAACAGTCTTGTTCTGTGATTAATCGTCCCCCGAAAGAATACAGGTTGTTTGTAAATATGAAAGACAGAAATGATCATTCATCAGTCTCTGGAATCCATGACGAGAGTGTTAGTTACCTTTCACATTTGTAAACATTATAGTTTAACTACGATCATATTTCTTCAGAAAAAAAGGACATTTATAAGGGGAAAAAAATCAAGGTTCTTCTCACAAAAGTGAAGGTTAATTTGTAAACCAGTCATAAAGCTTTACTTTAAGGCAGCTAATAGATAGAGGATGAAGTGTTAAAAATGATATAAAAATGAAAAAATTCTAAGTTCAAATCTGGCCTCAGTCACTTGTGTGGTCCTGAACAAGTAATTTAATCTCATCCTACTTCAGAATCCTCAGCGGCAAAAACTGAGATAATACTACCTACTTCACAGGCCACTTGTTAGAATCAAATGAGGTAAGAGTATTGTCACATGGTATGGTCTTAATAAATGCCTATCCAATCAACAACAATTTATTGAATGCTCATTATATGGATCTTAAACCTAATCATAATTTTTTTCAATTACATGTAAAGATAGTTTTCAAGATTTATTTTGTCAGATTTTGAGTTCCAACTTTTTACTCTCTCCCTTTATCTTTCCCCTCTCCAAGACAGCAAGTAATCTGATATAGATTATACATGTACAATCATATTAAACATATTTCCACATTAGTCAGGTTGTTAAAGAAAAATCAGAACAAAAGGAAAAAAATACCAGAAAGAAAAAAAAATGGAGATAGTATGCTTTGATCTGTATTCAGAAAAACTCTATAGTTCTTCTTCTGGGGATAACATTTTCCATCAAAACTCTATTGAAATTGTCCTGGGTTATTATGTTGCTTAGAAGGGCTAAATTTATTATAATTGATCATCCCACAATGTTCCTATTACTCTGTACATTATTCTCCTAGTTCTTTTTACTTCACTCAGCATCAGTTAATGTAATTCCTTGCAGGTTTTTCTGAACTTTGCCTACTCATCATTTCTTATAGAAAAAAATAGAATTCCATTATATTTACATACCACAAGTTATTCTCTCATTCCCTAATTTATGGCCATCCCCTCAATTTCCAAATCCTTCTTACCATGAAAAGAATTGCTACAAACAGTTTTTCATATGTAGGTCCTTACTCCTTTTTAAAATTTCTTTGGGGTGCGCCCCCAAGAGTGGCACTAATGGATCAAAGGGCATTCAAAGTTTGAACATAATTCCAAATTTCTCTCTAGAATGTACACAACTCCACCAACACTAAAATGCCTATTGTATGTTAGGCACTGTATTTATGTCAATACTTCAAAGGTTTTATTTTTATAAAATTTTATATATAATTATGTATTTATTATTTTATACCTATTATTATATTGTTTATATATCAACCTATATAAATATGTAAAATTATTATATAATAATAAGTTAATCACTATTTATTCAAAGTAGATGAGAACTCTTCCCACTGGTATAATTTTCCCTCCTTTACTAAATGTGGCTTCATTGGTGCCTATGGTCAAATTCATCACTTAATGGAAAATCTCCCAATGATAAGTTTAGCCTACTTAAATAGGCTGTTCCAGACAATTTTCATACAAAGAAATTAGAACCATTTCTAATCATATGAAAAAATGCTCTAAATCATTACTGATTAGAAAAATGCAAATTAAGGCAACTCTGAGATACCATTACATACCTGTCAGATTGACTAGAATGGCAGGGAAAGATACAATACATGTAGGAAGAGAGTGGGAGAACTGGGATACTTACATATTGTTGTTGGAGTTGTACACTGATCCAATCATTCTGGAGAGCAATTTGGAACAATGGGCAAAGAGCTATCAAATGAAATATCCTTTCATTGAGCAGTGTTTTTACTGATTCTATATCCCAAAAGAGATCATAAAAAAGGGAAAGAGATGCACATATGCAAAAATGTTTGTGGCAGCCCTTTTTGCAGTGGCAAAAAACTGGAAATTGAGTGAATGCCCATCAGTTGGAGAATGGCTGAATAAGTTATGGTATATGAATGTCATGAATATTATTGTTCTATAAGAAACGATCAGCAGGATGGTTCAAAAAGGCCTGGAGAGACTTATATGAACTGATGCTAAGTGAAGTGAGTAGAACCAAAAGAACATTCTATCTAGCAACAATAAGATTATGTGATCAACTCTGATGGATACAGCTCTTTTCAACAATGAAGTAATTCAGGCCAATTCCAATAGACTTGTAATGGAGAGAACCATCTACATTCAGAAAGAGGACTATGGGAACTGAATATGGATTACAACATAGTATTTATTGTTGTTTGCTTGCTTTTTTTCTTTCTCATTTTTATCCTTTTTCATCTGATTTTTCTTGTGAAGCATGATATATGTGGAAATATGTATAGAATAATTGCATATGTTTAATATAGAAACATTGCACATGTTGTCTAGAGGAGGGATGAGAAAAAAGAGGAAAAAATTGGAACACAATGTTTTACAAGAATAAATGTTGAAAACTATCTTTGCATATATTTTGAAAATAAGCTATTATGTTCCTCACAAGACAAAAAAAGTCTTTTCTGACCCATGTGTCAAAGTTTGAGAGAGCCTGCTAAATTCTTTTCCATCCTAAACAGCCTTCAAATTTCAGATATAATTCCAATCTACAATGAGCCATTGGAAAGAGCCTTTAATGAATGACTCTGCCTAACAGGAAAATAAATGTAAAATAGATCCCATTCAATTATTTGATTCATCACTGGTTTGATTCTCCAGTTATCCTTCCTACTTTCATACTTAAGATATATTAGAGGAATATCCATTTATTACTAAACAGGAAGTAATTTCTTTCACTCATTAGCCATGAAAGTCATTTAAATCATAAGTCTAGTGGTGACATTTTATTTACAGTCAGTCCCCTGAATGAATAATTAATCTCTAGACTATTTCATTTTTAACACCTGAAAAAATCCTCTGTGACACCAAATAGATTTAAATACAGATGTTACATGTAGTTATATATTTAGAATCGGAAGGGATATTAGAGTATATTAAGTTCAATCCTTTAATTTTATAGATGAGTAAACTGAGTCCAGTAGAGCTTACATGACTTGTCTGGGGTTATATCTGGTAAAGGCTTTGAAATATGATTTTCTTGACTCCAAACCAACACTCTATCTATATGCCACCTAACTGCCTCTAAGAGGTGTGATTAAGATATGTTGAGTTAATATTCGAGGGTTTCTAAAGAAAGTTAATATTAAAAAGGAAAGAAAAATCACTCGTAGTTAAGATTATTGTTCTTCCTAACTCACAAAAGAGATTATTTGCAGAATACATCAAGGTAGTTGGAGATTATTTGGACACAGGATCTCAGCAACCTTCCTTTTCCATCTCCACTACCAAAGTGACTCTGGCTTGTCTTACTCCACCCCATAATCATTCCCACAATTCTCTGTATAAACCAAAAGATTGAACCAGCACAGAATAGTGGGAAGGGCCATTTTCCAAGCCTATACTAATAGAGTATTGTCCAATAGGTAATTAGCCTTAAGTGCTCGATTGTCCAACCTCAGTGCATCAACTCAGAGTTTCAGCCCTTTACAACTTTGCATGGGATTTTTTTTATAAACTTAGAATTAGAAACCCACATAGTGAGTTACACAATAAGCTAGAGAAATTATATATCCAACAATTGAGTACCCCACCCAAAAAGACTTTCCTATATTTAAAAAAAGACATTATTATACAAGAAAGCATACCTTCTAGAGATTGGTACTGATGAAAGCCAAAAATGTAGACAAAACTTTGAGAGGATCATGGGATAAATCAAAGCGCTACTGTTAATGGTTTAAAGTTAACTTGGCAGAATGTCTCCAGTGGAATGCCCCTACGATGTTTGATCCTGTATTAATAATTTTTGTCAATGTCTTAATGGAAGCATAACATTATGCTTTGTTGTTAGTGACACAAAACTGAGAAATGTATTAAATATAATTAATGGTAGAGTCAAGATCTAAAATTATCTTGATAGGCTACTATTAAGCTGAATCTAAATACAAAATTTAATTGATACAAAAAACTGTTCTGGGGTGGAGGCAATCTGAACGTATTTATAATATTTTTAAAAATACATAAAGAAAAAGTTTTTCTTAAAAAGGAAAAGTAGACATGGAACAATAGATTTTGATGTTCTCGTTGTCCTTTCTTGGTATTAAAAAAGTCTGAGACTTTAAAAAATAATAATAATAAATGTAAAGTATCGCACTTGGATACAAAACACCAACTTCAAAAATAAGAAGAAGAATGGAAGAGATGATTAGATTAGCATTATCCTAAGTAAGATTTTAGGATTTTAGAAGGCTGAAATTCAATGTGAATCAGCAGAGGGATGTGGCAGCCTAAAAAATTGAATGTGATCTTTAATTGTACTTAGTGGTTTAGCTTCCAGTAACAGAAAGGTTATAGTCCTGTTATATTTGCTCTCATCAATCATCTGAAGTATTATGTTAAATACTGGATACCACAGTTTAAGAAAGACACTGGTAGTCTGGAGACTGTCCAAACAATGGTAAACCAAAAAAAAAAAAAAAAAAGATAAACAAATTGAACCTTTTGGTCCTTTTGTTTTTTAGTCTTTGTGAATATATTTTTTTTAAAAAGCCTGTTCTCTTAGCTCAAACTAGATCACTTTTATCTATTGGCTCAAACAATCAATTGTAGGAGACTTTATCCTACTTGGAGATTAATTATTCAATACTTCACACCTGCATGAGGGGTGGGCAAAATTGGCAAGAGTTATGGAGAAGAGAGATTCAGGCCCTTTGAGCTTCTGGCACTGAGAGATAAGACACACCATGCCAACCCCTCTTTAGGACTTTGGAGGAGAAAAAAACTGGCATAAAGAGGAACTGATAATTTCTAAAACATCCCTATCCTATACAAGAATCCACATTGGGTAAGACATGGGACTCTCCCTTGATTGAGTTGAGCTGTCTCACTCTTAAAGAAAGAATTCATTTAATCTGTATTTGGTATATATTCTCAAATATATGTTTTTTCTTTTCTATTTTGCTATCAACTTAGATATTGGGCTCACTTATTCATTATGAAACACATTTGGCAAGAAGGAAATTAAATAAATAAACTGGATATACATCTTGGGTCCTTCCTTTTTCTATTAAGGATTAGATATCAAAAATGTACCTTAATGACACCATAAACAAATTGTGAAAACAAGGAATAATTTGCCTCTAAGATTTTTGGAGAAGGGAAGAATTTAGGACCAAAGAAGAACTAGAGAATATTATGAAAAATAAAATGGAAAATTTTGATTATATTAAATTAAAAATGTTTTGTGTTGTTGTGTTCAGACTAGCTCTCTGAAAGATCTCAATATAAGCCCAAGTCCTTGGTCTTAGAAGAGGAATGAAGAGGCAGGACTCACATGGATGGTCAAACATGGAATTTTTATTCCAAATTCTCTCAGCTTTATATACCCTAGTACCTTATATAAATATTGCACACTGTGCATGTACTAACTATATACTGTGCATGCAGGACCACATAAACAACTTGCTATTGTGTGTGATGACTCTGCCACCCACTTTAATTATAACACAGGCTGTCACCACCCTCTGACTTCTCAGGAAGGCAGAGAGCCCTTAGGGGAGATGAGAAGCTAAACCAGACATTGTCAGCAGGTTCCTTCTGGGCTGAAGGGTCTTAAACCTCACCCAGAGTTCTCCCACTATCTGTGACCCTCTACAATTGCATAAACAGAACCAACAGAAACAAGATTAAAAGGAAAGTACAAACCTGGGAAAAATCTTTACAGTCAGTATTTCTGATACAGGTCTTATTTCTAAAATATATAAAGAATTGTGTCAAATTTATAAGAATATAAATCATTCTCCAATTGATAAATGGTCAAAGGTTATGAACAATTTTCAGAGGATGAAATTAAAGCCTTTTATACTTTTATGAAAAAATGCTCTAAATCACTATTTATCAAAGAAATACAAATTAAAACAACTCTGAGATACCACTATACATCTGTCAGATTGGCTAAGATGACAGGAAAAAGATAATGATAAACATTGGACAGGATGTGAGAAAACTGAGACAATAATGCATCATAAGTGGAATTGTGAAATGATCCCACCATTCTGGAAAGCAATCTGGAACTATGCCCAAAAGAGCATACCCTTTGACCCAGCAATGTCATTACTGGTTCTGTATCCCAAGGAAATCATAAAGGAGGGGAAAGGACCCACATATGCAAAAATGTTTGTAGCAGCTCTTTTTGTGGTAGCAAAGAATTGGAAAAAGAGTGAATGCCATCAATTGGGGAATGGCTGAACAAGTTGTGGTACATGAAAGTAATGGAATATTATTGTTTTATAAAAAATGATGAACAAGCTAATTAAAGAAAGACTGGAAAGATTTACATGAACTGATGCTGAAAAAAACAAGCAGAACTATAAATACATTGTACACAAGAACAGCAAGAATATGTAATAGTCAACTACAAAAGCTTTGGTTCTTCTCAGCAAGTCAGAGATCTGAAGTAATCTGGAATATATTTTGGACAGAAAATGCCATTTGCATCCAGAAAAAGAACTAAGGAGATTGAATGTAAATCAACAAATGCTATGTTCACTTCTTTTTTTCTGTTTTTTTTCTCTCCTATGGTTTTCCCCTTTTGCTCTGATTTTTCTCTCCCAACATGATTCATAAAGCAATGTGCATTAAAAAAAGAAATAAACCTACTACAATAAAAAGGAGTATACCTTAAACCTAAAAGTTAATTCTCTTTGACCAACAATATTTAAAGGAGAAGATAGATATAATTCTAACCTGGTTTTTCTTCTCTCTGAGGAGAAGAGAGTGGGAAACTTCTGGCCCCAACTTCCCATTTCTCTTCCCTGGATACCTTGGAGAAAAATGGAAGGATGAAATACTAGAAATATCTGTTTTTCTTTCCTCCCCTACAAACCACATGAAAAGGAATCAGTGTAGACACATGTAACCTACATGAACAAAAGCAATACAACATCCACTCCCATACCCTTTAAACATCATTTTATCCTTTAGAACAACTGATTAGCCTTGTGGTACTGGACAGGGATATGAGTACAAGGAATGAAATAATTATTACTCACAAAGAATTTACTTTATAATGAAAAATAAAATAAGCACATATATATATAAGTATATTATAAAGTAAATAAACAGAAGGTAGTTCGGGGACAATAGGAAAAGTTTCATACAAAAGAACAAAAGGAACAAGGACAAGGAAGAAAAGAATTCTATGAAGTGGATGTAAGAAAGGAGTATATTGCAAGCCTGGGGGAAAGCAATTGTAAATATGGAAGATGGAATGCCTTGTATATATGAGAAATAGGGAAAGTAGTTAGGATAGATCTCAGAGTGAGAGAGAAATTAATAAGCAATGAGAATAAACATATGTTTTAAATAGAGCTTTAAAACATAGGATTTTTTATTTTATCCTAAAAGCCACTGGAATTGCTTGATTTGGGTTGTCTTATGGTCATACATGTTTAAGAAAAATTGTTTTGGTAGCAGGATGAACAGGAGTGGGAGGAAAATTTGGGTAAGGAGACCAATTAAGAAACTAATCTAGATTTACCTAGATGAGAGGTAATAAAAGCCTGGGTTAAGTGAATAGAAGAAAAAAAATTCATATGTGAGGATTGTTATAGCAAGCATCTTAGCAATTGACTGGATATATGGAATGAGTAAAAGTGGGAAATTGACAATACCACTGAAATTGCAGATATTAGAGACTAAGAGTATGATATGCTTTCAAAAAATAGGGAAGTTTAGGGAAATATGGGCTTGGGGGAACAGATAATGAGTTCAGTTTTCTATTTGTTGAATTTCAGATATATCCAGTAAGGTGATCAGGGAAAGGAGGGAAAAACTTTAAACAGAAAGTTTTGCAAGAGTCAATGCTGAAAAATTACCCATGCATATGTTTTGTAAATAAAAAGCTTTAATAAAAATTTAAAAAATACTCTGAGGTGGAAATAAATACAATTGACAGAGGGGAAAAAAGATATGTCCAGGATACTCCATTTAATATGCCTGATATCTCTTAATATACTAAACCTGGGTCATGAAAATAGAAATTGAAAATAAATTCCTGTTGGGGGAAGATAACACTTTAAGGAGTCCAATCCAAGGAATAATTTCACTGTATTTTAATCTCCAACTTCACAAATTTAAGAGAAAACTTAGTTTGTTAGAATTGGCTAATTTTCTTGTTAATGAAACAATGATGACTGAAGACCTTTTTACACCTCATTAACAATTGCCAAAGCAAAGAAAACTGTATACATCATATCCTTGAAAATGTAGTTGAAATGGTAGACATTTCACATGCAAAGCACATAGAAAATACTTAATAATGTTGTTTTACTGTCTTGCAAAGCAAATTATTTTCCTACAAAGTTTTACTAACATAAAAAGAAGAAAAGTCATTGCCATAGAATTTGCATCAAGCAGCTTCTCACTAGTCATTAAATCTCCAAGCAAAAGGAAACTGTGGTTCTAATGCTAGCCCTAGTTTGATTTTTGTTTGTTTGTTTTTACTTTTGTCATGGCTGTTGAAATAATTACCTTGATAATTTCATTTCACTATGTGATTTTGTAGCTAGTTTTCCCTTTTTAAATAGTAGTCATACTAAGATGGATGAGTGATGTATAAAAACATTCATATGTGACATATTGAGAAATCTGTCTACAGAAACTTCCTTCCTACTCATCTACAAGAAGGAATGTTCTGATATGGACATATAAATGTTCAATAAATGTAATGATAGTAAAATTATCACTGTCTTTATTAGTAGACTTGAAAAAGAACCCATAGCAACTAATGACAATTTCACCAATCAAACATTTCTTGGTGGGCAGAAGTTAGGCATGAACCCACACTTAACATCTTATACCAAGATAAGATCAAAATGGGTCCATGATTTAGACATAAAGAATGACATTATAAATAAGTTAGAGGAACATAGGATAGTTTATCTCTCAGACTTGTGGAGGAGGAAGAAATTTATGACCAAAGATGAAGTAGAGACCATTATTGATCACAAAATAGAAAAGTTTGATTATATCAAATTAAAAAGCCTTTTGTACAAACAAAACTAATGCAAACAAGATTAGAAGGGAAGCATCAAACTGGGAAAACATTTTCACAGTTAAAGGTTCTGAAAAAGGCCTCATTTCCAAAATTTAGAGAGAATTAACTCTAATATATAAGAAATCAAGCCATTCTCCAATTGATAAATGGTCAAAGGATATGAACAGACAATTTTCAGATGATGAAATTGAAACTATTTCCACTCATATGAAAGAGTGTTCCAGATCACTATTGATCAGAGAAATGCAAATTAAGACAACTCTGAGATACCACTACACACCTGTCAGACTAGCTAAGATGACAGGAAAAAATAATGATGAATGTTGGAGGGGATGCGGGAAAACTGGGACACTGATGCATTGTTGGTGAAGTTGTGAACAAATCCAACCATTCTGGAGAACAATCTGGAATTATGCTCCAAAAGTTATCAAACTGTGCATACCCTTTGATCCAGAAGTGCTACTACTGGGCTTATACCCCAAAGAGATACTAAAGAAGGGAAAGGGACCTGAATGTGCCAAAATGTTCGTGGCAGCCCTGTTTGTAGTGGCTAGAAACTGAAAAATGAATGGATGCCCATCAATTGGAGAATGGTTAGGTAAATTGTGGCATATGAATGTTATGGAATATTATTGTTCTGTAAGAAATGACAAGCAAGATGAATACAGAGAGTCTTGGAGAGACTTACATGAACTGATGGTGAGTGAAATGACTGTATGAGGATGTATTCTGATGGAAATGGATTTCTTTGACAAAGAGAACATCTAACTCAGTTTCAATTGATCAATGATGGACAGAAGCAGATATACTCAAAGAAAGAACACTGGTAAATAAATGTAAACTGTTTGCATTTTTGTTTTTCTTCCCAGGTTATTTATACCTTCTGAATCCAATTCTTCCTGTGCAACAAGAGAACTGTTCAGTTCTGCACACATATATTGTATCTATTGTGACCTATTTAACATGTATAGGACTGCTTGCCATCTGGGGGAGGAGATAAAGGGAGGGAGGGAAAAAATCGGAACAGAAGCGAGTGCAAGGGATAATGTTGTAAAAAATTACCCTGGCATGGGTTCTGTCAATAAAAAATTATATATATTTTTAAAAATTGTAATACAGATTAATGCAAAGCTTTATACTTTATATATTTATATAATTTAAGACACACAAAAAATCAACTTCAGAGCATAAAATGGAACATTTTTCTTTAAATGACAATTTCTTTGAATGATCTGAAAGTTTTTGTAGTCTATAAGCTCAAGATGAATCAATTCCATGCTATTCCAGCCAAGAAATCTAATGAGATCTTAGACTACATTAAACAAAACATAGCTTTTAGGGACCAGGGGTTAGTCCCATTATTTAGAATGCATGTTCTGTATACTACATTTTAGAAAGGACATTGACAAAATAGAGAGCATAGAGAGAGGAGCCAGGGAAGTAGCCAGGTTCATGTGGGGTCTTCAGGCCATGCTATTAGAGAATTGGTTGAAAGAACAGGGAATGCTTAGACTGAAAAAGAGAAGACTTAAGGTGTACATGAAAATTTTCTTCAAATACTTGAAAGGTAGTCATCAGGAAGATGACTCTTGGCCATAGAGGGCAGAAATAGAAATTATTGAGTGGAAATTGAGAAGAGGAGAACATAGGCTTGCTATAAAGCAGAAAAAAACTCTTACATAAAATTAGAACTGATCAAAAATAGAATCATTTATTTTAAAATTGTTTTTTAAAATACAGTTACTTCTTTATTCTTGTTTTATTCAGTTCCTCTTGCGGGAAGTCTAAAGAAAGTTGGATAATCACCTAGTATATTGTAGAACAGTCACAGAAACATGTATTTAGAGATAGGAAGGACCTTGGAGACCATATATTCCATCTCCTTCATTTTAAAAATTGAACTGAATAAAACAAGAATAAAGAAATAATTGTATTTTTAAAAATAATTTTAAAATAAATGACTTCCTGTAATAGAACTATATGTTATTTTTATAACTGTCTTGTCATTACCTGCTTAGAAAATAGAAAAGTCAATTAAGTCTGATTTATAACCATTACTGAGTACTCCCATGGGAGTTCATGGGTATCACTACTAAAATTCCCTACTTAGCCTCAGGGT
The DNA here is from genome assembly GCF_016432865.1 of Antechinus flavipes. Lineage (NCBI taxonomy): Eukaryota > Metazoa > Chordata > Mammalia > Dasyuromorphia > Dasyuridae > Antechinus > Antechinus flavipes. The sequence goes on along the minus strand of NC_067401.1, from coordinate 67,047,945 downwards.
TATCTCTAGAATCTGAGAAGTAAAGAATACTCTACAGAGACTCCGATTGTCAAGGTGAGGTCAGGTTTGAGGAGGGAGCCCTAGAGAGGATTCTATAAGAGTCCCCAAGGCAAGTATCCTGGAAGAAGATTTAAACTGACATCCTCCCTTTGACTAAAGTCATTAGGTTGTGGTGAAGTATGAGTTAATAAATTCAGGATCAAGTGAGCTACATAATCATTTGTTTAACATGACTAGATGAGTGATTTGAGCTCTGATGACTTAATTGGCTCAGAAATACTTGTTTTCATCAGTTGGCCCTGTGCCAAATGGCTGCAGTCATGTAACTAGGCCAAATTCATTATGCTGGCAGGTGTACACAAGGTTAAGGCAGGCAGGAATTAAGTAATAGAAAGAGTTTCCAAAGTATATTTCATTTAAACTTGGCTCCTGACAAGAAAAACCAGATGGATTGAGCTTGCTCTGTAATCTCCCAACAGTAAATCTGTGAAGATATTTTACTGAACCTGATACAAATTGATGACCAGAGTTACATGACACTTCTAAACCATTAAATATCTCTATATCCAGAAACTAAAAGAGGTTTTTGAAAATAAGTTAGACCTAAAGGAAATTAAGCTCACCCAAAAAAAACCCAAACATTTATTGCCTCTGCTTCCAACAGCTTTAGTTAACCGATAGCAGAAACTATTAAACAATATTACCTACACTCCAGTTGCTTTCTATTCCTCCTACCAGAACTTAGAATTCAGCATCTGGGAATCACTAAACCATACACGTCCTCCAACACACACACACACACACACACACACACACACACACACACACACTACTCTCTGCTCTTCCTTTTCCAACTTTATGTTCACTAGATCTTTTGTCTCATATAATACATTGTCCTATAAATCTAGTCCAATAGAATGTATATTTAAAAGACATTATATTTAAGATTTTAAATCCAAAAGTTATTAATAGGACAATTATTGGACTGCTTTTGGAACATGAAAATTTAATCCCCTGATTTTAAAAGGTGGTGACTAAGAAGCATAAAAGTTTTTCTAAGAAAAAAGTTTTAGAAGAATAATTTATTTAATAGAAATATTACCATACTTGTAGATTGGGGGATGTCTAATGTAGAGTATGCCTTGAATTTAACAAGTCATTTGAGAAAGACTTATGTTGTTTTTATGGACAAGATGAAGAGATATTGGCTAAATCATAATGTAATTTGGTGAATTCAGAAGAAGATGAATAATGAGACTCATCCATTATCAAATTAATGAATCAATATGTTGAAGGGACAGAGATTCAAATCACATTTGCATCAAATTTGAAGGGGGATAGATTCTCCAGTGATTTGTCCTTGGAGGTATGCTGTTCGACATTTATTATCAATTACTTGGATGAAGGCACAGATGGCATGTTTATCATATTTGCATATGAGAAAATCTGGGAGGACTAGATAATACTTTGGATGAAATAGACAGGATTTCCATTAGATATTATGCAGCATGTTTAGACTTGAAAATAATCCCTGGTATTTCTGTTAAGCAAAAATGGCAATATGCTGAATTTTTTTCCAAAAGGCTAAAACTATAGACTAAATGTACTAAGGTAAAAATTATCAAGGATATATATAAAGTCATATGGTAAGATTTTTTAAAATCAACAATAAAGCATACAGTGGGAGTCATTGTTAGATAATAGCTAATGAGAAAAAGATCTTAGGAAAGATGTGATATAGTAAGAAGTTGATAAAATAAAGTGAAAGAATAACTAAAAAGATGGCAGGAGGAGGAAAGCAGCAAGCCAGATGGTGTAGTGATAGGAACACTAGATTTAGAGTTGGAAAATTTAGGCTCAAATTCTAGTTCTGACTCTTACAACCTGTGTAATTTTGAAATTGTCACAATTGTTCTGGGTCTCAGTTACCTCATCTACTAAATGAAAGGTTTGGACTAAGTTCCCTTCTATTTCTAAATCTATGGTTTATCTATGAAAGAATTTGACATGAAAAAATCTCCCAAAGAAAAACAGCAGAGAGATTGAAGATAAATGAATAAACAATCCCTCAAAAATTCTAATGCAATTAACAAAATATTGTGTGGAATAAAAAAGTAATCCAAAACCATCCAGTAGAGAAAAATAACACTATAGCACATCAAACTTTCCAGAAATTTTTAAGGGAATGGCAGAAAACCTCCAGAGGTTTTAAAAGGTTTTGAAACTCAACAAAATTATTAAGTGAAAAATAAGGATGAAAATTAAAGTTCTCACAAAGTTTTCTAAACATGAAAAGGGGGAATCTTTCTAGTTTGCAAAATATTAGCAGGCTCAGAAATCGAAATAAGGATTATTTTCCCAGGAAAAATTATAAAACAAAGTCTGAATACCACATATAAGAAAATCATACAGGAAACTTATCCAGAAGTATTAGAGACAAGACAAAATATAGATCAATAAAATCTATATATACTGACAAAAAAGAATTCCAAGTACAAATCATTGAGAAATGTCATCACAACAATACAGAGCTTCAGCATTATATCAATTCCAAGTAGGTAATAGGACAGTGTTCAAATGCAACAGAAAAAAAGTTTGAACATGAAAGATTATTCATTGACGATTATAAATGAAGGAAAAAACCTGGAATATGATGTTTACAATGCAAAAGTAAACGGTGTGCCTCAAAATAGCATATCTTGCAAAACTATTCTTAACAATCAATACAAAAGATGTATTTTCAGCAAGAAGGAGTAATTTAAATCATTCCATCTGAAGAAACCAAAGAACAGCAATATCTTTATGTGATCGTTTAAAAGAGGTAGGAGAAGGGATGGTTTATAGATATAATTTTTTAAAAATAAGCAATTAAGTCAATATTTACATGCTGTAAAATGATAAGAAAATTTAACTTTCCCTTTAATTAAGGAGAATTAAGACAACACTTTATTGTTTTATATCCACAAATGAGGGAATAAGAAATATACAAAAGGAGGAAGGAAATGAGAAAGAGAAACAAATTCATAGGTTTACAAACTTGGAAAAAGAGAGGACCGTGAAAATTTTCTAGCACAATTAATTCATTTTGGAGATAGTGAGACTGAAGCCTGAAGAAAGGGATCCATTTACTTTAATGTAAAAATAGTGAGTGTTTTCAAATCTAGATTTGACCTGTCTACCATCTCCAAGTTCAAAGCTTTTCTCAATACACCAAGCTTTCTCTTTCTGTAAATATTTCTATAAATGGAGATTCATAGATAAAAGTTCTTTAAAAACAAAAATATGAGGGCATCTAGATGGCACAGAGGCTAGAGTGCTGGCCCAAGACACAGGAGCACTTGAGTTTAAATCCACTCTCAGACAATACTTACTAGCTGTATGACCCTGGGAATGTCACTTAACCCCAATTGCCTTACTCAAAAAAAAAAAAAAAAATTCTAAACTCATTTGGAAAGGAGCCTATTAGAGATTCAGAACTATATTCTTATAAGGTTCTAAAGAAAAACACAGAGGAAATACTCAGCAAAATTTTCATATTTTATACTATTAATTACAGATAGCAGCATTTACAATGTCCAATATCACCATATTAATATTCACCTTTATTTTTTTAAAGGTCAGTTTAAGAAGTCTACTTCATCTTATTAAGACCACAGCTGTATGTTCAGTTATGGGTAACACATATTAGGAAGATCATTCATAGGCAGCAGAATTTTCATGGAAGGACAAAGAGGAGAGTGGAAGAGCTCAAGTTCCATCGCATATTATAACTGGGTTGAAAGCTCTGGGGGACTTTATCTTAGGGGAAGATTCAAAAGGGATGGAGGAGCTATGGAATGGAGAGACTGCCCAGTGTAGGTCTATTCCTTAAAGCATTGAGATATTCACCCTTCCTGGTGGATTGATAGAGAGTATACATGATATTCTCTGCTAGCTATAAATTCCAACTTGGAACTTCAAAAGCCAGTTTCTGTCTTTAAGTGACTTAGAGTTAGAGCTTGTTGGCTAAAGGTTATGATCTTGAGAGCTTTTCAAGGCCTGAAGAATCATCAGAGGTCCTCTCAGTCATATCTGCCAGCAGCCATGTGGGCAAATATGATCATTCTAAGGCCACTGGGCAACAGTTGAAAGACCTTGACTCAGTAAAACAGTAGATTCACCTATCAGATGAAATATCACATCCTACAAAGAGTCAGCCTAGCTGAGGTATAGAGCAATTTGCCCGTCAAAATTCTAAGCCTGAAATGAATTTGGTGAGGAATTTTCAAGAGAATAAAAGCACTTCCAGGACCAAAAGTCCTAAGATGCCCCATTCTTTCCACATTTTCCTTATGCATTTGCCTTCCTTTTTTTTTTTTTTTTTAAATTTGAGCTATTTTCTCTAGGGATATAGTATGTGCCTCTAAAGATAAGAGTATACCCTCTATTTGAGGGATATTGTAACTTCTCTTCTCATTACCCTTTCTAAAATAAATTCTTTCTTAGAAAAGCTTATTCATATTAACTAATTGATTGACATGAGGGAGACTATATAAGACAGTCTTTCATGAGTGATACTAAGAAAAACACTAACCCTTACAATAGAACTCTAAAGAGAGAAGTAGTCAACTTCCCTCTAAAAATCCGTCCTCCCTACCTTTCTGATTGGGCATTGGGAAAGCAGTTTACATGGGTCTTATTATAGATTTCTTCTGGTATTTGGAGTAATATCATGTGTCTTCAAAGAACTTACATAGGTGCAATATATAGAAGTTGTAAAGGAATAAATTTAGGCTTGAAATAATGAAACATCTCATCTATTAGAGATTTCTAGAAATGCAATGACTTTCTTCATGAGGCAGTTATTTTCCTCTCAAAGTGAGTCTCTGAGCAAAAACAGGGTATGTTGTAGAAGAGCTCATTTTGAGATATGGGAAGGACTATAAAGCCAATAAGGTCCCATCTAACTGTGAAACTGTGATTTCTGTTCTTAATTTTTAGATCTTTTATTTGGCATTCTCTGAATTATGCTTGCTTGCTAATTGCACCCTAATTTAAATATTTCTGGATTATTTTATGTTCTTATTAATCCTGTTGAAACTTTTTTTGTTGTTTTTCTCATGTTTTGTTGTTCAAATTTCCTTTTGAAACTTTCTAGAAATTTTTTTTCATATTTTCATTATTGTTTGTGTAATATAGAAAAGACAGGTTCCTTAGGACTATTTAACTCCATTTTCAGTGCCTTAATAACCTTAATAAATGTTAACTTGATCATCAAAATCATATCAAACTAAATGAGCAATGTATAAAATAGCATTTACAAAAAAAGAAAACCATAAATTTGTATTATAAATTCACTTTCTGAAAGTTAATATCACTCTGATATCTATTTAGTCAATTAAAAGGTTTTTCATCCTTTCATATTGACAGAAATTCTGCCATTTAACTGATAAGTATTAACAGTCTTCAGCATGGTGCTCATCAGTAACACTTTTAATTCAACAAATGCACTAATGTAAAAGGGGAAGATATTCTAGTTTTACCTATATTGTTGTAATCACATAAAGCCTAACTATTCAGCTGAATCAATCAAGAGAGTAATAAATGTTAAAAATTGTTCTTAAAATCTCACAATATAATCACACATAATTAATTTGTAATGGGTCAAGAAATTGTTCTATATAGTGTCCACTCTTTAATTCAGTAGAGAAAGGCATAATATGATTAATTGAAGGAATCGGTCATACCGTTTTGGTCCATTAAAAAAAATAAATCATTTCAGGCATTCCCCAGGCTAAAAACCTCCAAGCTCAGGAGTTTTCAAGTTCAGGAGCAGAAGATTCAGACTCTTATAATTATACCAAAAAGCATTGAAATTGGGGGATCAGTGAAGTATATCTGAGAAAGTCTTCATCTGAGATGAAGATAATCACTTGAAAGAGAAGACAATTTAAGAAAGAGTGATTTTTCAAGAAAGGGAAAAATGCCAGCCACAGACTCAACAGATCTGCAATATAAGGAGCTGTGATTTGCCCTTTGAAGGAACTCAATATATTTGCACTCCATTCTCTCTATGAACCTGCATACATTTGTAGGAGAATGTGCTCCCAAACTTTTTATGTGGATGAGAGGGATGTTTCACATCAACTGTTTTGATTATATTATCATATTAAATGCCTTTGCTAAAAGCTAATTAATCTAGCTGATTGTTAATGGGAGGCATACTTTGGAAGGGGAAGGGATTATGTACTACCATAATATTAAGAAAATAATCCACAGCATTAGCCCTAGAAACCTTGAAGTATCATTGTCATACTTTTTAATAAAACAACTACTGAATGTGAGTGAAAATTGGGAGAAATAATCCATATTGTCTCAATTTCTTCAGACACTCTCGTTGTGATACGTTGATTTATTTTGGACTGATAAACTTTTGCTTACCTTCTGACTGAAAATTTATTCTTCATACTCCCCATAAAGCTCCAATTTCTCTCATTACACTGTACAACTACTCCTTACATCACAGAAATTAGCCTTGCATCCTAAACCAAAATACTTAAAAAAAAAAAACTATATACATGTTGTTTTCTACAAATTCCAGGGACAGTATCACATACTACATACTTTTTTAATATTATTTATTATATGTTTATGCACATATTTTATGTATAAACATGATATATTTATATTTTTATATTTATTACACAACTTTTTTATTTGAACAAAAATATCTGACTTTTATCACATAAAATAAAAACAAAGTGTACATGTTTATGTTGGTATTATAGCTGTTTATATTCACAATTCTTCAGCATCTAGTTATTTGTTGATTATTACAGTAATGTCTTGATGCTCATAGGAAAACAATTTCAAGAGGAATGAGAAATCTACTCATCTACCTTGTAAATATTGGATAATGAAAAGATCCAATTCATTTTCAAACATATATAAAAGATCATGTTTGGTTTTGAAAGGAAATATAGTATTCCAGAAGCAATCTACCTACTGGTAGATATGTACCAGGGAAATAATAAAGTCAAGGTAATATTGTTGTATTTAACCAATTCACTCCTTCAACTTGAGAATAAAAACTAATGATTGTATGAGCAGGCTTGTGTACATACCAATGAGATATTTTGTACAGAAAGAGTATACAACCAATGTAGTCATGTCTTCCTCATCTTCCTCTATTCTTCCAATATTATAATTCAGAAATAAATAATAAGAAATATGTCTTTGTTGCCCTTCTACAAACTCTTTTAAAACAAATTTTGACTTTCAAATTTGACCTGAAGATAACTTATGGCTGCTCCCTGGACTGAGAATTAGCTATGAAGAGACAGCAACTGGAATAGTGAATGCCTCAATTAAAAATTCAAGGTATATAGATATTGTGAAATCCTTTGGTGAAAGTAGAAATATAGATGTCATAAAAATGGGGTCTCAGCTTAACTATAATTGTGTCACAACTCCTTGATAATCTATGACTAATTGCTTTGCAAGTTTCAGGTGATTCATGACAAAAAGGAAAGGCCACACTTAAAAGATCAATCATCTATAAATTAAATAGTTCATGTCTCCCAGAATAATAACCTTGTTTTTAATCAGCCTTGGTGAGCTAAGAATTTTTTATGTGTCCTTCCTTTTACTTAACTCCTCCCATTATGTCAAGAATCTAAAAGACATATCTGGGATAAAATTGCACCTATATGTAGAGTAATGCACAAAACCCAGTTAATGCAAGCACAGAAGAGTGGTGCATTTGGAATCAAAGAATGTGTATTAAAATCCCATCCCTGACCTTCACAAAGAGCACCAACTTGGACAAGTCATTTAAATTCCGTGAGGTTCAACTTCCTTGTTTATCAAAAAGGAAATTAGACAATTTCTGATGTTTCTTCCATTTCTAGATTTATGATTTTAGATCATTCAAATGCAGCCTTCACAGTTAAATAGCACATGCAATGGAGTACTCTTAATTCTCATTTGCACTGTTGGATCCCCAGTACATGAGTACTACATTGTGAAGGGCTCTCTGTAATCTTGAGCAATTGAAAGTTGTTTTTCTGATATATTAGCTCATAAACCATCACTGGTGTGCTTTCCTCTCCATTGATTATCAGTGATATCAATTAGTCAACCCAACTTAATTTACTTTTGGAAAGGTATATTAGATAAGGTGATGTAGAAAGAACCACTTGTACTAAACAGCCTCCTAAAATTCTGTGATACTCTCCCATCAGTAAAGAAAGAGATGGAGGAAGTACTCCAAGCTTAGAAACTATTATGTGATGAAGGATTAAGTTCCTAGTACTTTTATTAAAGTCTTCAAACTATACCCTTTAACTATGATGCAATATTTTTGCTGGACTCTTTGCAGGCTTGAATCCACCTTTTTTCATAAATTCTACTTAGCTTATGATATAGGTATGATCACCAGCTACTGATGCCCCAGGAATGATGCTGGGATTTCAATGGGAAAATAATAAAAATGGTCCTGATACTCTGAAAATCACAAAGTTTTCCTCTAGCCACAGGGTGCAGTGTGCATTGGGAGAGATGAAGTAGGGGGGAATCTAGGTGAATTCTTTTTTTCACCTTCTCACTGATTCCTTCTTAGGAGCATATATTTTCCCCATTCCTCCTCTACTTTCTAGCTCTCCTCTTTGTTCCTAAGTGGTAGAATTTCTTATGCCAAATAACTGATAAGAATGCTTAACCAACCCTTTCTTTTATTTCCTATCCTTCAACTTGAGTTTATCCAGTGACTGATCATCTTCCTATCTCAGTAGTCCTCTTATTTCACAAAAACAGATGCCACCCTCTGATCCAGAAGTGTTTCTACTGGGCTTATATCCCAAAGAGATCATAAAGGAGGGAAAGGGACCCACATGTGCTAAAATGTTTGTGGCAGCTCTTTTTGTAGTGGCTAGAAACTGGAAACTGAGTGGATGCCTATCAGTTGGAGAATGGCTGAATAAATTAGGGTATATGAATGTTATGGAATATTATTGTTCTATAAGAAACTATCAGCAGTATGATTTCAGAAAGGCCTGGAGAGACTTCCATGAAGTGATGCTTGAGTGAAATGAGCACAACCAGGAGATCATTATACATGGCAACAACAAGACTATATGATGATCAATTCTGATGGACATGGCTCTCTTCAGCAATGAGATGATTCAGACTAATTCCAACTACCCAGAGAGAGGACTCTGGGAACTGAGTATGGTTCACAACATAAAATTTTCACTATTTTTGTTGTTATTTGAATGCATTATATTTTCTTTCTCATTTTTTTCTGGTTTGATTTGATTTTCCTTGTGCAGCATAATTATATAAATATGTATGCATATATTGGATTTAACATGTTTCTATCATGTTTAATATATATATTGAACTACTTTCCATCTGGGGAAGGGGTAAGGAAGGGGGGAAATTGGAACAAAAGGTTTTATAAGGTTTAATGTAGAAGAATTATCCATGCATATGTTTTGAAAAATAAAAAGCTCTAATTAAAAAAAAATACAGATGTCCTATAAGACATCAAGATTTCATTAAACATTCTTTGCTATTTATAATATGTTGATAATTCACAGGATGCTTTATAAACAACAGAAAAGACACTGTCTTCCCAGAGTCTATATAATCATCAAACTACACTCAGAATGTGGATTAATCAGAAAGAACTATTTCTTTCATAATATTTTACAAAAGAATGTGAGCTTAAATGAATAAAGTAGTGGGAGATACTGTTAAGTAAGAAATCCATGAATATTTCATTTGTTTCCTAGTGGCCTCTGGATCTATAACCTGCTGCTAGAGTGATAAAAAGAGACCAGTTGCCATAGAAACATTTGTAGCAATGGTAAAACCTATTAGAACTAAAGTATCTTTTGCATTTGAATGGAATTCACAACAGTATGTTATGAACATCATATTAATTTTATTTAATTACACTTTTGAAATTAGACTCTAAAATATACTATGGTCAGTAATTGTTTGCAGTTTACATGCAAATTATGAACACTTAACAAACAAATAGTCTCTTAAAACATAGGTTTTTAAAATCAGATGAGTAACCATTTTAAAATGCTATTTGGAATTCAGTTTATTGAATGTGGGAAACCCATACTTATGGAATAGATAAGGTGTGGGATAAATTATTACATTACCAAAAAAAAAAGATTCTTCAGGTTTCCAAAGTACTTTCTTAAATAAGAAATTTCGTAATTCGTCTAAGTGTTGCTTTATGGAACATTAACTACTTGACAAACAGCCTAGAGAGGCCTAGGAAATAAAAAACAAAATAAGAGCAATTAGTAATTAAATATAAATCATAAATGAAGATAAAATGTTTCTAATATGCCTATTCTAATCTAAATCTAATAAGTCAGTGAGAAAATATCATTCAACCTGCAATCATTAGAATTACAAATAAAATTTCATGAACATAACAATTATATAAATTGAAGCACATCTACATGATATTTTAAGATTCCAGAGGTTATGATCACAAATTTAGAAACTCACATTTTTTTATTCCAACTAAAAAAGTAGACACAAATGTGAATTACTAAATGGTCTTATTATATAAATATTCATATTGACCTTTTAATTCCTTCTATTTCAGTCCTTTGATATATAGATGGCTTTATCAATAGAAGTTATCCTTCTACTAGTCAATATTATAATTGATCCTTGTTTTCTTAGTCTTTGAAATTTTTGTACACAAATGTCCTAGAAGATCTATTGTCAGCACATTGAGGACCTTCCTTTTTAATATGTTTAATATGTCACAGTTCTCAGATATCCTTTGATCTTAGTACTTTCCATCATATATATATATATATATATATATATATATATATATATATATATACGTATATATATATATATATAAAATAATATGTGTTTGATGATGCTAAAAATATAATCTCACTTGTGCAAGATGTCATTGGTAATGTGCATTAACGTACTTGTATCCACCATAGAGGTTTTTTTTAAATTTTTATTTAATAATTACTTTATATTGACACTCGTTTCTGTTCCGATTTTTTTTTCCCTCCCTCCCTCTACCCCCTCCCCTAGATGGCAAGCAGTCCTTTATATGTTGGATATGTTGCAGTATATCCTAGATACAATATATGTTTGCAGAACCGAACAGTTCTCTTGTTGCACAGGGAGAATTGGATTCAGAAGGTATAAATAACCTGGGAAGAAAAACAAAAATGCAGATAGTTCACATTCGTTTCCCAGTGTTCTTTCTTTGGGTGTAGCTGCTTTTGTCCGTCATTTATCAATTGAAACTCAGGTCTCTTTGTCAAAGAAATCCACTTCCATCAAAATATGTCCTCATACAATATCGTTGTCGAAGTGTATAATGATCTCCTGGTTCTGCTCATTTCACTTAGCATCAGTTCATGTAAATATCGCCAGTCTTCTCTGTATTCATCCTGCTGGTCATTTCTTACAGAACAATAATATTCCATAACATTCATATACCACAATTTACCCAGCCATTCTCCAATTGATGGGCATCCATTCATTTTCCAGTTTCTAGCCACTACAAACAGGGCTGCTACCAACATTTTGGCACATACAGGTCCCTTTCCCTTTTTTAGTATTTCTTTGGGATATAAGCCCAATAGAAACACTGCTGGATCAAAGGGTATGCACAATTTGATAATTTTTGGGGCATAATTCCAGATTGCTCTCCAGAATGGTTGGATTCGTTCACAACTCCACCAACAATGCATTAGTGTCCCAGTTTTCCCGCATCCCCTCCAACATTCATCATTATTTTTTCCTGTCATCTTAGCCAATCTGACAGGTGTGTAGTGGTATCTCAGAGTTGTCTTAATTTGCATTTCTCTGATCAATAATGATTTGGAACACTCTTTCATATGAGTGGTAATAGTTTCAATTTCATCCTCTGAAAATTGTCTGTTCATATCCTTTGACCATTTATCAATTGGAGAATGGCTTGATTTCTTATAAATTTGAGTCAGTTCTCTATATATTTTGGAAATGAGGCCTTTATCAGAACCTTTAACTGTGAAAATGTTTTCCCAGTTTGTTGCTTCCCTTCTAATCTTGTTTGCATTAGTTTTATTTGTACAAAGGCTTTTTAATTTGATGTAATCAAAATTTTCTATTTTGTGATCAGTAATGGTCTCTAATTCATCTTTGGTCACAAATTTCTTTCTCCTCCACAAGTCTGAGAGATAAACTATTCTATGTTCCTCTAATTTATTTATAATCTCGTTCTTTATGCCTAGGTCATAGACCCATTTTGATCTTATCTTGGTATATGGTGTTAAGTGTGGGTCCATGCCTAATTTCTGCCATGCTAATTTCCAATTATCCCAGCAGTTTTTATCAAATAATGAATTCTTTTCCCAGAAGTTAGGGGCTTTGGGTTTGTCAAACACTAGATTGCTATAGTTGACTATTCTGTCTTGTGAACCTAGCCTTTTCCACTGATCCACTAATCTATTTCTTAGCCAATACCAAATGGTTTTGGTGACTGCTGCTTTATAATATAATTTTAGATCAGGTACAGCTAGGCCACCTTCATTTGATTTTTTTTTCATTAATTCCCTTGAGATTCTCGACTTTTTATTGTTCCATATGAATTTTGTTGTTATTTTTTCTAGATCAATAAAATATTTTCTTGGAAGTCTGATTGGTATAGCACTAAATAAATAGATTAGTTTAGGGAGTATTGTCATCTTTATTATGTTTGCTCAGCCGATCCAAGAGCACGTAATATTTTTCCAATTATTTAAGTCTGACTTTATTTGTGTGGAGACTTTTTTATAATTTTGCTCATATAATTCCTGACTTTCCTTTGGTAGATAGATTCCCAAATATTTTATGGTATCAACAGTTATTCTGAATGGAATTTCTCTTTGTATCTCTTGCTGTTGGGTTTTGTTGGTGATGTATAAAAATGCTGAGGATTTATGGGGATTTATTTTGTAGCCAGCTACTTTGCTAAAATTATGAATTATTTCCAATAGCTTTTTAGTAGAATCTCTGGGGTTCTCTAGGTATACCATCATATCATCTGCAAAGAGTGATAGTTTGGTTTGTTCATTGCCTACTCTAATTCCTTTAATATCTTTCTCGACTCTTATTGCCGAGGCTAGTGTTTCTAATACGATATTAAATAATAATGGTGATAGTGGGCAACCTTGCTTCACTCCAGATCTTACTGGGAAAGGTTCCAGTTTTTCCCCATTGCATATGATGCTTACTGATGGTTTTAAATATATGCTCCTGACTATTTTAAGGAAAAGTCCATTTATTCCTATGCTCTCAAGTGTTTTTATTAGGAATGGATGTTGGATTTTATCAAATGCTTTTTCTGCATCTATTGAGATGATCATATGGTTTTTGTTTGTTTGGTTATTGATATAGTCAATTATGCTAATAGTTTTCCTAATATTGAACCAGCCCTGCATTCCTGGTATAAATCCTACTTGGTCATAGTGTATTATCCTGGTGACGATTTTCTGTAATCTTTTTGCTAATATTTTATTTAAGATTTTAGCATCAATATTCATTAGGGAGATTAGTCTATAATTTTCTTTCTCTATTTTCAGCCTACCTGGTTTAGGTATCAGTACCATGTCTGTGTCATAAAAGGAGTTTGGTAGGACTCCTTCCATCCCTATTTTTTCAAATAGTTTATATAACATTGGAGTTAATTGTTCTTTAAATGTTTGGTAGAATTCACATGTAAATCCATCTGGTCCTGGGGATTTTTTCTTAGGGAGTTAATTGATAGTTTGTTCTATTTCTTTTTCTGAGATGGGACTGTTTAGGATATTTACTTCTTCCTCTGTTAGTTTGGGCAAGCTATATTTTTGGAGGTATTTTTCTATTTCATTTAAGTTGTCGAATTTATTGGCATAAAGTTGGGCAAAGTAACTCCTAATTATTGCTCTAATTTCCTCTTCGTTAGTGGTGAGTTCTCCTTTTTCATTTTTAAGACTAACAATTTGATTTTCCTCTTTCCTTTTTTTAATCAGATTTACTAAAGGTTTGTCTATTTTGTTGGTTTTTTCATAGAACCAACTCTTAGTTTTATTAATGAGTTCAATAGTTTTTTTACTTTCAATTTTATTGATCTCACCTTTTATTTTTAGAATTTCAAGTTTAGTGTTTGACTGAGGGTTTTTAATTTGTTCCTTTTCTAGCATTTTTAGTTGCAAACCCAATTCATTGACCTTCACCATAGAGTTTTTAAAACTTTGCCAGACTTTGGTTTGCCTGAATTTTGTATTCATCTGAGATCATGATGTATCATTATCACCAAATGTGTAAAAATGGCAAAAGCACTGAGGTGCTGGATTAGCAGTCAGAAACAAACTGCATTTGTATCCCACTTCTGACAATTACTACTTTTATAACCTTAAGAAAGTCCCTTAAATTCAATGTTTCGATTTTCTAATCCATAAAATAAGGTTAGATATTTGTAGCTAATTATTTTACAAGGTTGTGATGAAAGAATGAGATAACATGTATAAAGGACTCTTCAAATATTAAAGCATCATCTAGATGCCCAAAAGTACATTAAATTAAAATTGTTTTTATAGTCAAGATTAATTTAGAATCATTAAAAAAAACTAATGCCATCAAATTTCAACTTGAGTTCCTCTGAGGACAGTCTTTTGGACACTATGATTCCTTGGACATAATATTACCAGGTCAGGTTTGTACTTGCCATGAGTTCCCAAATATTCCTGAGGCACAATGCCATCCTGATGCTTGCACACACTCATCTATCACGCTTAAGCATAAGACCCTTGGGCCTTATTTGAGTTTGCCCAGAAGTCTGGATTCTGATTTTGTTGCTGTCTTCATGTTCCCATTACTTAATACAACATCTGGGCATATGGTTGTTGATGACCCTATGGGCCATTTTGTCCATGGAGTTTTCCTGGCAACAATATTGGAGTGGTTTGCCATTTCCTTCTCCAATGGATTAAGGCAAGTGGTCAGTCACTACTTGCTCAAGGTCACAAGCTAATAAGTACCTGAGTAACTTGAACTCAAGTGTTCCTGACTCCAGGCTCAGTATTCTATTCATTGAGCCATCTAACCACCTCAGGCATCTAGTAGGTATTCAACAAATTCTTGTTGCCTGATTGATTTCAATTATTTCATGGTCATAGTCCAAAGTGCATGTCATTATATTATCTCTCTGATGTCAAGATCCTTTTTTAGAATGAAGGACAAACAACAACCTCTGAGAACAGGAGGAAGAGTTGCCTTCCTGGGGACCCAATAGGGACTGGCCAGTTAGACAACACTGAGCCAGTTGGGAAAATTCTTTTCCTTCATTTTTTTTCTTTCCTTTTCTTTCTTCTTTTCATTCCCTTCTCTCTATCCACATAGAACATCATATTCTTACCTGCTCTGCCCCAAAGGAATGTAAATTCTGACCACTAAAAGCTAACAAGATATCTTGGGATTTATGACTAGGACCACGCCTAAGCCCAAATTACTCTGGGTCTCATTGATTGCCCAAAATTAAGTCCCAGGCCAGTCCCTACTCCATCACTGTTTAGGTACCATAGGCTCAGAGTAGATGTAAATAGCTTCTGTTTTGGCCAGAAACCCTGAGAATTTTCCCTCCCAGATAGATTGTTTTGATTTTAGTTTTGGTTTTCATAGGTTAAATAGATCCCTGCCTCATTTTTTTGTGCAAACTTTTATTTTTTTTAGTTCTTTTTTATTAGTAAAGCTTTTTATTTTCAAAACTTATACAAAGATAATTCATTCAGCCTTGCAAAACCTTGTATTCCAAATTTTTTCCTCCCTTCCCCCACCCTCTCTCCTATATATGTTAAACACATGCAATTCTTCAATACATGTTTCCACATCCATCATCCTGCACAAAAAGGGGGAAAAAATGAGAAAGAAAAATGCAAGCAAACAAAAACAAAAAGAGTGAAAATGGTATGTTGTGATCCATACTGTCATCACAATCCTCTCTCTTGGTACAAATATACCTTTCCATCACAGGACCATTGGAATTGGCCTGAATCACCTCAGTTTAAAAGAGCCAAGTCCATTGTAATAGATCATCATATAACCTTGTTGTTGCCATGTACAATGATCTCCTGCTTCTGCTCACTTAGCATCAGTTCATGTAAGTGTCTCCAGGCCTTTCTGACATCATCCTGCTGATCGTTTCTTAAAGAACAATAATATTCTATAATAGTCATATACCATAATTTATACAGCCATTTGCCAACTGATGGGCATCCACTCAGTTTCCAGTTTCTTGCCACTACAAAATGGGTTGCCAAAAACATTTTTGCACATGTGGGTCCTTTTCCCTTTTTTATAATCTTTTTGGGATACAAGCCCAATAGAGACATTCCTGGATCAAAGGAATAGTTTGATAGCCCTTTGGAATAGTTCCAAATTGTTCTCTAGAATGGTTGGATCATTTCACAACTCCACCAATAATATATTAGTTTCCCATTTTCCCACATCTCCTTCAACATGTATTCTTGTCTTTTCCTGTCATCTTAACAAAATTGAAAAGTGTGTAATAGTATCTCAAAGTTGTCTTAACTTGCATTTCACCGATCAATAGTGATTTAGAATTTTTTTTCATATGACTATAAATGGTTTTAATTTCTTCATCTGAAAATTGTCTGTTCATATGCTTTGATCATTTATGAATTGGAGAATTTCCTCCTCATTTCTTACCTAGCCTTAATCACTGATTGGACTTTTCCTCAATCAAACTGAGACCTGTTTAAAAAAAAAAAAGGTCAACATCTCTCACTACATCCAGGGCAACTTCTAATCATCCTGATCTATATCTTGCCACTGGAACTAGATAGCTCTGATGAAGAAAGTGAGCTTGGTGACTTTGCAAAGCACTCTCTGATGTAAATCCAAATTACTTGCATGGAATTACCTACCTGATGTCATGGTTCTTTTCAGAAAGAAAGGACAAACAACAACAACAACAGTTATTTCAAGAGGAGTGAAGAAGATTTAGAACCACATGAATAATTAAGTGAAGAAAGAGAAAGGTCCAAAGTGAAGGAGAACTTGACTAATAAAAGGAAAGAAAAAATAACTTCAAGTAACTTAAGGCAGTTAAATAGGAATATAAGCTTGCCTAGAGGAATAGCATAGCAACTAACTAGTAGAAGCACACCAATCAAAATGATATAATAATGGTTTTTTAAAAAGAATGAAATAATAATAAAATAAAATAAATGTTCATTTCAGTGCTGAACAAATATAACAGAAAAATGAAGAAAAAGGAAATTATAAAATTGAACAAACTATTAAAAAAAAAACCCAAAGAACTATAGTATCTTCTGAATGGGAGCATAAAAACTATATTTAATAACTTAGTGCTATATAGCTCCAATATATTTTAAAAGACTTTATGCTAGGATCCAGAGAAATTATAAATAATCCAACACTAGACAAATGATTAATTATATTAAAAGTAAAAAATGCCCCCAAATCCCATAATTATTTCACTAGAAGCAGAGGAGATTAAAGGCTTTTACCAAAGAACATTTGTTTATGCTAAAAATCCTTAAAAAGCATAAACATAGAACATTTTAAAATGTTATTTTTAAAGTACATGTTTGATTTTAACATTTTCTATTTCTAAGATTGCTTAGATGTCACATAACTCAGTTGTCTTCTCCCCACTATCTCCTCTTTTACCTCTCTCACATAAAGAAATTGCCATTTTCTTTTTTAATTATGCTTTTTATTTTTATTTTAATACTATTTTATTTTTTTAAATACATTCAAAGTTAAGTTTTAAACATTCACCTTTGCAAAATTTTGTATTCCAAATTTTTCTATCTCTCCTCTCCCTGCCAAGACAACAAGCAATCCAATATAGGTAAAACATATACAATTCTTCTAAACATATTTACATACTCATCATGCTGTGCAAAAAAAAAAAATCAAAATGAAAAAAAGAAAAAAGAAAAGAAAAACAGGAGAGGAGCAACAACAAAAGGTGAAAATAGCATTCTTTGATTCACATTCAGTGTCCATAGTTTTCTCTCTGGACATGGATGGCACTTTCTATGACATCTATTAGAATTGCCTGAATAATTTCATTATCGAAAAGATCCAAGTCCTTTCCTATTAATACGTAATCTTGTTACTGTGTACAATGTTCTCTAGGTTCTGCTCACTTCAATTGGCATCGTTCATGTAAGTCTTTCTAGGGTTTTCTGAAATCACAATGGTCATCTTCTTAACATGTTAAACAACTCTGTGTATATAATTGATCCCATTTCATCCCATTTTCATCAGCAGATTGCTCAAATTATAATTCATATTCTTATTAATCTAAATCTCCCTCTCTACTTGCTGTTTCTTGCTACTTGCATATGTGTCTGTCTCCTTCATGCTCAAAAAAAATTCAATTGACCAGTCCATCTTTTCTAATTAAGATCTTGTATCTCTCCTCCTTTTTATGGCTTAATTCCTTGAGAAAAGCATGTCCCTGTGGTGCCTCCACTTTCTTTCCTTTTATTTTTCCTGACTTTCCAGTCTATTCTCTGGGCTTCTCAATTCAACTAAGATTGCTCTCTCCAAATTTACAAATGATCACTTACCATCAAATTAAATGACCTTTTTGAAATCATTATCCTTCTTGACCTCTCTGAAGCCTCTAATACTATAATCATTTTGTTTCTCTTCCCTACTCTTTTCTCTCCAGGTTTCTGAAGCAGTATTTCTTCTTGATTTTATCCCTTATGATTGTTTCTATTCAAGTTACTTGTGTGCTTTTGTCACACCCAATAATTGCTGATGTCTTGCCTTCTTCTCTATCCCTTCTATATTATTTCCCTAGGTGATCTTTTCATGTTTCCATAGATTTAATTATCACCTCTAAGCAGGAAATTCTTACTTATTTATCACACTTTACCAACTTTCCTGATCTCTAGTTTTATATTTCCAACCACTTTTAAAACTGATTATCTCTTGCTAGTCAATGTCTGAGGCTGGATTCATCAAGCCAAGTATAGATCTTTGAGGTATTGCACCAGACACATCCCTCTAACTCAGAAATGAATCTGACTATTATGGGGGGTTGATTACAAGAGGGAAATTGGAAGATACAGAAGTTGCTCACTCATAAGCTGAAAGTCATAAGGATTTCAGGGCAGATTATCCTATTCAAACTTAATGTAAAGAAAAACCTTCTAAAACTTACATGAATTATGCTAAATGAAGTGAGCAGAACCAAGAGAATATTGTACACAGCAACCAGAAAATTATACTTGATGATCAACTGTGATGGACTTCACTCTTCTCAGCAATTTGGTGATTCACAGCAATTCCAATAGACTTGGGATGGAAAATGCCATCTGAATCCAGAGATTGAATTATGGAAACTGAACATGGATGAAAATATAGTATTTGCACCTTTTTTGTTGTTGTTTGCCTGTTTTTTTTCTTTATCATTTTTTTCTTTTGATCTTATTTTTCTTGTGCAGCATCATGAATATGAAAATATGTTTAGAAGAATTGCACATGTTTAACCTATATCAAACTGTTGTTGTCTTGGGGAGGGGAGAGAAGAGGAAAGGAGGGAGAAAAATCTGGAACATGAGGTTTTGCAAAGGTGAATGTCAAAACTAGCTTGGTATATATTTGGAAAAATAAAATACCATCTAAAAAAGAAAAAAACCTGAATGTCTCATAGATGTCTTAAATACAATATTACCTGAACTGAATTCCTTATCTTTCATCCTACAGCCTCCTTTCTTACCATTTCTCTATTACTAATGAGGGTACCACCATCCTTCCAGGTTGACAACTTCAATTTCTCATTTTTGTCCATCTCTATAAACCAATTGATCCCCAAATTCTACCATCACAACATATGTGTTTTTTTTTTTTACTATTACTTTATCTGAGATTATGATCAACATGCTTTACTTCTTCCCATTCCAACACTTCATTATAATTCTATTCCAATCTTTATGTCTTAAGTTTATTTCTTCTAAAGTAATAAATGATGTGGTTTGAGGACCAAAATGATATAAGTAATATAGACACCAGATGATGGCAGGCACCAAAGCTGGGGTTCAGTCATGTGAAGAATTCACAATGACCACTCTCCTTTGCAAAAGGAAGATTTATTTAGGGAAGAAGTTACAGACAAAATGAAGGGATATGATAGACACTGGGGAATGGTAAATATGAAAAGAGTGGGAAAGCAAAAAAAAAGGCAAGTTCTTCAGTGGAATGCTCAATTTATCAGTAGAAAGGGAGACTCTCTTGAGGTTGTGGCAACACAGTTTACTATCTATTGAATTATTTACGTATATTAAATTTCTATGCTGCAATCTTCAGCTTTCTTCCTCCCTCCCATCAAACTTCCCAATGAAGTTACTCAAATTTATTTATTTTCCCAGATTTCTTATATTTCTGATACTTATATTTCAAAAATTATGTATCCATCTCTTCCTCTCTCAGTGTAATAAGGATTAGTGCCTTTAAAAGTAAAAGTAGCCAAAAGGAAAAGCAAGTACAAAAGCTAATTGAGGATAATCATATCTTAAAAATAACAATTTGGTAAATGAAAACCAATAACTCTGTGACACATCAAGAATAAGTAAAACCAAATCAAAAGAATGAAAAAGGGAAGAAAATGTATAATACCCTATTGGAAAAACAATAAACCTGGAAAATAGATCCAGAAGAGATGATTTAATAATTATTGAACTATCTGAAAGCCATGATAAAACAAAAGAGCACATATAGTATCTTTCATGAAATCATCAGGAGGGTTCTGGGAATATGGCAAAGTAGGTCAGAAAATTCCAAGCTCTCCAGACTTTCCCCTTGAACGAAACAAAATTGCACCTCCGGGTAAATATAGACCTGTGAAAAAACAAATAAGAATTGGGGCAGAACAATGGTCTGAAGGAAGACCTAAAAATGAAAGATGGATTAGTATGAATATGTTAACACCTCCAGGCTAACTTTACTAAAACTGCAAGAAGTCCTAAGACTAGCTGGCTACAATAAAAGATCACAGGTTCTGGAAAAAAAAATCACAACCAAAAGAACTAGCATTGCAGCCCAAAATATTATATGCAGCAAAACTGAGTATAATATTGAATGGAAAAAATGGGCATTCAATGAACTCAGATTTTCAGGATTTTTGCCATAGACAAATCTGAATTCAATAAAAAAATCTGACATATACTCTACTGGGCCTGTATTTCAAAGAGATCATAAAAAGGGAGAAAAAAAAAACCCACATGTGCAAAAATGTTTATAACAGCCCTTTTTGTGGTGGCAAGGAATTGGAAAGTTGCTCATCAGTTGGGGAATGGCTAAATAAGTTATGGTTTATGAATGTTATAGAATATTTTGTTTCATAAGAAACAATAAGCAGAATGATTTCAGAAAGGCTAAAAAGACTTGTATGAACTGATGCTAAGTGAAGTGAGTAGAACAAAGAGAACATTGTACACAGCAACAACAAGATATTGTGATGATCAGTTCTCATGGACATGGTTCTTTTCAACAATAAGGTGAATCAGGACTATTTCAATAGAATTGAGAGAGCCATCTACATCCAGAAAGAGGATTGTGGGGACTGAATATGAATCACAACATTGTATTTTCACCTTTTTTGCTATTGTTTGCTTACTATTTTTTTATTTATCATTTTTTTCCTTTTTGATCTGATTTTCTTGTGCAGCATGATAAATGTAAAAAATATCTTTAGAAGAACATGTTTAGCCCATTAGATCACTTGCTTTCTGGAGAAGAGATTGGGTGGAAGGAAGGGAAAAAATTTGGAACACAAGGTTTTGCAGGGCTGAATGTTGAAAACTATCTCCATGTATTTTGAAAATAAATGGTTATTATGAATTTTTTAATTGACATATAAAAGCCAAAATCAAAGGGTAGTTTCAAGGGATTCCATAAAGACAAACTGTTAGTTTTATATGTGGAAATGTAAACCATATGTCTAAGACTATTATTAGTAACTGGGTAATCCAAAAGAAAGATTGGGGTAAAACTGATTATGATGTGATTCTAAAAAAGCAAAACCATGTAGGAAACAGTAAAAATAGTAATCATTCTATACTAATGCATTAAAGAGTGAACAATACATGCAACATACTCAATAAAAGAATAGCATCCTCCAAAATCTAAAAATAAACAAGAGGAGGGATAGGATAAGATCAGGTACAGAAAGGTGTATAGACTAATGGGAGTGGGATAAAGTGTGTATATTAATGGGAATGGGATAAAAAGGGAAGAAAAGAGGGGGAGAAGAAAATAATGGAGAGATTCTTGGGTGAGAAGTTAAGTAATAGTAAGGCAAGATATTAAGTAGAGGTAAAGTAAAAGACAGAAGGAATAGGAAATAAGAGATATACACAAACAGAATAACAATAATCTGAAATAGAATTTATTAGGAAAAAAATCAGGGATGATAATCTTTGATCTTATCAAAGTCAAAATTAAAAATGATTCAATCAAGAGAGAAATCTACATTATATGTAAGATTTATTAATATGGTTTTAGATGTATGTGTATAACCACATACATATGCACAAATAAGTCTTTGTGTATATATTGTATAGTCTGCATGGGGGAATGAGGAGAAAAAAGAATATATTAAAAAGTGTACAATAAAGAAAAAAAGAAAGACAAAAAAACCAAAGATGATCAATTCTGAATACAATTTCCTTTATTACTGTATATGCTTTCTTTCTTGAAATAGAAATTTATTATGAATTCTCCTTTATGTTCTGTTAAGCACATGGCTATTTTTTTCTTTTTATGTCTTTTTTATTTCTTTTTCATTTTGTATTTAAGTTTTAAATAAATTTTTAAAATCATCAAGGAAAACTACCTTAATATCTTAGAACCAGAGGGTAAAAAATTAATTGAAAAAATTCACTGATTACCTCTTGAAAGAGATCACAAAATAAAAATTCCAAGGAATAATGTAGCTAAATCCAAAATTATAAGATTAATGAAAAAATACTCCAAGCAGAAAAAAGAAACAATTCAAATATCAAGGAGTCATAGCCAGGATTACGCAGGATTTAGCAATTTCTACATTAAAAGATGGATATTCAATAAAATGAATGACTTTCAATTATTTCCTATTGAAATGACCAGAACTAAACACAAAATTTGACCTTCAAATACAGTTTTTAAAAAAGCATAAAAGGTAAAACCTTAAAAAATCATTTTGTTTAAAAGTTAAACTATTTACATCCTTATACAAGAATGTGATACTTATAATTCTTGATGTGTGTCTTTATTAGGGCAGTTAGGTTGTATATAGACAAGGGGTGTGGCTATAAGTGGACTTTGATATGATGATATAAAAAAGAAATTAAGGAGAGGAAGAGGAAAGAAAAGGAGACGCAAAAATGTAAATAGCATCACATGCAAAGAGAGACACAAAAGACCCATCACAGCAAAGGGAAACAAGTAAGAGGGATGAGTATTGTTTAAACTTTAATCTACTCATATTGGCTTAAAGAGGGAATGACATACACACCAGGACAGAAAGTTATCTTAACCTGTAGAGGAGTAGGAGGGGAAAGAATAGAAGAGAGATCAGAAGTAATAGGGGAAAAGGGAAAGTGACAGGAAAGGGGTTGGCAGAAGGGTACATTAAGGAAGAAGGAAGGAAGAAGAAAAACACTGGTGAGGACAGATAGGGTGAAAAGAGAGAAAAAAGGTTAAATAGGGGAGAAAATAGGATGGAGGGAAATACACAGCTGGTAATGATAATTGTGAATATAAATGGGATGAATTCTTCCTTAAAATGGAAACCAATAGCAAAGTGATTAAAAATCAGAATTCTCTAATATATTCTTTACAAGAAACACATTTGAATCAGAGAGATACACAGAGAAAAAGGCAAAAAGTTGGAGCAGAATATATTAGTGATCTTGATCACAGACAAAGCAAAAGCAGAGAACTAATTAAAAGAGATAACAAAGGAAGTAACATCTTGCTAAAAAGGTACCAAAGACATAAAGTAATATCAATACTAAACACACACACACACACCACACACACACACACACACACACACATATATATATAAAACTTCTCTAAGGATTCGGATCCAAGTGATATAGCATCCGAATCCTTAGAGAAGTAAAGTGAGTTATAGTAAGAAATAGACAATAGTGAGGGACCTCAACCTCCTCCTCTCAGAATTAAATAAATCTAACCACAAAACAAACAAGAAAGATGTTAAGGAGGGGAATAACATTTCAGAAACATTAGATATGATAAATCTCTAGAGAAAATTGAATGGGAAAAGAAGGGAATTTATCTTTTTCTAATTAGTATATGGCAACTACACAAAGACTGACCATGTATTATGGCATAAAAATTCACAATCAAATGCAGAGAAGCAGAAATATTAAAGGCATTCTCTTCAAATCATGAAGCAATAAGAAGTACATGCAAAAAAAGTTCATGAAAAGAATAAAAATTCATTGGAAAGTAAACAATCTAACCCTAAAAAATGAGTCATTAAATAACAAATCATAGCAATAATCAATAATTTCATCTGAGATCCAAGATCCGAGATCAACAAAAATGAGACAACAAACCAAAACAGCCAAAGCAGTTCTTAGGAGAAATTTTATATCTCTAAAAGCTCAGAAAAATAAAACAGAGAAAGAGGAAATCAAAGATTTGGGCGTGCAATTAAAAGAATTAGACAAAGAGCAAATTAAAAATTCCCAATTAAATACTAAATTATAAATTCTAAAAATCAAGGAAGAGATTAATAAAATTTAATAAAATTGAAAGTAAGAAAAAAATAAATAAAACTTGAAGCTGGATTTGTTGGGGGGGGATAAAATAGCTAAATCTTGGGTTAATTTGATTTTTTAAAAAGTTAATTATCAGAATCAAAAATGAAAAGAATAAATTCAAAAATAAAGAGGAAATTAAAAGAATAATTAGGAGCAATTTTGCCCAACTGTATGCTAACAAATTTGAAAATTTAAAATGATTTTTACAAAAATATATGTTGCCAATTAACAGAAGAAGAAATACCATATTTAAATAATCCCCTTTTAGAAAAACAAATTTAACAAGCCATCAACAAACTTTCTAAGAAAAAAATCTCCGGAACCAAATGGATTTACAAGTGAATTCTTTCAAACATTTAAAGAACAATTAATTCCAATACTATATAAGCTTTTCCAAAAAATATGGGAATGAGTCTTACCAAATTCTTTTTTATGACACAAATATGGTGTTAATAACTAAACAAGAAAAGGTCAAAACAGAGAAAGAAAATTACAGACCCATTTCTCTAATTAATATTAATACAAAAATTTAAATAAAATATTAGCAAAGAGATTACAGCAATTTATCACCAGAATACACTATGACCAGTTGGGATTTGTACCAGGAATGCTGGACTGGTTCAACATTATGGAGATTATCAACATAATGGACCATATTGTAATGGGCTGAGGCTTGAGTTGATGCACTGAGGTCCCAAGCACATGAGGCTAAATAGTAATTGGACCATACTCTATTAATACGTAAGCTTGGAGAAAGAATGGCCCCCACCCACTCTTTGTGCAAGTCCTGATGTGTTGTATAGGAAATGACGATTTTGGTGGGTGGAGGCAGGGGAGTGGAAAAGGAAGGGGAGGAGAGACCTTTGAGACAGCCATTGCCACGGCTGGCCAAAGAAGAAGGGAGAAATGTATTGGAAATCCAACACCACATTTTTCCAGTTATTCAACAGTTTAATTCTTCAGGTCAAGAAAGTAGAAGATACTCTCCTTTTGATATAGATATCCTCAAAGACCTGAAAAAGGCTTGCACTCTTTATGGGGCTACATCAGCTTATGTTAAGATGCTATTACAAAATTTGTCTTTTGAAATCTTGACCCCTGATGACTGGAAATCTATAGCAAAGATATGCCTAGAACCTGGACAAAACTACTTGTGGCTTTCTGAATATAGTGAGCTCTGTAGGATACAAGCCCAACAAAATAGTCAAAGTGGAGTTCATGCTGCAATCACCTATGACCTACTTACAGGTACAGGTCCTTATGCAAATGTCACAGCACAAATTAATTATTCTGTAGCAGCATATGAGCAAATTGCTGCTAATGCTATCAAAGCGTGGGCTTCCCTCCACAATAAAGACGACAAAGGGGGGCCTTCACAAAAATAACACAAGGGCCAAATGAACCCTTTGCTGACTTTGTGGGACGATTGCAGACAGCTATCACAAGAACAAATGGAGAAAATCCAATAACAGACGTTTTGATAAGGCAGCTTGCTAAGGAAAATGCTAATGAGGTTTGCAGAAGAATTATACTAGGACTGCGCAGGGATGCTCCTTTAGAGGAGATCATAAGATGCTGTGCCACAGTGGGCACAGGTGCCTTTTATACCCAGGCTATGGTGCAGACTTCCCAAAATCCAAACATGGGAAGACAGAATCCCTCTTGGCAAGGGACTTCCAGAGAGACTCGTAGATGCTTTCAGTGTGGAAAAGTAGGGTATCTGAAAGCTCAATGTTGGTATAGAGATAGAATGGGAAAACAAGGTGGGAGAACAAGACCCCAAACCCCATGTCCAAAATGCAACAGAAGCTTCCATTGGGCCTCAGAATGCAGACAGATTCAGGGAAACGGGATGAGGGGCCCAGCCCCAGGGCCCAAGGCAAAAAACACTTGGGCCATGATGGCAGCCAATGGTGCACCCAGGGAGGGCCTAGAAGTCCAGTATCCAGACATGACCAATCAGCCAGAAAGCCATATGATGGGAGAAGGGGATTACACAGTCAACCAGCCAGGAAGCAACTTGATGGCAGAAGGGAATTACAATTGGGGAGAATAGAGCTGTATGCAGCTGGGACAACTGAGATACCCCCTGGAGAGGTGAAATCTGTTCCTCTCCAGCCTATGGATCCCCCTACCTCCAGGCACAGTAGGCTTGACCATTTCACCTCCTTTTTGTATGTACAAAACAGTGTCCATCCACACACTGATGTGGGAAACTGGGGAATGTGTAGATAATATCCCAGTCACTAATACAGGTAGACAATGTGTGATTTATCACCCAGGAGAAGTAGTAGCATCAGGTTTACTCATACAGAATCCTAATAAGCAACCTGGTGATAGTCACCCAAATTCTGACTCCAGACCACAAAATCCAGGAATTTACTGGACAGCAGCTGTAACAGCTGACCGACCTATGCTCACGATCTATATAAATGGCCTACCATTGGAAGGACTGGTAGACACAGGTGCAGATCATACAGTTATTAGAGGTGCCAATTGGCCCAGTCACTGGCCAAAGATTAAAGCAGACACCTATATGTCTGGAATAGGAGGATCAATAGCAGCTGAAGTTAGTGCTGCCCCTATGAGATGGACTTTTGAAGGCAAAACAGGAGTTTTTACTCCTTTTATAGTTGAAAAACTCCCCATCAATCTGTAGGGAAGAGATGTTTTACAACAATTAGGGTTAAAAATGAGTACTTCGGTTTTTTAAGCAGGGCTGCTGTTGAAGGCATGCCAACACTTTTACCTGTTCCTATCCAATGGAAAACTGATACACCAGTGTGGATAGAACAGTGGCCCTTAGGTAGCGATAAAATTCAGGCCTTATTAGATATAGTACAGGAGCAGCTTGAACAAGGACATTTACAACCTTCTCTAAGTCCTTGGAATTCCCCAGTGTTCGTTGTAAAAAAGAAATCAGGAAAATGGAGGATGCTCACTGATTTAAGAAAAGTAAATGAACAGATGGAAACTATGGGAACTCTTCAGCCTGGACTTCCATCTCCTACTCAATTGCCTAGAGAGTGGCCTCTTTGGGTCATCGATATTAAGGATTGTTTCTATTCTATCCCTCTGGATAAGGAGAATATGAAAAGATTTGCCTTTTCAGTGCCCAGCATTAACTTAGCTGAGCCTTATAAAAGATATGAATGGACAGTTTTGCCACAGGGAATGAAAAACAGCCCCACTATGTGTCAAATGTATGTTGCTGCTGCTCTTGCTCCAATAAGAAAAGAATTTCCAAAAGTTATACTATTACATTATATGGATGATATATTGGGATGTGCACCTGAGGAACAAATGTTAGAAGCATGTCTACAAAAGACCATAGAAACACTAAGATACTACAAATTATACATAGCTGAAGAGAAAATTCAAAGACATGCTCCTTTTCAATATTTAGGATATGAAGTATACCCTAAGGTGCTTACAGTACAAAAACTGTCCTTAAGAACAGAGAAGCTAAACACCTTAAATGATTTTCAGAAATTGATAGGAGATATCCAATGGATGCGACCAGTGTTAGGCTTGACTACCTATCAGTTACAGCCATTATATGATATTTTAAGGGGAGACAGTGCTTTAAATTCACCACGCCAGCTTACAAAAGAAGCTCAAGAGGCTTTGAGAGAAGTTGAACTGGCTTTATCCAATGTGGTTGAGAGAGTCACTCAAAAACCCTTGGAAATAACAGTTTTTGCCACACAAGAGGCACCCACAGCAGTCCTTCATCAAGGAGACAGTGTGATAGAGTGGGTGAACCTCCCGGCACAACCAGAACAAAGCCTTACTCCTTACCCAGTGCTTGTGGCTAGAATTTTGTTAAAGGCCATTAAGCGAGCAGTACAATTATCTGGGGCAAGACCTGATAAGATATACACCTTTTACACCAATACACAAATTAATGTGTGTTGTGAGACCATCCCAGAGTGGCAAATTTTATTAGCCATGGCTCCTAATTTTATACATGGGTCTCCATTAAAGATAACCAGACTTTTACATAATTGGCGATGGATTCTTGAAGAAAAAGTTTCTAAAGTTCCTCTTAAAGGACCAACTATCTTTACAGATGCATCCAAACACAATATTTGTGCTGTATACTCTCATGATTTAACCATAAA
This sequence comes from Antechinus flavipes, assembly GCF_016432865.1. Lineage (NCBI taxonomy): Eukaryota > Metazoa > Chordata > Mammalia > Dasyuromorphia > Dasyuridae > Antechinus > Antechinus flavipes. The sequence continues at coordinate 67,018,997 of NC_067401.1, read as the reverse complement.
GAGAGTAGTCAGAACTCCTTTTCAGTCCACTCAGCAGAACGAATTGTATGCGATCATGTTAGCTCTCACTTATTACCCAGGAGACATAAATATAATATCTGATTCAGCCTATTCAGTAGGTGTGGTACAAAGAATTGCCACAGCCCAAATAAAATTTGCAGCTTCTAATATATATCAGCTCTTTAAGGAACTTCAGGAGCAAGTGAGAAAACATCCAGGTAAGATTTATATCTTGCATGTCCACTCACATAGTGGACTCCCAGGCCCTATTTTTGATGGGAATTCAAAGGCAGATAGCCTTTTAACTATGTTAGCCAGTACACCTTTATTTCAGGAGGCCCAGGAATCCCATTCTAAGTACCATCAGGCTGCTCGAGCTTTGCGTTTACAATTTGGGATTACAAAAGAGGAAGCTAGGAGCATAGTAAAAAGCTGTACAGCTTGCCTTCCTTTCCATGCTCCTACACTGCCTCCAGGGAAGAACCCTCGTGGTTTGAGACCCAATGAAATCTGGCAAATGGATGTGACCCATTATAAATCTTTCGGTCGTCTGTCTTTTATCCATGTTGTGGTAGACACCTTTTCAGGATTCACTTTTGCCATACCAGCAGCAAAAGAGACAGCCCGAGTGGTCACTGAATTCCTCCTGCAAGCATTTGCCATTATGGGTGTGCCACAAGCAATAAAAACAGACAATGGTCCTGCATACACCTCCAAACATTTTGCACACTTTTGTGCACAGTATAAGATTTTACACACCACTGGCATACCCTTTAATCCTCAAGGACAGGCAATAGTAGAGAGGAGAAACAGAGATATTAAGATGCTGCTCCAAAAACAAAAGAAAGGGGGAGCCACAGGTAACCCTAGAGAGCTTCTAAATCTAGCACTTTATACTATTAACTTCTTGATTTTTGACAAAGATGCACTGGCTCCGGCAGACAGGTTTTATAACCCACCGGAAGGGCAATGTCCAGTGCGAGCAGCTCCACTATCTTTAGATAATCGCCAGGTGATGTGGAGAGACCCAGAAAGTGGTGAATGGAAGGGACCAGATAGGCTAACTGCTTGGGGGAGAGGGTTTGCTTGTATCTCTACAGGTGGAGAAGGAATCAGATGGGTGCCAACGAGCCGTATTCGCCTTGTCCATCGCAGAGAGACGGAGCAGACCCTTGAAACGAAGGAGAAGACCCAAGAAACATCGGGTGGTTCTGTTGCTGATTGTGCTCACCATTGAAAGAGTGTGGCAGTTATGGCGTTTGACTCATGGACATAGAAATCATTGGACTTCAAAACCCTTAGAAATCATTGGATTCTCTGAGACATAAGATTGTTGTGGGACTTTAAAGCCCTCAGGAATCATTGGATTTTCTGAGAAATGATAAGACTGTTACAGGACTTCAAAATCTGCTGGAATCATTGGATTCCCTAAGACATAAAAAGACTTTTGCTGGACTTCAAAAACTTGGGGGGATCATTGGATTCCCTGATATGTGAAGCAATGGACAATAGACTGGTTTTGGACTATCTCTTGGCTGCTGAAGAGGTGTATGTGTGGCTGCTGTTTACATACTCTCCTTCTAGGACTTTTGGCAATCTTTTACAACACAATGTTGATTTATATTGTTTGTTATACCGTTACTTGGGTGTATAATTCATGTTTGTTACACCACATCAAGCCTGCACTGACTGTGGGGAGAGTCATCACTAATAGTCTCTGCGTTGTTGCTATGTGCTATGTGTTCCCATGCTGATGGGTTTGTGCATAATAAGACCCTTGAGCCCAGAAACCTGCTAGCAACCCCCACTTCCCTTTGGTGCTTTTCATCTCCCTTCCTGAGATGTCAGGGAGGGCATGATTATCTCCTTTTTAGTGCTTTCACCTCCCTTCCTGAGAAGTCAGGGGGGTCGTGATCACTTCCTTTTCGGTGCTTTCACCTCCTTTCCTGAGAAATCAGGGAGGGTGTGATCACCTCCCCTTGGGGGCTCTGACCTCCCTGAAGAGTCAGGGATGGCATGATCACCTGTGTTCTAAAACAAAAGAAAGCGGGAGATGTAATGGGCTGAGGCTTGAGTTGATGCACTGAGGTCCCAAGCACATGAGGCTAAATAGTAATTGGACCATACTCTATTAATACGTAAGCTTGGAGAAAGAATGGCCCCCACCCACTCTTTGTGCAAGTCCTGATGTGTTGTATAGGAAATGACGATTTTGGTGGGTGGAGGCAGGGGAGTGGAAAAGGAAGGGGAGGAGAGACCTTTGGGACGGCCATTGCCACGGCTGCCTCCACAGTTGGCTCCACTGTTGGCTCGGCTCGCATCGCTCTCTCTTAGCTCGCTTCCTGTCGCAACTGCCTATATTTGCTATCGCAATCTTTCTTGCCTATATTTGCTATAGCAATCTTTATTCACCTCTTCACTTCAATAAATATTGAAGATTTTTCCCTTAACCTGAATTCCTGAC